>NC_083095.1:117189519-117822019 GCF_949774975.1 Lagenorhynchus albirostris | reverse complement strand
CATGTGATGGTATTGTGGCTTTACTCTGAATTGGAGATCCTTTATGTTGCAAGTATAGTAAGCATGTGTCACTGTTTTGTCAGCTGGAGTATTTTTCTCTAGGTTCTTCTTTTTCCTTCATAATTTAATATTGGTTTGGTCAGGAAGTTCGTTTGGGTTTTTCCATAACACAGAAAATCCTGAACGAACTTTTTGGCCAGTCCAATAGTTCGAGTTTGAACATTTTTGGTTTTTTATCATTTGCTTTTAATTTTCTGAGGGCATTACTGGTCAGTGCCAGCATTGGGTGTCTGTAACTACATTTCACAATCCTTGTAACCTGACCTAGCGCTGAGTCTTTGCTGGATTGAAGTGCTTTTACGATTTTGTTTACCATTACGAACATTTTCAAACATACAGAAAATGTAAGTGTCTGTATTTCCATCACTTAGAACTTGACAGTTTTTAACATTTTGTCATATTTGCGTTCATCTTCTTTAGTTACTTAATTTTTTAGTCCTTCATTTTACAAAAATGAAAAAAAAAGGTTTTATGGATATTTACAGACACGAAATTAGAAAGAGAATTATAATAAGCACCTGTGTATCTGTCATCCAGCTTGTACAACTATTAATAGTGTACAATATAATAATATAGTGGCCAATCCTGTTTCACCTAGTCCTCCCACCCTGCCCCACTTGATTATTTAAAGCAAATCCTAGGGAGAAAATCATTTCATTTGTCAATAATTTAGCGTGTACCTCGAAAATATCATTCTTATCACACCTGAAAAAAAAAGAATAATTCTTTCAATGTCATCTAATATTATCAGTGTTCCAGTTCCATGACTGTCTTATAAATTCTTTTCTACAGTTGATTCATTTTTATTTAGGTTCTAAACGCTCACACTTTGTCCTGGTTGTGTGTCTCTCAAGTCTGTCGTTAACACTTCTCTCTTGTTCTTTTTGTTTTCTTAGTATTTATTTGTTAAAGGAAAAGGTTTGTCCTGCAGAATTTTCTGTAGTCTGGTGTTAGCTAATTGTATACCGTGACTTTGCACTGTCCTCTCTATTCCTGTAAATTGACAGATCTAACAGCTTGATCAGGTTCAGGTTCAATTATTGGGCAAAAAAATGCTCCATTATTGATGCTGTGCACGTAATGCCTGTTGGTCTGTCTTTGTGTGATGTTCGGATTTCCAGTGGGTCAATCCATTATAAATTCTCATTTCACAATCATCATTTACTTGATGGTTGAAAAAGAATCATTTTCTAATTCTATGATCCCTTCTACATTAATTTATTAGTTGGAATTTTTATTTGTTTACCATAAAATACAATCTATACGGGAACATTAGATTAAAAAGCTTGATTTGTTGTCTTTATTTACTAATTTTTCAAGCAATGAGTTGATACCCTAGCAGCAAAGTAAAATGTTTTTGTTTTCAATATCATTCTACACTGGTAGATTTTAAATACCTTACCTGTTGAACAACACTGCAGTTTTCATTTAGGCTCAAATAGTCCTACCTTTGGCCAGTGAAGGCCCTTTGTATTGGCTTCTTTGTCCCTTTGACGTGACTCCAGTAGTCTGTGATAGTTTCCTTATTTAAGATGTTCCAGGCTTCAGCCGAGGAGTGGGGCAGGGCAGCCAGGAGGGAGTAAGAGAGCCTGAATGGAGGCCGGGTCAAAGGTCAGGGCCTTTTCCTGGCTGCCGTGGCAAGGATCCCTACCTGAACACTGCAAGTGACTATTACCCTGGGATTCAGAAACGTCTACAGGACTGAGACTGGACCTGCTAAAGCTGTCTCAGGGCATTGATGAAGTGTGTTGTTCAAAGGACGTTTGCCATTGGGAAATGTGCCCAGAGAAAAGTAAATAAATGAAGCTTTAGATAAGGAATTGATGAAATAAATCTACAAAGAAGCCTTATTAAGCCCTTTCATATCTTATATATGGAATATACAAGATTTATAAAGAAATATGTTCCTATAAAGTAGGGATAAGGAAATCAGGATAAAAAACACGTAACTCCATTTATAGGTACGGATGGTACCTGTATGTGATTGTGGTAGGAATAATGGGCAATGCAGATATGTTAATGACTTTTAAATTATCTAAAAATATCAAGTTCAAAATTTGTTCAAAAATCAAAAAACTAGGGCTTCCCTGGTGGCGCAGTGGTTGAGAGTCCGCTTGCCAATGCAAGGGACGCGGGTTCGTGACCCGGTCCGGGAAGATCCCACATACCGCGGAGCAGCTGGGCCCGTGAGCCATGGCCGCTGAGCCTGTGCGTCCGGAGCCTGTACTCCGCAACGGGAAAGGCCACAACAGTGAGAGGCCCGCGTACCGCAAAAAAAAAAAAAAAAAAAAAAAAAAATCAAAATACTAAATAAAAGGTGAATAATACAGTATAAAAAGTAGAGCAACAGGAGGACCTTCAAGATGGCACAGGAATAAGATGTGGAGATCACCTTCCTCCCCACAAATACATCAGAAGTACATCTACATGTGGAACAACTCCTATAGAATACCTATTGAACGCTGGCAGAAGACCTCAGACTTCCCAAAAGCTGTGTGGCTAACAGGGTCTTGGTGCTCCTGCCGGGTGTCAGGCCTGAGCCTCTGAGGTGGGAGAGCCGAGTTTAGGACATCACTCCTCCAGAGACCTCCTGGCCCCTTGTAATATCAGTCGGCGAGAGCTCTCCCAGAGATCTCCTTCTCAATGCTAAGACTCAGCTCCACCCAACAACCAGCAAGCTTCAGTGCTGGACGCCCCATGCCAAACAACGAGCAAGGCAGGAGTACAACCCCACCCATTAGCAGAGAGCCTGCCTAAAATCATAATAACTTCACAGACACCCCAAAATACACCACCGGTTGCGGTCCTGTCCACCAGAAAGACAAGATCCAGCCTCATCCACCAGAACACAGACACCAGTCCCCTCCACCAGGAAGCCTACACAACCCACTAAATCAACATTACGCACTGGGAGAAGACACCAAAAACAAAAGGGAACTACGAACCTGCAGCCTGTGAAAAGGAGACCCCAAACACAGTAAGTTAAGCAAAATGAGAAGACAGAGAAACACACAGCAGATAAAGGAGCAAGGTAAAACCCCACCAGACCAAACAAATGAAGAGGAAATAGGCAGTCTACCTGAAAAAGAATTCAGACTAATGATAGTAACAATGATCCAAAATCTCGGAAATAGAATGGAGAAAACACAAGAAACATTTAACGAGGACCTAGAAGAACTAAAGAGCAAACAAACAATGATGAACAACACAATAAATGAAATGAAAAATTCTCTAGAAGGAATTAATAGCAGAATAACTGAGGCAGAAGAACAGATAAGTGACCTGGAAGATAAAAAAGTGGAAATAACTATCACAGAGAAGAATAAAGAAAAAAGAATGAAAAGAATTAAGGACAGTCTCAGAGACCTCTGGGACAACATTAAATGCACCAACATTCTAATTATAGGGGTCCCAGAAGAAGACGAGTAAAAGAAAGGGACTGAGGGCCTCCCTGGTGGCACAGTGGTTGAGAGTCCACCTGCCGATGCAGGGGACATGGGTTCGTGCCCCGGTCTGGGAAGATCCCACATGCCACAGAGCGGTTGGGCCTGTGAGCCTTGGCCACTGGGCCTGCGTGTCCAGAGCCTGTGCTCCGCAACAGGAGAGGCCACAACAGTGAGAAGCCTGCGTACCGCAAAAAAAAAAAAAAAAGGGACTGAGAAAATATTTGAAGAGATTATAGTTGAAACTTCCCTAATATGAGAAAGGAAATAGTCAATCAAGTCCAGGAAGTACAGAGAGTCCCAAACAGGATAAATCGAAGGAGAAACAAGCCAAGACACATGATAATCAAACTATCAAAAATTAAATACAATGAAAAATATTAAAAGTAGCAAGGCAGAAGGAACAAATAACATACAAGGGAATCCCCATATGGTTAACAGCTGATCTTTCAGCAGAAACTCTGCAAGCCAGAAGGGAGTGGCAGGACATATTTAAAGTTATGAAAGGGAAAAACCTCCAACCAAGATTACTCTACCCAGCAAGGATCTCATTCAGATTCGATGGAGAAATTAAACCCTTTACAGACAAGCAAAAGCTAAGAGACTTCAGCACCACTAAACCAGCTTTACAACAAATGCTAAAGGAACTTCTCTAGGCAGGAAACACAAGAGAAGGAAAAGACCTACAATAACAAACCCAAAACAGTTAAGAAAATGGTAATAGGAACATACATATTGATAACTACCTTAAATGTAAATGGATTAAATGCTCCAACCAAAAGACATAGACGGGCTGAATGGATACAAAAACAAGACCCATATATATGCTGTCTACAAGAGACCCACTTCAGACCTAGGGACACATACAGACTGAAAGTGAGGGGATGGAAAAAGATATTCCATGCAAATGGAAATCAAAGGAAAGCTGAAGTAGCAATTCTCATATCAGATAAAATAGACTTTAAAATAAAGACTATTACAAGAGACAAGGAAGGATACTACATAATGATCAAGGGATCAATCCAAGAAGAAGATATAACAGTTGTAAATATTTATGCACCCAACATAGGAGCACCTCAGTACATAAGGCAAATACCAACAGCCATAAAAGGGGAAATCGACAGTAACACAATCATAGTAGGAGACTTGAACACCCCACTTTCACCAATGGACAGATCATCCAAAATAAAAATAGGGAAGCACAAGCTTTAAATGACATTAAACAAGAGGGACTTCATTGATATTTGTAGGTCATTCCATCCAAAAACAACAGAATACACTTTCATCTCAGGTGCTCATGGAACATTCTCCAGGATAGATCATATCTTGGGTCACAAATCAAGCCTTCGTAAGTTTAAGAAAATTGAAATTGTGTCAAGTATCTTTTCCTACTACAGCGCTATGAGACTAGATATCAATTACTGGAAAAAAACTGTAAAAAATACAAACACATGGAAGCTAAACAGTACACTACTAAATAACCAAGGGATCACTGAGGAAATCAAAAAATACCTAGAAATAAATGACAATGAAAACACGACAACCCAAAACCTATGGGATGCAGCAAAAGCAGTTCTAAGAGGGAAGTTTATAGCAATAAATTCCTACCTCAAAAAACAAGAAGCATCTCAAATAAACAACCTGACCTTACACCTAAAGCAATCAGAGAAATAAGAGCAAAAGAACCCCAAAGTTAGCAGAAGGAAAGAAATCATAAAGATCAGATCAGAAATAAATGAGAAAGAAATGAAGGAATCAATAGCAAAGATCAATAAAACTAAAAGCTGGTTCTTTGAGAAGATAAACAAAATTGATAAACCATTAGCCAGACTCATCAAGGAAAAAAGGGAAAAGACTCAATAGAATTAGAAATGAAAAAGGAGAAGTAACAACTGACATTACAGAAATACAAAGGATCATGAGGGATTACTTACTAGCAACTATATGACAATAAAATGGACAACCTGGAAGAAATGGATAAGTTCTTAGAAAAGCACAACCTTCCGAGACTGAACCAGGAAGAAATAGAAACTATAAACAGACCAATCACAAGTAATGAAATTGAAACTGTGATTAAAAATCTTCCAACAAACAAAAGCCCAGGACCAGATGGTTTCACAGGTGAATTCTAACATTTAGAGAGGGGCTAACACCTACCCTTCTCAAACTCTTCCAAAATATAGCAGAGGGAGGAACACTCCCAAACTCATTCTATGAGGCCACCATCACCCTCATGCCAAAACCAGACAAAGATGTCCCCCAAAAAGAAAACTACAGGCCAATATCACTGATAAACATAGATGCAAAAATCCTCAACAAAATACTGGCAAACAATCCAACAGCACATTAAAAGGATCACAAACCGTGAGCAAGTGGGGTTTATCCCAGGAATGCAAGAATTCTTCAATATATGCAAATCAATCAATGTGATATACCATATTAAGAAATTGAAGGATGAAAACCATTTGATCATCTCAATAGATGCAGAAGAAGCTTTCAACAAAATTCAACACCCATTTATGATAACCCTTCAGAATTTAGGCATAGAGGGGACTTACCTCAACATAGTAAAGGACATATATGACAGACCCACAGCAAACATCATTCTCAATGGTGAAAAACGGAAAACATTTCCACAAAGATCAGGAGCAAGACAAGGTTGCCCACTCTCACCACTCATATTCAACATGTTTTGGAAGTTTTAGCTACAGCAGTCAGAGAAGAAAAAGAAATAAAAGGAATCCATATCGGAAAAGAAGAAGTAAAGCTGTCACTGTTTGCAGATGACATGATGCTATACATAGAGAATCCTAAAGATGCTACCAGAAAACTGCTAGAGCTAATTAGTGAATTTGGTAAAGTAGCAGGATACAAAATTAACGCACAGCAATTTCTTGCATTCCTATACACTAACGATGAAAAATCTGAAAGAGAAATTAAGGAAACACTTCCATTTACCATTGCAACAAAAAGAATAAAATACCTAGGAATAAACTTACCTAAGGAGACAAAAGACCTGTATGCAGAAAACTATAAGACACTGATGAAAGAAATTAAAGACGATACAGACAGATGGAGAGATATACCATGTTCTTGGATTGGAAGAATCAACATTGTGAAAATGACTATACTACCCAAAGCAGTCTACAGATTCAATACAATCCCTGTCAAACCACCAATGGTATTTTTCACAGAACTAGAACAAAAAATTTCACAATCTTTCACAAAAGACACCCAAATAGTCAAAGCAATGTTGAGAAAAAAAAAAACAGAGCTGGAGGAATCAGGCTCCCTGAGTTCAGACTATACTACAAAGCTACAGTAATCAAGACAGTATGGGGCTTCCCTGGTGGCACAGTGGTTGAGAGTCCGCCTGCCGATTCAGGGGACATGGGTTTGTGCCGTGGAGTGACTGGGCCCATGAGCCATGGCCGTTGGGCCTGCGCATCTGGGGCCTGTGCTCCGCGGCAAGACAGGCCACGAAAGTGAGAGGCCCACATACTGCAAAAAAAAAAAGACAGTATGGTACTGGCACAAAAACAGAAATATAGATCAATAGAACAGGATAGAAAGCCCAGAGATAAATCTACGCACGTATGGTCACCTTATGTTTAATAAAGTAGGCAAGAATATACAGTGGAGGAAAGACAGCCTTTTCAATTAAGTGGTGCTGGGAAAACTGGGCAGCTACATGTAAAATAATGAAATTAGAACACTCCCTAACACCATACACAAAAATAAACTCAAAATGGATTAAAGACCCAAATGTAAGGCCAGACACTATAAATCTCTTAGAGGAAAACATAGGAAGAACACTCTGACATAAATCAAAGCAAGGTCTTTTTTGACCCAACTCCTAGAGAAATCGAAGTAAAAACAAAAATAAACAAATGGGACTTAGTGAAACTTAAAAGCTTTACACAGCAAAAGAAACCATAAGCAAGACGAAAAGACAACTCTCAGAATTGGGGAAAATATTTGCAAACAAAGCAAGTGACAAAGGATGAACCTCCAAAATGTGCAAGCAGCTCACGCAGCTCAGTGTGAATCAAACAACCCAATCCAAAAATGGGCGGAAGACCTAAATAGACATTTCTCCAAAGAAGATATACAGATTGCCAACAAACACATGAAAGGATGCTCAACATCACTAACCATTAGAGAAATGCAAATCAAAACTACAATGAAGTATCACCTCACAGCAGTCAGAATGGACATCTTCAAAAAATCTACAAACAATAAATGCTGGAGAGGGTGTGGAGAAAAGGAAACCCTCTTGTACTGTTGGGGGGAATGTAATTTATACAGCCACTATGGAGAACAGTATGGAGGTTCCTTAAAAAACTAAAAGTAGAACTACCACATGACCCAGCAATCCCACTCCTGGGCATATACCCTGAGAAAACCATAATTCAAAAAGTATCATGTACCACAATGTTCATTGCAGCTCTGTTTACAATAGCCAGGACATGGAAGCAACTTAAGTGCCCATCGACAGATGAATGGATAAAGAAGACGTGGCACATGTATATAATGGAATATTACTCAGCCGTAAAAAGAAACGAAATTGAGTTATTTGTAGTGAGGTGGATGGACCTAGAGACTGTCATACAGAGTGAAGTAAGTCAGAAAGGGAAAAACAAATACTGTATGTTAACACATATATATGGAATCTAAAAAAATAAAATGATTCTGAAGATCCTAGGGGCAGGACAGGAATAAAGGCACACGTAGAGAATGGACTTGAGGACACGGGATGGGGGAAGGGTAAGCTGGGACGAAGTGAGAGAGTGGCTGGGACGAAGTGAGAGATTGGCATGGACATATATACACTACGAAATGTAAAAAAGATAGCTAGTGGGAAGCAGCCGCATAGCACAGCACGATCAGATCGGTGCTTTGTGGCCACCTAGAGGGGTGGGAGGGAGACACAAGAGTGGAGGGCGTATGGGGATATATGTATACATATAGCTGACTCACTCTACATATACATATATATGTATAGCTCACTCTGTTTGTTGTATAGCAGAAACTAACACACCACTGTAAAGCAATTATACTGCAATAAAGATGATAAAAAAAAAAAAAAAAAGATGTTCCAGGCTCATCTTGTACCTTTTCTGCCAAGCCTTGGAACCAGCCATTTCATCAAAAAGCCCTGGTTCATTTTAATGGGAAATAGTATTTAGAGCCCGTCAGTCTAGTCACTAAGAGTGCTCACTGCTCTGTTAACAGTGCTTCTTATGCTTTTCAGAGAACAAAGGCAAGGAATATGAACTTTTTAAGAAAAAAATGAAACATGAGTTCGTACTGATAATGTCCAGTTCATTTTTTTTTTTTTGTAATTTTTTCGCCCCGCAGCATGTGGTATCTTGTTTCCCAGACCAGGGATCGAACCTGTTCCCCCCCTGCAGTGGAATTGCAGAGTCTTAACCACTGGACTGCCAGGGAAATCCCCCAGTTCATTTTTAAGATTATAGGGTTTTTACTTCTTTGGTTTTTATATTTGTATCTGCATTTTTCTTACATTGAAAACCTCGATTTCTGATGACATTATTACAGTTACTTGCTCTATAATGTGTAGGTGCATAAAACTATAAATAAGTATATATATGTATACTTATACATAAATAATATATATTACATAGTAAATAATGGGATAAAGCAAATAAAGTAATTCTGTTAATGCTTGAAGATGACAATACCAACATTATTCGTAGCAATACTGAATTCACTTAAAATTTTTTTGTTCTTTCTGGTCCTTAGGATGTACAGTCAAAATATTGGGTTTTAAAAGTCCCTTAAATTAATTCTTTTCTGTGTCATTAACATGCCAACTTGAACTACAGTTAGATTCATTTTGGGTTTTAGGAGTTTAAATTTTTTTTTTTTAATTTATTTTTTCATTTATTTATTTATATGGCTGCACCGTGTCTTAGTTGCCATACACGGCATCTTCGTTTTTGTTGCAGCATGTGGGATCTAGTTCCCTGACCAGGGATCGAACCCAGGCCCCCTGCATTGGGAGCATGGAGTCTTAACCGCTGGACCACCAGGGAAGTCCTAGGAGTTTAAATTTTGTAAATTTTAATTTTGTTATATAATTGTGTAACTCATTACAGGGCTCCAATGTCAAAACTATAAAAGAAAAACATTGAAGCATTTCGAGATACAGACGTCATGACATCTTACCTCTAAATGTTTCTCTATGCATGTGTAGAAAATAACGTTTTCTAACTTAGCCCCAATACCATTATCACAACTAAATAATTAATACTAACCTAATATCATCTAAAGATAAGCAGTCTCTGTGTAAATTTCTGTGATTGTGGCACACGTGTCCTTTCTTGCCAGTTTATGTAAATCAAGGAACACTGGCTGCATTTGGTTATGAGTCATCTTTTTAATCCTACCACAGTTCCCCTCTCCCATTATTTTTTTTTTCCGTTGACTTGGTTCAAGAGACCAACCCACTTTTCCTATAGACACCTTTTAGATTGGTCCAGTTGCTTCCTCATGGTCTCGTTACTCTAGTTCCTTCAATCTTCTGTAAATTGGAAGTTAGATCTAAATATTTAATTAGCTGCAGGTTCTGGAAGGAACACTGGGTGTTGAGTTTGGTTGCTGAATTGGAAATGCTTCTGTTTGACCCCAAGTGGAGGTCACTGGCCAATAGAGAGGTGGGAGGTGTTTTCTTGACTTGAATTAAATGAGAGAGGGTAGGATGAGTTTTCTAACGTATTCCCTTGCCCTTTTTCCTTCCTCCTGGGCCCCTAGTGAGATGAGAAGGAAGGGAATGGTCTTGTTGCATGAGCTTCTCCCGTTTGGAGCTACTTCTTTATTTCGTAGCCCAACCCTTTCCCTCTCTTGGATCCCCTCAGTCTGTCGTGCAGGGTACACTTGCCCTGAAGCAGTACACTTGCCCTGAAGCAGGACACATGCCCGCTTGTAGGATCTTTTTTTCCACTGTTCAGGCGGCAAAGACTTGAAGGCCCTGCTCCAGGGATTTCTATTGCAGTGTCTGTGCTTTAATATAGGAGATGGTGGAACAGGGAGCTGCTTTGACTTCTGACACTAACCACCCTAAGTCAAGCCAGACTTCACACGTGAAAGGCACAGTCCTCCACAAGACACCAGCTGCAAGTTCCGGGGTTCCCACCAACCCCTCAATTTCAGTAATTTACTAGAATGGCTCACAAACCTCATGAAAGCACTGTACCTTATGGTTACCATTTTATTAGAGCACAAGGATACAAAGCAGAACCAGAAAAGAGTAGAGACACAAGGGCAGGGTCTGGGAGAGGTCCATGTGTGATGATTCTGGGCATCCTCTCCCCGTGGAGTCATGGATGGTGTTTCCTCCTTCCATTCGTGGTGTGGGAGTTGACAGTATTGCCAACTAGGAAGTTCACCCAAGCCTTTGCTGTCCAGAGATTTTATTTGGGCTCAGTCACATACTGCCTGCATGACTGACCGGTAGTCTCCAGCCCTCCTGAAGATTTGGTCCAATATCTGTAGCCTCCATTTTCTCCCTGGGTCAGAACTTAGACACGGCTTTCCAAAGCTCTTAATCATAAATTACTGGCCAGTTCCCAAAGACCCCAGACAAATTTCTTTACTACCCGAGAGCTGTGCTTCATCTGCTTTGAGAAAGTAGATTTGCTATCTCTCCTGTGCTGTGGTTCACTCTCACCAGCTCTGTGATCCTGGGCAGCAAACCCAACACTCATCTGGGCCTCGTGTCTTCACTTAGGAGTGAACTGATTGACCAGATGACCTCTGAGGTCTCGCCTGCTTTGGGGGTTTTGGAACTCTTCCAAATAGTGCTTGAGGGAAGGAAAGGCAGGGAAATGCTGTTCTGGGTAGAGAAGCCCAAGTTTGCAGCTACTGACATGGGAGAGCTGGGTGCTCATTCAGCTAGGGCTGAGTCCAGTGCTGCCTACCTGAATGCACTTGTGAACAGAAAACAAACAATACCAATTTTCCTGGGGGCTGGAAGGAAAGTCTGCTCCTTGTGCAAAGGGCTTCTGCCATAGCTGGAGAGACTAGGAATTTTTAGTATCCTTTAATTAGGAAATTAAAAATTAATGATGATCTAATCTCTCTGGTGTTCTTTTAGACTTTCACTTTCTGTTTTCCCTGGTATATGACCTCATCTACATGATGAAATGCATATGGTTTATCTTTTATTTATCTATTTTTAATTTTAAAATTAATTATTAAATTTTTGTATCTGATTTGTTAAACATTTTATTAATAATATATGTATATAAATATTTTTTGTTTAAAGCATTTAGCTTTACAGAGAAATATATTTGGGATTTCCAGGACAATACATATTTTATGCATTTTAAATCATGCTATAGAAGAAACTGAAATGAAGGTCAAATACATTTAAAGAAGTTTTTTAAAAGAAAATTATATTAATATAAGAAAAAAAATTTATGATTTTTTAAAATTGAAGTTTGATTGACCTACAGCACTATGTTAGATCTAGATGTACAACATAGTGATTCGATATAGCCGTACATTACGAAGTGATGACCATGAAATGTGTACACTTAGATGGGATAATGCAGCACATAGAAGCAATCTTATCAGTTCCATCCCAATCTTATGTTTTCTGAAGAGGTGGATACAGTGACAGGATGGACGGACAGCTGATTATTTCTGGATAGAAATCAGTGTAACAAATTGAATTTTAAAAGAAAGAAATCAAGGAAGAAGACAAGCTGCTTTCTCAAGTGCAGACCTCCATCCAAGCCTTGGCCCTGAGTTTGTTTTTTTAATTGAAGTATAGCTGATGTACGGTAATATGCACAGGTGTATAATATAGTGATTCACAATTTTTAAAGTATATACTCCCTTTATAGTTACTATAAAATATTGGCTATATTCCCTGTGTTGTCCCATATATCCTTGTAGCTTACTTTATACATATTAGTTTGTACTCCTTAATCTCCCACCAGTATCTTGCCCCTCCCCACCTCCCACTGATAACCACTAGTTTGTTCTCTCTGTGAGTCTGTTTCTTTTATGTTACATTCACTAGTTTGTTGTATTTATTAGATTCCACATATAAGTGATGTCATTTGTATTTGTATTTCTCTGTCTGACTTGTGTCACTTAGCATAATGCCCTCCAAGTCCATCCATGCTGCTGCAAAGGCAAAATTTCTTTTTTATGACTGAAGAATATTGCATTGTGTATATATACTACATCTTCTTTATCCATTCATCTGTTGATGGACACTCACGTTGCTTCCGTGTCTTGGCAATTGTAAGTAATGCTGCAATGAACATTGGAGTACATGTGTCTTTTCCAATTGGTGTTTTTGTTTTTTTCAGATATATACCCAAGAGTGAAATTGCTGGGTCATTCTATTAGAGTAGTTCTATTTTTAGTTTTTTGAAAAACTTCCATACTTTTTTCCACAGTGGTTGCACCAATCTGTATTCCCACCAGCAGTGTATGAGGGTTCCCTTTTCTCCACATCCTCGCCAACATTTGTTAGTTGTGTTCTTTTCGGTGATGGCCATTCTGACATGTGTGAGGGGATATCTCATTGTGGTTTTGATTTGCATTTCTCTGGTAATTAGTGATGTTGAGCATCTTTTCATGTGCCTGTTGGCCATCTGCATTTCCTCTTTGGAAAAATGTTCAGTTCTTCTGCCCATTTTTTATCAGGTTGTTTATTTCTTTGATGTTGAATTCTATGAGCTGTTTATATATGTTGGATATTAACCGCTTATTGGTCATTTCATTTGCAAATATTTTCTCCCATTCAGTAGGTTGTCTTTTCGTTTTGTCAGCGGTTTCCTTTGCTATGCAAAAGCTCTTAAGCTTAATTAGATCCCATTTGTTTATTTTTGCTTTTCTTTCCTTTGCTTTAGGAGACGGATCCAAAAAATACTGCTGCGATTTATGTCAGAGAGTGTTCTGCCTATGCTTTCCTCTGGGAGTTTTATAGTATCTGGTCTTACGTTTAGGTCTTTAATCCATTTTGAGTTTATTTTTGTGTGTGGTGTTAGGGAGTGTTCTAGTTTCATCCTTTTACATGTAGCTGTCCAGTTTTCCCAGCACCACTTATCGAAGAGGCTGTCCTTTCTCCATTGTATATTCTTGCCTCCTTTGTTGTTGATCAGTTGTTGGTCCTGAGTTTTGCAAACATGTACAGACTTGATTTGTCAAAATAGCTGGAGTTGAGCAGCCTCAGGTTGACTGACTGGCCAACCAGACTCACAAGTGAGTGTGAATTAGACCCCAGTTCATGATTTTATAAGGAGAATTCTGCCTGTGGTGGACTGCTCTGTTGATTATTTCCGTGGAACACAGTCCATGAGGGTTGCTGGATTACCGTTAGAGGGTTGGATTCCGAGCCGAGGGATGATCACAGTGGCTAATGTCGTCATGTCATGGCCCCCACTTTTATCTGGAGACAGTAGTCTGCCCCTCAGTAGTCTGTTTACTTGGGGAAAACCCATCGTGTCTGCTGTTGATTTTTCCTGTCCTGACTCCGTGTAGGCCAACCCCTTTGTATTAATCTACCCTTTGTCCTGTCAGCCCCTACCATGCAGTGGGTTAAGTTCTATCAGGAATAAACAGCCAGGATTTACCTTAATGTTTCCCGAGTCTTCCCCAAGAGCTCGCTGGCAGACAGGTCAGGGAGAGTGGCTGCCATTGATGCCGATTTCATCCACTGTGCCTTGCGTTCACTAATTTAACTTTCCAGGGATAAATATCTCCCATTCCTGAATTGCGCTGTTCGCTCAGAGCCTATAAAGACATCTAGGCTACCCTTCTCAAAATTCTCTTTCAACTGATTTATGGTGGACCCAGGGCATCCAATATCTTTTTTCAAGCCCCCCAATTTATTCCAGTTGAGCACCAAGACTAAGCCTCCTGAAATCCTCATTCCCAGGCTGGGTGATCTGCAGATAAACCTTCAGGCCTTGGTGATGTCTTGCAGGTCTCTGAGCAGAGACACGATACCACGGAAGGCTGGTTCACAAAGACGAGTCTATGGGTAGAAAAGTGATGGGATCTTGAGCAAATCAGATATGTAGTGAGGTTATGAGGGCCTGACCGGAGTTGGAAAGGCAGAGAGGAAACTGATGTGTGACATTCCATAAGCCTCTGAAGGAATTAAAGGAATAGGAAGTGAATGTGGGCTCCAGGCAGTGCCACGAGAAAAACACAACAGTTGTAGCTACATTAGTATCATTGACAATGATGAGCACCTGAAGACACAGGTATCCACTTATGAGCCCAGTAAATGAGCAACCCAGATCTGCTTAACTCAATAGTTTTCTGTGCTCCAGAATCCAGAATCTGGATTTGTGTTTTAGAATTGCATATGTGGTACCTTTGGACCTATCAGAGACATCTATGCAAATTTACTGAATAAAATAATCATGGTGTGGTAAGAGGGGAAGGAGAAACGGCAAGTTTTTCTCACATTCTCTACCATCTCTGTATCACCAGACCGGACCATGGCACTGTGGCCAGAGGCATTTCTGCAGCCCTTGCCAGCTGACCTCTGGAAAGACTTACAGGGTCTTAGAGAACATTTATGTGGCAGTTTTATTGCTGCCATCAAAAGTGAATTCCACTTTTGGCCTGCATCCGTTCTTGCTGTCCTAGCGCGTTTAAAAAAACGTGATGTTGATTTGAGAGCATCACATTTGATCCAGTTTCTGATCTTTTTTCCTTGAAATATTCTTAAGCAGTTGCTTTTCTGAAAAGTAGGGTGTTCTGTTCTTAGTGTATACGACATTTGCAGAGTCTTGGTAGGTTGTCTCCTGAATACGTGCCAAATAAATATTTTTTTTTAGAGATAAAGACGTGAGAGATCTTTTGAAGGCGCATCAAAAGATTTGGTGACTGATTGAATAGGAGAATTTTCGTAGAGGAAAAGGAGATAGTTGTCACTATTGGATCTAAGATTTCTGAACTATCTTCTTCAAGAGACATTTTGGATTTGGGATCCCTAAGATTTGCAGGAGTAAAGATGAAAGATTTAAATAATTTTAAAAATCAGATCACTTCTAATATTTGGCTTATATCTTATCTCTGCTCTCTGCCTCAGCACTGTCAAGTGTCTCATGGATTCTCAGGCTGACTTCCTGTCTTTGATGTATTTCAGGAGCCTTTTATTATTAGCATTGGAACTCTTTTCTGTTTCTTTCGGTCCACCCAATTTCTTGTTTATCCCAGCACCGGCATCCTTTGAGGCTCCCTGTCCCTCTGGCCTGGCTCTGGGAGGCCCAGTTAGCTCACACCCCTGACGGTGGGGCCTGCATGAGGCCTGCCCTCTGGCTGTGGGTTTGAAGAGCTGGGGGCTCAAGTGTGCCCTTCTACCCCAAGTTCCCCGACCAGGCTTCGTCAAAGAGTGTTATTCAGGAAGCCTGACTCATTAGCTAATTAATATATTATCTATAATCATAATAATAACCCCTTTTTAAGTATTTGCTTTGCATCTCAGCATCTTTTACTTTTATCATTTACAACCTAGTAAACCAGGTATTACAACCCCCCTTTTTGCAGATCAGAGAACCGAGTCTCAGAGAGGTAATGAAACATGTTAAACGTCTCACATTTGAAATGTGGCAAAGCCATGCATCAAGCCGGGGCTGCCTGGCTCCCCTAGTATACTCTCTCCACTTTTCTCTGCTGCTTTGAGCCAGCAGGTGTCAGGTTGTCTGGTTAGTAACCTGTTACTGCCCATGGTCATGGGGTACAGTGGAAAGATCTCTGGGGTTGAGTCATGGGGTAGACTTGTTATTCTGTTCTGTCGAAAGTGTGCGACTTCTGCAAACCTCGGTCACTTCATCTGCAAAATGGGGATTAATACCTTAAAGGAAAGCTATTGAATAAGGAAATACATATAAAAATTGTTTTTAACTTTTAAGGAGTGATGTAAAATACCTGGTAGTAACAGTAAAAGGAATTGCAGAGCTAATAAGTAGCTGAGCTGGGGCTGAAACTTGGTGTTCAGACTAAACATTGGGTTTTTCCTATTGCATCAGGCTGGGCCAACGTGAGCATTGCCCCGGGGCCACTTTCTTGGCAGACCATAGGTGATAATTTTGTCTGCCTGACAATACTAATTGATTTGGAAGAAGTAACAGTTGTCTTATCTCACTGTCCTCATTATGTTAATGAATTTTTATCATTTACTCAGTCGTGTTGGCATGTCTGTCTGATTTTGTATTTTATACTTCCAGCCGTTGCATGTACTTGAGGCTCTACTTTTCAGTGTCATCACAAGCTCTGACAGATCACCCCTTTCTCTCAGCCCTGGAACCCTTCGGATGGTCAACAGAGATGCTTCACTTCAGACTTATTTCCTTCCCAGATCCAGTAGGGCTGCCAGGAAGGGTGTGTGTGAATTGAGTCTTTGGAGAAGTCTGTCCAGAATCTTGTTTGATGTGTTTCTCCTTCCCGATTGCATCTTGTCTTGTGAGCACAGTGATGCAGGCTATTATTATTTGTTAGCTCCGACTGTGTGTGAGATAATAAGTGTTTTGGCAGAAGCCTTGCTTCAAGGGGTGTGTATCAGTAAAAACTCAGTAACTAAAAGTTTGATTATACTATGAACTGTGCTATTCATGGAGTTCTTTAGGACGCTTTGTTGATTTTAATTGACTATCTAAATATAGACCTTCATCTGAAGCAGTATAGCTCAGGCTTCTGATTTAAACTATCTCAGGTCCTTTCCTAGTGATGCCATTCACTAGCTCGGTGTCCCTGAGCAAGCTGCTTAGCCTTTTTCATCAAATAATGGGAATAAGAATAGTCCCTACCTCACAGGGCTATTATCCAGATCACATGATTGAAGCCCTTAGAGCAGTCCTTGGCATGCCTTACCCACCCAGCGGACACATGCTACAGTCAATACATCTGCAAAATTTTAGTTTGCTTTCAAATCTCCTTTGGAATTGATGTTATTTCTCATCTGGACTCTTTTCAGTCACCAATATGTTTATCTTTTATAACTGTAGAATTAGAAAAAAGTTTTTAAACGATCTCTGTGTTTTTTACCCTTGGGTTATACCTTCTGAAATAAGAGTCAAGTTTAATACGAATATGTTCCTATATAAAAAAAGAAAAAGGTCAGGTCTAAGAGAGTAGGACCCAGTGGGAATTTTCATAACTTCATTGTCTTATCAATCATTCACTCTGGGCAGGAATGCCGCCCTCTGATGCTTGCCTGTGTGTGTGCATGTACACACGCACACACACATACACACACACACCCTCATTCCCCTACCTGGCTAACTTTATCTGCCTCGTTGAAATGTAAGTAGTGTGACTTGACTTAGCTTGTGCATTTCTTTAGGAATCTTTTCCTAATACAAATTCAGGAATCCCTAAAACTGTACCCATATCTCCAAGGTGTTATCACAGTGTTGGTGCACATGCCCTCCAGGGCAGGAGACACATTTCATCCCAGCCTCGCCCTTGGCACGAGGAGGCACTTAGACAGTGCATGCTGGGTAAGCAAATGCACATACAATTTTTGTTTTAAATTTTTATCCTTTCTAAAGTGCAAATAAATGTAAAGTAGGCAGAGCAGCATTTCAATTACATTAACTTGAACAGTTATAAGGGAACAACAGCTAGTGTGGTCAGAACCAGCAGAGAGATTTTGAGACTAACAAGGGGGAGATAGGAGGAATGGTCGACTCTACCTATTCTCTGGGATACCCACCCCCAAATACGACTAAGAGATTTTTACATTTGCTAGAATCAGTTGAACTGAATTGAAAACACTATTGATTTTTAAGTGTGGAATAACCTTCAGACTAAGAAAAACAATTATAGTCTTTGAATCCAATTATTAATGTATCATTGTAAATAGCTCCACCCCCACCCCACCCCACCCCCCCAACATTCTTTCCATTTCTTTGAAATTGTAGCATATGTTTCCATTTGTATAGTGAATGCAGTCAGAAACATTACATTATTTCCTATTTGAATTGATGTTTCCTATGAAATCTGTCTTGACTGCGTTTTACATTCGTTTAGCTGGTTCCCAGCCAGCTATATGAGAACTAGGGAGTTTGTTAGAAATCCTTATTTCTAGGCCCTGTCCTTGGAGACCAGGATTCAGCAGGTCTGAAGACAGGCCCAGACATGGGCATTTTTAAGTACTTTGAGGATTCTGATAGGCTGCTGGACTTAGGGACCACTGGGACATTTTTCTAATTTTAAGGCACATACATTTCTAGAGTATTTTTTGGTCCACTTTAGTAGTCAAGTGAAGGCACTTAAGAAAGGCCTTATAACCATAAACAAAGCAAATTGCTCTAATTGCTGTGAGATGCAAAGCAAATAATTTCACATATGCTGTATAATCTGTCTTATACCTTCACATTCTTTTAACATGGGTTTTAGTCCAGGGGAAGAAACAGTTTTTTCCCTGAAAGGGCCAATGTAATTATGGTTATGTATACTGTAAGCTTCAAGTAATTATGGAGCACTCCATTCTTGTACCATATTCTGAGCAAATTACCGGCCTCTGATCAATAAAATTTCTTTTTAAGCATCTGTAAATTGAATCCAAGAAATGAAAATTCCAATCAAAGTTCAGCCATAGCTAATTATATTAAATCTTCTGAAAAATATCAGTGTTACTGAGAATGTAGATGTCCTATTAATGTACCTGGCATACTTATTTTAATATATGAAATGAGTTACTTTCCATTATTCTTCCTTTTTTTTTCTTTCAACAAAAGACACACAATATTTTATGTCTAATCACACTACTAACCAAAGACACAGTGGGGACATTACTGTACTTTCATTTAGTAATTCTAATAGGATTTATTGTTTTTTTTCCTTTTCTCTTTTACACACTCACAGCTTTCTCTAAGGAATTCTAAATACGAAAGTTGTTTACTCATGACATAGTAATAATCTAAAGAAATTAATCCTGTTGATTATCATTATGATGTGCGATTCCACTTTTTCTGGAAATGCTGGGGGTTTTTCTGTTTTCTGTTTTTTTTCTGTTCCTCTTGTTTTATTTTTTCCTTGGCCACACTGCACAGCATGTGGAACTTCCCCAACCAGGGATCGAACACATGCCCCCTGCCGTGGAAACACAGAGTCTTAACCACTGGACCACCAGGGAAGTCCCATATTTTTTAAAAATATGAACTGTATGGGTAATTGTCTCTCTCAAAACTTTAAACCTTAAGAGAAATCACGTCAAAAGAAACAAGAATCGTCCAGATATCAGCCCCCCAACAAGTCAGAACTGTTTCTTTTTCCTTGTTCCATTTCTGTTCTTCTCCATACATTATTTTTACATAGTTGTAATCACGTTATAGGTACAGTGTCTTCTGCTTATTTTGCCACTTAGCCTTAATTGCATTGTTTTTATGTTGCCACATAGTTTTCTAATTATTTTAAATGTCTGTGTAATATTATATAGGCTGGTTGTACCATTGTACTCTTGGACTTTCCAGTATTCTTGAATGTTCACGTGATTTACAACATTATAAAATGGAGTTTCATTGTTAACAAACCTATGCTTCAAATGAGTGAGAGTGCATGTTTTGACCTTGGATCTAGGGTATAAATCTTCTGATTACATGGACCATTTGAACAGATAACTTCCTCATGGAGCTGAAATATTTGTTATACCTACTTGTGCCTGTGAGTAAGCATGGCTCTGTAATCAGTGTGACACGTCATCCCAGGCTCATTGGTTTTCTACTTTCCGCCATATCTTATGAAATACCAGTTTGGTTTCTGTATTCATGTGACCTGGAAGTCAGGAGCTGAGTACTAGGATGCTGAATGAATTGCACAGGTGGAGTCAGACCTTTAGAAGTCCTCACAGAGGATGGTTCCCTCATTCTTCCCTATAATCTCTCTAATTAAGCATATAACATATTAGTTCAAAGAAATTCAACAGAGTTCTGAGTTTTGCTATGGTGGTGACTCTAATCCTCGTTTTGTTTTGTTTCGAAAGAGCAAATTATTTCCAAATTTATTTCAGTTTCCTTTTGGGGATGGGGGCCACCTGGCTTGGTTGGACCCTAAGCAAGTGTTTGCTCTTTTCTTGAGTACCTAAGCAATTGGTAACAGTTCATTAGGTTGGGTGTTCACAGAATATTTGCTCTGTACCCCAAAATTCTTGATCACCGATAGCAAACAAAAATAGTGTCTTAGGAACTCACAGCAGCCTGAATTTTTCATGTTAAATTTCACCATCATTTTTCATGATAATGGATTCCTTTCATCTGATCTATCATGGAAGTACAAAGGCTACCAATAGACAGATGAGAAGTCTGACTGACTTAAGCATGTTTTGAATTGAGGTCGCCATCAGTTCAAGGGGATTTTGGGGGAAGAAACGGGAATTTTGAAGATCTGACTATACGGTATTAACAAAAGGCTTTCCCTCTGCAGTAAGGCCACCAAACGGAAGTAGTCTTTGTTATGCAGGATGTGATTAATATTACCTCATCATTTAATTTTAGAACTTCTAAAATAAAGTTGCTTGCATCAGTTCAAGGCTGGTTTGAAACCAGAGAGTGCCTACTTTTTCTTTTTTTTAATTAGAGAAGAGATATGTGATTACTAAAAGTTTGGAAAATAATGAACTGAAAGAAGTCTCCCACAGTATCTTTTCCTTTACCAAAACCTCTGCTAATATTTTTCTTATGTGCTTTTTTTTCTTTACAGTTTTTTAACCCTGTTTTACATATAATCTGAATCTGATCTATTTCACATAACACTACTTCGTGTGCTTTTCTCCCGCAGTGTTTACAATCTTCCTGTCAGTTGTAATCTGTCTAGTCTGTCCTTCTGATGTTCCGTAATGTTCCTGTTCATGCTTCCTCCTATTATTGGGCATTTAGAATGCTGAATTGTCTGTCCCGTACACAGTGATGGTTATCAGAACGCTGGCCCACACACCATGTTAATAGTGATCATACAAGTCAGGGAGGTAACCTGATCCTGCTGTGATTTAACTTTCTCAACCAGTATTGTGCATTTTTTACTGAATTCCTTTCTGCCTGTTTCCTTTTGTTTTGGGTTTTGTTTTGAGGGGGTCTTTTCAGAGGAAAGGGAGCTGGTCATGAGCCACTTCACAGGTGGGTGTTTTTGTCTTTCTTTCCTTAGTGGTGAAAGTGGTGCTGGAAAGACCGTGGCTGCCAAATACATCATGAGCTACATCTCCAGGGTGTCTGGAGGGGGCCCCAAAGTCCAGGTGAGCTGGTGCTAGGGCCCATTGTGAGACTTTGCGCTGTGTGAAAGTAAGAGGCTCCATTTGCTGTTTAAAAAAGAATTTTTCTTCCACAGGGAAGACGTTGGTTTTATAACCAAGAAACTTGAAATATGCAGAGAAACAGCATGTTATGGGCTGGAGATGCCTAATATGTAATGAGTATTATATACAATCAATGAAAAGGTCACAAATCCAGAAGTAAAACAAAGGGCACGAGAGCCATCTCATAGAAAAGGAAATATAAATGACTCTTAAAACATGAACATATGCGCACCCCCATGATAATAAGAGAAATACAAATTAAAATTACATTGAAAAACTATTTCTTAACTGTCAAAATGGCAACAATTTTGTAGTATTTTAAACACTCTGCTGGTAAAAACATAGGGGTGTAGACTCTCTAACACATTACTGGTAGGAACATGAACTAGTACACTGCTGTGGAGGGCATTTCGGCAATATTTTTCAAATCTATAAGCATACACCCTTTGACTCATCAATTCTGCTTGGGAGAATTTAACCTTTAGGTGTCCTGAAATGTATACAAAATGATAACATGTGTAAAGATCTTTGATGTGACATTTTTTGATGATGGAGAAGACTGGAGATAGATGCTCATCAGTTGGTGATATAATTTATGGGGAAATAATTTATGGTTCATAATAGACTAGAATATTAGACAGCCATAAAAAAAATGAAGCTTCAGGTACTGATGGGGACTGATCTTCAAGCTATATCATGAATTGCAAAAAGCAAAGTTCAGAATATTGCCTATAATGTGCTACCACTTGAGAAAAAGGAGAACATATATTTATAGTATTTACATTTGTTTGCATATGTATAGCATAGCTCTAGAGCGATACATAAGAAATTGATAATAGTGATTTCTCCAGGGAGGAAACTGGGAGACTGGGGGAGGGGCATCTGTCCATGTAGAACCTCGCAAACCTTTTATTTTTATGTTACTTTATTTTTTTGATAGGTAAGAGATGGATTTATTTAGAGAGAGAACACATTCCATAGGCAGAATGCGGTCTGTCTTAGAAAGTGAGAGTGGCTGCGAACCTTTCATTTTCTGAACGATGTGAATAAATCTCCAATTCAAAAAATTTACAAAGATTTTAAAATGGAGAAAGGAAAGGAAGGAGGAAGGATTAGAGCATTAGCGGGAAACATTAGGAAAGGGGGGAAACCCAGAGAACGAGGACACAGGAGAGGGAGAAAGAAAAGGGGGGATTATAGTATGGGCAGAGAAGGGGCAGGTTCAAGAGGACAGTATGAAGAAAGCAGTAGATGCAGCCTTTTCTGTCTTGAGTTTTACTCGTTGTGGTAGTGGAATCAGCATCAGCAGGACTGGTGAAGCGCCCCACCCCCACCCCCAGAGAGTAGTGGAGGATGGCTATGGGGGCTAAGGTCCACAGGGGGCTGCCCAAACTCACACTGCTCATCACTGGCACAGACTGCTGGGAACTTTTATTATTATTATTATTATTAGAAATCATGATGCAAGGTAGATTTCACCCTAAAGATTAATTTTTTAGTTAGGATCATTTAATGTGATGTTATTGCCATAGTCAGCTGTAGACTTTAAAAAGACACATCGAGGGCTTCCCTGGTGGCGCAGTGGTTGGGAGTCCGCCTGCCGATGCGGGGGACACGGGTTCGTGCCCCGGTCCGGGGGGATCCCACGTGCCGTGGAGCGGCTGGGCCCGTGAGCCATGGCCGCTGAGCCTGCGCGTCTGGAGCCTGTGCTCCGCAGCGGGAGAGGCCGCGGCGGTGGGACGCCCGCGTACCGCAAAAAAAAAAAAAAAAAAAAGACACATCGAAATTCTGTTTATTATGGCTCTGTCTACTAAATCAATAGTGCTCCATCCTGTCCTGGGGGATCAGAAAGCTTAAGGCGGAGGCCAGTATTCCTTACACAGAGTAAAAGGGTCTTAGAGTGGCCTCCTCTACCAAATGAAAGGAAGAGCTAGAGCAGCACCATCCAGTAGAAAGATGGTGCATGTCACATGCATAATTTAAAATTGAATAGTTACAGTAAAAAAAAAGTAAAAAGCATATGAAATTAACTTTTAAAATCTATTTTATTTAACCCAATATATCCCCATATTATTTCAGCATCTAATTACTAATCAATTAATGAGCTATTTTACATTCCTTTGTGTCCTAAATCTTTGGAATCCAGTGTGTGTTCTACACTTACAGCACATCTCGGTTGGGACTGGCCATGTGGCATGGGCTCAGCAGCTTCCATGTTGGACAGTGGGTAGAGCCCTAGGACTTAGGTTGATATGGTACAGTCCACTTGCTTTTATCCATTTGTGTGATCATCCCCTATCCGTAGAGGATGGATATGGAGCCAGGAATCCAGGATGCTCTTTTGTGTATGGGCTGCTTCTTTAATTCACTCTTTCTCTTTTCCCCCTATATGCTTACCACATGCCACAAAATTCTGTTGGACATCTTGATAGTTGATGGAGGGATGGATGGATACATGCATAAAGATTCCCAGTTACAAAGACAATAATTAAAGAAGGAAAGAGACAAGGAAGGGTCTTTCTTTTGTTCTGTCCCTACAAGAAGTTGAGTGTTGATAAATGGTGTAGGCAGGCCTGGCCATCAGACAACAAGTATGAAAGATTAATGAAGACCCACAAAGTCAAAATTAATTTTTCAAAGAAAAGCAAATTTTGTATAAATCCATGAGTTTTTAAAGGAGAAGGATGCTTAGAAGTATCTTTCTAAGCTTTGAAACCGACTTCATGGTGGGACCATCCATGATTTACTCTTCCTTCCATTGCTAACGACGTGCGCCTGGTTGATGGAATTCCAGTTCTCAGTCCTCTTCTGAATGTCCAGGCGGTGGCAGAGGAGCACTTTGGCTGTTACATAGTTAGTAGTTAGTGCCTTCATCTAGTCCTGTTTGCTGCAGGCGACGACCTAGTGGCCAGACTGCAGACGTTTCATGTTGATTTTTCTCTTCCTGTTTTCCTATGAGGACAAGGATACAGAGCTCTTGGCTTGAAATTAGTCAGTAGCTAAAGAGCACAAGCCAGAGACTTGTTATTTCTGGAACATGTTTAACCATAGCATGTGAATAATTAGAAGTACAAGGAATGACTCACTTGTTCAAAATCCTCTCCAACATCAACTCCTATCTGTTGAGCTGTCTTTGCCCATGGGGTGTTCTGTACTTTTCAGTCAGACATCAAATTGGGGTGTATGAAAACCAAATTCTTCCCCTCCAGTAGGCCAGGAATTGTTCCACACAATCCAGTGTCGGCCCTTGTTGCTCAAGTGGGAAAGAACTGGCAAAACCCGCAGCACTGGGGAGCTGGTTCGAAATGCAGACTCTCGGGCCCCACCTCAGGCCTACTGAATCAGCATCTGCATTGTAATGAGATTCCCAGGTGATTCACACACATGAAAGTTCGGGAAGCACAAGACTGTGTCCGCAGCTTTGTTTGGGGAGGAGAAACTGTTTCATTTCCCTCAAGGTGCCTCTCACTTGCAGTGAAGAGAGGGAGTGCGGGATGCAGTAGGTGGGGAGAGAAGTTGAGTAGAACAGGAGTAGTGACAGTAAAGCCTCCGGTCAGAGCGCAAGGAGATGCCCCGTCCACAGGGAGCACGGGATGAAGGTGCAGCATCCGATCTGGAAACCCAGTCCGGGAACGTTTGCAGATCCTGATTTACGGTGGTACCCTGGCTCTACAGAATCCTGCGTCAAGACAAGGGAGCTGGAAGGCATGACCACACAAACAGGGTTAGGTCTGTCAAGAGGAAAGAGTAAATCTTCCAGAAATCCCAGGGACTTGGATTTGAGGCCTCTCACCTTCACCACATTCAGAAACCATGTCCTTGGGAAAGTCTGGCTTTACATCGTGGAGTAGGTGTTCGCATCTTCCTAACCTGTGGTCTTTTTGCTGTGACAGCACGTCAAGGACATCATCCTACAGTCCAACCCGCTGCTGGAGGCCTTCGGGAATGCCAAGACGGTCCGGAACAACAACTCCAGCCGATTTGTGAGTTTCTTTCCTATGATAGAGAATGTCACCTGATTGATGATGTTGACATTCCTGATTTAAGTCCTGTGACCCCGAGGAAATAGGGGGTTTTCACACATCATCAGGAGGCCGCCTTTTCAATCTTTTCCTCATTTTCTCTAGCGGCGAGCTGCCAGGCTTCAATTTGCCCTTTGACTCAAGTTATTTTGGGGCCTTGGGGAGGTCAATAAGATAATTTTTGAAACCAGTTCTCAATTTGAGGTGCCTTTCTAAGGGAAATGGAAGTGTCAGCTTTGGTCTTGGAGGAGTTTGCTTTGGGCCCTGGAGAAGAAGCCTTCTTTCCCTGACAAAGAACTGAGGAGACTAGATCCCAGGTCTTGTCGCCTTGCTTTGCTTCATAGAACTTGGTCTGTGGACCCTGAAGGAAGCACTTTGATCCGGCACCCTGGAAAGAAACTTCCTCCTCTCTGTCAGCCAGAGGGAGCCGTCGGCTTCCCCCACCCCTCCTGGCTTTGTGTGTGCGTTTTTTGCATGTTCATGGGACATAATGGCATCTGAAAGTGACTGGACTTAGCCTACAGATTCCTCCTAACTTACCCAAGGGAATGAAAATATCAGGCGAATGCCTGCATGCCTATTGAGACGTTTTTCTGAGTGTCTCCCGAGGGGGTAAATTAGAAGGCTGGCAAGGACGAACGTGAATATATGCCCCTTGACAAAAAACCACATTTACAAAGAAATGAATGTGTGCTCGGTAGCTTTGATTTATGTAGATTTTGTATCTTATCTCAACCATAGATTATGTCTGGCAGTAAAGCATTTAGGGAGCCATCTGTGAGGTGGATTCTGGACCATTTTAAAATAAATAAGTGAGAATTTTGGAGAAAAACGGTTTCTTTTTTACCCTTCTGTTTTGGAAGGAAGCTTCCATTTCCAAGAGAATTCTTGCTCAGTTCTCATGCAGTAATTGTTAAGCTCCCTGGTGAGTTTTATCTGTCAGAATTATCCTCACTTTCCTCGCTGTTTAATATTTTGCGAACTACTCATTTGTTCATCTCTCATGTTTCTGCTCAATGCCAGTTGTCCATCTCAATCTGCCTTGTAAAGATGGACTTGACCAAATTGAACTCTCTAGCTACCCATCCCCCTTCTTTTGCCTTCCTTAGAGAGCAGGAAGATAACCGTATCAATATTTTCCTTGATATTTCCAATATAAATTATTTTTTATCCTTGGACAAGGAGGCTACAGCAGTCAGTTTTTGTAAAGCAAAACAAAAATACCCAGCATTTATTATTTTCCTGATTACAGAATTTTGTACAACCCTGATGGAAAGATGGGAGAACTGTACGGAAAGGCAGTTCTCTCTCTCATACACACACGCACATGCACACGTGCACACACGTAGTGGAGTCTGGTGGGGCATCAAAAGATGTTCTCATTAATAATAAGAGAAATGTAAATTAAAACCATATATCATTTTCTGTCTCTCAGATCATGAAACGTTAAGGAGAAAAGACGCTATTGGTTGAAGACTGACACCTCCCAGGAGAGCGATTTGGCAATTCTTATCAAAGTTTAAAAGACTCATTGTCTTTGACCCAACAATACTTTTAGGGTATAATATCCACGTTTCCTGTTAATAATGATTTATTTTAAAAGATATCCATAATGTTAAATCTTTTTTAAAAGGTTACAAAACAATATCTATAATATGGTCCTATTTATTTTAAGATGCACATTTATATAAAGCATAATTAAGGTGTCTGCAAATCCACGTTTGAATATCCTATTACAGTGATTAGTAGGAGGTAGAAGTGGCATCGGGGTGGGATTATGGGTAATTTCACTTAAAATGGATATGTAGTGTGAATTATAAAAATTCATCTATTTCCACTTATAAATCTTTCCAAGTTTTAAGAACTACATTATGAAATATTTCAAATACTATTTTAAAATAATACAATGAACATTGGGGTACCCAGTACCTAACTTAAGAAATAGAACATTACCAAGAGTTGAGGTTTCTTTTCATTGACTAATGGAAATATCATATCCTTCTTTATACAGTTTCCTCTTTCCCCCAGGCTGCTTTACAACAAAACTAAACTTTTTGCTCTCTCCTAAGGGATTTTGCCTTTTATATTACAATTTTGAGTTGTGTATAAGCATTTCTGTTACATTAGAACAGTGATTCTCAAACTTGGCCACATATAAAAAACACCCAGGCTTTTTACAGCTACTCCTGTCTGGGTGCCAGTCCCTAGCGACTGACTTACTTGTCTGGGGTGGCATCAGGAAGCACTTCTTTTTCTTTCTTTCTTTTTTCAAATTTAATTTAATTTTAACATTTATTTATTTGGTTGCACTGGGTCTTAGTTGCAGCAGGCAGGCTCCTTAGTCGTGGCTTGCTGGCTCCTTAGTTGCAGTACGTGGGCTCCTTAGTTGTAGCATGCGAACTCGTAGTTGCAGCATGTGAACTCTTAGTTGTGGCATGCATGTGGGATCTAGTTCCCTGACCAAGGATCGGACCCGGGCCCCCTGCTTTGGGAGTGCAGAGTCTTATCCGCTGCGCCACCAGGGAAGTCCCCCTAGGGCAGCATTTCTTAAAGGCTCCACAGGTCTTTCTAACATGTAGCCAAGGTTGTGAACCATTTCCAGAAGGACTTGAGAGTTTGCCGTTTACCACATCTGCCCTTCCTGGATTTGATGTCCTGTTTTGTTTCATTTCCATCCCCAGGTTGACGGGGAATGGCAGTGGGGTGGTAGGGTTGTACACAGATGGGCACTGAGTTATTCCCTTCAGAACATGGCCAAAGGGAAAGATGGCGAAGGACGGCCACGGTAGGAAGCAGAGGGGTCTTGTTAGCAGACTTTTCTCGTGAACCACCGTAATTCGGGATAGCTGCGGTTTGTGGTGCTTCTGGATGTTTATTTTCGGGTTTATTTTTGGGAGAGGAAGGAGTCAGCAGAGTAAAACAACTAGACAGACGATGGCTTTCCTTTGTAGCCTTTTTGATACCTGGAATTGGCGAATACCTTAGCAGGAACACAGCAGGTACTAGGTGCTGTCGGCAGCAGGAAAAACACGCAGCAGGCTTTTCTTCTCCTTAGTGAGTTTATGGTTCTAGTTGGAGACTTGCTGCTTGGCAGGCTTCGGCCCTGAGATGGGGGGGTTTCATCAGCATACACGTTTTAAAAATATTAAATGTGAATGCAGTTAGGCTGGGCATGCTCTCCAGTCTGACCCTAGGCCACACCACTCCCTAAAATCCACATTTTCATCTTTTTCTTCATTTATATTTGCCCTCTTGGACCTTCCTGAGGACTGGAGAGAAACTAGATTGTAGTGGGGAAAATAATCATTTACTTAACAATCTGGACACCTTTTTCAGCTGCTCTCCAGGGTTTTATTCTCTTTTGTTCCCTATTAGCAGTAATTTAAAAGGAAGTATTAACAACAGTAGCAAAAATCCCCACACCCATAACTAGCTGGAAAGGGCTTATAACCAAGTGTTTTTATTTTACATAAGCATATTAGATGCTCCAGAGGTAAAAGGGGATTGCTTTTGCTCAAAGCCATTAAAGTAAGTCTGCCCAAGGGAAAATTTGCTTCCTCTGAAAGAGGCAGATAGAGTTCACTCTTGTTAGATCAAGGGGACCATGTGACTTTCTGTCCTATTCTTCACAGCTTCCGGTTTAGCAGGCAAGCACCTACTGGGGGAAAATGGGAAGGGATATAGTGAGCGTATCCTTATTTAGTCAGGTTAGAATGATAGATTCTCTCTCTCAATACAGAATTGTGTGATTGGACAAAGGCATGGGGTATTGTCTGATAGGAAATGGTGAGGAAGTCTAGACCAGAACTGGGAGTAATTCAGCACATATCTTTCATTAATGAATTTCCTTGAATTATATGCTATATCCAAAGCCTGTTTGGAACATCGTGTTTTTGTTCACCAACCATTGAAGGAAATCCCTAATTTTCTTGCAGGGAAAATACTTTGAAATCCAGTTCAGTCCCGGTGGGGAACCAGATGGTGGAAAGATCTCCAACTTCCTTCTGGAAAAATCTAGGGTGGTGATGAGGAACCCCGGAGAGCGGAATTTTCACATATTTTACCAGGTTTTCCTTTATATTATTTCTTGCCTACTTCCTTATTCCTTCTTCACATTTAAAATTTTCTTCTCTCAGTCCTCAGGTTTAGACAGTCTAGTCTGGCAAGCCCAGGAGTCTTTATTGCCGTAGGTTGTGTACGTCTGTGTGCAAAAGAATTGTGAGAATGCCCTTACCTGCAAGGACAATAAGTTCTAGTTGGGATGAGAAGACAAAAATTTCCCTAGAGTGAAATAATCAGGAAAGTGTCGGCACACTTCAGAACAAAAGTAGGAATGTTTTATTCTTTGCCCAATAGGAATTCACAAGGGGAGACTTGGCTGGGATGGTAAGGAGAGCCATTAAGGAGGCACAGGATAGCATCAAGGGGACATTGACTCAGGCAAGTCAGGTGGCCTGAACAAAGCAGGGGTGGGAGGGAGGGGGGGACGGGGGAGGAGTAGGCTAATGTATGAATCAGGCCCCAGCTGGTCTGCAAGGGCAGAGGTCTCCAAAAGGTGAACTGTTGGACAGAAGGCTTGAAATAGACTTGGGCTCTTTCATGCCAGGTCAAAAAGTTTTGTCTTAGACTGTCAGAAGCCATGGAGAATTTGGTGCTAGAACAGTACGCCGGCTGCTTTGAACTTGTGTTCCAGGCTTCAGCAGTCATTTGCCTTGACTATTTTTAAAATGTTTTTAAGTATTTAAAAAATTTAATGATACCATACACAATTTTTTTTTTTTTTTTTTTTTTTTTTGCGGTACACGGGCCTCTCACTGCTGTGGCCTCTCCCGTTGCGGAGCCCAGGCTCCGGACGCGCAGGCTCAGCGGCCATGGCTCACGGGCCCAGCCGCTCTGCGGCATGTGGGATCTTCCCGGACCGGGGCACGGACCCATGTCCCCTGCATCGGCAGGTGGACTCTCAACCACTGCGCCACCAGGGAAGCCCCCACACACACAATTTTTTAATGTATGGATTTATGTATTAATACTTCATATATCAGGGATCCACGTTAGATTTTCTTTGAAGAATTGGCCTGCAGTGTTTTTTTAATTTATTTTTTGTTATAATTCGAAGCTCATTGGATTGGAAGGCAGTTACGCTGTGTTGGTAGCTCACATTCAGTCTTTTCAATTACATAGACATGTTAGGTGATGGCAAATAATTCTTCTGGTTGGCATCTGTTGGTTGAAAGCATACATAAATGACCAAAAGCTTCTGTTAATTCAGTAATGTTTTTAATTAAATCAGTCAAAGCAACATGTACAGATGTTTGAAAAGTAATTTCATGCGTCACACACATACTGTATTATTAATTGAGCACCAGACAGAAGTTCATACACCTTTTAATAAATGGCAGCCCCATGCCTCTCCAGATTCCTCTTCCTACAGGTTGGAAATCCCCAGATTAGTGACTGGGGATGTGATGAGATCAGGGGAAGACAGAGTTCCCGATTCTGACATAGAAGTAAAAGTCGAAGCTGTGAAATAGGGGAGACTCCTGTGGGAGTGAGTGTGGAGAGAAAACCATGCCCATATAGGACTTGGGGACCTGGGGACCACCTATAGGATGAGGAGGCATTGAGGAACCAGGGAAGTAGTCAGAGGATGAAAGCCAAGATTCTGCAGTGTCACCAAAGCCAGAGGGAGCTCGGTGGAGGGGAGTGTGGGCCAGGATCCCATGTTCAGAGCTTTGCGGGGAAGGATGGGGCAAGGGCCTGGGAATCAAGAAAGGCCTGGTGGCCTCAGCCACTGGAAAGTAGCCATGAGGGTTATTTCATCAGAATGGCGATGGCAAGAAAGAAGCCAGATGAGGAGGTAGGTTCTGTAGCTTGAAGGATCTCAGGGAAAGGGGCAAGGAAAAGCTTCTAGGGGAGGCAAAGCGCAGCCATGTGTTTGTAGATGGGAGAGAATTAAAGAAAGGGGTGTTTGAAGATTGGGAGCTACATACTATGGGGAGGAGACTGAGAAAGAGGTGGGGGAAGTTCTTCCTTAGACACCCCGCCCACCCCCCAAAAAAAGAAAAATACAGCCAGAAGGAAGAAAGGAAGAGAGTGGTGCAAAAAGATTTTGAGGATTTAGGGGAAAAAACTCAGGGAACCTGATGTCGTCAAATGACCTAGAGCTTCTCGGTCATGGAGATGAGGTTCCCTATTTTAAGGGTGTGGAGCCGGGATGACATGAGGAACTTGACCAGGATGGAGGAGAGTGGATGGGGGCTAACTCCTGCCACCTGGGAGCCAGTGGTGGCTGGCACTGGCTTGCATGGGCTGTTCGCATCTCTCCCTTCAGGGACATTTGTTGGTAGTTTGGTCATGGTAGGAGGATTCACACCATGAAAGTCAGCAAACTACAACTCTAGTCCCCACCCCCAGCTCAAGAATGGGTAGTTGAACATTTTCCAGCACACCTAAAAGGGTCTTGCTCACAGCTAAGGCAAATACCAGAGATAGAACAGAAAGCCAAGGGACAGGACACCAGCATGGGGGACCTGAGGCTGTTCTTGAACATGCACCCTGCCCTGAGAAGCAGGGAGGGTCCAGCTGTACTTTAAAAAGCCATGTGCAAGTTGAGCAGGAACAAAGTCATTGTAATCTGGCTTGCTTTCCACTTTTCCAAGGGATCTCACCAGTGTGACCGTGCAGTTCCCGTTATCGGACAAGGGAAAATTCTCAGCTCTTGCAGGTCTAATCAGAGTTAAGAATTAGAATTTGCAAAGATGATTTGGGGCTACTACACAGAGAGCAGATATGCTGAAGCCCCTCCACATTTTTGCGACCGGACCACCCATCCGTTTGGGAAGCAGGGATAGAAAGTCTCATCGCCTGGGCTCCGGGGCTGGTGGTGACAGGAACCGTGCGGTACCTTCTATTGCTTTCTGGGCCACTCCACGCACACGCCACTTTCTCTTGCTCCAGCTCATCGAGGGCGCCTCCGCAGAGCAGAAGCACGGCCTGGGCATCACCACCATGGATTATTATTACTACCTGAGCCTCTCGGGGTCCTTCACGGTGGATGGCATTGACGACAGGAAGGAGTTTCAGGAAACTCTGGTAAGTGCTGGCGCGGGGCAGCTCTTCAGACCGGGCATTGCCTATGGCAGAAAGGGCAGGGGAGGTTAGCAAAGCAAAGAACAGCCCGATATTCCCACCTCATGCTGCTGGAAGCACTCTATTTTCTGAAACACACTTGTAAACACCCTTAAATAGCCATGTGCCCAGTTGCTGGAGGACTACTTAATGATTTTAAATGGGTAAAAAAAAAAAAAAATTCATCATTACCTGCTGCAGGTGCTCTGATTAACAGATAAAAACTATTGTGGGTAATGCATTTACCATACCTGTTTGCCAACAGCTTATACAGTTGTTGAACTGTTTTCTTACAAAGGCAAAGCAAAAACTGCTCTTATGACCTTAATCAGGTTTAGAAATCTTAGAACACCTTCAGTCTCTTCTCCACCCGCTTTCTCTTCCCCTCTGTATTTATAGGTCAGAAGGAGAGCCTCTACTCCATTCTCTTCACAATTTATGTGTTTTATGGTATAAGGTATAAATCCAGGTAGATTATTGAGGGTTCACATCCTTGGGGAAACGACTTACTAAGTCAATCTAGAACTTTCTGAAGGTGGGCTGTTGACCCATTTAGCCTCAAAGAACTGCATCACCACTGCCCTTTGAGTCGGGTACCAGCCTGCCTCATCCCTCAGCCCAGATCCAGAACCAAGTGGGAGAACTGGCAGTTGGAGGTACAGTTGAGGGGAAGCTGACCTTTGTGCTCGTGTGTCCCGGGTGCCAGGGAGGAAGATGGCATCAAGGGGCCACATGGTCTCAGAGGAGCTGGGAGAAAAAAATGCAAATAGGCCTGCATTGGTCCTAGAGTACAGTTCTCTTAGGATATTGTATCTAAGACTCAGGCATCTCAGCTCCTTTTATTGAATTTAATGGACCTCAGAAACAAGGCTTTTCTAATGATGCTTTTATTTGATCTTCCTGGAGATTTTTTCATCACGATCCTTTTGCAAGTACAATTTATTCTCAGCCCTGCCAGTGAAGAGGAAGATCTATGAGTATTGAGAGTGGCTGGAAAAGGGGCACTGGTGCCCTTGGAGGGAGAGGAGTGGCAACAAGGAGAAAACTAAGGGACGAAAACAGACTTGTTGACCATGCAGCTGCTGCTCCATCTGAGTGTGTTTCCTCCAGAGCTCTCTCGCCCTTATTCCTGGAGGATTACACGTTCTCTGTGTAAAGACGGAACTGCCTTTCCAGCACCATGTTGAGACTTGAATGTGTGAGGGGGCGTTGGTCAGTGAAAATGTCAGGGACTTCCTGCTGCCATCGCAGACTCAGCCAAGTGCAACTGCACACGCAGTTTGGCGTCTTTCTGATGTGCTTCTATAGCTGGGGACACACTTGTCTGGATCGCTTCTCTCTTCTTTTCCAGCACGCGATGAACGTGATTGGGATCTTCGCGGAGGAGCAGACGCTGGTGCTGCAGATAGTGGCGGGAATTCTCCACCTGGGAAACATTAGCTTCAAGGAAGTTGGCAACTACGCGGCCGTGGAGAGTGAAGAGTGTGAGTGGTGTGGGCACCCAGTTGCCAAATGAGGGGACGCAGTTGTTTAGTTCCGATCAGAAGTTACACACCACTTTCCTTTGCTCTGGGTTTTTTGGTGAGAGAGGCTGAGAACCCTTAGGTGTCCTGCCGTGGCAGAGCTTAACGGCCTCATGGGAGTCTGTGCCTCTTCTGTACACTCACACTATGGACCATTAATGAGATTGTTTCCGTTTATGATTAACTTTGGGGAAGTCTGGCAGAACTTCACATATAGGTTTAAAAATAAAGTGATACTTTAATGAAGATTAGTAAGATTTGTCTCCTACTAAAAATCTTTTCTGTAACTGCTCGTTAGGGTTGATATTCACCTAAAGGTTCTAGAGAGCATCACAGGCTGTATATAAATAAGAAAAACTCATGTGTATAAGTTGCCCCATGGATTGCATTAGACCGGGCTTCTGAAAACAGGAAAAAAAAAAATGGACCCTGACTGTTGTGTTGGTATTGCTGGTGACGGCTTTTAATGTCCTCTCCGTAGCAGTCAGAGCCTGAAGACCTGAATGATCACTTTTACTCTTTGAGAAGAAATGAGGTGCAAAAGAGGCACGTTACTAGTTCTATGTGCTCCGCTGTGCCACAGCCGCCGTGGCATGTGACTTTAGCCTCGTAGGCATCAGTTGGCTTTCCAGGCTGCTCTCAGAACCCACACATCCTTTAACCACCCAGGGAGACGTTTCTTCCTTTCTCAGCATTCTTCAAAGACGGTAAATTTAGATGCCTAGTAATAAATAGTATCCTACTCATTGCTGACAGTGCAGTAAGGCTCTTTCCATTCCAAATAAGGTTCTTTTTTATATTTTTGTTTTCTTTGGTGAAAAAAGAGGGAAGTTCTGCCAACTTTTGATGTCTGTCTGTTAAAGAGAAACGTGAATTATGTTTACCAGGGAAGGGAGTGGGGTGGAAAACAATAAATACACAGGGTGTCCATAGGGTCTAGAAACACAACCTAATAATAATAACTGTGTTTCTAGACTTCATGTACCTTATCCTTCCCATTTAACAAATGCATGTATGTGTCCAGGAGGGTGATGAACGCTTGCCTTTCCACATGGATCTCTCCAATTTCTTGGTAGTTTTCTGTGGACGTAGACTGGAATTCTCTTGCCTTCTTGGTTCGTGCCATCCTTTACTGCCTCTGTAGGCTGGAGAAAAATGTCATGACTCTGACACAGCAAGCATTTCCCTGGGTGCTTGAGCTGAGAAGTGGTTCGTTGCACATGAGTGTCCAGAGGAAGTAGCCTCCTCAGCCAACTGGGTAAAGCCCAGGATTGGCAACTGACTATGAAATCCCCTGATAGGACGTGGTGCAGGGATGGAGATCAGAAAAGACTATGCTTGAAGCCAAAGAGGTCTAACAAAGAAAAGTGTCCTCCTCCCAATCATTTTGTTTTCTTTCAGTTGGTAATACCTTAACATGGTTCGGGGGGTACACGATCAGAGTTATCACATCTACCCTTTTGCTAGTCGACTTAGTTCCCTCCCCCGAGAGAAACACTGTTTCCAATCTCTTGTACTCCTTTCAAGGGAATATTGTGTTCCTGAGAAACTACTCACGTCTGTTCTTTTTTCCCCACTCTTGTATGTTAATGGGAGCATATAACACGTTCTACAGTTGCTTTTTCACTTCAAATTATATCTTGGAGCTTATTCTGTTTCAATTCATTAAGAAGCGTCATCCTTCTTATAGCTGCATTAGCATTCTGTTGCCGGGCTATACTGCAATGTATTGAACCAATCATCTGTCGATTGACATAAAGATGGTTTCACATCTTTTGCGCTTCTAATTACTTAAAATGAATAACCTGGTTTGTGTCATCTTTCTCATATTCGAGTTTATATACGGAATAGATTTATAGAGGGAAGGGCTAGCCTATGTTTTTATAAAGGAAGAAAGCAGACTTTCCTTAGCTCTTGTATGGTAGAAAAAATTGCTAAGACTCCCATCACAGCTGGCCTACTGAAGCAAGATATCAAATACAAATTAACCTAAGAACTTGGTTGAAGGAAATAAAAATACTACTTAAATAACCACGGGAATAAATTGGCAGTGCTATAAATAAATTGACCCGTTATTAACGGGTTAGAAAGCACAGAACCTCAACACCCAAGACTGATACACCACATTTACCTTGCTGTTTCTTTTTTTTTTTTTTCTTTGCGGTGCGCGCGCCTCTCACTGTTGTGGCCTCTCCCGTTGCGGAGCACAGGCTCCGGGCGCGCAGGCTCAGCGGCCATGGCTCACGGGCCCAGCTGCTCTGTGGCATGTGGGATCTTACCGGACCGGGGCACGAACCCGTGTCCTCTGCATCGGCAGGCGGACTCTCAACCACTGCGCCACCAGGGAAGCCCCTTGCCGTTTCTTTTATATTTGTAACAGGGACTTTTGCTTTGCTACATCTTTTCGGTTTCTCTATCTTCCCTATACGTCCCTATACTTAAATGGAAAAATTAAATCCAACTTTGCTTTACACTTGAGTGCAGTAATAGAAATCTATCCTCATTATCAAAATGTGCTAAAACATTACTTTCTAGCAGGTTCTTTTATGTTCTGCTTAACTCTTTAACTCTACCAGAGTTACATCAGCATTTTTAATTAATCAGTGCCTTCTCCTTGCCCTCCTCCTGACGCCACTCCCCCAGCCTCCGACCTTCCATACTGCCGCTCCTATCCAGCCACCCTAGCACACACCCTTGTGGAAATTCACAGCTCGAAGGAAGTCAATATGAGTAGCCCTATAATTTCAGCACCAGGGCAGTCACTGAAGAAGACAAGAGGACATAAAAGCTAGTACCTGAAAGACATGGCATGGATTTTTTGGAAAGCAGGTACTAGATTTCCTCTCTAGACTTCTTAGCTGTTTCCCTAAGCCTGTGGCTCTGATTCTTGGCCAGACTCCATGCCTTGTTTTTCAAGTGCCTGTGATCCTTCACTTGTGCCGTCTTCTTTTCTGTAGAAGAGGTAGGAGGCATGGAAGGAATATCATGTTTCCTTGTTAGCCCTGTCTGTTTTGTCTCAAGGACCCAAGAACTTAGTCTGTATTGCTTTATTTCTTTAGCTGTGGTCATAAAGGTAATAGCATAAACTTTTCTACCAACCGTTTTAACCATATGCCTACTTTAGCATGATTGGGGGCTTGGGAGAAGCCCATATTTAATCTACATGCTATCTGCCTGGTGAGAGTGATAATAACCAACATTATAGTTTCCCCTTAATGAAGGCCTCCTCGATGTCAGACACTTTGATAAATGTCTCTTGAGTTTCGCTGCAGAGCTGCGTATGTCCAGTGTGATTTATGGGCGTCTTCTGTCCTCGTTCTGTGCAAGGTGATTTTCTTTCGTTAGAGGACACATCCAGATTCCTAAACATATGTGTCAACAGTAAAACTAAAGTGAAAAAAATGGCCATTGGCAAATGAGTGCATTTAATTTTGTTCACAGGCCCTTTGAAAAAGGAAGCCCTCTACTTGTCATAGTGTTTCTGTGGAAGAGTCCTATAGTTAATAAATACCTTGTTCTGGCATTACACTTTTTCAGAATGCATTCACTGACTTAATCTCATTGGAAGGTATATACTGAGAAATGTCAGCCTGTTACATTCAAACACCACCTGTGAAATTCAAACAGATTATCCTTTATTGGGAGCCTTATGATTTTTGAGCATTATCATAAGGTCTTTAATAAATAAAATCCCTTTATCAGAGAATTTTGGTACAGCTTTATGCAGAAAAAGAAAACTCATATCCAAGTTCAAAATTTTGATTTGTGTCCATGAACATCTTCCATTCATACTGGGAAAAAAATCTGAGCATTCTTTCATGTGCAGGAATGTCATTCTTGTCATTTATTCACATTAGAGTATTTTGACCAAAAGTCAAGAAAAATCTGTTTATATCACTAGCCCCCCTCTTGGTGAGTTTCTTGACCTGAAACAATTTGCTGACCCATGAGAACCTCACCTTTTCAATTCGAACTGACCGCAAACTATGCCAACTACATGTCCTTAGGATTGGATGGGTGTTCTGAGATATGAATACCACCGATCCCCTCCATCACTCTGTACACCACCCCAGGGAAATCAGGTAACACCCCTCTCTAGAAGTCATCCAGGCCTCCTTTGACTCCTACCCAAATATCCCCTACCATTCAGGCCCTCCACCATTGGAATTCATCCTAATCTTTTTTTTTTTTTTTTTTTGCGGTACACGGGCCTCTCACTGTTGTGGCCTCTCCCGTTGCGGAGCACAGGCTCCGGACGTGCAGGCTCAGCGGCCATGGCTCACGGGCCCAGCCGCTCCGCGGCATGTGGGATCCTCCCGGACCGGGACACGAACCCGTGTTCCCTGCATCGGCAGGCGGGCTCTCAACCATTGCGCCACCAGGGAAGCCCCATCCTAATCTTTTAATCACCTCCCTTGACTTTCATATCCAGCTAGTGCTACACACCTCAGCTGTGTCTCCCACATTCTTGCCTCCTTGCCTTTGCACATTCCACTCCCCTGTCTCCCTCTTCTTTCTTCCTCTGCATCTGTACAAGTCCTGTTCATCCTTTGAGCCGCCACCCCCCAAATCCCACATCTTCCTTGACCACCCCGGCAAACAGTAATATCTTCCTGTTCTAAATTCCTCCAGGACTTTATTGTCTGGCTTCTTTATTTGGTAAACTACCTTTGCCTCATCTAGATTGTCTTTAAGATTTCTTAAATACTTTATATCCTGTCCTCTCTCTTTAGTAACCCTGCACATGGTGAGCACTCAATAACCATGTGATTTGCTATCTTTCTGAGCTTGATGGTGTCAGGTGCTTCAAGCTGTTTGGGAATGATGATGCTATGAAAACACTGCACCAAAAAGGAAGCAAAACAATTATACGGAGCCAAGGAAATGTTTCTTGATTTAGTTCCTTCCGGGCTGTCTTGCTGCAAGCTTGGAAAGATGTCCATTTTAGGCATGTGGCAGTGATCTCAATAGGGGGGATTGGTTTGCCACCCTTCTTGGATCCTGATTTGTATTATTGGAAGTCTCAGTCATCATAGGAATTGACTCATGTAATAGAACAATTGGGAAAAACAAAGTGGATGGATGTGTGTGGGAATGCTCATAAGCAGTCTTCATTAAGTGAAAGTTCTTGGGGGCCAATGACGATGTCTTCTCTATGTGCACACACACGCGTGTCTCCATGTATTTATGAGATGACTTGTTAAGATTCTGAAAGACAGTCATGTTTTGTTTTGTTTTGTATAGTTTTGGCTTTTCCTGCCTATCTCCTGGGGATCAACCAGGACCGGTTGAAAGAAAAGCTAACGAGCCGGCAGATGGACAGCAAGTGGGGAGGCAAGTCGGAGTCAATCCACGTGACCCTCAACGTGGAGCAGGCGTGTTACACCAGGGACGCGCTCGCCAAGGCCCTGCACTCCAGGGTCTTTGATTTCTTGGTAGATGTAAGTAAACACAGCTCGGCATTGTTGATGTTTCGTATTTTAGCATCACGTAAAGAGTGAAACTTCTCAGAGCTTTGTTTCCGTGTTTTGTCTCATTCCTTATAACTGTTACTTTACTCCACTTTTTATCCTCACCCTGGGATCATTTTTTACTTTTCCACTTTTACTTCTAGCATTGTCCAGCAAGACTCTAATATGGTAACAGCCTCTTGTGGACAAAATATTTAGTAAAGCCAGGACTACAGGCCAGAAAAAGAGGAGACCCATGGTCATGAATCCTTGAGTCTAAAGGTTTAGAATGTTGTACTTGTCATCTACTGCTATGTTACAAATTCACCCCAAACTTAGTGGCTTAAAACAGTAAGCATGTATTCTTTCATAGTTTCTGTGGGTCAGGTATTTGGAAGTGACTTAGTTTGGTGGTTCTGATTCAAGGATGAGAGTGCAGTCAAGATGCTGATTAGAACTACAAGGCCTGGACTTCCCTGGTGGCACAGTGGTTGAGAGTCCGCCTGCCAATACAGGGGACACGGGTTTGATTCCTGGTCCAGGAAGATCCTATATGCCACGGAGCCACTAAGCCCATGCGCCACAACTACTGAGCCTGCGCTCTAGAGCCCGCAAGCCACTACTGAAACCCACTTGCCTAGAACCCGTGCTCTAGAGAAGAGAAGCCACCACAATGAGAAGCCCGCACACCGCGGTGAAGAGTAGCTTCTGCTCGCTGCAACTAGAGAAAGCCCATGCACAGCAACGAAGACGCAGTGCAGCCAAAAAAAGAAAAAACTACAAGGCTTGACTAAGGGTGGAGAACCTGGTTGCAAGACGGTGCACTCATATGGCTGTGGGCAAGACGCCTCAGTTCCTTGCTACATGAGCCTCTTTTCTGGGCTGCTTGAGTATCCTCCCAACATGACAGTTGGTTTCCCCCAGAGGGAATAGTCTAAGAGAGAGCAAGGAAGAAGCCACGAAGCTTTTAATGTCCTCAGATATTGCCACTGTGCCATCTTCTGTTCATTAGAAGCAAGTCACTAAGTACAGTCCGCAGTTAAGGAGAGGGGAATTAGGTTCCACTTTTGGGGGGGAAGAGTATCAGAGACTTTTTGGATATATTTTTTAAACTGCCATATATTTTTTAAATGATGGCATGACCGTATAGATATTATCTATACATATTCATATAAATACATATTTATATATGTGTACCACTTATAGATTGTGAAAATTAGTCTCTCAGCAGTGTGGAACTGCCAGTGGCAGTCTGTTAATCACTGTAGCTTCTAAATGGTGGAATAATAATAGCAAGCACTTATATAGCACTTAGTATGTGGCAGATCCTGTTCTAAGTAGTTTAGAAAAAAATAACTTAATTTTTACAACAACCCTGTGACTTAGGTGTTATTATCTCTATCTTACGGATAAGCTAACAGGCACAGAGAGGTTAAGGAACTTCCCCAAGGGCACACCACTATTAAGTGATAAACCTAGGAATTGAGCCCAGGTAATTCGGCAGTGCTCCAGCTATTTCATTCCTCTGCCTTTTATATATTCAAGCCAGAAAGGACCCCAGGGGGACCCTGGTCAAGGGACAGCAGCCTGGCCATTAGATCCAAAAAGTCTGTGTTTGAGTCCAGGCAGCAACATCTGTAAGGCTTAAAGTATGGTTGGTGTGTTTAGGGTTGAGTAAGTCGGGGCAGGATAGGGTAATTATTCTGTGTACTACTTGTGGTTATTTTAAGGGTAAGATTGCTTGGGAAGGTCAGGGTCATAACGAAACATTAGTCATTCTTTTACCTTGTCCGGGCCCCTCATTTTTACTGAGAAGGGAATCTTAGCCCTGAGTGTTGGTGGTTTCACCCAAGGCCGTTCAGCAAGAGGGTAGTGCCGAACTGGGATTAGAACCCACATCTCTTGTCTCTGTTCAGTGCACCTTCCGATGCTGGCCTTCCCACCTTATTTCCTTTCTGTCTTCCCTTGATTTTTTGTGTGGTATAATGAGATAGATAAGCGATACTAATTGGAGCTGACATTTACTAAGCCCTGACTGTTTGCCAGGCACTGGGCTAAGTGCTGTGTATCATTACCCATTGACTCATAAAAGATGAGTGTCCTTTTCTTCACCTGGAAAACACCTCTGGTACTTAAAAATTCATCCGGTTGTTCACCACCCCCAGGAATTTTCCTCCTACTTTCCTCCCTCCCCTGCAGTCCTCACCAACCCCCTCTCACCTCCACCTACCCTCCTATCATTGTCTGTTCCATTGATTACACGTCTCTCCTCACAGTGGTCAAGAACACAGATATAGTCATCATACTACTTAAATTTAATTCCAGACCCTTCCTCTTGTCCAGTGTGATCTTATGCCTTATGATGTTATCACTGTTGTTAAGAGAATTGTAGTGAGAATTAAATGAAACAACACTTGAGAAGCCCTAGCGAAGCCTGGCACAGGTGATTGTTGAATATGTGTAAGCTGCTTTTATTACCTTCCCTTTAATACTAATTTATGGTATTACTATCCATAGTTGCCTCTGAGAATAGAGACTGTCTTCTTGACATTCCTGCCGTATTATGTTAGGTGATCATTAATTGACTACAGGGCATCCCTCATTTTATTGCACTTTGCAGATACTGTGTTTTTTTACAAATTGAAGGTTTGTGGCAACTCTGTTGAACAAGTCTGCTGGTACCATTTTTCCTACAACATTTCGTCTCTGGGTCACGTTTTGGTAACTCTCGCGATATTTCAAACTTTTTCATTATTATATTTGTGATGGTGTTCTGTGATCTTTGATGTTACTACTGTGACTTGCTAAAGGCTCAGAAGATAGCATTTTTTAGCAATAAAGTACTTTTTGATGAAAGTATGTACTTTTTTTTAGATGTAATGCTATTGCACACTTAATAGACTGCAGTATAGTGTAAAGATAACTTTTATATGCACTGGGAAACCCAGAGATATGCTGTGACTCACTTTTTGTGACATTTGCTTTATTGCAGTGGTCTGGAGGCAAACCTGCAGTATCTCTGAAGTATGCCTGTACTGAATGGGGTCAATGGAAATAATATTTACAAATCTTGCAATATTGGTTCTTTTTGTGAAATAGGTTTGACTTCAATCACCCAAGGTGATATTTTCTTCTAAATCTTAAGACTTCTTGAGAGAAACTAGCTCTGCCAGAAATGAGTGGTTTTCATCATTAAGCAAACTTTTTTTTCCCTACCAGACTAGTTTTTATTAGATTCTGGTGGTTTCCCAAAGTACTTGACATTGCACTGAGACCTTTTTTTAAGGGGCAATTCACCTGTCTTTTTGTCGTCCTCTATTTCTAGTAACCGGGAGTAGCTGCTTCCCTTCCCCTCATGCATGCCCATTTTTAATATGAATGTAAAAAGAATTGCTTACCATGCTGGTTACTTTCTTCTAGTCCATCAACAAAGCGATGGAGAAGGACCACGAGGAATACAACATTGGTGTCCTAGACATCTATGGCTTTGAAATATTTCAGGTAAGACCAGTTTGAGTAGTTGGAGACTACGAAGGGAGATACTTTTTACCTGGCTTGAAAGAAATAATTCTAGGCCATGGAAGAAAAACCATCATGGCTCATTTTTGCCTCTGAGTTCTTCATGTACTTTTACCAAATTAGTTTCTCCTAAATATAAACTACGCTGCTTTCTACTGATGCCGCCAACATTTCTGTTAAGCCTTTTCACTAAATCACTCAACAAATGACTTTAAAATGATTTTGCAGAAACAATTACATGAAAGTAACATTTTCCTTTTTTTTTCCCAGAAAAATGGCTTTGAACAGTTTTGTATCAATTTTGTTAATGAAAAATTACAGCAGATTTTTATTGAACTCACATTAAAGGCAGAACAGGTGAGCAGTCCCCCTTCCTTCATCTTGTTCTATTTCTAATTTGTTTTGTTTTAAAGGGTATAGATTTCTCTCTTTTGGTAATAGATTCAGATTTTAGTCTTGTATTAGGAAATGTACTTAATAGAGTCAGGCAGAAATACCATATGCCACTGTGACATTTTAGTCTGAAGTATAAACACCATCTGCTACCTTTTCTTTCTTCTTTAAGTAAATGATGCTGTGAAGTTGGACTTAGGACTGGCTGTTTTTACTACTCTCTGACTCATTGACCAAGTAGAAATGGAAGCCTATTCCAACCCCAGCTGTCTGTGGCATATACTGTGTTCCAAAGGAAAACTTGGTTTTCTCAGATTTGCTCTGCTCCCAACCTAACATAAAAATAAATGTGTCTTTAACAAAGCTGGTATTTAAATTTGGACTTGAGGTAACTTGTCTTGCTTATACTACCTTCTGAAAGTCCAGGGCAGGTTCCCTTTTATCCTGGTACCTACTGTTGGTCAATTTCTTGGGTCGCTGTAATAAGGTACCACAAACTGGATTGCTTAAAACAATAAAATTTTTTTCTCTCCCAGGTCAGAAGGCCAGAATTCAAAATCAAACTGTCACTAGGGTAACACTCGTTCCAAGGGCTCTAGGAGAAAATCCTTCCTTGCCTTTTCTAGCTTGTGGTGGCTGCTGGCATTCCTTGTCTTGTGGCAGCATAACTTCAATCTCTGCCTCTGTCTTCACATGACCTTCTGTCTGCATCCAAATCTCATTCTTTTCTCTTATAAAGGCGCCAGTCATTGGATTTAGGGATCACCCTAAATCCTCGATAATTTTATTTACGAGATTCCTAGCTAATTACACCTACAGACATCCTATTTCCTCACATTTTGAGGTTCTAGGTGGACACAAAATCTTGGGGGACACATTCAACCCATTACACACATCAAGGGCTGTTTGAGGAATGTTTATTCATGGACGTGTTCGTGCCTCTGCTTAGGAACCCCAGTGACCAATGGTTTTCACAGAAACCTCTGCCCTGGGATTCTTCCAGTCCATCAGTGTAGCTAGAGCAAAACCATAAGGGAGGACATGGTAGGGACTGAGGTGGGAGAAGAAGGCGGAGGCTAGATCACAGAGGAACTTTGTAGGGGGTGGCAGATTTTAGAGTAAGTACGATGGGAAGCCATTGGAGAATTTTGACTAGAGAGTGACGCGAGCTGATTTGTGTTTGTTTTTGACCAGGTGGCTCTGGCTCTGTAGACCTACAGGTAGGGTGGGGCAGGGGAGGGCAAACAGGAGTGGAAGTTTCAAAACCGGTTAGGAGCCTCCTGCCTGAGACTGGGCAAGCAAGGGGGTGAGTAGACAGTGATGGCAGCAGTAGAGGTGGTTCCGTGGTGACGTGGTCAGAGCTGGCATATGTTTTGGAGAGTGAGTCAGCCTGAGTTGGTCAGTATAATTACCAAAGGGAAAAGGAGTCAGGGATGATTCCTTCCTCTGTAGCTTGAATAACAGGGCCAATGGGGAGACTGTTTACTGAAGGGTAAGATGAGAGCAGTTGGTTGGAGACAGTGGAGGGATGGAGGGCCAGAACCTGGTAGGTTTGAGAGGCCTGTTATACCTCTGGGTGGAAATTCCAGTATATGAAATACATCAATATATGAATCTGGAACTCAGTGGGGAAGTCTAGACTAGAGAAATGAATTCAGGTGTCATTAGGCTATAGGTGTTATTTTAAGCCAGGGAGTTGACTGGAATTACCTAGAGAATGAGAGTGGAGGAAACAAGGCTGGAAGATTGAGCCCTGAAAGTCTCCATCAGTATAAGGATCTGCCAGCAAAGGAAGCTAACAAAGCCAGACTGATGAGGAAGGAGGAAAACCAGGAGAGTGTGATGGTGTTCATCCAGTGTAACGAGCAGCTGACCTGAATGAGGGGCCTTCCCTTTAAGTACCTAGATGCTAATCTGTACTTCTGTTCCATGTTGAGTTCAAAAAGATGGTTCTATAACTGGACCTACAGGTTAAGCCATTTTAAAGTCAAAAACAATTGTATGGGATCAATTTCATATGGTTCCAACCAAACATAAAAATGACCAAGCAATGAAATGCTCCTTTCCTCTTCCTCTTAGAAAAAATTAAGATTGCAAGTTTTTATTGAAGGGCATTCAGGTTTTTCTTTCCTCATGATTCCTGTGCCTGTGGTATCCATCACGTGCAGAGCTCCAGCAGGTCTCCACTGGGTAATACTGTGAATTCCCACTTTCTGTTCTACAGGAAGAATATGTTCAAGAAGGCATCAGATGGACACCCATCGATTACTTCAATAACAAAATCGTGTGTGACCTCATCGAGAACAAAGTTGTAAGTATCGGTCTGGTGTGTCTCTTCACGGCTCACAGGTTTACACTAAGTGAGTTTTTGTTCTCTCTGTCATTGTATTAGAATAAGCAAAGTGACGGCTCTGATTTGCAGAGAGTTGTAGCGATTACATTTATTTTGCATATGGGTATATGTGTGAAAATAGAGTTTTACTCTTGTAGTTAATATGCACATGTGTATGAGTACATTGCCAATTTACGAACGGAGGTTGTTACTGAATCTTAAGAGAAGACAGTTATGACTTATGTTGATGGCATAGCATATGAAGAGATATAAACTTGGCCCTGCCTCCTAGACCATTTATACAACTTCTAGGACTTTAGCCCTAGAAATGATTCAAAAGGAAATAAAAGGGTATAGAGAGAGATCTGTACAGTACTGTTGTGTTCTGTTTTTTTTATAAAAGTCCCAACTGGAAACAGTGAAAACATCCATAGAGAACTCAGTCCTTAAATAAACGATAGCATAGAAGAGTAGGGAAATATAGCCATCAAAACAATAAGTATAAAGACTGTGTAAAACAGCAGGATTATTTATAAACTAGTGCTATGCAGAAAAAGTAATACATGATAGAATGTGTCCAGTGTGTAGCTGTATTAACCATGTCTATACGGGTAACAGGCTGAAAGCGAACATTAAGAAATGAATCAGGGTCCAAGGAAAATGTTTTTATCTTTCGGGTTTAAAAAATCAACCTAGTACAAATAGGAGTGAGCAGATAATGATCTTTCTGTTTATGGCTTTGAATAAAACTTCAGGGAGTTAAACTATTCTCTTTTTTTTTTGAAAATGGACTTTCCCCCATCGTTAGATCTAAGTGGTGACTCCCATTTGGGAGTATTAATAGCATTCTCCCTCAAAGGGAAAGATTGACTTTCAAGATGGTATCTTAAATCCAGGGAGCGGTTTCCTTGCTTAAGGAAAGACCTGATAAACAGTATATATTTTAAAACAGTCACTGAGTTGGGACTTTGCTCTCTTGGTCCCATCAGAACCCCCCTGGGATCATGAGCATCCTGGATGATGTATGTGCCACGATGCACGCGGTGGGTGAGGGAGCGGATCAGACGCTGCTCCAGAAACTTCAGATGCAGATTGGGAACCATGAGCACTTCAACAGCTGGAACCAAGGCTTCATTATTCACCATTACGCTGGGAAGGTATGGCCAGGGAGCAGGGCTTCAGCAGGAAAGGGGAAGCCATCCTTTTCAATGTCTATCTGTATTAAGCCTTTGGGTCTGTAATCTATTTTCTCACGAGGCAACTGAAAGCAATGTCCATAGAGTTTTATGTGCCTCAGTGTGTTTTATTCACCCATCATTCATTCATTCAACAACATGGGACCCATGAAATATTTGGAGAGACAAACAAAAGATAGTGCGTATACACCACTGTGTTATTTTTTAGCATGAATCACCCTTAATATAACATAAGCATGAATCAACCTATATATATATATATATATTTTTTTTTTTTTTAAAGATGTTGGGGGTAGGAGTTTATTAATTTATTTATTTTTGCTGTGTTGGGTCTTCGTTTCTGTGCGAGGACTTTCTCTAGTTGTGGCAAGCGGGGGCCACTCTTCATCGCGGTGCGCGGGCCTCTCACTATTGCGGCCTGTCTTGTTACGGAGCACAGGCTCAGTAGTTATGACTCACGGGCTTAGTTGCTCTGCGGCATGCGGGATTCTCCCAGACCAGGGCTCGAACCCGTGTCCCCTGCATTAGCAGGCAGACTCTCAACCACTGCGCCACCAGGGAAGCCCCAACCTATATATGAACTGCTGAAGGAATGATATTTTTTCTCACCTCTTATGCAATCACAAGCTTGCATTTTTTACTTGCCCATCCTCCCTGGGAGTATACATAAGGACCAGAGGCTCCCTTTGGGGTTCTCATAAAATGCGTGATTACTGGGTGCTACTGGGTACCAAGCTTTGTGTGTGTACTGGTGATACACAGATAAGTAAATTGATGTCATGATATCTGGGGACTTCCTAGTACTGTGGAAATTCATTAGTCTCACCCTTCATCCCAATAAGTCTCTTATTAACTAAGGAGGGTCCTTGAGCATGAGACTTCAACTAAACTGATCTAACTCTGACACCATTTGTAGGAGAAATCGAAAAGCCTCAGATGACATGGCCCACTGCAGTGCGTTAGTGAGCATAGAGAGTTTTATATTACTCCATCTTACCTAAAACTTAGAGAAAGAATTAAGTGTATTATTTACATACTCCTATAGATCCATCGAAGAAGGGCTATGTAACCATGAGAGCTGGGGTCCTGGTCACGTATCATTTGGATCGTGTAAGCGGCCAGAGACCATCCGTCAGCATCTCCAGGCCATCGCCAGCTGAAGTCATCTAACAAGTTAAAACATGCACAGCCTTAATGTGACAGATCGGGATGAAAGCCCAATTGTTATATCTGGAAATACACACACTCTCTGGAGGACAGCCATGCCAGCTTGGATGTTTTGTTCAATGAAATACTTAAAGGGTAAAATTCGATATCTTTCCATTCTTGGCCAGGTATCCTATGACATGGACGGCTTTTGTGAGCGGAACCGTGATGTGCTGTTTATGGATCTGATCGAGCTTATGCAGAGCAGTGAGCTGTAAGTGGGTTTGCCTTATCCGACACGGGATATAGGTTTTGATCAGATTTTCAATATTAGAACAAACGTGTGGCGTTCGAATGGTCGGCGTTGTGTTTCCTTGTGCTGTTGGGTCTGGGTTATCATTTGACAATTCAGCTTCTCAAAACAGCTTTTTCCCCCCCGGTCTTAGTCTCTCCTTGTACCCCTGACACTTCCCACCCCACATGCTAAGTGCTATCTGCATGCCCTTCAGGGCCCCCAGTTTCATCATTTTCAATGGTTTTATCAGGGAGAAGTGCCCATTCTGGAGTTGGGTTGGGATGGCTGTGCCTGACAGTCTAAGAGTGAGACAGTCTGGCTCTGTGACACTTTGCCCTCGGGACATCATCCCAAGAATTCTCCCTCTGTTTTTGAAAATGCTAATAGCTTAGCTAAACCGAAGTTAACCTGAATTGCTGAAGCCCTTGGGAAATGGCTCAAGAACTCAGGGAGGGGCACTCAGAGATCCATTTTAACTCCCAAGACCCTGACTAAGCTAAAAGCGTAGAGCAGTGGGGGCATCCGCCTTGCAAGCTGCTGGAGCTCCCAGGGCCAGCTTTGCCATGTCCTTTCCTTGCCTCTTCCGTGCAAAGGTTACCCCATGGTCCTGGGTAATGATGTGAGATGTCATTTACATGATCAGGCCTGTCCATGCCTGGCAAGTACAATATTGCACAGTCTTCCAGATTTTACAAGTTTTAGAGCTGTCTCCAAGTAATAGTTGCCATTTTAGTCTCTGTTACTTCAACTATCATAATATCAAGGTTAACTTCTTTGATCAACAGCTGCAAGCCTGATAATTTTCTAGAAAAGGCCTGACTTCAATGAAAGCAAAACTGAGTTTCCTTTTTGGTCCGTGGTTCGAAGTTCTGCTCGTTTAACCCTCTTCCCCTCCCTCCAGCCTGCACTCCTCCCTGGCCCTCATCTCCCCAGGCCTGCACTTTCGTGGCACTCACACCCCTCACTTCGGAGATTCTTCTCTCAAAACGTAAAATCTATTTGCTCTTAAAAAGTCAGGTAAGCCACAAGTCGTGGCTTTTGGAGTTTATGAAAATCAGGTGCGGGCATGCTTTCAGAGGTTTTTTCTTTTTAATTATTAAAATTACTGCAAAATTCAAGAGCTATTGATACTTCCATGTAAAACTCCTGTCATGTAGACATGGTCTGTTGTTTGGTAAACACATGTGCTGTAAAAAATCTATAATTGTGTCTGGTGAGGTTATGAAAGTAGAATGCTGTGGAGACTTCCTAGAAAATCCGTGATGCCCAATAAGTCTTTTAGGGGGAATTTCCTTTGAGTGGCAGATTCCTAATTTACATGGATCACATCATTCATTCATTCCGCAAATATTCATTCATTCCGCAAATATTTATTGAGCACCTACTGTGTACTAGGCTCTGTTCCAGACACCAGGGACACTAAGGTAACTAAGACATTGTCCCTGCCCTGTGCCTTTTGAGGCAGGCCTGTCAACAGATGTAGCTCAGTTACAACTACTAATGAAGTTACATATTCAGCAGGCAAAGCATTAGTGGATTAGCTGCACTTAAAATTGCTCATACTCAAAACACGTTTTGTCTAGGTTTTTTGCTTGAGGGAAGGGAGGGTTGATACAGTGCCCTATTGACATCTTGTGGGCAGAGGCCACTGATGTTGTGAAACATCCTGGAGTGTGTAAAGCAGCCCCAGGCCCCAGCACAGAATTATCCAATCCCAAATATCAGTAGCACCAAGACTGAGAAACCCTGCTTTGGAGCAAAGCAGAATCTGCATTGGATCTGGACAATTCATAGAAATCCCTGCATTCTGGTCTATCTTACTTAACTCAGAAAACCCACACTGACCCCCCTCTGTTGTGTCCTGTTGCCAAGGTGTATCTCAGTTCTAGTGGGTGGGGAAATCTGAAAGGCAGAGTTTAAAATTTTAGTTTTCAGGTCTAGACTCCAAGATGCTTCCATCTTAGAATTCTCTCTCTACGTTTCTCGTGTCCACTGCTTTTTTCCTCCCGGGTCACAGCTTGATGGCTTGAGTCAGATGGCCATTCTGTATCCAAGAATTCTGTATCTGTGCTTCTGGACGACTCTCTCCATTCTCTATGGAAGCAGGCTTTCCAGCCCCCAAGGTACTTACTGATTGCTAATCCATTCTCTTTCTCCTTTTCCAGGCCTTTTATAAAGTCTTTATTTCCGGAAAATCTGCAGGCTGACAAGAAAGGACGCCCAACTACTGCTGGAAGCAAAATAAAGGTTTGTTCTATTTTAATAGGGAAACTGATGGATCCCTGTTAAGAGGTAGGGTTTTCTAGGCGTCAGGAACTACACCCCTGGGCCGGGATGCGGTCAGGGAGATGTAACAGATTCGTTACAGAAGATGGCCAGAAGTAACGTTGCTGCTTGAGAAAGGGTTCCAGGACGCAGGTGAATTGGACTTGGCTGTACTGAAACCCCAAATGGATATTAAGTACCTCATAGCTTAATAGTCAGCAGATGATAATCAGTTACTTTCTAAGAGGAAGTGGCTTTATACTGAATCTAGGAGAATTCACATTAAACTGTCAGAGAGATTTTATGATCAAGAGCCACATTTTGGATTTTGATGATGCTTTTCCAGACCAGACCCCAGAACTTGCCAATTATGGAACTTTACGAACCTGAAATTCTACTGGGTCTTATATGGGGAATTCATGCACCTTCCGCACTGGGTCTTGTGGGCCCTCCTGTCTGTGAATTACAGGCATCTGGGCTTCACAGTGTCTCAAAGTCAGAGGAATTCTTAGTGTTTCTTGAGAGCCTCTCATGGAGAGTGCATTGAATTATCGGAGGCGCTGTGTGGTGAAATCGGTTGTCCCTGATTACTCTCTGAATTTAGAGGTTCTGTCAAACACACTCCATCATGTCATTTTTTGAAAAACAGTCACTAAACGTTTTCTTATTTAATTATACCAGTTAAAAACAGTTTCTTATTTTATATTTTTATTATATTTTTTTAATTTTTATTTTATATTATAGTTGATTTACAATGTTGAGTTCGTTTCAGGTGTACAGCAAAGTGATTCAGTTATACATATACACATATCCGTTCTTTTTCAGTTTCTTTTCCCATGTAGGTTATTACAGAGTACTGAGTAGAGTTCCCTGTGCTATACAGTAGGTCCTTGTTGATTATCTATTTTATATAGAGCAGTGTGTATATTAAATACAGTTTTTTAAAGAATCGTACCAATTAAATGCCACCCTGTCTTTATAATCAATGGAATCATTGAGTGATTAAGAGTAGGTAGGGCTCTGGGGCTCGTCACCTGTGTTCAAATCCCTCACCGTGTGATCGCCAGCAAGTTACCTAAACTCTCAGTGCCTCTTTTGCCTTAGAGATTTCAGTACCTATCTCAGGGGGGTACTGTGGTGATTAATTTCCATCGTCCATCTAAGGCACACACTGCCTGAAACATAATAAGCCCAAACCGTGTATGCTTTCCTGTTCCATACTACTCCATCTGTCCCCTCCCTCTCTGCCATGCTTCTTCATCTCTGCTTAATTCTCAATGGACACTTGCTGTGCTTGTTCTGACTGTCCATCCCCCTGTGTGGCTCTGTGTGTCCAGATCCTACATGTCCTTCTCACAGTGCCCTCCGATAACCCCAGCCCCGTGAACACCACGGTTGCTGCTGCCTGTTTTGTTCACGAGCGTTTTCTTCTCCGAGTGTTGCACATATGGAAGCCTGTCTTCCCAGCCTCTGAGGGCATAAGCCCTGCGTGAAATAAAGGGAACATCACAGCCACGAGACGCTTCCATCCGGAGGAGCTTCAGGTTTTGTGCAGGAAGTCAGGCGCACACTAGAGGGTAGGGTTTTGAGTTGGAGGGTAGAGTCCTCTGGGATTCAGGACAGTCATGTTCAAGGAACTGGAGACCTACAGTAGTCCTGGGACAGTGTCTGGATTGAGTTCACTGGGGCAGGGAGGAGATGCGGTTCTCACGAGGCCCCAGATAATTGACGTCTGCACGGAGCTCTGACTCAAGCTTTAACTTCTAGGTCCTGGATCAGGATTAGCTCCAGGCTGGAAAATCTAGTCACAAGACTGTCACATTCAGATCCAAGGGGCCCAGATCCTCAAGGCTGCAGTGACTCACGTTCAAGTGGTCTGGATTCTCAGTCCAACTTATTCCCTATAAAAAGCAGGGTGGTGTTAGGAGCATTTTTCTCCTCCTTGGAAGACTTGACCCCTTCATATTCTTGTCTAGTATTAGGCTCAAAATAGCCACCTTCCGGGTGTACTCAAAATGTTCAGGATTGCTATGGTCTGGGGAGGTCAGCCTGAAGTCAGCCAGCTCATCTAGGGAGACCGTACTGTGCATATTCTCACCAGTGGTATCCTCTTGGTGAGCTGTGTGACCTCTGCCTGTCTGACACTCTGCCTCCATGTAGGAATGAGATTCTCCCTGTTTTATGTCTCCCGAGTCACCTCTTAGAGATGTATAGCCGTGGCCCAATCTCTTACACCTTTCATGTCTACAATGTTTTGCAGATGCTAAGTATCATCTTTTTCTTTTTTAATTTTTATTGAAGTATGGTTGACTTACAATGTGTTTCAGGTGTCCAACAAAATGATTCAGTTATACATATATATGTATGTATTCTTTTTTAAGTTCTTTTCCGTTATAGGTTATTACAAGATACTGAGTATAGTTTCCTGTGCTATACAGTAGGACCTTGTTGGTTATTTTATATATAGTAACTAAGTATCATCTTAATGATATCCCTGAGGTTAAACGTTTAAAGGGATCCTGAGTTCCGTGGAAGAAAAATTAAATTTATGTTCAAGGTAGTTTTAGTGTTGGGAATCTTATTGTATTCTAATTCCTTAAAATTTAAAACTGTTCTGTAGGATTTAATTAATAGAATATTTGCTTGGTGAGAACTCCCACTATCTTTGTTTTTAAATAAGAGTATTCTTTCCTTAATAACATGTCATTTTTGAGGCTTTCCTAAATTCTACATTGTTGTGGCTAAAAGGGACCGGTTTTGAAATTAGAGCCAACGATTGAGGGAATGGAGCTCAGAGCTGGCAGAGTGGACTGGGCTACGGCTTTATCTAAGTGAGACTGGGCCTCTAAGGGAACAGATATGATGAGAGACGCGAGTGCCGTGAGGTCACTGGACTCGTAGACATTTAACATCTATTCCAGCCTTCAGATTAAATTAGAGATCTTCTAGTTCAACCTACTTAGTTTACAGATGGGGAAACTGGGGCCCAAAGAAATTTAGTGATTTGCAACATAGCTCGCAAAGAGCAGAGCCAGGATCCCAATTCAGGCTTGCTAACAATCTATGTGGAGGGTAGAATGGGGAGCTGTCACCCTAAGCCTTTCTCACTGTCCTGTCTGCACTTTTGTTTTGTTTTTTGCAGTACACGGGCCTCTCACTGTTGTGGCCTCTCCCGTTGCGGAGCACAGGCTCCGGACGCACAGGCTCAGCGGCCATGGCTCACGGGCCCAGCCGCTCCGTGGCACACGGGATCTTCCCGGACCGGGGCACGAGCCCGTGTCCCCTGCATCGGCAGGCGGACTCTCAACCACTGCGCCACCAGGGAAGCCCCTGTCTGCATATTTTAATGCCTGCTACTGTAGGCAAGTAGACAAGCCTCTGTAGGCAAGCCTCTGCCCTTGCAGGGCAAGTGCCTTTGGTAGCTTTCTGTTCTAACTCATGGCCTCTTCTTGTCTGGAGCCAGAGTAAATCCAACCTGCTGCTTCCCAACCACTTCAGGGGGCATTTAAAGTTGACCCATAGCTAAATACAGGATAATTTTGAGATATATTCCTGTTTGCTCAAAATGATTATTCCAAAACCTAAAGGCTTCTCTCTAATCCTAACTCACCCAGTTAATTCCTTTTGTTATCACACTAAATTATCCCATATCTTCCTTAAGGAGGAGGATGGCATTGTGGTTAAGAAAAAAACTTGGTAGCTCACAGACTTGGGTTCTAGCCTTACTTCTGCTTACTAGTTATATCATCTTGAGTAATACTTTATTTGTTTAAGGCCCCGTTTTCTCATCTAAAAAATGGGAATGATAATTGTAAGAAGCTACTTCTTAAAATTCTGAGGCATAAATAAGAAAATCCATGTGTCTAGCCCATGAAGCATATTCAGTACTCGTTAGCCGTTACTATCTTGATCTATTGAATAGCTCAATAGAAAGAAGTATGTCAAGTGTCATATAAACTTAAGTCGAACTTGCCCCCTGTGTTTTCTTATGCTAAGTTGAAAAGGTATGCTCCTAAATGCTTAGGACTAAAGAGTCTGCTAAATTATATGTAAAAATTAAAAAATAAAAATTAAGAGTTTGGGAACTTAAAAAATAAAGCTTTATTATAACCAGTCCCTCCCCAGCTTCATCTTACGTGTTGCAAAGATCATTAAATTTGTTCTCAAGTACAATCTCTCTCTCATCAACAAGGAAGATGAGAGTCAATTTACATTTTTATCGTAGAGCTTTGCTTTGATCATACAACCTCGGCAGCTTTGCCCTGAATTCCAAGCATTGCAAGGAATGCCATATTCTGCACATCTAAACAGAGAACTTTGGCTTTGAATATACCCAAGAGTTTTTCTCAAGGGTTTCAGATTTCCCAAACCCATGAAAACAGAAAAGTCCTAATTGAGAGAGGGTTGACTACTGCAGGCAGATCCCTTCTGCTGACTTTGTAATGGTTTTCTGGCTTTGGAGATCCCTTTCCTCTATTTTCTTTTAGAGGAAATAAAAGAAGTTTTCTCTCTTCGTGCTGATTTGCTTAGAATGAGAGGTTGCATGTGTGCCCCATTATTGGATCCATAGGGTATGCTCAGCGGTGTGGTACTGGGAGTGCTGATGTGGGCTCTGCTCCTGTTTCTTCAAACAACATTTGTGGTACTCATGATTTGAAATATCTCCTAAGCAATTTCAGCTTTATTTATGTGGCTTTTTCTTCTTGAACCCAGTTCCATCGTGGGTACCCGATGCCCAGGTAGTAAGAGCTGATTTTACATTGACTATTTTAGTTCGTGAAAGAGTACGTTTCCTGCCACACTGAAAGGGCTGTGAGTCAGCAGGTTTGGAAAAGGACATGCTGAAGAAGAAGGTGAATGAAATGGCCTATAAAAGATTTATGAATTCTGAGATTTTTATGTATCTCCCACTTTTTAATTGTGAACTTCCATCATTTTAATAAGGTGATTCTTCATTGGTTAGATTGCCTGAAAAGAGTACAGGGGATTTTGATGATCTATCCTTGCAAATACATTTGTGCACCTCCCTCCCCCTCAGAGTTTATGAGAAAAATGTATTTGCAAAGGCCGTCAGTCAATATAAAATTAACTAAATTTGTTAACAGTTGGCATGCTTCCCTGTTTCTCCTAAAAAGAATTATATGGGAGGATTTACTGAGTTTGGGGGTGGGGTTTTTTTGTCTTATTTTATTAACTATACTAAAAATACCTCATTGTTTTCAAAAATCTAATTTCAAACCCACTTGAGAGTGTTCAAATCACCATAACAGTCAGTAGAGCTTTAAGAAAGTGTAGTAGGCCCGAGTTAAGCCTAATGAACAAACTGTCATGAGGATGAATTTCTAGCTGTACATTTGCACACAGGTCTCCTTTGAAAGTTGGTCTGCTTTAGGGCAAGTTCCATGTTTCTAAATGGTGTTACTCTTCCTTTCTAGAAACAAGCCAATGACCTTGTGAGCACCCTGATGAAATGTACACCTCACTACATTCGCTGCATCAAACCCAATGAAACCAAGAAGCCCAAGGACTGGGAGGAAAGCAGGTACGGTGAAGACATAGACAGGAGGTCAAGGCCAACCTGCATGGTCCCACCCCGTTTTCCCCTCTGCTCAAGCTGGGCCCTCCTATGCCCGAGGCAGGAGCAGTTTCAATTGCCTTCCAATGTGTTCTGTGTCTTAACTTTTTCAGGAAGAAGCCTATGTAGATATATTTTTCCCCTCCTTGTTTTTTCCTGAAATGTTAGCAGTGCCCTTCAGTTCAGAATTAGCGATTTATGTTGATCTTGGCTAGTCTGGGGACAGATGGAAAAAAGAAAGCAAACCTTAATACAGCAGAGTCAGGATGGTTTTCAAATTAGTTTGAGGCTCTGTGTAGACATTTTTAATGGACTCAGCTCATCAGCACACGCAGGATGTGGCCTGGAATGCTTAGCTCAGGGTTGAAGTGAAGTTCCAAAGAGCTGGTTAAAAACAATCTGTCGGGGGCTTCCCTGGTGGCGCAGTGGTTGAGAGTCCACCTGCTGGTGCAGGGGACACGGGTTCGTGCCCCGGTCCAGAAAGATCCCACATGCCACGGAGCGGCTGGGCCCGTGAGCCATGACCGCTGAGCCTGCGCGTCTGGAGCTTGTGCTCCACAATGGGAGAGGCCACAACAGTGAGAGGCCCGCGTACCGCAAAAAAATCAAAAAACAAAAAACAATCTGTCGGGGCTTCCCTGGTGGTACAGTGGTTAAGAATCCGCCTGCCAATGCAGGGGACATGGGTTCGAGCCCTGGCCCGGGAAGATCCCACATGCCGTGGAGCAAATAAGCATGTGTGCCACAGCTACTGAAGTCTGTGCTCTAGAGCCCACGCTCCACAACAAGAGAAGCCACCGCAGTGAGAAGCCCACGCACCGCAACGAAGAGTAGCCCCCGCTCGCCACAGCTAGAGAAAGCCCTCGCTCAGCAGTGAAGACCCAACACAGCCAAAAATAAATAAAATAAATTTATTAAAAAAAAACAATCTGTCATTTAGTTGCTCGTTTGAGCACAGGGGCTGTGGGCTCTGTACTCCCCCGAGGACAGTGTTGATGAGCAGCGTGAGTCTCTAGGAGGGAACCAGCCAAAGGGAGATGTGCAGCATGGAAGCATGCAGTGAGCCCTCTCCTCCCTGACTTCTGAGCAATCCCTGTTCCTCCTATACCTGGCATTTAGCACTGTGGCCTCTGCAGGATGCAGTGGGGCTGTTGAGGAGGAAAATGTTAGGGTGATGACTGGAGAATATACTTTCTGTATCCAGCTGGGGAAATTCCTACTGTCCATAGGAATATGGGAAGCAGGGCTGGAGAGAGACCCTGTGGGTGACTTGGACTAGAGAGAGAAGTCCTGCCACTGTCACCAGATGACATGGATGCGAACATACTGGAATTACGATCTTTTTTCTTTTCTCTCTTGGAAAAAAAGATAGACTCTTCTCGGTATCAGGTGACTCAGTCAGGGTTAAACTCCAACGGGAAGACGAAGATTAAAATTCCTAGCTCCTGTGGGCTTCCCTGGTGGCGCAGTGGTTAAGAATCCACCTGCCAATGCAGGTGACACGGGTTCGAGACCTGGTCCATGAAGATCCTAGTCCATGAAGTTGTGAAGCAACTAAGCCCGTGCACCACAACTACTGAGCCTGTGCTCTAGAGCCCACAAGACACAGCTAATGAGCCCACGTGCCACAGCTACTGAAGCCAGTGTGCCTAGAGCCGTGCTCAGCAACAAGAGAAGCCCGCGCACCGCAGCAAAGAGTAGTCCCCACTCGCTGCAACTAGAGAAAACCCGCGTGCAGCAATGAAGACCCAACACAGCCAAAAATAAATGACTAGATAAATAAATAAATTGATTTTAAAGAAAAATTCCTAACTGCCCATTACCTCTTCTGAGAGACATGGATGGGTCCATTTCCCATTCTACCAGCAAGATCCTTTCTCACCCACGGCAGGCAGACAATGCTTGATCCTTTACGGGGAGGAAAAGACAAACAGGAAGGAAAATGCCCAAGCTCAAGCGTTTGCTGTCTGCACGTCCTTCTTTGCATCTTCACACTTTATGGTGCAGCCTGCGTCTTTTGTTCTCATGTTAAGGTGCTGTTGGGATGCAGCAGCCTTCCATTTGGTCATTCCACAATATTCTGACTAGTCTCATCAGTAGATGTGTGTTTCTAAGGCATCTTGTCTATTGAATTGCTCAAATGTTTCCATTTAAGGGAGTCTGAGATTCCTCTTACAATATTATCCATTGATGATGTTCAGGCTCTGATAAGAAGCCCACTCCTAAGTCACCAGTTCACACTGGGATGCCTCTTGCCATTAGCAAGCTCTCCAGTCCTTCTCTAAATCGGTTTTACTGTCATCTCTAATCGGCCATAAGAATCATTCTTGGGACTTTCCCGTGTGACCGCTTTTCTCCTAGTTCAAGGCAGTCACCGTGTTTCCCTGGGATCTTCTCTTCGGCAGGCTCATCACTCAGCTCCTCCAGCCATTCCCTCTGAAGGAGCTGGATGTGGAATCCGACACTTCCCCTTCGTGGTCATTCCCCTGGATGTGCTTAAATTGCCCTCTGTTTTTTTGAACTGTGTCACTCACTTTCTCTTTTGATATCAAGAGGATAACAGATAGAAAATGTGTGGGGCTTCTTACCTTACAACACTAGTTCTCAAACTTGAATGTCAGAGTATCCCCTGGAAGGCTTATCGCTGGGTCCCATTCCCAGAGTTCCTGAGTCGGTTTCTGGGCCTCCAAGTGATGCTGGTGATGATGGTCTGGGCCCCATAGTTGGAGAACAGCTGATCTAGAGCAAAGGGCTAGACTAGGATTTGGAAGAACTGTATCCTGATGCTGGCCTATCACTAACTAGTTTGAGTGAAACGCTTAATCTCCTGAGTCCTCAGTTCCTTCCTCTTTAAATTAGAGGGTCAATCCAGAGTGGGACTCCTTCAGTCTGACAGAATGAACTCTCCCACATCTGTTCCCCCCGTCTGTCATCCTGCCTCCGGCTGTCTCTACGTCACTGCTACACTCACTCCCTCACACGCCACACTCACATCTCGTGCATGGTGACTCTGGACTCTTTTTCGTTTTACACACAGAGTGGAAGGGTGGTGTCACAGGCAACGTCAGAAATAAATTACGAGGGTTTCCCTGGTGGCACAGTGGTTAAGAATCCGCCTGCTAATGGAGGGGACACGGGTTCGAGCCCTGGTCCGGGAAGATCCCACATGCCGCGGAGCAACTAAGCCCATGTGCCACAACTACTGAGCCTGCACGCCTAGAGCCCATGCTCCACAACAAGAGAAGCCACCGCAATGAGAAGCCCGTGCACCACAATGAAGAGTAGCCCCCGCTCGCTGCAACTAGAGAAAGCCCGCATGCAGCAATGAAGACCCAGTGCAGCCAAAAATAAATAAATAAATTTATTTTAAAAAATAATAATAAATTACGAGAGTCTAGGAAGCAGAGGTATTGCTAAGGGGTGCTTTAGCCCACCCTTCCCCCTACTTCAAGCTTTTTCCCGCTTCCCTTCCCCCTACTTCAAACTCTCTCCAGCTTCCCATCCCAGCAAACATAATTGTGAGTGAAAACATCTCGCTTGCCCTCCAAATGCAAAACCTCCCTGGCACACTCTCCCCTGCTCCACGTATCCAGCTCTGTTGATTGTCGCTCTAATGTGGAAATCTTACAGTAGCTACTGGTTGGAAGTTCCTCAGCCCTGATGCTACCTTCTCATAAAATCCAAACTGATTCACTGGAGTATCAGAAGCTGGAGAAATGAAGAAAGTGCTACATTTTATTCAGTAAATTTTCATAGAATTTCCCCCAGGGTGTTTTCCTTTTTTTTTTTTTTTTAATTACACCCCTTATTTGAATTGCAGTGAAGAACTTCCTAATATACACTCATGTAAACTGGTTTTACGAAGTCTAAGGTATTCCTTGGTCAAGTGTTGATTTGTATTTCTAGTAGGATGGCTTCCTGGGATCTGCCCCCTCATCTCGGTTCAGGTTTACTGTGTGACAGATGGTCTCACTTCATCCGTGAGTGTGGAATGTCGGGGTCCATGAAAGGGCAGTGTGCTTCGTTGTCAGGGATCACAGGGTCAATTGAAGTTCTTGGTGGACAGGGTTACTCATTCCACAAGTTTATGGTGTGTAGTTTATTTTTCTTTTCCTGTTGAAAATGTGTCTTTGTTTGGCTTTGGCAAAGTTGCCTGCCCTGGATTCTAAATAACTGTCCTAGTAGAGTTCTCAGGCCATGACCTTCTGAGGACAGTCTTGAAAGAGGGCTCCTTCTGAGGGAAGGAGATGGTATACCCAGGGGAACAGCGGGCATTTCCAGCCTGGTTGATGTTTACTGAGGAGTTGACAGCACTCCAAGAATATACAAAAAGCAGGACATTTATTTATTTCTTTGTTTATTTTTGGCCGCGTTGGGTCTTCGTTGCTGTGCACAGGCTTTCTCTAGTTGCGGTGAGTGGGGGCTACTCTTCGTTGCGGTGCATGGGCCTCTCACTGTGGTGGCTTCTCTTGTTGCGGAGCATGGTCTCTAGGCGTGAGGGCTTCAGTAGTTGTGGCACACGGACTTAGTTGCTCTGCAGCATGTGGGATCCTCCCGGACCAGGGCTCGAACCTGTGTCCCCTGCACTGGCGGGCGGATTCTTAACCACTGCACCACGAGGGAGGTCCCAAGCATGACATTTTAAACATAACAGAATATGTTGAACTAGTTGTCTTGTTGACAAAAATTTGTATGAGAAGGTTTCCTAGTGATGGAAGTTATAATGAATGAAACAATGTTTTCACATGAGGCACGTTGTTTTCCATGTGGTTCACGGGAAAGGAATCAATGGGTGATGCATTCCCTGCCTCAAAGCTTGGGGTGAAGCCAGTATTTGTGAAAAATACTTAAAATGAGCAGATATCTCTAACTGGCAACCTCATGTATATTTTCCTTAGTAGAGAAAAGGCTGGTGGTGAGTTTGGGATTTGGAGGATGGGAGAAAGGAAAATTATTTTCTTGAATCAGATTTCTACCCTTTCAGTTAACCAGATACGTATTAATATTACACACCCTGAGGGCCAGCTTAGACTCTGAACACTATAAATTATAATCTTTTTTTAATATGCTTCCCTGCAGTGTGGAATTGGGAGTTTGGGGGGAACGGTGGGTGGGAGAACAGAGTGAAAAGATTATCCAGTAATGTCCTGGCTCCATTCTCTCCTTTACAGGGTAAAGCATCAAGTAGAGTATCTGGGCCTAAAAGAGAACATTCGAGTGAGGAGAGCTGGCTATGCCTATCGGCGCGTCTTCCAGAAATTCCTACAGAGGTAATGAACGGGTGACTCTGGACTCTTTTTTTGTTTTAAACAAGTTTATTGAGCTATAATTCACATAGCATACAATTCACCCATTTAAAGTATACAATTCATTGGCTTTTAATATATTTACAGAGTTGTGTATCCATCACCACAATTAATTTCAGAACATTTTCAAGAAGAAAAATCTCCCTTCCCGAGTCATCAGCCCCCTCTTCGGCCCTCACCCCTGGCCCTAAGCAGACCCTTCCTTCTCTGCCTATTCTGAGCATGACTTATAAATAGAATCATGTAATATGATTGTTTCTGGCTTCTTTTACTTCACATAATGTTTTCAAGGATCATCCTGTAGCATGTACCTGCACTTCAGTCCTCCTCATTGCCAAATAATTTTCCCTTGCGCCGATGTTCCAATATGCCACATTCTTCTTAATTCATCCATCAGCTGATGGACATCACATTTTGGCTGTTTTGAATGACGAATAATGCTGCTACCAGTGTTCACGTACATGTTTTTATGTGGACATTTGTTTTTATTTCTCTTCGGCACATAACTAAAAATGGAATTGCTGGGTCAAATGGTAACTATGCTTAACCTTTTTGACGGACTGCTAGATTGTTTTACAGAGTGGCTGTACCATTTTACATCCCCTTTGGTCATTTTTAAATTATTTGTCTTTTTAGTGTTAAGTTATAACACAGTTCTTTTTAGCATTATTTATTGTAAGTAAATCAGTAGCCACAAGTATTCTGTCTGTTTAGAGTGACAGATCAGTTCAGAAGTTCATGGTAATTGTGACGTGGGGACGGACTGAGATTTAAGTTGACTGAGCAAATTAATAGTATGAAGACAATTTTAGGAAAATATTTACAAGCTTAAAGTATTTAACCTCAGATTTTTTGTACAGTCCAAATATAAAGTTAAACTGATTTTTATATTTCCATTAAAGTGCATTTGGCGGGATCTGTATTAAATTGTTCTTATTTTGCATTGCTTTTAAAAGATAAAATTTAATGTCCTTAAAATATTAGGATTCGAACTTCTCTAATGATGCTAAATTAGTGAAGTTCCACTGATTTTCTACATCTATTTAATTTCCTTTATGAAAGAAGGAAGCCATATTTAGTATTTTAATCAGAAAATACTTATGTCTTCCTGGTATATGATACAGGAGCAGGATGTAAGAAATTTTTATTTAATTCAAATTGTATGTAACAAAGAGGCTGTAGGATGGAGAAGAGCTTAATTGCTGTCTTTGAAATCCAGTACTTCTAATAAAGTAGCTTTCCCTTTGGGGATGTTGTTTTTTCCGCCATGCGATTGGGATGACTGACCTGCTGCTCATCAGTGTGGGTCATCATGTGTGGAAGGTCAGAAGAGGCTTAGCAAAAGCGTGGGTCACTCCATACAATAAAGCTTCATTGATTCTGTCCCCACACATTCAAGATTGCTGATAATTTTGGAGGCTGATCAGACTAGGAATAAAATTCACTGACACAGCTCTCTGAATTAAAGGGCCCACTACACCTCTAGTGTAAGCAGAGCAATAGGAAAAGATGTCTTCAGGAAAGTGAGAAAGTAAATTTGGAACGCTCGCATCCATTTGCCGACAAACAGCTGAAATGTTAATTATCGAAGACTCTGCTCTTCTTTAAGCAGATGGGTGACACTAGTTTAGAACAGGATTTCTCAACCTCAGCTATTGATATTTTGGGCCGGATGAGTCCTCATCGTGACAGCCGTCCTGTACCCTGCAGGATGTTTAGCAACCTCCTTGGCCTCTACCTGCTAGATGCCAGTAGTGCCAACCCCCTATCCCACCCCCATCCCCATCTTCCCCGAGTTGTGACACCCAAAACTGTATCCAGACATTGCCTAATGTCCCCCGGGGGGCAAAGCTAGTTGAGAACCATGGCTTAGATAATCATTAAAATTTTTGTAAAACTACGTTTCTTTGAAAATACCCCTTTTTAATTAAGAGGGAAAAAACTTAAATTCAGAAAATAGTGAAAGAAAAGTATTTCCTCCATCTTGCCCTAATTTAGAAAGGCCTGCCCTCAACAAGTCCAAAATGTTTATAGTTTTATCCTCCTTCAGTATTTTTTCTGTACTTAAAAACTATGCGTTATTTGCAGATTCTCTCTAATTGGCATTACTATTGAAAACTCATCAGACTTTTTTTTGATCTGACCTTGTTTTGTTTGTTTTCGAGAAACCAGTTCTGAAAGACCTCCTTCCTTCCATATTATTGAAAAACAAACCGACAAACCTGACTTCCTTAAGCATTACTGTGAGCTCTACTGCACTGGGGGGAGCGGGAAGTCCACGCTTTCCTCTCCCGGCAGGAATGTCAGGGTGCCCTGAGCGGGCTGTGTTACTTGTTTGCTGCAGCTCCTTAAATGAGCTGTGAAATGACCTGGTTATAATATATGGACCTCTCTCAAGTGCCAGGCTAGCTGCATGGCTCCACGGGTGGTACTTTCTTCTGTGTCTTACACAGAGTAAGCACTTATTGCATATCTGTTATGCCCTTTGTGTTGAGAGACTTTCACTGAAATGATTTTGTCCTTGGATGCCTCCCTTCTTAGCTCTCCTGCTGTGGGCTTTTCCCTTCAGAAGAGACAAACAGGCAGCCCTGTCTTATAAAAAGGAGGCTCTTTTGATGTTGTCTTATTTCTTTTGATTTGAGAGTACTGTGGGAGGATAATAAAAATGAAGTTTGGAAGGAAAATTTGTTTCTCGATAAAAAGTACACGTTTAGCCTCCCACTCAAAAATGGCTACAAGGCCATATATCTGTCAATGGGCAAGGAATATTTTTCCAGAGACAGTGCTGTTTTCCATAAGGTGTATGAGTCTGGGGATGTAACAGGATTTGTCCAGAATCTACCAGTCACTGTCTCATCCTGTGATCCCCTGTGAGTAATTAAAACATCTTATACCTTTATTATCTCAGGTATGGAGTGTAGCGAGTGTCCTGCTGGCTGCCAGGATTTTAGTGTCCTTGGGGGTCAGAAACATCCTTAAATCCAAGTGCCGGCAGCTAGAGGTCTGCTGGGCTGCGTTTTGTCTGAGAAGGAACCATTGGATTGGTCATCTGTAAGAAGGCTTACAAGGAGCCTTCCAGGCTAGGGGCAGGAAAGGGAGTTCTAGGCAGAGAGAACAGCCAGTGCAAAGGTCTTGAGATGAAATTTTGGTCTTAAACTGAAAATACTTGATGAAGGGAGTATAAGCTATTATCCTCATCTCTCCAGAATTATCACAGGCAACCTATTAGGCAGTGCACCATTGCCTCGTGCAACCCATTCCCACCAGTATATCCTGGAGAAAGACGAGTGAACTGGGTGTACTTACCTAGTGGGAGAACATTGTACTAGAATTATGCCCTGGTCTCTCCAGTGAAGTACAAAAGGAAGTAAGGAGGATACCATCAAGCTTCCTGAAAACCAAGGGGACCACCACAAGTGGTCCATTGTCAAAGGCTCTGGAAATGCCAGGCAATTCCCATGTCTTACCCAGACCCAAACTCTCAGCGGCCTTGTCAGGAAAAGGAAGAAGAAAAAGTCTCTTCAAAACAAGTTCCTTACTATTAAAAAAAGAAAAAAGAAAAAAACCCAAAAAAACAACTGAGGAATACAGCATTATTTTAATAGGGGGGAAAATGTGAATTGCAAAGAGCTACCTATTTGAGGTTGCACAATAAGAATACTTTTGGTTTATAATTTTGATTTGATTAGATCAAGCCAGGCAAACTCGTACTCTTAGAAACTTGTCACCTTGGGAGTCTGGTCTTTTCTTTCTCACCCATACCCTGCATGAACTTTCTCCCTCATCCATTTATATTGCCAGTACATTCCTACCTCTTCACCACATCCCCCCCAGTGGCAACCCTGCGATCAGTCATTTTTATGTGACTCAATTTGTATAACTGACTTCATTATGCCACATGTGAAATGTATTCCTGCTAATGTGTGGCTTCAGCCGGGCATTTTCATTTTTAAGCTTTTTATCGCTAATTAGTGAATAAGAGGATTTGCTTCTCCAGGAAATTTGTATTATCAGGCAAGATGTGGATACTTCGGAGGACCAGAGAGGGTCCCTAGAATCACCTTAGTCCCAGCCAGCTAGACCTAAGGGTGTGATGAGCACTGACTCTGTCCTCTTAGGGAGCCCTGGACCCTGAAGGCAGAGCCACTCTTCTTGTCACGCCTCCCTTCTCCCTTGGATGCCATAAATCAGTCTAGGAGCTCTTAGTAGCTTCTGGAAACAAAGGAGGACCGCTGGCTTCTTCAGAGGCCTGGGGCCCATTCATTGCCTGTGTTCTAGATGTGCCTGCCCATAGGCCACGCCCTCCAATTTCTCACCCACACTCTCCTCTGATTTCCCCTTCTTCCTCCCTCCCTCCCTCCATCCTTCTTTCCCTTCCTTCCACCTCAAGTCTTTGGTACCTTCTGTATTTGACATTTTGTAATGTGCTTCTGTCTCCTCTATTAGATTAGCTTCTTACATAATTATGATGTTTCTAACATAGACATGGGTAGTAGACTGTATCATCTTTAAAGGGAATATTTCCCTGTATACCAATCCATGCCTTGTATGTAGTGCCGTCATGAAAGAAACAGCTTGGGGTTCAAATCCCAGCTATGACACCTACTAGCTAAGTAGCCTTGAGTGGGTCTCTAGTTGCCTGTGTTTCCTGCTTTGCAAAATGGAAAGACCAACTGGATGAGGTTGCTGTAGGAATAGAATGAGATCAAGGATCTAACGCCCCAAGAAGAGCATCTGATGCAGAACGCACCCTATAGCGTTGGAGCCCTTCATGTTCGTTCTTACTGCCGTGTTCCTGGCATGGTGTGAGGTGCCCGATGTGCAGGGTGAGCACCCATTTACGGAGCTCTTGTCCCCATGGGGGTGGCATGAATGAACCAAATAGGTGCAAACATGACTATCATTATGAATTATGATACCTGCTCTTAAGGAAAAATATTATTTTCTATGAGAGGGAATAGCAGGGGGACAATTTTCGCCTGGATCTACCCCAAAGGCCTCTCTTGAAGTGTCACTGAAGGGGAGCACCCCCGAGTGGGAGCCGGCCACCTGAGGAGTTTGGAGAACAGCACACCTGGTAGAGGGAGCAGCATGGGTGAAGGCTCTGAGGAGGGAAAGTGTTGAATGTGCATGAAGAAGAGGCCGTCCTCCCAGGAACGTGGTGAGCCAGAGGACAGTAGGGAGACGAGATTGGAGAATAGCCAAGGACTAGGTCACCAGGGCCTCCTGACTCAAGATGCGGAGAACTCCAAAGATGAAAGTTGATCCATCGTAATCATAATCTTCACATTGACTGTTAAGTACTCCTGAGAAATCAGGGGAAATTGGTATCGAGAAAAGACCGTTTGATTTTGCTGGAAAAGTGTCAGTGGTGACCTTCAGGAATGCTATTTTTAGACAGTGGTAGAAAGGAAAAGCAGATTTTCTCCAGGGCCTTGGCGTGGAAATGGTCAGATAAGGAAGGAGTTAGGAGGCAGCTCTGAAATGGGCAATCCGGACCCAGTGGATTTTTGCCGTTGTCGAGGTCCATCCCTGAGCCCTGGAAGGGAGGTGAGGGGATGGCCAGGACCCTAGCAGCACCGAGTGCCTTTGGGGGTGGTCCAGGCTGAGCCTGATCTTCCTCTCCCTCATTGTCCTTACAGGTATGCCATTCTGACAAAAGCCACCTGGCCTTCGTGGAGAGGGGACGAGAAACAAGGTGTCCTCCACTTGCTGCAGTCCGTCAACATGGACAGTGACCAGTTCCAGCTCGGGAAGAGCAAAGTGTTCGTCAAAGCCCCCGAGTCTGTGAGTTTCCTCAGGGCCACCCCTCTCCCCGCAGCCCCTGTCGGCCCCCTCCCCATGGCGTGGCTGGCTTCTTTTCCTCATCCTGCTGTTCATGCCTTAAATGTGGGCTCTTCAGAGAAGGCTTTCCACTGCTCCCAGTCTAAGCATAGGCCACTCTCCACACCCCAGAGCCCTCAGCATGGATACAAAGCTGTTTTCTTTTCTTACTTAAAGTCTCTCTCCCACTCTAGACGTCATCGCCTTAAGGTCAGGGAGTGTTTTGTGTGCTTCTGTGCAGTCAGAGCCTCATGAGGAAAGCGGCTCATAGGAAGAGCCCAGTAGTTATTTTTAGCGTCCAGTAGTGCCTAAGCTAATAGGTCCTTCTTTGCCCACAAAGGAGGCTTGGGTGAACCTACGTCCTCACCTGGGTGACACCAAGCAGGTTGTGTCACACAGGCCCAGGCTTCCTCCTTAAAGGGGGAAGAGCCTGGGAGGGACAATTCCCAGAACTGTATTTTGAAGACCATGAGGAAGCCTGGAAAGGACTTTCAGGGGACCAATAGGCAGAAGGAGAAATCTCTGGGCTTAAAGGACAGGGATATTTACCAGTAAGGAATTCAAACATACAAGTTGAACAATTTGCAAACTTACCAGACCTCCACAGATTAATTTAGTGGAACTTCTTAATCTTCCTGATGAGGGTGTGGTCACTCTGAGCCTGATGAATGTCCGTCCACAGGAAGTTCTCAGTTTGAACAGGAACCCAACCCAGCCCCTCAGTTCTTCTGCCCCATAGCTCTGGGGCTGTGGAATGAAGACACTTTTTTTTTTTTGGGCTGCATTGGGTGGCATGCGGGTTATTAGTTCCCCGACCAGGGGTGAAACCCGTGCCCCCTGCGGTGGAAGCATGGAGTCCTCACCAGTGGACCACCAGGGAAGTCCCAAAGATACTCCTTTTTTTTTAAGAGTTTTATTAGCAACTAATCAAGATGCTTTTCGGTACGCGGGCCTCTCACTGCTGCGGCCTCTCCCGTTGCAGAGCACAGGCTCCGGTCACGCTGGCTCAGTGGCCATGGCTCACGGGCCCAGCCGCTCCGCGGCATGTGGGATCTTCTCGGACCGGGGCACGAACCCGTGTCCCCTGCATCGGCAGGCAGACTCTCAACCGCTGCGCCACCAGGGAAGCCCAGATACTCCTTTTTAAGTTGGATAAACTGCTGGAACTAACCGAGGCTGGGCATCACCATTTCTTGAGGTTCCTGTAATAATCACAAGACTCCATTTCAGGAGTCTTTGGTGAATTTGGCGAAATTAGTCACCATATCAAGGGGAAATACCATGAGAACTTGCAGCGTTGGTCATCATGGAAACACTTGACTCTAGGCAAATTCTGGTCTCGCAGCGAGTTTTCTCGTTTATAACGGGCCCCATGTCTGATGTTCTGCCTGCCTCACAGGATCAGCCCTAGATCAAAAATGCTAATGGTTGTAACTGAATGGCTTTATGAACCGGAAAGGTTGTTAAATACATAAGTGGCACACATCGATAGAACCCATTTATGAAAAGTTTGTGGTAGCATTTTCCACTCTGAGTTATTTGTAGCTTCACAGTAATTTCATTTCCAATTATAAAATGAAAATGTTGTGTCATACACCATTAAGCAACCCACAGAACAGTTCCTGTTCTTTCTAAAACAGGATGGAGTGATTTACTGGTACAATGGAGAACTCTTCTGTTGTTTTATACCCACTTTTACTTTTTTGACTTGCTAAATTTTCACAAAAACAGCCTCAATATTTTTCACACTTTTTTTTCTGATTCAGTTGAGCTTTGAGATTTTACTTCAGAAATCAAGATTTATTTTTGGTTTTTCTTCTCCGTGTCTTCCTCCCAATTGCTTTTTACCATCGCTTGCCTGTCCTCTCCCCCATCTTTTTACACACGCACACAAATCCCATCATCACTACTCTCTCCCCACCGCCATCACTCATCCATCCACATCTAGCCCTGACATTGCAAATACTTTTACAAAAATTGGTTTTTAGGGACTTCCCTGGCGGTCCAATGGTGAAGACTCCACACTTCCACTGCAGGGGGCACGGGTTCGATCCCTAGTTGGGGAACTGAGATCCTGCCTGCCACATGGTGAGGCCAAAAAAAGAAAAATGGTTTTTAAAAATCTACCCTGTGGGGCTTCCCTGGTGGCGCAGTGGTTGAGAGTCTGCCTGCCGATGCAGGGGGCACGGGTTCGTTCCCCGGTCCGGGAAGATCCCACATGCCGCGGAGCGGCTGGGCCCGTGAGCCATGGCCAATGAGCCTGCGCGTCCGGAGCCTGTGCTCCGCGATGGGGGAGGCCACAACAGTGAGAGGCCCACGTACCGCAAAAAAAAAAAAAAAAAATCTACCCTGTGATCTCGCCTTGATTTTTATAGTAAATGTGCTGAATTTACAAAGTAACCCATTTGCTTTTAAGAACCCACATTAGACATCAGGCACCAGAGGGTTTGGTTTGGTTTGGTTTAGTTTATTTGTTACATGTGTCCATGATTTTTGCTTTTTTTTTTTCCTCTCTGTCTCTCCCTCTCTCTCTTTTTCTTCTTGAACCTCCCTGATTTCTAACCCGTATGGCTTTCGGAAAGAACCTAAAAACCAGATAATCTTTGAACTAGTCTATAGGAAGCTGGGAACTGGTTGCGTCTTCGTCCTTTCTGAGTCACAAGTTTATTTTCTATGACACTCCCAAAATAGTTCTGGGAAAGAAGAAGAAAACAAGACTTACCCAGCAACCCAACACACAAGATAAGAAACACCAACAGATAATCTTCCAGGCGACCGACAGAGGGGCTCAGATTTTACGACCGCGGGGCTCAGATTTTAAACATTCTGTCCAGTTGTTAAAAGTCTTTTGTTTTGGAACTATGTTCCTTGTGCATATTGTATATGGCACTGATGGCTGTGGAATGAAGTGCCCCTCTCTTGGTATTTGGAGTTTGAGATGTGGTTTTGACACAGCTGGGGATGTGAGAAGGAGAAGCTGAGTGTCAGGGGGAGATCGATGTGGCTCCAGGGTACAGACCCAGACAAACGAGACAACAAATCAAGCCCAGCTGCCTTCAGACCAAGTTCACTTGCTTGTTTCTGGAACATTTTAACAATGACATTCATCATCATTACTTTGGGTTTTTATTGGTCCGTTGTATTTTTGTTCCTAGAGAGTCATGTAAACCACTTTCTAGGTGAATGAGCGTTTCCCACCATTTTACGAGTTGATGAGATGCAGATTTACAGAGAAAGACTTGTACGTACGTCCAAAGACCTTGGTTCCCTTTCCAGCCCCACCCAATCTTAGTTCCAATGTTCTCATCTGTAAAATGGAGATAACACAAATATGTGTTTCATGTAGTTGTTGAGTGGTTGAATGAAAGAATGTGCGTAAAGCATCTAGAATGATTCCTGACTTGTAGTGGGCACTCGGTTCATTACAGCTGCTTGCTGTCATCTTCATTATTCCAGAGCTTTGTTGAGGGGGGTGCAGAAATCAGTATTCATCGTTAAGGTGGCCTGAGTCTCAACACCTGCCAGTGTCTGATATGAGCCCTTCATTGAAACAGTCTCCAGCCCCTCTCGGTGAATCTCAGTCCTAGCTAACACATCTTAAGTCCAGCTCCAGTCACTAGTTATTATCCCTGCCCCAGTGACTCCTTGGAGATTTCTATGAGGCAGGAAGTCTATACTTCCGTGGACCCAAGAGGAGGGCAGCCCTCTTTCCACTGCAGCACAGCCTCTGCTCTTGCAAAAGCTGGAAAATTCTAGTAAGAGGCTATAGGTAGCACTAGACAACTGCCTCCACGAGCTCATTTGATCAAGCCACTTAATATCCTCTTTGGATCGAGGTGGGAAATAAGTAGACAAGTGCCGAATCACTCATTTGATTCTCACAGGGGTTATGAACAAGGCAGGGCAGACACCGTCATTAAGGTCCAAGTGAATACACTCAGATCCAGCTATTTTCCACTATGTTTTTTGTTAAGAGAATATATTATAGTATTATAATATATATTATATTAAAAGACTATATATAAAAGCTATAGTGATCGTAAACACATTTTTTCACCTTTGTTTATGAGTCTGAGAAGTTGCTCCCCATTATGTCCTCGGCCAAACGGAGTGTCCCTGAAATACCCAAAAAAGTGATGTTCAGGTCCTGTGAATTGGCTCACATCGGTCTTCTCTATATTCACAGCTCTTTCTTCTAGAAGAAATGAGAGAGCGAAAGTACGATGGGTATGCTCGAGTGATACAGAAATCATGGAGGAAATTTGTGGCCCGGAAGAAATATGTCCAAATGAGAGAAGAAGGTACTGTAGTCATTTTGTTTCATGAATTTACCAAATCTAAGAATACTTTTGAACTTAGACGAATTACAAGTTCATTTTACTTTGCATGTAATGTCGTGTGTTAAAACCTTGCATTCATTTCGAGTTTCTCTGTGTCTTTCCACACTGAGCATTTTCCTCCTTCTCGGGGACTGATCCTTCCCCCTTCTCTGCCCTTTTGGGAATTGCAGCCTCTGACCTCCTGTTGAACAAGAAGGAGAGGAGGAGAAACAGTATTAACAGGAACTTCATCGGGGACTACATAGGGATGGAAGAGCACCCGGAACTCCAGCAGTTTGTGGGCAAGAGAGAGAAGATTGATTTTGCAGACACGGTGACCAAGTATGACAGGAGGTTCAAGGTACACGCTGACTGCCCACCTCTGAGAGTCACCAAACAGATTCCTTAGTTTTAAAAATAACTCGTAATTTTGCTTTTCTGATTACCAAAACAGAACATGCTCGTCGTAGACAAATTTAGAAAATGCAGATAAGCCAAAGGAAAAGTAGCCACCTGTACCCAGAAACAATCACTGTTAACATTTTGTGTGTATCCGTTAGAACTTTTTTTGCAGGCATACATTTGTATATTTAGTTTTACAAAAATGAGATCTACCTTACATGCTGGTTTATGTCCTAGGTTGTTTTGCTCTTAAAATATGCCACGGAGAACTTTCCATATTAATAAATGTGTCAATATAAATTATTTTGTTAAGCTGCATAGTATCCCATTCAACAGTTGCTTCACTATTTTTTGTTGTTGTTGTTGTTTTGCGGTACGCGGGCCTCTCACTGTTGTGGCCTCTCCCGTTGCGGAGCACAGGCTCCAGACGCGCAGGCTCAGCGGCCGTGGCTCACGGGCCCAGCCGCTCCGCGGCATGTGGGATCCTCCCGGACCGGGGCACGAACCCATGTCCCCTGCATCGGCAGGCGGACTCTCAACCACTGCGCCACCCGGGAAGCCCACTTCACTATATTTTTAACCAGTTTCTCATTAATCTGTTCTCAGTGGGCTTTTTTTTTTTTAAAAACCATGGTAAATAAAAGGATGCAGTGAGCATCCTTTCGCATGTCTTTGTGCATTTGTCTTCTGATGCTTTTAGAAAAAATTGATAGGAGTAGGCTCATTGGATCCAAAGATTCAGAATATAAAGTGAAGTGTTCTTACCCATTTTCCCTGAGCAAATGACTATGCAGGGCTTTCACAGAGCCACTGGGGGCCAGCTGATCTTTTTTTTTTTTTTTTACACCTCTTTCCATAGACATTTTCTTTTGCCTGATAAAATCTTGACCCTAATAGTGAAATATGAAGCCACAATAGCTTATGGGCCCATTAAGAGCTTTTTATGTGTGTTGGTTCTTGTTTGTTTTTTTGGTCAGGAAAAAAAAATAATAACAATATTAATTTCACAAGAAGGATGATGTTGTTTTGCCAAAACCCAATCATTCCTTACAACCCGAGTATGGCACCAGCTGCTCTGGTGGCAGATGTGAATGCAAACACGAGTGCTTAAGTCTCTGAGTAGTGTTTGAGTATAATACAGTATGTTTATATTAGATTTTTAAGGATTGTCATTGAAATGAAAATTTATCAATTTTAAAAAGTAAACATTCCATGGGCTCACAAAATTTATATATGCACGGATCCCTGAGAGAGAAACATTCTGTAGCAGATCATTGGTAGGGTGGTCCTATGTGTTTGTTAGCCCTGATACCTTAGGTGTTACCTGATGGTCTGCCATTTTTGTAAGTCAGAGAGAGTCAGGTATCAGCAGTTTTACATATGTCAACCTAAGAATCGTGAACAGTGTCCCCTTTTGCTCTCGAGGGACTTAGATGATAAATGGAATGGCCATCCGATGGTAGTGAAAGTTCACTACCTAAAGCAGCGTCCCTTCACCTGGTCACAAATGCCCTTTGTGTGGACTACTGTCACTCTGACACTTTTTCAAACACCTCTCCTTACAGAGCGTAAAGCGAGACTTGCTTCTTACTCCGAAATGCTTGTACTTAATTGGACGAGAAAAGGTCAAGCAGGGTCCAGACAAAGGCCTTGTGAAGGAGGTGCTGAAGCGGAGAATCGAGATGGAGAGGATCTTGTCTGTGTCCCTCAGGTGAGTGGCCAGCGCTGGGGGCAGGGGAGCCCTGTCCCTCCTCAACATCACCAACCGCTGTTCCAAACACAGCCTAGAGAAAGGCCCAGTCAGGCTCCCCAGTTGTAAAAATCATGATGAAGCGAACCCAGTTTCCTCTTCTTCCCAAAGAAGAGCTCATCTTCATGGCTCTCAGGGAGTCCCAAGATGATGAGAAAATTTGCCTTCTGATCTGCTCTTCTGATCAAGGGATACCCAGATCCTTTGTTCCCATAAAATTTGAGAAATAAATGTAGTATGGGAAACAACCAGCACAATTGCTGTTATCGAAGTAGGGCCAGTGTTCCGAGCCCTGCCCCCAAGCCCACCTCGCCCCTGTTGAAGACCTAACCCGTTTCACCAGGAGAGGCCCAAACACAGGTGGACATTAGGTCATCAGTACTGCGTTTTCGTTTGCTGTGACCTCTGACTGTCCTAGGTGGGAAGTTTCTTTGGACTCCTTGGAGCCCTTTATGCCTATTAATACCCGGGGTGGGGGGTACAAATTGGTCTCCATAATCTGTAGCCCTGGAGTCATTGCCAAATGCTCCCTTTAACTCCAGGTTCACAGGTAGGGGCCCTTGCTCTTCGTGTCAGCATTGTGGCTTTCTTTTGGCAGAGGGGCTTCTATGCATGCTGAGACGTCCCTAAGTCCCCTGCTAACTCCCAGACTAAGTTCCCTCTGATGAGAGGAAATCCTCTCCGTCCACAGAAGGCTAAGAAAAGAGGAAGAAAGGCCCCTTTGAGCCCAGTAGCTTCCTCCTTGAGTCACGTCCCTGGCCCTCCTGAGGATACCACTGCCTCTCTCAGGGCAAGCCCCGGGCTGCCATTGCATTCAAAGCAGAGGTGTTCTGGTTACTTGCGAACATGTCTTCCTGGAATTTGGAACTCTTATTCCACACAGAAGACACAACTGCTGCTCTTAGGAAAAAGCAGGGGTTTTGTGTGCTCGGGCATCTGATTTACCAGGCTAGGAATCCTGGCTCCAGTGTGATAATCCAAAGCAGATTTTAAGTTGTGTCCATTCTGGCCTGTGTCACTGTGGTTTCTGATTCTATCTGTTCCCAGTTTTCCTGATAAAGGGCCAGGCAGTGCAGTGAGGTTAAGAGTTTAAAACCCTTCAGTTCAGGATGTGGTAGAACGAAGCAGGTGAGTCCATCAGCAGCCTTTTGCAGCCCCACCTCAGGTGGGTCTCAGTGCCATGGATTTCACGGAAACGCCCTAGGCACTGTCGGGTTTTTCTGAGAATCTTGTCTGTGTCCCTCAGGTGAGGGTCTTTCTGAGAATTCAGCTCATGGGCCACGACCTGCTGGCCACAGTCTCCTGGCTAGCTGGGCCCTGAGGCTGTCTTTGCTGGTCCAAGGAACCCAACTGGAAGCTTCTCTTTTTTTCTTGCATGGGGACCAGCTATACCTGGGCTAAGCTGGGTGAGCTGAAACGTGCTGTGCACACTTGGCCGTAGCCGTGGCTATAAGCCCAGGAGTCACAGCTTTGGGGCACATGTGCTGATTACTCTGAGAACAATCGTTGTTCTTTCTATTATTATTGCCCACGTCTGTCTGCAGCCTTCATACCATCAAGGAGTGCTTGATCATCATAGGCCTACATTGGTATCAAGCACTTTGACACTTAATATCTTATTGATCAAGTCTTTGAGGCTTATCAAGGTTTGGGATATTCACACTCAAGTTTGTTCCTTCTGTCTTTTTTTTTTTTTTTTCCTCCTCTCTTAGCCTCTGGGGATACAGTGTCTCATAGTAAAATCAGATTCTTTTTCTGCTTCTTTAGTATTTCTAAAGAGAAATACTATTATTTCTTTAGTATTTCTGCATTTCTCTTTAGTATTCTGGACATTTGCTTCCTTGTGGCCTTTCCTTGTTAGAGGATGTAATAAAATGAGGTACTTAGCCTGAAATTTGTTCTGGATCTAGGGGAAAAAAAGAGCCTGTGTCATTTAAACTTGTTATATCTGCATGTTATAGTTACTAAGCCCCAGCTTGCGAAGATTAATACCGTTCCCCCATTTCCTTCAGCCGTTGGGTTAGGCTAGTCATCTAAACCAAGTTAGGAATGCAACCACATGGGCTTGTGGAGTGTGAAATGGAATCCAGAGTAGAAATGGATTGTGGTACCAGGAGAACGTGTGTGTGTGTGTGTGTGTGTGTGTGTGTGTGTGTGTGTGTGTGTGTGTTCTCCATGTATTTCAGTATTGGCATAGAGAAAAATTTTAACAGTTGTCTAGCTCTTCGGGAAGAAAGTTGTAACGTGTTTTGAACACTTTAGGAGGCTTACTTCTTGACTGTTGGCTGGAATGACCACCTAATGGATTCTTCTAGTTCAGACTATCAAAGTGTCCTACAAGCTTCATCTCTCAGCCCGTCCCTAACTCTTACAACTACTGGGAAAGCCAAACTGGCTCACAGCTCCCTATTCAAACAAACCAACCATACAAAAAAACTTACGGGACAATTTGGGGAACTGTGAACATAACTAACTATTTGATATGAAGGATTTATTGTTCATTTCTTTATCTGTGATAATGGTATTGTGGTTATTTTTATTTAAGGAAGCTTTATCTTTTAGAGATACAGACTGAAATATTTAAGGATAAAATAACATTTATACTCTGCTCTACAGTAACCTAGCTGGTGTGTGGAAGTGGGGGGAATGAGACTGTAGATAGATTTGATTGTCTGTGGCTTGATCATTGTTGAAACCTGACATGTGGAAGTTCATTCTGCTTTTTTAGATATTTGAAAATTTTCATAATAAAAGTTTTTCCTAATCCTTCAATAGACATCATAGTTTTAGAAGTCTTTACCTTTTTGATTTTTTGGGTTTTCTTTATTATTATTTTTTTTTGGCTGCATTGGGCCTTCATTGCTGCATGCAGACTTTCTGTAGTTGAGGAGAGCAGGGGCTACTCTTTGTTGCGGTGCGTGGGCTTTTCATTGCAGTGGCTTCTCGTTGCGGAGCGTAGGCTCTAGGCGCACGGGCTCAGTAGTTGTGGCGCACGGGTTTGGTTGCTCCGCGGCATGTGGGATCTTCCTGGACCAGGGCTTGCACCCTTGTCCCCTGCATTGGCAGGCGGACTCCCAACCAGTGTGCCACCAGGAAAGCCCAAGAAGTCTTTACCTTCTTATAAATGGTGATATATCTAGTTGAATTATAATTGAAATTTTAAGAAAAATGTTTTTTTAACTTACAAGAAAAAAAATAGATTAGACCCAATGGCTCAGAGAGCTACAAAGACTCCAGTTACTCAAAGGGCCAGGAAAATCCTTATCTAAACAAAAGTTAGACCAAAACACTGACACCTGCATTTCTGCCTCGGTTGAAGACGTGGTGAGACGATCAGGAGGTGACCCACTGATATGCAGGTGAGACATCGGATTTCCAAGGCTTTGGGGATTCTGCTGACAGAAGGCCCAGAATGCATTTTTGAAGGATCCTTCAAGAGCTGCTTCTTATCCAAGAACCGTATACTGACCTGGCCTTGCTCTTACTTGAAAAACTCAATTTGCTGGCAGGGTGGCCACAAACTTCAATAGCCCATGTTCTTTGCCTTCCTGTTGTACGTGATGAGATTGGAATTATAAAATCTCCTATGTGGGGTTCTCTCTGAAGCCTCTAATCTGCCTCGTCCTGACAGCTGACCCCCAGAGACCTAAGACCGAGAGCTGTGGGGCTGCCTGTCTGGTTCGGTAGATTTTCCAGTACTTGTACATACTGGGGAAATCAGCCTGGAAGAGGGGGCTTTAGACAGAGGCTTCAGCTGCCCTGGGCACGACATTCTTGCCTAGACTGTTTCATCGCCTGATTGCCCTAAACCTCTGGCGAGAAGAACAGGCTGCTTCACTTCTTGTTCAGCTGACCTGACGCATTCCTGAAATCTTGCCTTGCTGTGGCTTTTGAGCTTTTGGAAACCTGGAATTTCTCTGTTTTTGGACTGATCACCTACCTTGTGTTCAGCTCTGGATCTGAAGGTGAACGAGACACAGTCCCTGCCTTAAGGAGCTCCATCCCGTCCTGGAAGGAGGAGCAGGGCCCTGAGTAAACACGGGGCACACAGCTTACAAGTGTTGAGAGACTGTTATCCGGGATACTCCTGGGACACAAAAGATGGCAGTGAGCCTTTCCCCTGGGGTTGGGTGAAGCTTCTCCCAGGAGGCCTGACACCACGTATATCTGCACTTCCTCAGAGAGATTAATGTAGGATCCCCGGCTGGTGCCACTGGTGTCTCTGGATGGTAGAATTCCGGATAAGGTTTATTTTCTTCTTTTTTTTTTTAACCTTTGTAGTTTTCAGTTTACTAAAAGGAGCATCTATTTCATAAGCAGGAAACATTTTTTTAAAAGGCTGAAATAAAGGCAGGGGCTGTCCTACCTGAAACTGCCTTTTCAGCTTTAAAAAAAAAAAAAAGAGTTTACCCAGCGTTTTGTAACTAGTATTTTTGTGAAGAAGATCTTGGTTAAGGGAGTGAAATAAGATTTTCTCGTGTTGTCAGCAGTACAACAGTGAGCCACAAAGGCGAGAGGAGAAAGAACGAGTAGTCAGCCAAACCAGGGACTAGGAAAGCATCTTTCAACAAGGCCTACTATGCCAGTCGTCTGTAAGGAATTGCAGGTTGAGCATATGAATAAGACGGAGGTGAAGTCCAAACATAAGTCTGAGTTTTTAGGAAAAAAAAAATGTAAAAGCTTTGTTTTCAGATCTGGGAACCTGGGCTGAGGAGAGGGGAATGAGTTGAAACTCTGGCCTGGGTAAAGATGATTTCCTAACTCTCTGACTCGGGTCACCAAAGGGAGGGGTTTTTGAATCTGATGGTTGAAGTCAAAGTATCCAAACAGCCTCTTCTCATTTCCAGACTCATGCTGATAATTGACCTTGATGTTTTGCCCTGCTTGCTTTATTTCTTTATGATCGTGAAACTTCTAATACATCTGAGCACATTAAACTACTCAAGGTTTCCTGTGTTGGACTCATTTAATAACCCTGTTGAATAATCCCTCTACCGCCTAAAGTACAGCCAGGCAAACAGACATGCCCAGACATGAGTCAGGCAGCTGAAATAGGAGTTTCACTCCACCGCACACACCAAAAAGTGGTGCTTCTTTTCTGCCTCTTCCCCATTGTACACCCTCCTTCCTAAAGCAGAGGTCTTCTTAGACCTCTACTTTAGATGGTCTAAACCTTCTTAGATGCTTAGAAGGTCCACACCTTCTTAGATGCTTAGAAGGTCTAGACCTTCTTAGATGCTGGGGCTTTATTTCTTTAATTCCAAATGACTTGGCAGAGCTGTTGTGAGCAACTTTTACAGAAGTGCCTTTTGGAGTTTTGAATTGCTGTCACTGAAGTGATTAAGACAATTCCAGACTTTTCATCTGCCTAGAAACAGGCAGATGATAGGAGCTTTGTGGCCACACCTTCTGAGGTATATTATTCTCACACTTTTAAGAAAAGATTCCAATTGCAAGTTTGGAAAAGTTTGTGAACAAGGAGGTATAGTGGAGATTGTGAGCTGTCCTGTAATACCCATTCTCTCCTTTCCATGTGAATAGCTGGCAGCCCACCCAGAGACTACACTTCCCAGGCTCCCTTCACCTAGGTGTAACCAAGTGACACAGTGCTGGCCAATGGGGTGTGAGCAGAAATGACTTGTACAACTTCCTGGTCGTACCTGTAAAGAGGAGGAGTAGACGCCTGGCTCCCAGGCACTGTAGAGCTGTCATGTTGGCCCTGAATTGCTTTTACACATGCTCTTGAGTGACAGAGATTAAACCACTGGTTGTCGGGGTCTTCATCACAACAAATCCTAGTGCAGGTAGCATGGTTGTAATGTAGGGATGTTTGAAAACAAATTTTCTTTTTTTATATATACAGACAAATTGTCCTTAAATTCCTGATTTTAAAAGTCATGTGAGAGAATATTTCACTTATGCTTTTGGTGGGCTATAAACTTCTTTTAAAAGCAGATTTTAGTGACTTTATTTTTGTACGTCATTCTGTTTTAAAGATTTTCAGTTATTACAGAGAGAAAGACAGTAGAAATTTAGTGCTATTTTACAGGATTAAAAAAGGAGTGGAGGGGCTTCCCTGGTGGCGCAGTGGTTGAGGGTCCGCCTGCTGATGCAGGGGACACGGGTTTGTGCCCCGGTCCGGGAAGATCCCACATGCCGCCGAGCGGCTGGGCCCGTGAGCTATGGCCGCTGAGCCTGCGCGTCCGGAGCCTGTGCTCCGCATGGGAGAGACCACAACAGTGAGAGGCCCGCGTACCGCAAAAAAAAAAAAAAAAAAAGGAGTGGAAAAATTCATGGAATAAACAAAACTACAACTTTCATTAAGTCTTTCCAATCTCTTTGCAGTACTATGCAGGATGACCTTTTTATTCTTCATGAGCAAGAATATGACAGTTTGCTTGAATCCGTCTTTAAAACTGAGTTCTTGAGCCTGTTAGCAAAGCGTTATGAGGAAAAAACCCAGAAGCAACTACCTCTGAAATTTAGCAACACGTAAGTTGGGATCTGGGGCCTTGATCTCACTGTTGAGGTCCAGGCTGAGAGGAGGGGAGGCCTACGGGGTGGGGGGATGGGGTCTGACTGGCTTGGGTGCCTCTGAGGAGCCCTGGGTGTCTTGGCTTCCCCCGTGGACGCTTAGGGCCTGCAGAAGACAGTCTGCATGGTTGCCACAGGCTTTGAAAACGTCACTTTTGCATTTCTGTGAGATAAGGACTTCATTGCATGGTGTATCTTATCCTCTGAACAAAGGTCACCAACGTGAGGCCAGGAAAAGGCAGATTTTATATATCACCAATAAAAGAATGTTTTATTTAGCAGAGCAGGCAGAAGTAGTGTAAGGCTGAAGCAGAAGAAAGTGATTGGAGTGGAACTTAAGTTCCCAAGATCAATGCGTAATACAGCGTGTTGCTGGGGCATTTGGAGACTCGGGGGCTGTGGATGGCTGGTGTCTTGTGTCTGGGCTCTCACCTTCATTTGCTTTAATAACATTGTCTCGTGGACCAGACACTGGCGGAGTGTTGAACTTCTAATCTCACGTTTGCTGAGTGAGTTATTTGGCTTTTTCTTCCTTCATAATTTCCCCATCTATAAAATGGGGATATCCTCCAGTCTTCCTACTCACAAGGAAGAGGCCAAAGTAAAGCCTTAATCCCGTAAGGAGGGGACCTTTCCATAACTCATGCTGCTGTGGTTACAGTGAAACAGATACTGGAAACAGAATGAATTCATTACAGCTTTTCCAAAGAACAATTTGGCCATGAGTACGGGGGGCAATTATTTTTGTCTGGGAATTTGTGATAAGGGAATAACTCAAAAAAAGGAAGAATATAGCCAAGCCACTCAATAGAATAGTCGGCTACTTGCAATTATGATCTTTCTGTCTTACAACATGAAAAAATATAAGGTAAAAAAAAGCAAAATATGAAATTGCATTATGTAGGCATATAGGCAATGTGGAAAATGAAAACTGGCTGAGGAGTTCTGCAGTTGTGAGTAAATTTCCCTTTTATCTGGGAAGGGAAATGTTGTCGTTTTCCTCCCTGGGGTAGGGGTGAGGGTGGAGGAATAGAACTTAAATAGCAGCCACATTCTGTGCAAAGAAGATGTGAGCTCTGTGTCTGGCATCTCTCGGTCCTCCACAAACACAGACCTGGGCAATCAGAGAGAAACACAGTGACATACCGCAGCGGGTGTGGCCTGGTGATTGGCCTTTCTTTCTGTTCCCGGGGCAGTCCCACCTGTATCCACTTGACAGAGTGACAAAGCGCCTGTACTGGGGTACCTCCCTCACCAACTGGTGTCTCCCAGGGGCTGGACCCCGAATGCTCTGCCTCTGTCGGGGAAACCCACGGACTGTCATGTCTGGCCGCCGGGCCCGGTGCCTGTTCCGATGATCCAGGCTTGCCTTGTTTTTATAGCACGTTTGCCCAGCAGCACAACGCCATGCTGGGGTCTATGAGCCGCACTTTCTCACTGCTCCATCCCGACTTGTTAATTCCAACAAATATGCTTGTTGCAGGCTTGAAATCAAGTTGAAAAAGGAGAACTGGGGTCCCTGGAGTGCAGGGGGCTCCCGGCAAGTGCAATTCCACCAAGGCTTCGGTGACCTGGCCATCCTCAAGCCCAGCAACAAAGTGCTGCAGGTCAGCATCGGACCCGGGCTGCCCAGGAACTCCCGTAAGTGTTCATGGGCCCCACAGGCGGGACCACTGCTAGGCTTCTGGGCTTCCCGCCTGGCCCTCCCTCACCCTGCCCTGAGCCAAACTCTTTTCCTACCAAATGCTCATAACACTGCCCAGATCTGCAGGGCAAAAAACCAGTACTTTGACTGCTTCCTGTGGCTGGGGTTTGCTTCAGATTGAAACATTTCAGACTAAACCAACATCAAGGCAAATGGGCAGGTTAAACATTTCTGAATGATTTTGTAGTTTTGTGTAGTATTCCTGGCATTACAGCATGAATTGTGTTTAAAACAAATCAGTTTGCTGGCTTTACATTTCCCAGCCCTTTCCAGTCTGATCTTGTCGACAATACAAACCTCATCCTTTCTGTCAATTTTATTTATTTTTAAAATATATTTATTTATTTATTTTTGGCTGCATTGGGTCTTCGTTGCTGCACGCAGGGTTTTTCTCTAATTGCGGCGAGTGGGGGCTACTCTTTGTTGCGGTGCACGGGCTTCTCATTGTGGTGGCTTCTCTTGTTGCGGAGCACAGGGTCTAGGCGCGTGGGCTTCAGTAGTTGTGGCATGCGGGCTCAGTAGTTGTGGCGCACGGGCTTAGTTGCTCCGTGGCATGTGGGATCTTCCCAGACCAGGGCTCGAACCCGTGTCCCCTGCATTGGCAGGCAGATTCTTAACCTCTGCACCACCAGGGAAGCCCTCTTCTGTCAGTTTGAAAGAAACTGACCATATTTACCAGCTCCCTACAAGGTTTTGCTCTGTTACTGTGCATCACATTTAATACCGCCCTCCTTCACTGTCAATTGCTTCAGTAGAAGACACACATGCAGTAACTCACAGCACAGTCTGACTTCTTTACTGGCCTTTGATTCTTTTCCTATTTATGATATTTATAAAATTATATTTATAAGGCAGAGTAAAATATATTTATATTAAAATATAAATATAATTTATATTATATAAATTATATTTATTATATATATTATATAAATATATATATTTATATATTATATAAATTATATTTTTAATTTAGAGTAATTACATATGCTATGTACTCATATAATGTAGATATCTTTACAGAATGCAGCCCATGTGTACGATCGATGAAGAGTATGCCAGGTCGGGAATTCCCTCCCTGGTGGTCCAGTGGTTAGGACTTGGTGCTTTCACTGCCGGGGCCTGGGTCCGATCCCTGGTTGGGGAAGTAAGATCCCGCAAGCCACACGGCCAAGAAAAAAAAAGAGTATGACAGGTATAAAATAGGCCTTTATGACATCTGTCTACAAGGCGCACATTGGCACGTACTGTGTAACTCACTAATACAGTACAGAGAAATAGCCACTCAGAAAATGTTGGTATATATCTGTGTATCAGTTGGTATTTGCAGAAGACAGCACATTTAGGTGGGATTTTTTTAAGAGACTTTCACATAAAGGACTCTTTGCGGGGTGTTGGCAGGGCTAAGGGAACAAAGTTGGGACTCGGGCAGAGAACAGCAGGATCCCACTGTTACTCTAAGGATGTAGGTAGAGGAGACTCCAGAAAAGAATCTGAAAAGGAACGTATGTATATCAGAGTCACTTTGCTGTACACCAGAAACTATAAATCAACTATACTTCAATTTGGGGAAAAAAGGGAAGAGATACCCCAGCCCCTCTCTCCTCTGGCACCCCAGTCTCCTGCCGGTGCCTCCCACTGACCAAACCCAACTGGAATGCAGAGGCCTAGCACTCCATTGGGCTCAGAACCCAGGGCACAGAGCACGGCAAAGGAGAGCTGCAGATAACCAGCAAGATGTGTGTGAGCAATGCTCTCAGCAGGCCTCAAAGTGAAACGTTGTCTAATACGGTGTTTTATTATATCTTCATGGGAAAAAGGGGGCAGGAAGGGGGACACCCTAACCTGGCCTCCTCCCCTTGTCCCAGGACCTGAGACCCAGCTCCTCTGCGTTATGCTGTCATGCCTTATCACTTCCTGCTCTTCTCTTTACTAGGAATTCTCTCTGCACCCCTCTTCCCGCTGGTTTAATCAGCTTCATGTCCTGCAGCTCCTTCATGTCCCACTCGAGACCTTGTTTACTGTGTTCCTTTCCAACACGTAGTCTCTGCAGAGATCTCGTCTGGCCCCCCGTGGCCCGGCCGCCCCAGCCCTAATTCTGGCCCACAGGAAGCTCCATTTGGCCCTGCTTGTTTTCTAACACTTGCACGTCTGTGTCCAGGGTATCAGTCTGCTTCTACCCTTCAGGGTCTCTGTGTTTACTTAGAAGACTGTAGAACGCAGACTCTGGCGAGAAAGGCTCTGGACTAAAGCAGAGGTGCTGGAGCTGCGGTGTCCTTCACGTCAGTGACCACGATGTGCAGCAGACGCAGCCTCGGCTTCTGCGGTGCTGTGGTCAGAGCATGAGTGCAAACATTCAGAGGTCTCCTCTGTCCCTTTGCAAAGTCTACAACAATAGAAACCCCTTTGTAAGCTTATTGATAACACCTCTTTGTAAAGCTACTGGCTCTGACATGTCAAATCCCTCCCTCCATCACATGTCCTCCAGCCCCTCCCATCCAATAGCTGCGAGGACAATGCTTCCCTCAAACAGCCATCTCCACTGCAACCAGTCTCCTGCACATCCGACGGACACCTGCGTTCCAAACTTCTCAAAAGTTTTCCATAAGCAGAAGACCGTCGGGAGCCATAAAACCAGCCAGTAGCCACCAATCTTAACTTTGTCTTGCTGGTTTTATTTCAGGTCCTACCCGAAGGAACACCGTTCAAAGCAGAGGTTATTCCGGTGGGACTCACAATGCCAACTACCCAATGAGAGCTGCCCCTCCGCCACCAGGTAAGCCAAGCATGGGCCGTAGACTAGACCCAGATGTGTAAAATACCTTGAGGAAGAAACGCATTAGCCAATAAGTGCCCACATATTAGCCAGCGTGAGCCATTTCAGTGCCAGAGGTACTCCTCCCAACACAATGGCCCTACCTGTGACCCCAAAATCCAGGGGAGGCATGGATGAGCTCCTGAGAGTGCACGGTGGCTGAGTCAGCGGTTTGCATTTCCTTACCTGGCAGTGTTACCTCCCTTAGGAAAGGCTTTGTACATCAGTAAGAGGAAATGGAGCTCCTTGTCCATGACGACCAGAATGTCGTCAGCTTTTAAGGTGTAGGACACTGCCTCTATGGAAATTGGAGTTTGCAAGGTATGACCCCACCACTACTCAGCTCCAGCCAAATGCCATGACAATACTTTGCAACGAGTTAACAGCTGAGTGAATAAATAGAAAGTCTATTCTTAATCAGATAGAATCTACGAGAACTGCTCCAAGAAATAAAGTAATATCTGGGAGAATACAAAATGGATTCAGAAAAATGTTTAGATCGTATGTTTCATTTTTCTCATTTTTTTAAATGATAAAAATATAGCATGCAAGTCAAAATCCAAACCCAAATAAATGTAAGAGGTTTTGCCCTTAAAAGAATCTGTTTAGTATTGGAAGAGTATTCTTAAAACTCACAAAATGTTTTTCCATCACTCACAATTCAGTTAATAAGAAACTGTCCCCAGAGTGTTTGATGTTAATAAGTTTAGGATTGTAGGTCTGAAAAGGGTCATCTTGGGACCACACTTGACTCAGATCATCCCAGACAAGGGAACTGATTTGTAGCAGTGTCCAAAATAAGCAGTAAAAAGCATTTCTTTTGTCTCCTGCTCTGGAGTCTCACAGTTGGCGTGCTGAAGTATGGACAACCATGCCTATCAGTGAGAAACTAATTCTCATCTCTTTTGGAGTCCCCATCCTGCCTGGCCCAGCTGTCTTTCCTCCCCTCTGCCTTTATCCTTGAAGAAAATCCAAGCACAAAAGAACCTAAGAGAACCAGTGTAGTGTTTTGTTACTACTTATGCGCCAGCCGCCCGTGCAAAATCCTGGCCAGACCACCTGGAAAGCTCATTTGCCTCAGCTGTGTTGGCCACAGTCGGCTCAGACCAAATACCTGACCTTGAGCACAGCTCCCAACCTCTGTGTGTGACAGTTTCTTCACCAATAAAATGAGGCGATTGGACCCCAATCCCTTACATCAGTACTTCTCATACTATCTATGATGAAGGATCAAGGGCTTGGGGTTTGGCTTTGTTTTGTTTTGGGTTTTTGTGGGGTTTTTTACTTAATTTTTAATCCATCACAAACTATTCTTTTGTAAGATATAATAAAAGTTACTAGAAGAATGGAATTTTAAAAGCATTCAAAATGTAAGCCAAAATTTCTTACTAGATTCAACAGACATGAGATATGTCTGTGAAACTGCTGTGAACGTTTCTAAATGCTTGCTCTTAATTTCTGAGCTTATTGATGGTGGGTGGGTCACGAGTGGCACGGAGCAGTCCATCTATGGGACCCCTTTTGAGTATCATGGCCCTGGAACACGTCCCACTCTGGATGCCCTTCTGCTGTCCTTGGCAGCATGTGGGGTCTCACCAAGCTCCTTGTCTCTTTCATGAAGAAATTGACACTCTGAAAGGTCAAGTATCTCGCTCAAGGTCAACACAGCTATCAGAGGCAGAGCCAAACCTGAACCCCGAGTCGCCTTATAAACTAAGGGTCATCCCACTGGTACCAAAGAGTTCTTCTCTTAATTCGCATGGAAGAGGTTTGCTTTACGGTGGCTTTACCAAAAGCGTGCCTTGGGGAGCCTTGTTCCCCTTCACTCTTCCCCAAATCTGTCAGTGGGAGAAGAGATAAGGGCTTCTTCATACATAGCTGGGAATGACAGTGCCGCTTTCACCAAGGCGCCCGGTTTGGAGCCCAGCACCAGAGTCTGTTACTTACCAGATAACGTGATCTTGACCAGGAACAGTTTGGCTAAGACAGCTTGCTCTCTCCAGATTAATCCAACCAACGGCCACATCTCCCCTGCCTGTGTGGGGTGCTCCCTTCACCTCCCACAGCTCCTGCAGAGGACACCCCAGACTGACCCCTTGAAAATGGATGTCCAGCTGTTTAAACAGCTGGCTGCCAGCCCTCCTGAATCACAGCGTCATCATTTTTCTTAGACCCAAGAATGTGCCTCCCAACTAGCTGCAGGCTTACCTTTCTTTGACCATTGGCTTCGAAACCCCTGAACATTTTTGGTGGTTCTAAGGTCAGGATCAACAAGCATGCATGAGCGTCTGCTATGTTGCAGGCACTGGCCGGGCAGTGTACAATGTCTTGGGCTCTATTCCTCGCAAAATATGAGAAGTTATGCCCTCCCTTATTTCAGAAGGGGAAGCTGAGGCCTGGCAAAGCTAAGTAACTCACTCTTGGCTAACGGGTGGAAAACAATTTGGAGAGCCTTGAGCATAGGATCAGAAATTTTCTGCTTTGTTTTCTCCTCTTTCCCACTTTCTAGGCTACCATCAGAATGGAGTCATTAAAAACCAGTTTGTGCTGCATCCCCACGCTGCTGGAAACCAGAGGTCCACTCAGAGGAGCCTGTGCCCTTCTATGGCTCGCCCACCCTTACCGCGACAACAGTCCGTTGGCTCAGACCGAGTGTCACAGACGCCGGAGAGCTTGGATTTCCTCAAGGTCCCAGACCAGGGTGCTGCAGGGTAAGAGCCCCACCTCCCATGGGTGAAACTCACGACCTCCATCTCCACCAGCCGCACCAAGGCTCAAGGATTTGGGGGGCCATCCACGCATGATTCTCAAGGTTGGTTTTCCACCCACGTGTGTTGTCATCCAGCCCCAAGGCTGTGAAGCCCTCGGTTGCCATTTTCTAAAAGTACAGGCAAGTTGATCCCACACACTTCATTCCCCAGAGAGGCCTTATCTCGGAAACATCACAAGAGGGGTCCCCTTCCACCCTGAGATCTGATGGCTCTGTGACCTTTTTTGCTCTCTGGGATGGTAGAGGAATAATGGGGGTTTCGATTCATATCTGTGCCTGAAGTTGCGTGAACACAACAGCTCAAAGAGTCATTAGATACATAAAGAATACCATCCCAGCATTCTGTGAGATGCAGATGCTTGGTTATGAGGACAAATCTTCAGGGCTTTAAAATGAGACCCTCTCTGCCTTTCTGTAACAGAAAATGAAGAGGGGAAGAAAAGAAACCAAGGCTTTTTAGTTGAAGGAAGTAAAGATTCCTGGAACTCTGTGTAGATATTCAGAGTTACCAGTGTAGGAAGTGGGTTCGCTGGGTCCTGTGGAGTCACCAGGCATATCACTAGGGCCAACTTCAAGACAAGTGAGTGAACTCTGCCGGGGGGTAGATTTTGGCACCAGTAAACAAAAGAACATTCCAGTAGCCCAAAGATGAACTACCCTAGGATGTAAGGAGCACCTTGTCCCTGGAAGTATTCGGGTACAGGCTGGATGGAAATCACCAGGCTGGAGTATTATAGAGCGATGGTGTCACATACCAGATAAGGATGAGAATCCTGTTTCAGCCCCTGTTACCTGTCTACTATTGGACCTGCTCCTAACCCTCTTTGAGTTTCATTTTGTTTATCTGTACACTGAGGTAATACCACCAAGCTTGCAGGGTTGCTGGGGGTGGGGGGACGACTAGAGAAAATCTGCATAAGACACCTACCATGGTTCCAGGCATGTAGGAGGCTACTCAGTCAGCTGTAGCTCGATGACGATGATGGTGGTGATGAAGCAATCATTATCTTGTGGTGGATGAGCTAGTGACTTTTGAGGAATCTTCCGACTCTGCATGATTCTCAGTAGTTCTCTCTGCCTAACCGGATCGTGGGGTTACTGCAGCCCACTCTTCCCCTCCCTCCTGCCCACCTCCATTTTCTATTCTCACCATATCTATAGAATAAAGAACTTTCAAGTGTGATCAGGAGACTTGTGTACAAAATAGGGCAGTGCCGGGTGAGAGGCAACAGCTCCTTCCTCTGGGTGGGCAGCCACCCACTCACCTCCAGGCCTTCTCAAAGACCGCAGAGCTCTTAGGAACTTTTCCGGACGTCACCAGGTTCTTTCCTGGTGTTCCTTTTCCCCTAGCAAGTCTTACCTCCTTTGGGCTACAGAGAGGAAAGGACCTTGGTTTTATACAAATGGCATCAGTAGAGTGGCTGCCACTTTCTATTAGATCCCTCTCTGTGCTCCCCCAACTCTTGCATAAGTAGCTCTGTCCCACCAGTTTTAATGATCATGGTTTACCTGATTGGCTTGGTCTAAAGAGGAAGTTCTCCTACTTTAATGTACACCAGACTCACCTGGAGAACCTCCTGGCCCACTTCCAGTATTTCTGATTCAGTAGGACCAGGGTAGGGGCCAAGAATTTACATTTCTACCAAGTTCTGAAAGGATGGTGGTGCTGCTGACCCGGGGAGCACATTTTGAAAACCACTTGTCAAGTCATTTTGATGAAACCAGGGAAGTTTTGTATGAAGGTGAATTGGAAGGGTGCTGTTGAGGCAACTGGAGCCTTACTCCCTAACCCAGGCCTATGCTATTCAAATGGACGGAAGAAACTAAAATAATCAGACAAGACTTCCTGGGCCCAGTCTGATTTCCCGAACTAGGCAGGGGATTAAAACCAGTCAGCAAAATGCACCAAATCTCTTAGCTCTGTCTGCTAGCTTCCTACTTGCTTTGGTTTTGGCAAGCAAAACCATCTTTCCAGCCTGCTTTGCAAGTTACAGACTTGCACACCAGCCAGCTGGGAGCATCTGTCAGCCAAAAAGCAGGCAATTTAGGAACATTGTGTCTTACCCGAGGCTGCTCCCTTCCAGCCCTCAGCTGCGCTGTTCCCTATTTAAGTCTTATCACACCCTTTGCCACCTTTAGGCCTAAAGATCAGGCATACGTGATGCTATTTTGGCAGTGGCTGTGGGGCTGGAAGGAGAGGGAACCTTCACAACCATCTACTAGGCAGTATGATCTTCCTGTATGTAAAACTTGTGTGTAAAACTCGTATGAGGCACACTGAGTCCTGTAGCTACAAGAATCCCAGCCAGCCTCCTCTTTGTACACTTAAATCTGCTGTGATGCAAATATTCCTTGAGAAATCATACTCTGATCAAAAGGCTGAGCTTTTTCTTTGTATTTATTTTCTAAAACACATAAAGTCAAAGTTAAAATAATTTCTAATGTGGCCAGAGACTTTAGACGAGCATTTCAGGGGCCTCGTGGTTACCTACATTCAACGGTTCTTCTTTGCCAAGAAAACATGAATTGCATTTATTCCGTGGGACGTTGCTGGAGCAAACAGGGACCTTTGGGTCCCGAGCTTGTACCTTTCCACAGAGACGGAAGTTCCTGTTTACATTACAGTCCCAAACAGTGCCCTTGAATTTACCAACCTATAAAAGGGAGATTACCACCAAGTCTCCTTGGACTTTCAACTCCTGGGTTCATCTTTCCCTCTCCCACCCTCAGTGCACTTTTCTTTATAGACATATTTAGCATAAGCAGTCATCTCTTTTGGATCGTGCAATGTGGATAAAATCAAATGGTGTAATTAGCACCTCAAGTTAATTCAGGAACGTCTTTGTCAGTTTATTTCGGGTTCAGTCGGTTTGGGTTTTATGCTTTTTGGGTTTTTTGTGTTTGCTTTTGGAGAGAACATGAAGCCTTCACTAAATTAATTACCACCCCAGCTGGATTCTTTACCCTTGCCATGCCATGTTTGTTGTCATCATCATTATTATCATTGACCAGGAAAACTAAGACGTAGAAGGAATCATAATCTTGTAGTCCCTTAACATACCTTTTGAACAGTCTGACTCAGGTTCAAGATCTTCCTGAGTCTCAGGGAAAGAGAACAGGTAAAGCAAGAATCCATATAAATAGTTCATTCATCAGCCTTTGCTCTGGCTTCACAGGAACACTTGATTTGCCAATCAAGTGTGCTTTATATCTTCCCTCCTATGACTGAGATGTACATAATCTACCTCCAGTTCATTACTGGAGGCATTAAAACCCAGACTGGAAATGTTTTTTTCTGTTGGCCTTTTTAATCCTGTGGTCCATTTCATGGGAGGACAACTTCAGGAAATTTCAAGGTACTCCAGAGATTAATCCAACTAGAAGTTGGAGAAACAGAAAAATATTGAAAGTGCTCAGCGGTAGGGCTTCTGGCCATGCCACAAAAGAAGGATCGATAGAAAAATTTAAATGCTGCCTGTGTGTCTCTTGACAGGATTCTCCTAATGGAGCCATATTTTTCAAGGAGCTTAAAATTTCCAACAAGTGTCCAACAGCAATATTTCTTAACCCATAATCTGCAGGAGCAGCAGCCATACCCTGGCCCAGGCAGACACGAAGCTTAGGAATTCCTGGCATCCGTTCCCAAATTTCCAGTCATGTTTATAGATTCAACCTTTTGGAACACAGCACATTTTAAAGAGCCAGTGAAATAAAATGCCATTATTTTCCTTCTTGGAATTTCAAGACATAAATTTCACATCTGCAGAACAAAGACATGATATTTGAAAGCTTAATCCCAGCTCACCCTGTCATAGATGAGGCATACCCGGGTGTCCCAGAGGTGTGGAGACTGCAGAGAAGTTCACAGAAGGTGGAGAAGGTGGCCTGGCCATGCGCAGAGAGCACAGATTCACACTTGCAAGGACTGGGTATGAGTCCCGGGTCATTTGTTCCTTCCTTCATTGATTCATGCATTGAATATTTACTGAACCATGTGCCTGCTGTGTGCCGCGTGCCGGCCACATGGATTGTTCACTAATTACCAGCTGACACCCTCGTGTACGTCACTTAATCCTCCTACACCTTGGTTTCCTCACCTATACTGTATAATAGAGCTAATAATCAGAAATGTAAAACCCAATCAGGGTGTCAGGAAGATTAAATAAGGGCTTTGTAAACTATGAAGCACAATGCAACTTGAAAGTTTATTTATATTTATTTTATGACTGTTATTCATGTGGTTTGGTCTTGCAGGGAAATATTAATATTCTACCAGGATTGAGAAGTGGGTGTCCCCTGGCCCAGTGGCTTTACCCTTAAGAGCTCAAACCTCTGGCCTGCATAGAGCTCTAGACACCATGAGGGGCTAAGCTTCAGGCATTGCTGGCTTTAATTGGGGTGGGGGGGAATGGGCAGCCTAGCGAAGCCAAGACAAGGGGACGAGTCAGGGAGACATCCTCTCCCCGTCCCGCTTCCCTGACACACACACATCTAATAGCCATGCCTGCTCTCTGTGGGCTCAGAGCAACAGCAGAACAGAGAGCTGAGAGGTAATATTGCAACAGACACTAGCTGCATTTCAATAACTAAATAAAGTCCAAAACTCCTTCTCCTGCTTTACTATTCCACAGTCTTTTTCTAGTTAAACCTCGTTTGCTCCAATCACTATAACAACCTACATCCCAGGGACAGAGCGAATGAACAATACCTGACTTTACAGCGCTTTGTTGTCATTGATGTCACTTGGCGTTTTGCGTTCTTGTGGGCTTCTGGCCTCTTGAGAGACTAGGCAGCTGTCCACGAGGGCTCGGAGGTCGGTCGGCATCCCGATGTCTCAGGGCGAAGGCACCACTTGGTCTTCCCAGGCACTAAAACAGGGCTTTTCTAGCAGTGCAGATTTTCACAAAGCAAACTGGGTATAATGTGCTTGACTACTCAGGAAACTTTGTGGTGTGGGTTATAATGTGACTGCATTAGATGTTTAATTCCCTGCTCAGAAAAAGACCTGCTGTAAAAGCAAGGTGCTGTAGCCGAGCTTCTTCATGTGTTTCTCTTCTTAATGAAGAATAGACACAATAAAGTGGTAAATGTGTACAATCCCTTGGTATCCACGGGGGATTGGTTCACACACACACACACGCACGCCAGATAGAAAAATCCGCTCATGCTCAAGTCCCTTATATAATATGGCATAGCATTTGGCATAGTATTTGCATATAACCTATGCACATCCTCCTGTGTACTATAAATCATCTCTAGGTTACTTATAATACTGAATACAATGTAAATGTTAGGTAAACAGTTGCCCTGCCCAGCAAATTCTACTTGTGCTTTTTAGAGCTTTCTGGAATTCTTTTTCTGAATATTTTCCAATCTCAGTTGGTTAAATCTGTATCTGGGATGCAGAAGCCATGGATGTGAAGGGCCAACTGTACAGATTACCCTGAAACGACGGCTCACATAGTAACAGGAAAACTAAATTACACTGTGCCAGAGTTACGTCTAATGAAGCAGCTGGATTTGCTCTGTGATGCAGAGCTTTATAACTGTATACCAGGGGCAGTAGGAAAGGTAACTTTGTCGTTGTGAGTCTGAAATTCTTACTCCTGCCCCCATTATCCCAATGAAATAGTTGTTTTTATAACCGTTTTCAATCTTGTGAGGTTTATTTGGAATACAAATATCATAAAATGTAAGCACTACCAAAATTATCTAAATCCTGCATATCCATTACAAAATAAATCTAGGCAAAGCACTTTTAGATGAGTGAAAGTGAGTTATCGTGAGGGCGGTGGAGGGACAGCAAGTGGTGCGCTGTGAACGGCTAGCTCTCTGGGGATGAAAAGGCGAGAGCTGTAACCTTTGTCAGTTTCTGCTCACTGTGGCTGATTTCAAGCTACCAGGGTGACTACCCCTGGTCCCAGAGCTGGGGGGAGATGTACAGTCTCCCACTGTCCTACTGTGTTCCCACCACAGGTAGGCAGCAGATGTTAATAACTTCAAGAGCATGGAGAGATGTAAAATGTGGTAAGATAATTAGGTAGGGTCAGATTATGAGTATTTGTTGCCTTTGCTTTTAATATAATTTATTCAGTTAAGTGTGTTCAGTTTCATCTTTAATAATGACTCTGTTTAACAACTGACCACAAAACTCCTGAAAGCGTAACAACCCTCTCTCACAGGCTGGGCTGAGCCAGTTCCTGCTCCCTGGGCACGGGGATCTTGTTTGCTGTGTAAGAAAATCTCAATCCCTTTTTCATGGCTATGAGTGGAGTCAACCAGCACCTAAACGACCTTGATAATTTCTGGCAGCTGGTAGAAAGCCAGCCTCTCTCCTCATTATTGGCTGCACAGGATCGCCACCTAGTGGTGGAAGGGGATTGTCTGGGTTGAAGGAAGGCTGAGTCTGTCGAACAGAGCTGGGAAAATGGCTGTTCTCGCAGACCGATTCCTGTGGTGCTTTCCAGATCCACAGTATGGTGAATGGGGAGAGTGATCGCCCCATCGGGGCAGGCTTCCTGTGTCCCATGGTACACCCGACCGTAGGGATCTTGTTGAGAGCACTCTGTAAAGCCGCCTTAGAATTAGAAGAAGGGCCTGGGCCGTTGCCGGAATTCCCTCTTTTTACCCCGTGAAGACACTGATCCCCAAACAGGTGAAGTGATGGCCCCAAGTCACATGCCAGCCGGTGTCAGAACTGGGCCTCAAACCCAGTGCACTGACTCTGACTCTTAAGCCACTGTCCCTTCTGCTACTCCCTCAGAACATGCAGATTGAGGCCACACAGTCTTCCTGGGCCTGGCGCCAGGTCCAGGGTCTACAGTGGTGAGGACAGCCGCCCGCATGGAATCTACTGCCCTGCCAGGGAGTCAGCTGGTACAGGCCCCTGTCCCACTGCATTGACCCCCTGCTCTTAGCAGGTGCAGGCTACCAGAGGATGCTGCCCGGGGTGAAACAAGACCCAAAGGCTGAGCAGGAGTTAGCAGCGGTGGTCAGGGGGTGAGGAGCATGGCCAGACCATGGGGCCAGAAAGGTCAGTGTGGCTGGAGCTCTGGGAGCCTGCTGCGTACGCATCGTGCCATCCACTGATGAAGCCAGCAAGAAATTCCAGGAACCTAGGTCAGTCATTTCGCGGGAATTGTTGTGAGATTAAATGAGGCAGCATCTGAAAATGCCCAGCACAGTACCTTGCCCAGAGCTCCAGGCAGGGGTTCCCAGACCACGCCCCATCTGTCAACACTCACAAGAAGAGAGGACATGCTTAGATGTGAGAATGAGGCAGGAGTGACCAGTGAGAAGGAGGGCTTTGCTGTAACTGGCTCACTTTGCGAAGGTGCTGCCCTACTGGAGCAGTTGTACCCTTTCCTGGTTACCGAGAACATTTAAAAAGGAAAAAGCCAGACAGTGGCTACCTCGGGATTGCCTAAGCAGCCCCTTTCCTGATGCAAAATGCAGAGCTGTTCTCCACCTCCACGTCCATTCCCCATCAAACACAGTCCCCCAGTCCACACTCTGCTCCCCAGCAAACAACGCCCCATCTCGAAGCTACCTGGAATCTCCCCTCTCCCAACTGTGGAGTGCTGTGAGCCCCATTCAGCCAAGGGATAAATGACCAGATGACTTTACACTGCATGGTAGCAGTTGTCCAGGGACAATCAAGCCAGCTGTTGCCAAGAGTTTACTGTACATGGGAACCCAAATCCCCCAGTAATCCCTGAGGTTTTTACTTTGATTGGTTTTACTGAGGAAGTAGGCTCTGATGCCTTAGGATCAAAGACCGTGAAGCGGCTGTGTTCACACAGGTGTTTAAATGGTCCCCTCACCTCCATCCTCTCCTCCACTATGTCCCGGATCCTGGGTGGGACACTCAGCAGCTGCTTGCGTACAAGCTGGCTGAGCTCACTCTGGGTATCAGGAGTGCACTTCAGACCCCAAAGAGGCCCATGCGATTTACTTTCTTTTTTTTAAAGCAGCTTTTTTGAGATATAATTTACATACCATAAAATCAACCCATTCAAATTACAATACGGTTCAACAGGGACTTCCCTCGCGGTCCAGTGGTTAAGGCCCTGCACTTCCACTGCAGGGGGCACGAGTTCGATCCCGTGTTGGGGAACTAAGATCCCACGTGCCTCGTGGCACGGCCAAAAAAAAGTACAATTTGACAGCTTTTAGTATAGTCACAGAGTTGTGCAACCATCATCATAATCTAACTTAGGAAGATTTTCGTCATCCCCAAAAGAACCCTTCTTCCCCTTAGCAGTCATTCCCCCATCCCCCAGCCCTAGGCAACCACTAATCTACTTTCTGTCAGTATAGATAAGCCTTTTCCAGACATTTCATATAAATAGGATCATCCTTCTTTTGTTAACTTTACTCCTAAGTATTATATTCTCTTTGTGTATCGTAAATGAAATTGTTTTCTCAGTTGCATTTCTGAATTGTTCATTGCTAGTGCATAGAAATAGAGCTGATTTTTTTTAATCATTTATATTTTGGCTGTGTTGGGTCTTCGTTGCTGCACGTGGGCTTTCTCTAGTTGCAGCGAGTGGAGGCTACTCTTGGTTGTGGTGCGCGGGCTTCTCATTGCACTGTCTTCTCTTTGTTGCGGAGCATGGGCTCTAGGCGCGCAGGCTTCAGTAGTTGCAGCACACAGGCTCAGTAGTTGTGGCATGCGGGCCCTAGAGCACGTGGACTTCAGTAGTTGTGGCGTGTGGGGGCTCAGTAGTTGTGGCGCACAGGCTTAGTTTCTCCTCAGCATGTGGGATCTTCTCGGACCAGGGATCGAACCCGTGTACCCTGCATTGGCAGGAGGATTCTTAACCACCGTGCCACCAGGGAAGTCGTCAGATAATTTTTATATGTTGATCTTGTGTTCTGTAATCTTGCTGAATCTTTTTATTCTAATTTTTTTTAAAGTGTATTCCTTAGGATTTTCTATGTGCAAGATCATCTCATCTGCAAATAGAGGTATTTTCACTTTTAATCTGTATGACTTTTTTCTTGACTAATGGCTCTGGCTAGAGCTTCCAGTGGGTATTGAACAGAAGTGGTGAGCTAACACCTGTGTTTTGTTCCTGATCTTAGGGGGAAAGTATATTTGTCACCAGCAAATATGATGTAGGCTAGGAGTATGTGGACAGGGGTCCTAACCCCAACCAGGGGTCAGACTTCCATGAAGAGAGGTAGGAAGATGCCAGTGTGGCCTGCAGCAGCATGGGAGGCTGGGAGCCAGCAGTGCCACACCTGACAGGGACTTTGTAGGCCAAGAGCAGAGAGAAGCTGTTAGAAGGATTTTCAGTGGAGGGTGAGGTAAACTAATAAATGCTGAGCTGGGGTGATGTTCAGGGAGCCTCGAAAGGAAGCAACTTTAGTTGCTTTCGTTGCTTCCTTTCCTCGAAAGGAAGGCAGGAAAGACATGAAGGGGGAGGAACTGGGTGACCTCCATCAAAGATGGAGGCAGATGGGCAGAGGAGCGAGCGGGGAGACTCCCGGGAAGGCTGCAGGCAGGATGGCCCTTGTTTTCAGAGGGTCATCCAGCTTTGCCTCCATGCTAAGAGGCCCCCCTGCCCGAAGAATGCACCTAAGTCCCAACACTCTTGGGCTCCAGACACCCCATCAACCTGTATTCTCCCCTGGACATAAGAGAGGCCAACTCTTCATCTATGAATATTTGGTGAGTGTATGTGTGTGCACACACGTAAGCCCGCACACACACGTGTGCATATGTGCACGTACCCTCCCAACCCTGTTCCCTGGAACTGCCAGAGTGGAGGCTTCCTCCCTCCCAGGGTGTTCTAATGCACACACCACAGCCCCAGCCCCTCCTCCATTCCTTGTTACTGGGAAATAGATGACTTCTGGTATCCAGGCTAATGGCTCTTATTAACCAAATGCTGACACATCCCTAATATATGGGTTGCTTAATTAAAAACCTGCTTGTCCAGCCAGCTTTCAGAGAAGCAAGCACTTCCCAAGCAGGGAATGGGGATTTCCAATAGACTAGGAAGGAAATGATGTCATGCTAATGAACTATACAATGCCTTTCCTCTTCAAGGAAAGAAAGCGTCTGGTGGGGGTGGGAAGGTGGGGGCGGGGTTGATCTGAGAAGAGTGGAGCCTGAGTTACCTTGGGGTTTGCTCCCTCCTACTCAGGGAACCCCCCACCCCTGCTGGGGACAGCTAGCAGCCAGTAACCCCTCACCCCCAGCCAACCCCCTCGTGATCCAGCTTGCTCATCAGCAGCCAGCAGCGTCTGCTGTCACAGGAGCTCAGCAAGGACAGTGAGGCTCTGGCCTCTTTAGAGCACAGCTCAAAACTGGGTGTGTTTTTTCCTTCCAGAGCTCAAGCCCCAGGAAATACCCTCCCTTTTCCTCCCTCCTCCCACAGGTGTTAACAGGCCCAGCCAGACCTAAGAGCCAGCCCCACAACGTTGAGTTCAGCCCAGGCCCTCTTAGAAGAAATCTTAAGTTTCTTTCGTAAGCGAATGAATGTAGGCTTCACTCTGGTTAGTCCTTAAGCTAAGGGGGAGGGGGACTGTTTGCTATATTTCTATTTCCTAAATGCATTCTCTAAATGCTTTTCATGAACATATTTAATAAATGGTTGTTCCAGATATGTTTAAAGATCTCAGTAACTAGGACCAACCTAGAGTTACATGCCTTTGAGACGATGTATGTATGAATGGTGACTGGAGGCTACACAGGTTGTAGAAAGAATACATTTAAAGCTAGAAGACCTGGATTAGGGTCTCAAGTTGGAGATATTTTTGATGATCGTGACCAGGCAGAGGAGGTGCTACTGGCATCCCAGGGGTAAAGGCGAGGGATGTTGCTTAACACCCTACAGTGCACAGGACAGCCTCCGCAGCAAAGGATTATCTGTCCGCCCAAAGTGTCCATAGTGCTGATGTTGAGAAATTACTTTGGATAAACTTTTGCACAAGAACATTCATAGCAGCATTTTTTTGTAATGAAATTGGAATCATCCCAAATGATCATCAACCATGGAATGGATAAGTAAATTGTGACCTATTCATGCAATGGAATAGTAAGTATAAAGCAATGAGAATGAATGAATCAAACTACATGCATCAACAGTGTTCATCTCAAAAATGGAGCGAGTGAGGGGATTCCCTGGCAGTCCAGTGGTTAGGACTCAGTGCTTTCAGTGTCGTGGCCCGGGTTCAATCCCTAGTCAGGGAACTAAGATCCCAAGAGCCACGCAGTGCGGCTGGAAAAAAAAATGGAGCAAGTGATAGTAGCATGTGATTCATTTCATATAGTTAAAAAACAGACAAACTAGAAGTATCGTTCAGGGATACTTACGTGCGTGGTAAAACTACAAAGCAAAGCAGAATTATTAATACAAAATGCAAGCTAGGGGTTCATTCTGGGAGGGATTTCAGTTGAGGAGAGGCACCTGCAGGCTTCTATGGCAAAGTTCTGTTTCCACAGTTGAGGGAGGGGGATAGGTACATGACTATTTGTTTTATTATCATTTAGATGTATAAATAGGTTTTATAAACTTTGGTAGGAATATGTATCTTTTTCACATTTCCTCCTATGCTGGGGACACAGCAACAGAGGCTAATGTTTATGAAGAGCTAGCTACATGCTTTTGCAGTGACCTTGTCAGGGAGGGTGCTTTACTCTCCGAGAAAGTTTAGGAAGTGACATGTCCATCTAAGGATAGGGCTGGACTTGAACTTGAGCTGGCCAGTGCTGGCCCCATGCTCCAAACTACCATGTGGTGCTGCTTGCCTCCTGTTGGGTCCCTTCTCACCTGCCTCCACTCTTTCCACAGGGTCCGGAGACAAACAACCAGCCGGCCTCCCCCAGCAGGGGGCAGACCCAAGCCCCAGCCCAAGCCCAAGCCTCAGGTGCCACAGTGCAAGGCTCTGTATGCCTATGATGCTCAGGACACAGACGAACTCAGCTTCAATGCCAATGACATTATCGATATTATCAAAGAAGGTAAGTGCATGGCTGGCTGGGACAGCCTCCAAAAAGCATATGGTTATATTGCTATAAAAACCAGTATAAATGTGAAAGGAATTTATAGGCTCCTCTCACTGAAACTTGCAGAGGTAGGTCAGGTTTCAGGCTGATCAAGACTCCAGCTTCATTTTTAAAAAATACTTCTTTCAGCTCTGCCCTCTTCTTTGTATCTGTTCCCTCCTCAGGCTGTTTTTCCTCATGGTAGCAAAAAGGCTGCATCAGTTCCAGGCCAACAGATCAAACCATCTCTGAAATCCGCTTTACCTCTGAAACTTCTCTTAGCCATTGGACAAAAGTCCCAGCTATCCCTCAGATTGGACCAAACTGGTCATGTGCCCATCCCTGAATCAATCTCTGTAGCAAGGCAAAGGCTGTACCCCAAGTGGGTTAGACCTGGCAGGGACTGCCCGAGGTAACGGGAGTTAGGCCTCTCCCACCCAGATTTCATGGCTTCCTCCTAATGAAGGTAGATGGAATGGAAGCCAGGGAGACAACTTGTAACATCTATTATAAAAGTGGTCTGTGGGCTTGGCTGAATACTTTATTAATTTGGTAAAGATAAGTTAGAATATAATATACATATAAGCAAACATTATTCCTTATGGAAGCATAAAAAACAAAGATAACTCTTAATTTAGGATGTTAGAAAAAGCCCCATGAATGACATGGCATTTGTGGTGAGGGATGGGAAGACTGACAGAGAGAGGAGCCATGGAGGCCAGAAAGAGTGGGTTCTTTTAGGAAAATGAGCCGACACTCAACCCAGGTGCAGAACCCCTGAGGAGATGTCATGGGGGATGAGATGAAGCCAGAGTGGCCTGGTCCTAGAGGCCCTGGGTGTCAGGCTCAAGACAAGTTGTCAGGAGAGAGTAGAGCCATCCAAGGTGTATGAGCAGAGCAAGGACAACCTGAGTGGACAGTGGTCCATGGCAGGGCTAGCTTTCGGGAAGACGTAGCCAAGGGCAGTTGTAGGAATCACCCGGACTCACTCCCAGGAGAATTCCAGGTCCCCAGACCAACCTCCTTCTAAATGTTCTCTGGGTGCTCTTTTTATCTCCTTTAGCCACCTGGTTTTCTACAGGTGTTAATATTTTAAGTCATTTAGTATCCTTCTTCAAAAGTTGGAATAAAAAAAGTATTGAAATAAACTCTTAGTAATACAAACAGGATTTTTATCACCAGCTTTGTTCAGCAAATATATGGGAAATGACGTAATATCCAGTGATGGGGATTAGTTTAATAAGCTTTGCTATATCCCTTCAGTGAACTTTGATGCAAAAATTTTTATGTTAAAGATAATGATGCAAAAGTATATACATTATTGAAATGGAAAAATGTTCATGGAGAAAAGGAAAAAGTTAGGTTAGCGACTGTGGACTAGTCTCATTTTTGTAAAAATATAAAACACATGGAATAGAAAAATGTTTTCTAAAAAGACATTTTTAAAAATAGAAAACGTTAAAGTGGTCTCCTTAAGTGTTGAACTTTAAGTATTACTTTCTTTTCACTTCTCAATATTTTCAAAATTTTCTAGAAATAACATGTACTGGATATAATTAAAACATATATTTGTGTAAAATGTAGAGTCCTAAAAGTTATCAAAACATGCTATAAATTATTGCTGTAATTTAAACAGTGTGGTGTGAGTGCAGGAATTGACATATAGATACAAAGGATAGAATAGCATTCAGAAGCAGACCCTTGTTTCCATAGGTATTTAATAGATGATAAATGTGGCATTTGAAATCAGGGGAAAGGATAGACAATTACTTTCCATTTTGAAAAGAAAATAAAGTTTGATCTCTGCCTCATACACAAAATAAATATCAGATAAATTAAAGATCTAAAACTATATAATTAAATTACAAAAGTCTTAGAAGGAAACCTAGAATATTAATCTTTGGGTGAGAAAAATCTTCCTATGGAAGATGTCAAACTCAAAAACCATACGGGATTTAACCTTATAAAAAGGCTAAACTGGGCTTCCCTGGTGGCGCAGTGGTTGAGAGTCCACCTGCCGATGCAGGGGACACAGGTTCGTGCCCCGGTCCGGGAAGATCCCACGTGCCGCGGAGCGGCTGGGCCCATGAGCCATAGCTGCTGAGCCTGCGCGTCCGGAGCCTGTGCTCCGCAATGGGAGAGACCACAACAGTGAGAGGCCCGCGTACCGCAAAAAAAAAAAAAAAGGCTAAGTTAAAACCTATATGGTGAATAGCACTGGGAACAAAGTTAAATTATGGAAAACAGACTAGGCAAAAATGTTTTACATATATAAATAGCTCTTCCATGTAAATAATACAAATAATCCAGCCCAAAAGTGGACAAAGGCTATTGAGGCAATCAGTGCACAGCAGAGCCTCCTTAACCATCCGGGAAGTGCAAAGCAAAGCATTTCACCTGTGATATCAGCAAAGATTAAAATATGAGAGGGACTTCCCTGGCGGTCCAGTGGTTAGGAGTCGGCGCTTTCACTGCCTGGGCCCCAGGTTCAATCCCTGGTCTGGAAACTAAGATCCTGCAAGCTGCAAGATGAGGCCAAAAAAAAAAAAAAAAGTGAGAGTTCACATTCCCTAATCCAAATCCTTCGAGCTAACTGAGTTTCAGAAATCAGAGATGGGAGCTTTTTTATAGTATGTAACACCCCTTGCAGGTCCCAGGGAAACAGCTTAGATCAGCCTCAGTATTTCTGCTGTGGAACCTAAGCATGCAGTGGAAAGAGACATCATAAACAAGCCCATGTCAGTTCAGGTCAAGTTTTCCCATGAAATGAGTTACAGAAAACTTAATTTTCAGAACTTTCTGGATTTTGTCATTGCAAATAAAGTGTAGAGTGTAATATCTTTGGTTAGTCAGGGAAATAGGTACCTCCTTTCACTATTTACTGCTGGAATAGACTTTTGGGAAGGAAATTTAACAGTATTTATCAAAATTGTAAAATCCCCATATCAAAATGATTACTTTGGATTTATATATTAACCCCTTCCCCCAAGATAAGTCCCAAATAAATTAATACTTACATGCGTAAAAGAAACATAAAAGTCCTAGAAGTAAGTATAGAATTTTCTTTTTTAATACTGTCGGTGTGGGAAAGGATTTCTAAAAGTGATAGAAAACTAAGAAGCTGTAAAATCATCATCTGATTCAACTGCTCAAATATTAAAATGTCATAAAAATTTAATTAAAATTGGAAGAGGGGTATTTGTAACTCATGTGACAGATTCACTAGCATATAAAGAACTCCTAATCAACAAGATAAGAGACCAGCAACCAATAGAAAAATAGGCAAATGATATGAACAGTGGCATATAAGCAGCTATAGAATACAGAAGCTCTTTATATACAGATATGAAATGATCTGTAGTATGTATTATTAAGGTTTAAAAAGTACAGAACATGTAGGATGCTATCACTTGTATACAAAAGAGGTTTTTTTGTTTGTTTGAATAAATGCCTTTATAGACATGAAATATCTCTGGAAGAAAGTGCAAGAAATAGGTAATACTGCTTGCCCTCAAAGAAGGGATCTGGGTAGCTGTTTTCACTGTTGATCCTTTTGTACTTTTGCAAGTACACATGAAAGTATTACCTATTACAAAAAATAAATTAGATTTTCTTACAAAGGATACTAGAAGGTGCATATTCTTTGATCCAAGAGTCTATCCTATAGAACTACTTGCATGTGGGCATAAAGACATTTTTTGCATTAACAATGAAAAATTGGGGAACAAATGTCCATCAATAAGGGAATGTTACATAAAATTTGGTATGCAGTGCAGCTGTTTAAAAAATAAGTCATGGAAAGATTATTGAGTATTTAAAAGCAAGATGCAGAATAGTAAGGTATAGAATGGCCTGTTTAAAATGAATGTATGTGTTTATAATCACGGAAAAATACATACCAAATTACTGCTGAAGGGACTGGGATTAAGCTGGGAAGTAATTACGGTGAAGTGTTGCAGATCACTTCTCCCAGAAAGGCTGTGAGGTGGAGTGAGGAGTGTGAAAGATGCAGTGGGGGACTAGCCACTGTGAAAGAAAAGGGGGGAAGCAGGATTAGAGCCATCTTACCACAAGGCGACCTCACAGTCTGCCGGCCCAGCAGCTGCTCCAGAGCTGGGACTGCTCGCAGGGGAGGCTGGAAGGCTTAGGCCCCGAGAGAAGCAATGTCTCAAAGGCAGGGCAGATCCCACAGGGCCGAGAGCTGGAGACTGGCAGCAAAACCTCACATCTGGGCAGCGGGTTCTTCTGGAACGGGGCCTGAGTGGCACATCTGCATGTCTAATTTTCATTAAAATTAAGAAGGGAAAGAACATCCCCTTTGCCCGTGGGATGCACCCACACGAGCAGAGTGCATCTGGCCTGGGCAGAAAGCCTTGCTCACCGTCACCTCCACCATCTGTGTCCCTACAGATCCTTCTGGCTGGTGGACCGGGCGGCTACGAGGCAAGCAGGGCCTGTTCCCCAACAACTACGTGACCAAGATCTGAGGCGCACAGACTCTGATGCACAGGACGAAGGAACTTCAGGCACAGACAGGGGAGGGGGACATTTGGGGGCTCTCCTTCTGATCCATAGCGAGCAATTGCTTCTGCAAGGCCTGGAGCTATTCTGGCATCTTGCCCATGGAGGACTTCCAAAAGCAGGGCTGGGGACAGGGAGTGTCACTCCATAAATGATCCTAAAAGGTAGCCTATTCACAGGAACCCCAGAGGGCAAACCAAGCACCCACTCAGATTTATTTATTCTATTTAAACCTGGTGAGAGGACAGGTGAGGTCCACTCAGACCTTGCTGACTCTAACAAAATAGCACCTGCTCACTCACCAGGCCCAGGGAATGGCTGTACGCGGCCACTGACAAGTGCCTTTAGTTGAAGAGCACATTTCTTTCATCCCTCTTTTCATTACCTGATGATGTACACATTCCTCGGCCACCTTCCCTCAGGGAAGACCCACTCTGCAGGTGGGGCTTGGCGTGAGCAGGCACTTCCCGTGCAAATGTCAAGGGCCCGCTGAGCCCGCAGGTGCAGTGGGTGCTGGTTTACACTTTGCTGGGCTGCAGGGGCTGAGGCTGGGCTGTCGGCCAGGCTTTCTCTGGGTCTTCAGTTGGAATGTGGCTGGCCCATGTTGGTTTTTGTGTTTAATGCTGTACCTATTACAAGAAGGATCTCTTTTTTCGAGCTGTACATTTATAAAAACAGATCATATACTGTATATATAAAAAATCTCAAGATGATAGAAACATGTATGAATGTACTAAGTAGTATTCCACTGTACTTATTCATAAGATAGGATTTATTACAAAACTCACACCAGGTACTTACGGTTGTGCACTACTCCTTTTCAACTATAGAATCAGCGTTACTGCTTTCTAGCTCAATCCCTGCAAACCCTTCCCAACCCTCTCCTGTAGGTAATTTTCCCCTGCTGGCCCCCAACCCTGTGTCTCCTCCCCCTACCTCCTAAATAAATAAAGGAATCAGTGAACCACCTTGTTCTTTCATGACGTCTGTCTGGCTTGGATTGTGTCCACTGCCACAAGAGAAGGTATGTTGAAGTCCTAACCCCTAGCACCTTACTTGGAAATAGGGTCTTTACAGAGGTAATCAAGTTAAAATGGGGTCATTAGTGAGGGCCCTAATCCAGTGCAACTGGTATCCTGATAAAAAGAGATTTGGACACAGATCAATCAATACAAAGAGAAGAAGACGAGGTGAAGAGTCAGCCACCTGCAAGCCAAGGGAGGGGGCTTGGAACAGATCCTCAAAGCCCTCAGAGGAAACCATTCCTGCCAACACCTGCATGTTGGACTTCCACCCTCTGCAATGGTAAGGCAGTAAATTTCTGCTGGTAAGCCACCCAGTCTGCAGTACTTAATTAAGGCAGCCCTAGCACACCAAGGCAGTGTTTATTGCAGTAGTAGTGAAAAGTTGGAAACACTGTCATATCCATCAATAAGGAAATGGTCATAGGGGTACCACCACTTCTTAACCTCTCCTTCTCCCAGTTGCCCTCAGCCATTCTTAAGCTCCTGGGAAAGTAGGATTTGACCGCACACACCTCTTGCCATTTCAGGATCCCCAAGTCCATAGGAAAAAAATTATCAGGGATTACATATTAGGGGGAAAATATATCTGAATTTGGGGCAAAGCAAATAATTCTGTTTTACTTCAACTACAGAGAGCAAACTTCACTTGCTAACAATAAACATAGTTTAAAGTACATTTCAGTTCCATTTTATGACCACCTGAGAGAGAGGAAAATAAAGCCATAATGTGATGACATAAGGAAAGGTAATTCTATGGACACTAACAGTCTCTATATTTTACAAGGGACTTTCAATTTCACATTCCTGGGCTCACTGAGAGTTGGAGGAAGGAGACAGAACCAGAATTCAACTGAGGAGCATCATGGACTCCCCTTGAGCAGACTCAAGGTGCAGGCTGCTTTCTCACGGGCAGGACCGCCCAAACCACATTCCTGTGTTACCATGAGCCCCTGTCCCAGCTCCCACGTGGCTCACCCAGGGCCGTGCTCAAGTAAGTGCTTAACAGATGTTGCGAATAGGTGACTGAATTGATGGTTATAGGTGAAGAAGACTTAAACATTGGTTTCCTCTCATTTCTGGATCCAGCCATGCCTGCCATTTTGTTCACTGATCAGTTAAACAGACAAGAAATTAGTTCAGGAATCACTTAACCAGGGGCAACATAAAGAGGATCAAGGGCCATCCCAGCCTTCTAGAACTTGCCATCCTGTTTAGGAGAAGGGGCACGTGTATGCACACAACACACATGTATAGCAGTAGAAACTGCATTGTAAAAATGTGACAGATTCCTTCAACTGACGGTTTAAAGAAGTAACCAAGAGTTGGTTGTTTGGCCTGAGGCGACCCAACACTGCAGCCTACCTGGGCTCTTTGGTGGGGCTAATGGCAGACTCTGGGAGGGCTCACGCCAAGGAGTACTTCCCAGAACTTCTGCTGCCAGTGTCCTGTCCTCACGATGAGACACAGCCACCCCCCGCCTCTGCAGGAGACCCTACAACGCTAGCAGCCTCTGGAACAAAAACCACATTCACAGAAACACAGACAAGATGAAAAGGCAGAGGGCTATGTACCAGATGAAGGAACAAGATAAAACCCCAGAAAAACAACTAAATGAAATGGAGATAGGCAACCTACCAGAAAAAGAATTCAGAATAATGATAGTGAAAATGATCCAGGACCTCGGGAAAAGAATGGAGGCAAAGATCAAGAAGATGCAAGAAATGTTTAACAAAGACCTAGGAGAATTAAAGAACAAACAAACAGAGATGAACAATACAATAACTGAAATGAAAAATACACTAGAAGGAATCAATAGCAGAATAACTGAGGCAGAAGAACGGATAAGTGGGCTGGAAGACAGAATGGTGGAATTCACTGCCACAGAACAGAATAAACAAAAAAGAATGAAAAGAAATGAAGACAGCCTAAGGCACCTCTGGGACAACATTAAATGCAACAACATTCGCATTACAGGGGCCCCAGAAGGAGAAGAGAGAGAGAAAGGACCGGAGAAAATATTTCAAGAGATTATCGTCAAAAGCTTCCCTAACATGGGAAAGGAAATAGCCACCCAAGTCCAGGAAGCTCAGAGAGTCCCATACAGGATAAACGCAAGGAGAAACATGCTGAGACACATAGTAATCAAATTGGCAAAAATTACAGACAAAGAAAAATTGTTGAAAGCAGCAAGGGAAAAACGACAAATAACATATAAGGGAACTCCCATAAGGTTAACAGCTGATTTCTCAGCAAAAACTCTACAAGCCAGAAGGGAGTGGCATGATGTACTTAAAGTGAAGAAAGGGAAGAACCTACAACCAAGGTTACTCTACCCAGCAAGGATCTCATTCAGATTCGATGCAGAAAGCAAAAGCTTTACAGACAAGCAAAAGCTAAGAGAATACAGCACCAGCAAACCAGCTCTACAACAAATGCTAAAGGAACTTCTCTAACTGGGAAACAGAGAGAAAAGGACCTACAAAAACAAACCCAAAACAATTAAGAAAATGGTCATGGGAACATACATATCGATAATTGCCTTAAATGTGAATGGATTAAATGCTCCAACCAAAAGACACAGGCTTGCTCAATCAATACAAAAACAAGACCCATATATATGCTGTCTACAAGAAACCCACTTCAGACCTAGGGACACATACAGACTGAAAGTGAGGGGATGGAAAAAGATATTCCACGCAAATGGAAATAAAAAGAAAGCTGGAGTAGCAATACTCATATCAGATAAAATAGACTTTAAAGAATGTTACAAGAGACAAGGAAGGACACTACAAAATGATCAAGGGATCAATCCAAGATAAAACAATTATTAATATATATGCACCCAACACAGGACCACCTCAATACATAAGGCAACTGCTAACAGCTATAAAAGAGGAAATCGACAGTAACACAGTAATAGTGGGGGACTTTTACAACTCACACCAATGGACAAATCATCCAAACAGAAAATAAGGAAACACAAGCTTTAAGTGACACAATAGACCAGATAGATTTAATTGATATTTATAGGACATTCCATCAGAAAACAGCAGATTACATTTTCTTCTCAAGTGCACACGGAACATTCTCCAGGATAGATCACATCTTGGGTCACAAATCAAGCCTCAGTAAATTTAAGAAAATTGAAATCATATCAAGCATCTTTTCTGACCACAACACTATGAAATTAGAAATGAAATACAGGGAGAAGAACGTAAAAAACACAAACACATGGAGGCTAAACAATATGTTACTAAATAAGCAAGAGATCACTGAAGAAAACAAAGAGGAAATTAAAAAATACCTAGAGACAGTTGACAATGAAAACATGACGATCCAAAACCTATGTGAAGTTTATAGCAATACAAGTCTACCTCAAGAAACGAGAAATATCTCAAATAAACAATCTAACATTACACCTAAAGGAACTAGAGAAAGAAGAACAAACCCCAAAGTTAAAAGAAGGAAAGAAATCACAAAGATCAGAGCAGAAATAAATGAAATAGAAACAAAGAACACAATAGCAAAGATCAATAAAACTAAAAGCTGGTTCTTTGAGAAGATAAACAAAATTGATAAACCTTTAGCCAGACTCATCAAGAAAAAGAGGGAGAGGACTCAAATCAATAAAATTAGAAATGAAAAAGGAGAAGTTACAACACACTCCACAAACACAAAGCATCCTAAGAGACTGCTACAAGCAACTCTATGCCAATAAAATGGACAACCTGGAAGAAATGGACAATTTCTTAGAAAGGTATAACCTTCCAAGACTGAACCAGGAAGAAATAGAAAATATGAACAGACAAATCACAAGTAATGAGATTGAAACTGCGATTAAAAATCTTCCAACAAAAGCCCAGGACAAGACGGCTTCACAGGTGAATTCTATCAAACATTTAGAGAAGAGCTAACACCCATCCTTCTCAAACTCTTCCAAAAAATTGCAGAGGAAGGAACACTCTCAAACTCATTCTGTGAGGCCACCATCACCCTGATACCAAAACCAGAAAAAGATACTACAAAAAAAGAAAATTACAGGGGCTTCCCTGGTGGCGCAGTCGTTGAGAGTCCGCCTGCCGATGCAGGGGACACGGGTTCGTGCCCTGGTCTGGGAAGATCCCACATGCCGCGGAGCGGCTGGGCCCGTGAACCATGGCCGCTGAGCCTGCGCGTCCCGAGCCTGTGCTCCGCAATGGGCGAGGCCACAGCAGTGAGAGGCCCGCGTACCAAAAAAAAGAAAATTACAGACCAATATCACTGAGGAATATAGATGCAAAAATCCTCAACAAAATACTAGCAAACAATCCAACAACACATTAAAAAGATTATAGACCATGATCAAGTGGGATTTATCCCAGGCATGCAATGATTCTTCAATATATGCAAATCAATCAATGTGATACACCATATTAGCAGATTGAAGGATAAAAACCATATGATCATCTCAATAGATGCAGAAAAAGCTTTTCACAAAATCCAGTACCCATTTATGATAAAAATTCTGCAGTCAGTAGGCATAGAGGGAACCTACCTCAACATAATAAAGGCCATATATGACAAACCCACAGCAAACATTCTCAATGGTGAAAAACTGAAAGCATTTCCTCTAAGATCAGGAACAAGACAAGGATGTCCACTCTCACCACTCTTATTCAACATAGTTTTGGAAGTCCTAGCCACAGCAATCAGAGAAGAAGAAGAAATAAAAGGAATCCAAATCGGAAAAGAAAAAGTAAAGCTGTCACTCTTTGCAGATGACACGATACTATACATAGAGAATCCTAAAGATGCCACCAGAAAACTACTAGAGCTAATCAATGAATCTGGTAAAGTTGTAGGATACAAAATTAATGCACAGAAATCTCTTGAATTCCTATACACTAATGATGAAAAATCTGAAAGTGAAATTAAGGAAACACTCCCATTTACCACTGCAACAGAAAGAATAAAATACCTAGGAATAAACCTACCTAGGGAGACAAAAGACCTGTATGCAGAAAACTATAAGATACTGATGAAAGAAACTAAAGATGATACAAACAGATGGAGAGATATACCATGTTCTTAGACTGGAAGACTCAATATTGTGAAAATGACTATACTACCCAAAGCAATCTACAGATTCAATGCAATCCCTATCAAATTAGCAATGGCCTTTTTTTTTTTTTTTTACAGAACTAGAACAAAAAATCTTAAAATTTGTGTGGAGACACAAAAGACTCCGAATAGCCAAAGCAGTTTTGAGGGAAAAAAAACAGAGCTGGAGGAATCAGACTCCCTGACTTCAGACTATACTACAAAGCTACAGTAATCAAGACAATATGGTGCAGGCACAAAAACAGAAATATAGATCAATGGAACAGGATAGAAAGCCCAGAGATAAACCCATGCACCTATGGTCAACTAATCTATGACGAAGGAGGCAAGGATATACAATGGAGAAAAGACAGTCTCTTCAATAAGTGGTGCTGGGAAAACTGGACAGCTACTGTAAAAGAATAAAATTAGAACACTCCCTAACACCATACACAAAAATAAACTCAAAATGGATTAGAGACCTAAATGTAAGACCGGACACTATAAAACTCTTAGAGGAAAACACAGGAAGAACACTCTTTGACACAAACCACAGCAAGATCTTTTTTGATCCACCTCCTAGAGTAATGGAAATAAAAACAAAAATAAACAAATGGGACCTAATGAGACTTAAGAGCTAAGGAAACTACAAACAAGACAAAAAGACAACCCTCAGAATGGGAGAAAATATTTGTAAATGAATCAACGGACAAAGGATTAATCTCCAAAATGTATAAACAGCTCATGCAGCTCAATATTAAAAAAAAAACAACCCAATGCAAAAATGGGCAGAAGACCTAAACAGACAGTTCTCCAAAGAAGACATACAGATGGCCAAGAAGCACATGAAAAGCTGCTCAACATCACTAATTATTAGAGAAATGCAAATCAAAAGTACAATGAGGTATCACCTCACACCAGTTAGAATGGGCATCATCAGAAAATCTACAAACAACAAATGCTGAAGAGGGTGTGGAGAAAAGGGAACCCTCTTGCACTGTTGGTGGGAATGTAAATTGATACAGCCACTATGGAGAACAGTATGGAGGTTCCTTAAAAAACTAAAAATAGAATTATCATATGACCCAGCAATCCCACTAGTGGGCATATACCCAGAGAAAACCATAATTCAAAAAGACACATGCACCCCAATGTTCACTGCAGCACTATTTACAATAGCCAGGTCATGGAAGCAACCTAAATGCCCATTGTCAGACGAATGGATAAAGAAAAAGTGGTACATAGATACAATGGAATATTACTCAGCCATAAAAAGGAACGAAATTGGGTCATTTGTAGAGATGTGGATGGACCTAGAGACTGTCATACCAGTGAAGTAAGCCAGAAAGAGAAAAACAAATATCGTATATTAACGCATATATGTGGAATCTAGAAAAATGGTACAGATGAACCAGTTTGCAGGGCAGAAATAGAGACACAGATGTAGAGAACAAATGTATGGACACCAAGGGGGGAATGCAGGTGGGGGTGGTGGTGGTGGTCGGATGAATTAGGAGATTGGGATTGACATGTATACACTAACATGTATAAAATAGATAACTAATAAGAACCTGCTGTATAAAAAAATAAAATTTAAAAATTAAAAAAAAACCTAATTTGGAGCAATACATAAATAAATAATAAAGTAACCAAGAACCACATGAGCAGGCTTGAACTTGGACCCTAGGCCAGAGGTGTTCAAACTTGCTGGACCAGCAGTTCCCAAACCCTTTATACTCTTCCATATTATTGAAGACCTCCAAGAATTCTGCTTTTGTGGGTTATAGCTATCAGTATTTACCATATTAGAAATTCAACTGAGAAAATTTTAAAACACCAACGAACACACACATTCTTATCACATGTCATATAGCCTCGGGAAGATTCCACCATCAACTACTGACAAAGAAGAATGAAAAAAGCAAATAACAGGGCTTCCCTGGTGGTGCAGTGGTTGAGAGTCCTCCTGCTGATGCAGGGGACACGGGTTCCTGCCCCAGTCTGGGAGGATCCCACATGCCACGGAGCGGCTGGGCCCGTGGGCCATGGCCACTAAGCCTGTGCATCCAGAGCCTGCGCTCCGCAACAGGAGAGGCCACAGCAGTGAGAGGCCTGCGTACCGCAAAAAAAAAAAAAACAAACAAATAACATGCTAGTATTATCATGAAAAGGGTTTTGACCTCATGGACTTCTTAAAACTGGCCACATTTTAAGGACCAGAGTGGGTAAGTGCTAATAAATGGAGGATGCCACATGCAGGGAGAGCACCTGGTTTTGGGGCGGTTTTTTATTTTTGGCTGCGTTGGGTCTTTGTTGCTGCATGCAGGCTTTCTCTAGTTGCAGCGAGTAGAGGCTACTCTTGGTTGCAGTGCGCAGGCTTCTCATTGCAGTGGCTTCTCGTGGCAGAGCACAGGGTCTAGGCATGCGGGCTTCAATAGTTGTGACACACAGGCTCAGTACTTGTGGCTCACAGGCTTAGTTGCTCCATGGCATGTGGGATCTTCCCCGACCAGGGCTCGAACCCGTGTTCTCTGCATTGGCAGGCGGATTCTTAACCACTGCGCCACCAGGGAAGCCCGAGCGCCTGGTTTTCTGAAAACGTTATGCGAAGGGCCATCTCTCCACAGTGCTCAGGCAAGCGAGACTCACCCATGGAGAGGGCAAAGCTGAGCTTTCCCTATGAGCTTGCTCCCCCACGAGTGGGGGTGCAGACCACCCACACCCACCTGATCACACATGACCCGTCACCATTATTACCAAGTCCACCTTAGGAAGGCAGAAAAGGGTGAGGAGTGCAGTTTCCTTTTTAAAGGATGTTCCCTCCAAAGCGCACACACCATGTCCACTCATATTCTGCTGGCCAGAACTTAGTCACATGGCCTCAGATGCAAGGGGGGTTGGGAGCCTCTTGCTGGAGACAGTCACTGCACAGAGCAGCTTGCCCAGGGCTGAGAGCTCCCTCTCAGCCATGGCTCCTTCCAGGCAGAGATGCTCACAAGAACAAATGAGAGACAACATGGCTGTGCAGCCACAGAACTCAGAGTCTCCAACAGCTCGCTGCAGAGCAGGGCATGTGCACAATCCAAATCCTCTCACTTGTGACTCCTCAACTCCCCCAGACCTGAGTGGAGCTGGGCAGACCTGGGCTGGCCCTGCCTCTAGTACAGGTGGTTTTCTGGGCAGTTTCATTGGCAAGTGGGGATAGAGTCTGGGTTCAGGAGCAGAGCATGCATGGTGCATCTTTGGTGGAGAGCCTAACAATTTCACTGAACCCCCCACATTTGTAGACAAAAGAATAGGACCCACTCTGCGTTGTTGCCCCCTTTCCCTCGTTTTGTCTCCTGATGCCTGGCTGGTCTTCACAGTTCCTTCTGAATTTAGGAACTCACTTTTACTCCTCCCAGCTCATCTTGATCCCTTTCCTGTTTACTGTACGGGACCTACGCTGCTAACCAGCCTGTTCTAGTCTAAAATCTCCACTTTGCAAATGAGAAGGTGCAGGACGGTTCACTACCTCACCCAAGGTCACACAGCTGTCAACCAGACCAGCCACCATTTGAACCCTGATTGACCCAAAGGCCCATGTTTTTAATCTTTTCTTCAACTCAACAAATATTAAGGAGTTTGACAGTCTAATTGTCAACCTTTAAACTTCCAATATCTTTCTCTCAAAGAGCAAAAACCTAAAAACAGAAGAAAAACCGCACAAATATGACTCAATAGCTATCAATTGGTAAACTCTTTTGATGGGCCAGAGCTATGTCTAACACTTCAGAAAATACTACAAAGCTACAGTAATCAAAACAGCATGGATTGGCACAAAAACAGATATAAGGATCAATGGAACAGAATAGAGAGCCCAGAAATAAACCCACACATCTACGGTCAATTAATCTTCGACGAAGGAGGCAAGAATAGACAATGGGAAAAAGACAGTCTCTTCAGCAAGTGGTGTTGGGAAAGTTGGACAGCCACATGCAAATCAATGAAGTTATAACACACCCTCTCACCATATATAAAAATAAACTCAAAGTGGCTTAAAGACTTAAACATAAGACATGACACCGTAAAACTCCTAGAAGAGAACATAGGCAAAACATTATCTGACATAAATTGTACCAGTGTTTTCTTAGGTCAGTCTCCCAAGGCAATAGAAATAAAAGCAAAAATAAACAAATGGGACCTAATCAAACTTACGAGCTTTTGCACAGCAAAAGAAACCATTAAAAAAAAAAAAAAAAGACAACCTACAGAATATTTGTAAATGATGTGACCAACAGGGCTTAATTTCCAAAATATACAAACACCTCATACAACTCAACAAAATAACAGCCCAATCAAAAAATGGGCAGACCTTAATAGACATTCCTCCAAAGAAGATATACAGATGGTCAACAGGCACATGAAAAGATGCTCAACACTGCTAGGTATTAGAGAAATGCAAATCAAAACTATAATGAAGTACCACCTCACACCAGTCAGAATGGCCATCATTAAAAACTCTACAAATAACAAATGCTGGAGAGGGTATGGAGAAAAGGGAACCCTTCTACACTGTTGGTGGGAATGTAAATTGATACAGCCACTATGGAAAACAGTATGGAGGTTCCTTAGAAAACTAGAGTTGCCATATGATCCAGCAATCCCACTCCTGTGCATATATCCAGAGAAAACCATAGTTCAAAAAGATACATGCACCCATATGTTCATAGCAGCACTGTGGAAACAACCTAATTGTTCACAGACAGATGATAAAGAAGATGTGGTACATATATACAATGGAATACTACTCGGCCATAAAAAAGAAGGAAATACTGCCATTTGCAGCAACATGGATGCAACTAGAGATTATCATACTAAGTGAAGTCAGAAAGACAAATACCATATGATATCACTTATATGTGGAATCTAAAATATGACACAAATGAACCTATCTATGAAACAGAAACAGACTCACGGACATAGAGAACAGACTTGTGGTTGCCAAGGGGGTTGGGGGAGGGATGGAGTGAGGTTGGGATTAAGCAGATGTAAGCTATTATATATGGAATGGATAGATAAACAAGGTCCTACTGTATAGCACAAAGAACTATATTCAGTATCTTATGATAAACCATAATGGAAAAGAATATTAAAAAAAGAATGTATATACGTATAACTGAGTCACTTTGCCATACAGCAGAAATTAACACAACATTGTAAATCAACTATACTTAAATAAAATTTAAAAAAACAAAAAAGAATTCTGATGTATCTTTGAATGCCCAGAGTCCATCTCTTCCCAAGACCATCAACCTCCTTAAAATAATAGCCACTAGCATTCAAGCACCTCCAGATACTGTGCTTAACATACTTGAGTACAACACTCTGAGGCAGACGCTCTTAGCCCCATTTTACAGACACAGAAACAAGCACAGAGGTCACACAGCTGCTAAGTAGACTTAAACCCAAGCAACCCAGCTTTAGAGTTTGTGCTCTTCAAATACTGGGGTTATGTCGTCTCATTTTCTAATTTCAGTGTTTTTGTGATACTATGATTTCTACTTTCACAACTTATTTCACATTTATAACACATTAGTTCAGGTGCCTGCTTGGCAGATAAGTATCTTAAAGGTCTTTTTTTTTTTTTAATGACATCCTGGAAGTATGAATTTCCTGAGTCAGGGTATTTAATATTTAACTAAGCAAAACATGTAATAAAGAAGCTATAAAATGTCTTTGGAATATGCCTGCAAAACCCATCCTTTCTTGATGAGAAGTTGGAGCTCAAGCGTCCCTGGGAAATAACTGCTTTTCAGAGCCAGGAAAGCTCCCTCTCATGCTCTCACTTCGTTACCATTCACACTTGTGACTAAGTTGGTCTAAGGCTGCCATGGGAACAAGCTTCACTAACTCAACAAGGGATATTTATAAGACTTTATACTAGGATTTAACATATAAAGACACCCAGTTCCTCTCCATGCTCGAAACTTAAAAGTTTTACTAGTCAGGCAGCCCTGGCCTGCCCAGGCCTCACTGGAGCCAGGCTCTCCTCCTGGGATGGGGCAGTCACACGCCACAGCCGAGTCACAGAGCCAGGCACCTGGGGACCGCAGTCGCGTAGAAGGCAGCTTTTACCACACTCTAGGTTGGGGAAACACTGCATTAAATGAGTTTACTGCAAAGCTTCTCAGCCTTTATAAATCTTACATGAGTTTGCAGTGTTTCCCAAATGTATCTGACTAACTCCTTTCCCTCAAAAAACCAGTTAACTTCTTGTTGAACTAGTAGTTTGGGCAGTCGTTGCTCTAAGAGACTCATTTATTTCATGGTTTTTTTGTGTTTTGTTTTTTTTTTTAGGTTAGTGGTTGGAGACTGAGAATGCATTCCCTCTTTGATTACATTTAACAGTTTTCTAATGCCCACCAAAAAAATTAAAATAAACCATAATGTTGGTGTGACGAATTGGGACTGACATATATACACTAATATGTATTAAATGGATAACTAATACGAAACTGCTGTATAAAAAAATAAATAAAATTCAAAAAATAAAATAAACCATAACGTACTTAGAACAACAGGAAAAAGCATTCCAAGTTTCACCTTTAACAGGATGTCACAGGCCTGCTTCCTTTTTCCAGCTGTGGCCCCTTAGCACTGCTATTCCTGGTCTCAACCATGCCTTGGAGTGAAACACATTATGAGGGTTACTTCTGGAAGCCATCAACCTTGTGGGCCAGGTGTTCCTGTATAGGAATTAGAAAATAGTTAACACAGGTTCTAGAAAGGGAATGTCATGGTTATCCTCCCATTTTAAATTTTATATAATGAACCAATCTTTAGGAATGGGTGAGCGTTCACTGAAGCCAAGTTGTAGTTTTCTCCGAGAATGGTAAGGTCTTTCCCCAAGCCATCAGGGCAATAATTTACATATTACAATCATAATAGCTCAAAAAGAAATTAGTCAAACAAGCGTCTATTGATTTCTTCAGTATAGAATACCCAAATACACACACATAGGATACCTTAAGAAAATCAACAGCTTTATTTTTCCTCAATATACATTTAGAAAATCAGTCTGAGAAAAGGTTTCATGAAATAGACCAGAGGACTATATATAAAGTCAGGAGTTCCAAATCAGCAAGACAAAGTGCACAGACGAAGCACTCTTCCCTGAGGGCCTCGGCAGCCTAGGACCGTCCCAGCAGAGGTGAGGCAAGCTCTTGGATGGTTTTTGAGTTCAGCTGGGGAGTCGTGCTGATCTTCAGGAGTTTGCTGCTGGCATACTTATTCTTGATGGCCTGCAGAAGTCATCTGTGATTAAGCACACATCAGGAGCACCACCGCCCCGCCACCCCCAAACTTACACCTTATTCCTAGTCTAATTTACAAGTATCAAAGGGCCAGACCCACAGTCTTCAAAGGGTATGATGATGCCAAATCACTGAAGCCAGTGCTCTAGGGCATGATGTGTTGTGCTTGACAATTTCCTGCCATGCCTAGTGGTGGATAAAACCCAGCTGGTAGCACAGGTGATGGTTTCAAGGTCCAAAGAGCAGGCTTTCTCTCATGAGCTCCCAGAGGGGTGGGAGGTGGGAGCTGTGTTTATCATACCTAAGTGCCATCAGGACATAACGGATTTGCCAGCACTGGGAGCAGTAACTGGCCATAAAAGTGAGTGGCAACTAGTGCTTAGATCCCAGATGATACTCTCAGGACTGAAAACATGACACTTCCACGGTGTGCTAAATAATGCTGAAACTACAAGTAAGGAAGCAAATCAGGCCGTGAGGACACTTGGTACTAATGCCTTGCTCTCTGTCAGACCCGTGGTGAGCTCTGATATTTGGCCTCACACAAGCACAGGGTAGCACCCCCTCTCCTCTTGTTTCTCCTCTCAGGTTGGCCACACAGAGACAGACTCCAAGCTCCCAGGATGCTTCCTGAATGGACTGCTTCACCATGCTGGCTGTTCAGGTGCCTCTCAGTCATTGTCCTAACAGGTGCTGGACAAAGGCCCTGAATGATGTCACCCGAACACCCAAGCCTTCCACAGGGCCACTTAAGCTGGACTCCTGCATGCCGGCCAGCCTTCCCTGCTTGCTGTGCACCCTACCCAGGATGCCGGGTCAAGCATGGATAATACATTGAACAGCTGCTTGGGCCTGGACATAGCGAGCCTGTCTACCTTATTATTTTTTTTTTTCTTATTGCTTGTAGTCTGTCTACCTTATTTTAAAGAAAGTCAGTTCTTGGGATTTGTGCGTATGCTCCATCCCCAGCTGTACTAGAAAAATATAAAGAGTTTGTGCTAAAACAGACTCTCACACATGCCAAAATATTTACATGAAAATGCAAACACACATACATCCTCTCATACCCCAAACCCATAATCCAGCGCTTTGAACAGCTTAGGAAAGAGTACTTACGATGAATTTCGTTAACTTTTCATTTACTTTCACTACATTTTTGGCCATGTGCTGCATGACTTCCAATACTTCGTTCTCTGTGTATCCAGTGTAATACTGCTGCTTTAAGTTCTGGAACACAATGCAAACAGAAGAAGCAAGATAAAGCCTCCACTTCTTTAGGAGAGCACATCTTACACATGCTGACATTACTTACGTAAAAGCTATAAAAAATATTCTTACCTGCTGGAAAGTCAGTCTCAGCCCCAACCACTACCATGGTACCAGCAAAGCAGCCAGTAAATGCAGGATGACTCTGGCTCGGAGCAGGACTAAATTAAGACGTTACATAGCTCTCAGCTAAATCAAATGGAGAGGGTCCCAAATAATGATGTTTTAAAGAAGGTTGTATATGTAAGTAGGGTACTTCAAGGAACAAAGCTTTCATGCTTGCCTCTGTCACCACACTGAAAGGGGAAGGGAAGTGAGGCAGAGTATAAACAAACCCAACAAAGGGTTTACAGAGATCGGGGTCTAGCACATCTCAGTCCCCTCGTTAAAGCCCTGCCTGGCAGTGGCTGGTAGGGAGCTCGAGAGCACAGACATCTGTATTGTCGGTCAGGGAAAGGGGTTCAGGATTAAGAAATAAACTGGCCCGTAAGCAGCAATCTAAGCTACCAAACCCAGAAGAACGAAGACCTCCCAGCAGCACTCTCCTGTCGGGCCCTGTGTAGTTAAGCGCTAGAGAACACAGAGCACTCAGAGAAGCATCTACACCCAGCCTCGTGGCCCAGCCTCCCAGAGACCAAAATTCAAGCAAAAGGACAGCTGTTGATTGATAACATGACTTACTTTGTATGAAGATATGTAACCTGACTTTATTTCAGATTTGTGATAAAATTCTAAAAGCTAAAACACACCCCTTTCAAATGCATAATATAATTGGGAAAATAAACCACGATATAACCTTAATCCTAAAACAGTTTAAAGGAAAAAAGAACTAAGCAGGAGTGAATCCTGATGTAATGCACAACCACTGGTATTTTGAAATCAATTGCCAGGAAACAGGGAGGCCTATAGTTAATAGGTTTAGGGCCAAGGAAGCACCTCTTAGAGTAATTTGGCTAAAATAAGCCATTGGTACCAAGAGCATGTGCCATAGATGTTACCAGTGGCCTTTTTGCCTTCAATTTTTATATCAAAAATTTTCAAATCTATGGAAAAACTGAAAGAATAAGATAATGAACATCTGTATATTCTTTGTGCAGATTCATCAGTTCTTAATATTTTGCCACTTTTTCTCTCCTCCTCTTTCTCTTTCTCACTCATGGTGTCTGCAACTCGCTTTCAAATGGTTCGGCAAAAGTTGTGTGAGATTTTTGAAGCCATCAAACATCTGGACCATTTGAAAGTGAGTTGCAGATGCCATGACACATCACTTCTAAATGTTTCTCCTAAAGAAAGCATCTCCTAAAAAGTATTTTCCTCCCTAGCTACAATACCTTTATCGCATAAGAAACATCAACAGTTCCATAATATCATCTAATATATAGTCAATATTCAAATTTCTGCAATTGTTGCAAAAATATCTTTTATAGATTTTTCTTTTTATATCCAGGGTCCAATCAAGGTACAGACAGTACATTTGGTTGTTGTTGTCTTTAGTCTTTAAAACTCCCATTTTCTTGGCTTTAAATGACATTGATTTTTTTGAAGGATCCAGGTCAGTTACTTTGAGAACGTCCCATTCTGGATGTGTCTGTGTTTCATGATGACTGGATTCATGTCCAACATTTTAGACATGAATTCTATTTAGACGATAATGCATACTTCCTATTACACCAGAAGGCAGGTAAAGTCAGGTAGTCTCACCACTGGTGATACCAAGCTCAATCACTGGGTTAAGGTAGTAACCGCCAGACGTCTCCATCACAAAGGTACAGTTTTTCTTCAGAAATACTACACATCGGGCTTCCCTGGTGGCACAGTGGTTGAGGGTCCGCCTGCCGATGCAAGGGGACGTGGGTTCGTGCCCCGGTCCGGGAGGATGCCGCGGAGCGACTGGGCCCGTGAGCCATGGCCGCTGAGCCCGCGCGTCCGGAGCCTGTGCTCCGCAACGGGAGAGGCCACCAACAGTGAGAGGCCCGCGTACCACAAAAAATACTACACATCTGTGGGGTGATATTTTGAGAACAATGTGAATCTTGTTTGCCCAAGTTATTTTACTTAATGCTATAAGCATCAATTGACGATCCTTGCTTGAATCAATTATTACACTAGGGGTTTAAAAATCGTGGATTTCTATCTCTACCACTATTTCTACTTTAATTAGCTGGCATTCTACTGTTTTTTTTTAAGTCCCTCCCTCCCTACCTTCCTTCCTTCCTTTCTTTTTTATCATTATGGGCTCATGCATTTTTTAATGCATTATAATCTATTACTGTTACAATTCTTTTTAATGCTCAACTTTAGTCAGAAGGAGCCCTTTCAAGCCAGTTTCTATGTCCTTTTGATGTGACCCCATTGATCTCTGAGAATTTGCTTGCTACCTGTTACAAACTGATCTAGGCTCATCTTGTACTTCCCCTGCCACAGCCCTGAAATCAGCTATTTCTTGAAGGAGCTCTAGTTCCGAGTACGTCATGGCACTGAGTATGCAAGATGTGAGCACTAGGTATCTTCATTGCTACTGGGTTGTCATTGTTTCTGGGCCTTTCATTATGAATTTATTGATATTTTTAAAACAGACTTAATATTATAGGGTTTTCCTTTGTTTTTAATTGTTAACAATATTTTATCTTCTTACAGTGAAAATTTTAGTCCTTAATACACGAATCTTTGCTTTATCCTACAATAAAAATAGTTCCAGGATTATAATAACAGACCACTATTAACCTAGAAACAGATTAGTAAACCTCTTAAGTAAACTTTAAGTATGTTACCTTTTTTGGTCCTTTGTTTTAATTTCACATCCCACTAAAAATGCACAGTCGGAGTGCTGTGTTCAAAAGTTACGGGAATTAATTCTTCCCTCTGGTCTGTTACCACTTTGAATATATAGTGACATTGTTTTTGCTTTATTCCAGTTTCGGGTTTGCATAGAACATTCATATTGTTCAAAAGTCAAAAAAGTTACATTACACTGTATACAAGTTAATAAAAAATTACAACCAGAAGTTCTGCTCCTATCCTCAACCTTCTACTCTGATACCCACCCTGAGGTATCCATCTTCATTAGTTTCTGGTCTATTCTTCTTGTATTTTTTGAAAAATTAGCAAATACATAAGCACAGATACATATCCTCTCTCTCTTACTCCCATTCTTTCTTACATAAAATGTAAACTCTGCATACTGTGTAGAGGAAAAGGTCCACCACGATGCCCTGGCATTCTTACACATATCCACCACATAGGCCACGCAGACAAAGGTCTGAACCACATTGATCTGTCCTGGCAAAGTGCTTTGTGATCCTCCTGGAACATGATGGGGTAGCAGGCGAGGGGGCCGCCTCCAAGCCGTCTCCCACTCACTTCCCTATCTCTTCTGGGTAGGAGGCTGTAATAAGACCACTCCTTATCACCTCCTGGGCTCTGCTGGGGTGTTTGCTCTGCTGCTTGTGGGCTACAGATACAGACTCTAAAACTGCTTAGTGGCAGTGCAGAATGGGCCCATCCACAGAAGCGATCCTCTGACTCGCATTGCAGCCAGTGGCCCCTTTTGTTTCACTGTTATCCTTTTTGGTGTGTGAAACAAGAACCCAGGCAGGAGCTGACATCCCTGGCTAATTTTATGAACCTCAAAGTGGCTCATTTCATCTTTACCGGGTAAACCAGGTCAGGCCTTGGCCCTGTTTTGTCTTATGTGCTTGACAACTTGCTTGTTTCACTTAACAAAATATCCCAGAAATCATAGCGTATCAGTTCTTAGTGGCCTTCCTCATTCTTTACGACTCTGTAATATGTTTGCGTACCATGGTGTTGTCACCTAGGTTACGCCTGCATCATTCCAAGCAGCTCTTTTAAGCCTGTGGCCTTTTAGCAACTGCTTCAAGGATAGTGTGTGACAAATGCTAACGCCTTTTGTGTCTAGAGTCCCTAAAATACAGCTAATTAATTTCTTCTTAAATTCAACACTTACCCATTTTCCGTGGCCTAGAACCTTCTGGGACAGGCAGGAAGCGGCTGCTGCCACCTTAGAAGGGTGATAATGCACCATGTCGTAGTCAATGAGAGTCAGTTCCATCAAGTATTTGGCTAAAGTGTGCTGTTCAACATCAACCTATGAAAGAACAGATGGTAAGAAGCATGGCTGTTATGACTCTCTTGCAAAATTCTGGGTGAAGATCTAGAAACTCTAAAAAAAAAAAGATCTAGGAACTCAAATCCACTTAACTCACTTTTCCTTCCCAGGCACTGCTCTATTCCACAGTATGTTACAAACACAGAACATGAAGTCTTTTAAGAACTGATAAGTTCCCATATCTCTTCCCTCTTGCATCTAGAGATATGGGAACATATGTATATGTATAACTGATTCACTTTGTTATAAAGCAGAAACTAACACACCATTGTAAAGCAATTATGCTCTAATTAAGATGTAAAAAAAAAAAACAAAAAAAAAAAACACACCACGTGAAGAGAAAGAGACACATGAGGAGAAGACCATGTGAAAAGGCCCAGGGCCAGCTACAAGCCAAAGAAAGAGGCCTAGAACGGATCCTTCTTTCACAGCCCTCAAAAGGAACCAGCACTGCCAAGACCTTGATTTCAGATTTTAGCCTCCAGAACTGAGAAACAATACATTTCTATCGTAAGCCACCCAGTTTGGGGTACTGTGTTATGGCAGCCCTCAGAAACGAATTCATATGTCAATGTTCAGCCCCTTAACTCTCTTCCCTTAAGAAATAGAGCTCAACTATTTACAATTACCAAGACATGGAAACAACCTAAATGTCCATCAACAGATGAATGGATAAAGAAGATGTGGTACATATATACAATGGAATATTACTCGGCCATAAAAAAGAATGAAATTTGCAGCTACACGGATGGACCTAGATATTATCATACTAAGCAAAGTAAGTCAGAAAGACAAATAACATATGATACCACTTATATGTGGAATCTAAAACGTGACACAAATGAACTTATCTATAAAACAGAAACAGACTCACAGACATAGAGTAGAGACTTGTGGTTGCCAAGGGGGAGGGGGATGGGGGAGGGAAGTATTGGGAGTTTGAGACTAGCAGATGCAAATTATTACATGTAGAATGATAAACAACAAGGTCCTACTGTATAGCACAGGGAACTATATTCAATACCCTGTAATAAATCATCATGGAAAAGAATATGAAGAATATATATATGTATGTATAACTGAGTCACTTTGCTGTACACCAGAAACTAATACACTGTAAATCAACTACACTTCAATTTTTAAAAATAATAAAAAAAAAAGAAATAGGGCTCAAAAAAAAAAGTCACTTTGCTGTACAGCAGTATTTAACACAACATTGTAACTCTACTTTAATAAAAAATTAAAAAAAAAAGAACTGATAAGTTAAGTGTTAGGACTTATCTAAAAGATGCATCCTATAAATTCATGAGTTTTCCTTTAATTGGGTCAGTGTTTCTGGGATGAGACAACAAACAGCAAAATAAAGTCTCCTACGGAATTGGAGGCACTTACCTCTCCGGCTTTTGATGCCCGCCTTAAGAAATGTAGTGGTAAAGGTCGACCCAACTCAAATTTCAGTTCTTGCAAAATTAGAGTTTCCATTTCTCGAATCTGAGAACTGGTGTAAGCATTGTCTGTGATGTAAACGAAGTCTTCAATATTTGGAGAAAACATCTCCTCATACTTGGAAGCCAAGAGCAGAGCTGTAATCCCAACCAGTTGAAGCTTCTTACGAGAGACTGGCTGAACCTAATTGAAGAAGAGTGTGTCAAAAGTCTTAACTAACAAGAGGATGGGGGCTCTGGGTGGAAGAAAGTAAGAGGAAACCAAGTCCTGAAGAAGAGCACGTTGTCTCTGCTCACACCCCTCTTAAGGGCACAGGAAGCTGAGTGTTGATCACAGGCACCACCATGGCTCGCAGGAGCTGTCTATCATGGAGTGCTTGCTATGTGCCAGTCACAGTGCTAAGATTCAAACAATCATCTCATCGAATCCTCACGAAAAACCTAGGAAGTACATATTTTTTACCCCACTTAGAAATAGATGGACTGAGAAAAGATGCAGACATCAGCCCAAGATCAGTCAATTGCTGACTGACAACCAAGCTCCCAGGCACTGCTCCACCCCCATCATCCTGGCTTGAGTGTCTGGGAAGCCCCAATATGGCACTCAGCATGGTCTGAATCAGGATGAGGCCAAGCAAAAAAGCAGGAATTTAATGGATGACTAGGGCTGAGGAAGTGCCTTAAGTGTCTCCTTAATCCTCACCAAAAGTACACTCATTATTCAGCCTGAAGAACCTTCCAAAGATGCTTCAGGGTCAGAGAAAATCTCAGCCTAGAGGATAAGTGTTTCCCTTAACTTTCTTTTCTTTTTAAACTAGGAATTTGTGTTTTTTTGCTTCAACTCTCAATATTGAAAATCTACCAAAAATATAACAGTGCTTTCGTATCCAGTGAGGATTGTATAATAAAAACCACTGACTCGGGCTTCCCTGGTGGCACAGTGGTTGAGAGTCCGCCTGCCGATGCAGGGGACACGGGTTCGTGCCCCGGTCCGGGAATATCCCACATGCCGCGGAGCGGCTGGGCCCGTGAGCCACGGCTGCTGAGCCTGCGCATCCGGAGCCTGTGCTCCGCAACAGGAGAGGCCACAGTAGTGAGAGGCCCGCGTACCACAAAGACAAAACAAAACAAAACAAAAAACTAATGACTCTATGATTACTTAGCATTTTGCAGTATCTCAGGGTCAGTCTTATCAACACAATTATTACTGTATGGTTTGGGCTTGACCTACACCTGTATTATAAATGTTGACTTTAAATAAATAAAGCCTTATCTGAAGGGCTACCCATTTGGTAGACAACGCACCAGTGGTTAATGTCTGGCATTTCTTCTAACTGCTCAGTGTTCTTACATTACCAGTTGAGAAATATTTTGATGATCACTACGCTTCTCGGCTTAATTTCTTACCTCCCTCTTTACTTTAGACCTCACACTGAGTACACTCCCCACACATATCTCCAACCCCTTGTAAAAAGTCTGCCTCCTGCCTCTTCTACACCGATTCAATGCCACAGCCGGCTGGAAACTGTTAAGTCCTCTAGCCAAACTCTCATTTTTCAGATGAGGAAGCTTAACACCAAAGAGTACTGAACTATGGAAACTGTGCAAGTGGGCCTGGAGAACCAGCCTCCAAAGGCACCACAGGCTTCAGATGGACTTTCAGACCATCTGATGGTTTATCTCCTCCGATGAATGATTGCGGCAAGGCAGCATCTCCCCTGAGCACTTTTCAGCACGCTGACCTAACAGAAATGCCCAGCATTGGTCAGCATCACCAGAGGTTTGACACACTTGGACTACTTCCTTTTCTAGCACTTGAAGTTCTTTGGCATCTAATTGGCTTTTGTTTTTTTCTTCAGAGGCACCACACCTTGGCAGTGCATAAATGCAAAGTTCACTGAGCTGCACAAAGTCCCTTACCTGTAAAAATCGGTCCATGATGGCGACGCACATGTACAGAGTTTCCTGCAGCAGCCTAAACTTGGAGTGGACTTGCACCAGCCAATCCACCAGGATGGCACGCATGCGTCCGTTTATATCTCTTCCATCTAAAAAATGTGGATTTATGGATTGTAGAACCTGTAGGTGGAGTTAAAAGTTTAAAAAGCTGACCTCGATGAACAACAAGGTCCTACTGTAGCACAAGGAACTATATTCAATATCCTGTGATAAACCATAATGTAAAAGAATATCAAAAAGAATACATATATCTATAACTGAGTCACTTTGCTATACAGCAGTAATTAACACAACATTGTAATTCAACTATACTTCAATGAAAAATAAATTTTAGGGACGTCCCTGGCGGCGCAGTGGCTAAGAATCCACCTCCCAAGTGCATGGGACACAGGTTTGAGCCCTGGTCCAGGAAGATCCCACATGCCGCGGAGCAACTAAGCCCGTGCGCCACAACTACTGAGCCTGCGCTCTAGAGCCTGCGAGCCACAACTACTGAGCCCGCATGCCACAACTACTGAAGCCCGCACACCTAGAGCCCATGCTCTGCAACGAGAGAAGCCACTGCAATGAGAAGCCCGCGGACTGCAACGAAGAGTAGCCCCCGCTTGCTGCAACTAGAGAAAGCCCGTGCACAGCAGGCCCAATGCAGCCAAAAATAAATTAATTAAATAAAATAAATTAAAAAAAATAAGTTAAGAAAAAAAGCTGACCTCATTTCCTTCCCAGCTATGTGTTAAATTCCACACTGCTGTACAACCAAAACACAAAGGCCCACTCACCTCAAGCTGCCTTAGATACTGATAGATATCCTTAACATAGTCGCTGCAGAGCTGAGGGTTCTCCCAGTCTTCAGTATCAATATCCTCAATTTTGCAGAGCAAGGCATCAGAGAAAGCTTGGCAGAGGTTCTCTTCCTTCATGGAGATATCCACAGGTGTGGGAGAGGGACCCTACACCCACAAATGAAAGTGTATGTATCACTACCTTAGGAGTAGCCTTGATCACAAATACAAGCAGGGCCAACTGGTTTAAAAGTATCATATGCATTTTTATAAATGATAAAGCCAAAACAAATACATTTCAGAGTAAGAGGTGAATAATTCAAGATGTAGGGGATGAAGTTTTTGGAGATATACTCCCCTGTTTAAAAACACTCTAGGGGGTGGGAGGGAGCGAGATGCAAGAGGGAGGAGATATGGGGATATATGTATAACTAATTCACTTTGTTATAAAGCAGAAACTAACACACCATTGTAAAGCAATTATACTCCAATAAAAATGTTTAAAAAAACACTCTAGGGGACTTCCTGGGTGGCACAGAGGTTAAAACTCCACGCTCCCAGTGCAGGGGGCCCGGGTTTGCTTCTCTCCAGCCTCCTGGCCAGGTCTCCCTCACCTCAAGCAGTCTCCCTCTTCCCAGAAGCCTCTTGTCCCTGTATCCACATGGATAATTCCCTCACCTTCTTCAAGTTTTGCTTAAGTGTTATCTTCTCAATTAGGTCTGTCCTATTTAAAATTACCATCTGCCTTCTATTCCCCCCACACGTTTCATCTCTTTTACTGTGTTTTTCCCCAAAGAATCGATAACCTCCTAATATACTATAGAGTTTATTTATATATGATGTGTATTATTTTCTGTCTACCTCTACCAGAATGTAAGCTTTATAACCTTACATTTATTCAAACTGATTTTGTCCACTAAGGTATCTCAAATACCTATGTCATCCTTGACACAGCAAATATTTACTGAGTGAAAGAAAGTTAGACACCTGGGTTCAGAGATTCCTAGAGCTGATAGTTCACTTTAGCAGTAGCCTCTTGAGCAAGTGTAATGTTTTCTTCTCATGAACCAATTTACCCTAAATTGAGAAATTGGCAACACAAAAGCAGGAAAGCACATTCCAGCCTATGAATAAAACAGAAGGAGGAAGCAAAGACTGAGCAAGTATACACCCAGTATTTTATTTTCTTATGCTGACTGGGTGATTATTTATAAAAATCACACAAATTAAAATTTTATGAAGTTTAAACAAGCATTTAGTAATGAAGCATAAACAATTACTTTTTTAAAGAATAAGAGGTACTTCTCAAAGTATAGCCTAGGACTGCAAGGCTATAAGAATATGTATTAAAGTAATAAAATACAGAAGGAAAGAGAAGGCAGTATAATAAACAATTTTAATTTACATTAAAGCTCAATGATTATAGTTTCCAGTCTTAGAGAAGAAGAAAACAGTAACTATATATATAGATAGATAGATAGCAATTCAAAACATGCCCTTCCCTCTTAAACCAAAGGTCTTAAACTGAGGAAGGGTTAGGTGAGCAAGAGGTATACAGGTATACCTCATCTACTCAAGAATTTAAGAACTGTTAGAAGGAATAAGAAGAGCTACCTGGGGTACCAGGGAGAAACCTAGTGAGGTTACCAGAGACAGTAGGACCTCAAGGAAAATGAGTAGGCAAAGGTACACAAGCACAAAATCCCAGGGGAAGCCAAGAAATAAAGGTAAGTCTGGGGGCTTCCCTGGTGGCGCAGTGGTTGACAATCTGCCTGCCAATGCAGGGGACACAGGTTCGAGCCCTGGTCTGGGAAGATCCCACATGCCGCGGAGCAACTGGGCCCGTGGGCCACAATTACTGAGCCTGCGCGTCTGGAGCCTGTGCTCCGCAACAAGAGTGATAGTGAGGCCCGCGCACTGCAATGAAGAGTGGCCTCCACTTGCCACAACTAGAGAAAGCCCTTGCACAGAAACGAAGACCCAACACAGCAAAAATAAATTAATTAATAAACTCCTACCCCCAACAACAACAACAACAAAAAAAAAGTGACATCTTTAAAAAAAAGGCAAGTCTGGGAACTGCATGTTGATTTGGGACGGCAGAAGGTAGTGCGTGAGGTGACAGAAATGGGCTGGGAAGGTGAGCAAAACTTAGCTAAGGAGTTTAGATTTTATTTGAATGTAAGTGAACCCACTGAAGAAACTGAGCAAGAGTAATTAGAATCAGATGTACATTTTAATTAGCCCATGTAGCTTCAGTTTAAGGTTACCTTTTTTAAGAATAAGCATCATCACTCTCCCCAGGGAGGGCAATCAGTACCAGAAAGCCTAAGAAGGCAGAGGTTATCTTCATGTGCTTCAGACTGCCTTAGCAGCTTGAAATGTTTACCTGTGTCTACGCAGAAGTATATCTGAGTTTAGCCATATCCAAGGCCACCAGGATGAGACAAGGATAATTGCTCTGGGCCTTAATTTAGAATTTATTGAAAGCATTCCTTTTGGACTCCAACATAATCTAAGTATTCTGAAATCCTTTCTAAGATCCCGCTTCCCTGTACAGATTATAGCCTAAGCCCTGTGGGCCAACTGTGCAATCCTGTCCAGAGTCTGCTGCATGCAAAGGTAAAAAAATGCATCAGCTAGTTACCCATTACAAAAGTGGTTCTAGAACAAAACCCTTCAAATTAGATTAATGAATGAGCCCTGTGGGTTGTCAGAGACAACTGAAAAGTAGTAATAAAAACAATAAAGCTGTCAGATTTTGCTGAACTTGAGAACCTGCTCTTTGGTAAAGGATGGGTAGACTGTGAGTAAAGGCTACTGAAGTTCTCCTAGCACCAACATTTAATGAGTCGGGTCTGTTAAGAGAACGGATTAATATGAATATGCAAATATATAGGTATTTACACAAGTTTTGGTAAAACACAAAATTCCTTTATTTACTAAATTTAGAATAGATAAACAATGTCAATTAAGTGCAATAAGGAAGGACTCCAAGAAAAACTGTTGATTCCAAACAGACAGTTCATGATTTATAGCAATGACTGTGTACACGTGTGTACAAAAGCATACTCAGTTGTGGAAAGGCAAAATCAGTTACCATGATTAGCTTTAGGGAATGCAGTGGAGTGGAATTTTGGGGGTAGCGAGAATAGTTAAAATGAACTGGCCCTTTATTCTATGTACTCTATTTCTGTATTGTCTTGCTTATTTATGCATGTTTCTAGTGTAATTAAAAATAAAAGGCACCCTATTTTTTTTAAATATGAATAATTGTGCTCGTTTTCTTTTATATATAGTTTTTGTTTTAGGGAAAGTTAGCCCATAAAAGATTCTTATAGTTGAATAATGACTATCACCAAATTTAGTGTTTCAATCAAATCTGTAAATCTAAAACCTCATCAGAATTTCTAGCTGCCACTCCCCAGTACATCTCCTAAGCTTGCATCTACCTCTGCTACAGGGTATTATAGTGCATGCTTTCACTCTGACATTCTCGACTTGACTGGGAGCTTCCTGGGGACAGTCAGTGGTTCACTCACCTTGTTTCCCCAGTACCCACCAAACAAGAGGCTAGTAAAAAGCCTTCTTCCTTCCTTCAAACTACTCAGTCTGCCAAAGCCTCATGAGTCAGCAAAAAACAGTTTTCTCCAAAAATTGCATGATAATAAGCTTCTGCAAATACCTGTGAATGGCTGGAGTCCTCTCCTTCAGATATTGCTGGCCCATTTCCAAATGCATTTCCCATTGGCTGTCTCTCTCTTACCTCAACAAGTCTAAATCCAAATGAGACACCTTCCCCAAAGCTACCTCAATCTCCTGAATTTCCTATATTTTATTAATTTATTCCATAAATGGTTCCTTAAATACTCAAGTGCTTAAGCTTCTCACTCCTCCACTCCAAGCAACATAGCCAAAGAATTACTTCTGAATACAGGATGATGTGTCTAAAAGGAGTTCTGGTACATCCCAACACATTTGAGGTTGTTTCTTAGCACCCGTATAGATACTGGTATGTGGATGTCCACTTAGGGGAGATATGGGCTCGTTCAAGACACCCATCAGCCCTTGCTTAGAAAACTGCAGTACCACCTAATTAACATCCCTTCCATGGCCACCCTACACTGCTTTCATCAGGTCTCTCCTCCTCAAAACATTCCACAGGTTCCTCACTGCCTAATGGGATAAAATCCAAATTCCAAGGCCTTCAAATCCAGCTGCAACCTTCTTCCCAACTTTTTTCCTGTTTCCTCACACAAACCATCTAACCCAATTTAGACTTGCTGACTCTTTGCCCCAAAGGACATAATTTATAGGCCTATTCCCTTTTTGGTGCCTTGATTCCTATTGCTGCTTTGTTCCCCCAAAAGGTGCCCCTTCCTATCAGCTTCTTCCTATCCTTAAAAATCCCACTTACTCCAGGAAGTTTCCCCAGACCACTCCATCCCTCAAGATTCTCTCCCTCCTTTAGATGCACCCTGCATTCAGTCATCCATTGTCCATGGGCACCTAGCAGCATGCCCTCGGATTATATATCTAATTTTCGGGTACAGATGCCCCTTCTGGATAAGTCTCCTCAAGGCAAGATGTCTCTTTATCAGCCTTAACACAATTGGATGTGTATAGTAAGTACTCACCTGTTTCTCAAACATATTCAATGTTTTTAATTTCAAACATACAATAATATATAAATATTTTGAGCTAGAAAGTGTGAAGTGGTCATTGTTGTATTCTCAGCACCTACAACAGTGCTTGCTTCATTGTAATTATATGAATGTGTGTAATCTATGAATGAGAGCATGCATGAACCAGAACATGGTGGAAGATGAACAGGCCAGTGGGTCCATTAGCATTCTAACTTCAGTTGAGCTACCCAGTCACGGAGACTACAATCTATCAACAAAGAATTTTGGCATTACTTTGTTCTTCCATGAGTGAAGGTCTCAGAATTGTAAGCTTCCACCATTTTCATGGACAAGTTCATTCTTATAGTGAGTTATTTTAATAAAACCTACCAAATTTTCCTCTGAGATCACTAAATTTATTTGGGTATTAAGGTAGTTAACTTTGTTATTCAAGGTCATAATATTATATTAAGGTACCATCACTGAAAAGATGTGTATGTTCATTTTCTACACTGTTGTTTTAAAGTAGAGCTCTAGCTATCACTGTTCTTCAAAAGTTGCACTGACAGTAAAGGTACCCTTATATCCTAGCCCCAAACAGCCTACTTCGTTAAGTACGTTTGTAAATTCAGAACTTCCTACCTTTGGAGCCAACACTTCCATCTGCACTGGTTTCACAGAAGCAGTAGGTTTCAGGTGCTTGTTGACATTTGTTGTTTTGGTGGGTGGAACAGGTACTTTAGTGTTCTGAGCTTTCTAAAAGGGAAAAGAAATGTGAATAGGGCAAGAGGGCCAGTGTTGCCCCTCAGTGCTCTACAGAATCAGCCTAGGGTGTGCAGGTACAGTTCTCACAGTTGTTACCTTAGTTACTTGTGTGGCTCTGATGGTAACTCGATTTCCAATTTCTTCTAAAACTGCCCGCCTGATAGTCACATGGCTTTTAGGTTTAGAATTAACTCCCGTGTCAGTATTCTCCAAATCAGTGGACACCTAAAAAAAAAAAAAAAAAAAGGAAAAAAATTACTGAAGAGTTGAGATCATTTACAACACTTTGCTAGTGTCAGAATTGATTCAGGAAAGGTGAATATGCTGAGATCTATCTGCGAGAGGGAAAAGGTACATTTTAGGAAGTCTAAAAATGCTATTTGTGATTTATAACATCACTCTAAATTAGGCAAATCACTCCACCTTATCTATTTTTTAAAAATCCCACTAAGAGCTTCACAGATAAGTGATCATTTCTCATATGGTACCCACATCATTTGTCAGAGATCCCTGGATATTAATGGCATCTATTTAAAAAATTTCCTTGACAGAGAAGAGTAACAAGTGCAATTAAGACACAATACTAAAAAGCTGTTTTGGGCTTCCCAGGTGGCGCAGTGGTTAAGAATCCGCCTGCCAATGCAGGGGACACGGGTCCGAGCCCTGGTCCGGGAAGATCCCACATGCCGCGGAGCAACTAAGCCCATGCGCCACAACTACCGAGCCTGCGCTCTAGAGCCCGCGGAGCACGATACTGAAGCCTGCGCGCCTAGAGCCCGTGCTCCACAACAAGAGAAGCCACAGCAACGAGAAGCCTGCGCACCGCAATGAAGAGTAGCCCCCGCTCGGCACAACTAGAGAAATGCCGCGCACAGCAACGAAGACCCAACGCAGCCAAAAATAAATAAATAAACTAAATAAAAAATTTTTTTTAAAAAGTGTGGTTTCTGCTTTAAAAAAAAAAAAAGCTGTTTAAAACCCAGATGTTTAAAACCTAAACTAGCTTTGATTCTTATGCCATGCTAGAAATAAGAAGTACTCAGGTAGACAAGATCTTTAGAGATACAGCTTTTTAGCCATGAGGGTGCCATAGCATGTACTCTCTATTTTATTAGGGATATTTAGAAAGAAAATAGTTTTCGTGGGTAAAATAGTTTTATCTCAAATTGAAAGTTTTAATTGTATGAAATAAAAATCGTTAGTTGGGCTTCCCTGGTGGCACAGTGGTTGAGAGTCCGCCTGCCAATGCAGGGGACACGGGTTCGTGCCCGGGTCCAGGAAGATCCCACATGCCGCGGAGCGGCTGGGCCCGTGAGCCATGGCCGCTGAGCCTGCGCGTCTGGAATCTGTGCTCCGCAATGGGAGAGGCCACGGCAGTGAGAGGCCCACATACCGAAAAAAAAAAAATTGTTAGTTGACCTTAACCTGCTTTAGACAGAATGTCCTTAGAAACAAAACTTGTTAGTAAAAACAATTCACACAAAAAAGTTTATTTGATTATATGTGATAAACATTTCATGAGAAAAAAACCGGCATGTACTATCCCTGAGAATTGGGGGGGGGCCTTAATCTTAAAAAATTTCCCAACAGGGGGTTTGAATGGACCTACCAGGATAGACAGAGCGGCAGGGAAAAACTCAAGCCTTACCTGAATAGACAGAATTTGACTATGAAAGCACCCGATGGGATAGATTAGACAAAAATTACTTATCAGTTTGACTCAGATTCATAAAAGGGTTACAATTAAATACCGAGTGTATTCAACTTATTATTATTAGGATTCTCAAAAGTCACACTGTTCAATTTTTCCAGCAGTTCCTGAGATGTTTAAAAAGTGTGTCAAAGTTCAATTCTTATGGGTTGAAGCCTGGTAATCTAAATTAAGCCATCTGGAAGGGGAAATCCCCAGCTTTTAACAACCCTACAGCCACGAGAATGGAGCTCAGGTGTGTCAGTGCCCTCTATTTTTCAGCAAAGAAAAAAGTAGATCCAGGTGCAATTCAAACCCACAGAAAAAAATCCAAAATACCATTAATACTTTGTTTTTTGCAAAGACAAAATAAATGAATTTGGACCCTTCTCTCAGTCTGCCATATTGCTCCAAATTATATGCAAAATCTCTATTGCACTTGAGTAAAGAAATTACTTTTTTAAAGGGACAAACGCATACATTAGTGAACTTAGCCTTGTAACACTTCGTGTGCAGAAATAAATAGGAAACTAATAAAAGAGAAATGTGAAAACACCTGAAAAACAACCACAGCTGTTGCTTGATCAAACATTAGAACACTTCACAGTGTTCTGTGAATTAGAAAACTTCACAGACTGCGGAATTTCTTCAGTCCATCTCCCTACCCTCACCACGGGATCCCTTAGCTGGCAAGGAGTTTGAGAAGAGAGGAAGGAAACCCCAAGAAGCTGTAACTCTCTAACAACAAAGCGCCCTCGGGGATCGCTCGCCGCGTCCTAGGCCCAGTGCTCCGGGGGCTCACTTGACAACTGCCACCCCCGAGGCGCTTTCCCACACTTCCCCCACCCCAGCGCAGGGACGGCCAGGCCAGGAGCCGGGACCCGGAGGAGCGGAAGCGAGGCGGGGAGAAGCTGGCCGGAGCGGAGAGGACAGGCCGCAGGGCCCGGGCCGCCCGCAAGAAGGGGAAAGCGGCGCAGGTTGGGACGAAGAAGCTCGGAGCGGAAGAGAGAGAGAAGCGAGGCGGCCGAGGGCGCTGCGCGGCCGGGGCCCAGGCCTGTGCTGGGGGTCGCCGGCCCACTCACCGTCGGGCGTCGGAGCAGCGCCATGAGGGACGGGACAGGCAAGAGTGGCAGTCCGTCCCAGGGAGGGACGCGGACTGGAAACAGAGAGCACTAGCTTCCCCGGCGCCGTTAGGACTGCCCTCCGAGCCCGCACCGCTGGGAATCTTCGTGAAGTCGCCGAGTTCCAGGATTCAAATACCGCGCCGCTCGCGCCCCCATTGGGCGGCCCTACGTACGGCGCCCTCTTCCCATTGGCTAAGTAGGAGACATTCCCGTAGGCTGATTGGCTGAATTATCCAGACCCGTTTGGTTGTCATAACAACCGGTATTTTTCCTGCCTACTGTCTTTTTAAAAATCTCGGCCCTAAAATAAACAAAAATGAAATACCTCGTTGGGAAAGCAGACGTAGGACGCCTTGTCTGAATTTTGACGAGGATGTCAACGGATGTCTACGGATTACGGATGTCTCTACGTTTGTACTGGGTGGGCGGAAGTTGGTACTAAGGAACACCCTGGAAATGCCATTTCTGACCATTATTTCTCTTCCGGAAATTTCGCGTTCGAGTTTAGGTAGGGTTGGCCTGCCTGGGTTGGGGAACAGGCGCCTCTGGTTGGTTCAGGGCTGCACTGTGTTAGGTGGTTAAGACTCAAACGTGTGCTTAAGGAATGGAAATTGTGGTGTTTATTCAGAAGCTAAGATTCCTAGGAGAGGGGGAAAAAATGATAAATGCGATTTGTGTGACTCGTGATTCATGTAAGCTCTGCATTGTTTGCCGGCACCTAGCACATGGTTTCGTGTGGGTTGTGATCGGTGCTCAATAAATATTCGTCGAATAAATTATCTTATGATGAGCAAAAGATTTTAAAATGAGAAAGACAAGTGTGATCCAGCCTTGGGCAGCAGGGTGAGAGGCTCGCGTTAAGACCAGAAAAGAGGAAAGAAAAAGTGAGAGGAATGGGAAAGGAGAGAGGAAAGGAAAGGGTCCAAGGCCCACAGTAAAGGTAGTGAAATGACTTCTGATGATAGGCTCCATCTAACAATTTGAGCAAGTTTTCCCATCACTCCTACTCTACTCTTTAAAAAATGGTTTCTCTCTCTGTTACTGGGGTACTAATGACCCTTAAATGAAGTGATCTGAATTAAATTCCTTCCCTTGATCTAACATTTCTAAACCTGCTCTTTAGTAAAACAAATAATTGCAGCTACTACGTGGCATGGGAAGATGTTAGTGTATCCATTGGCCTATAACTAAAAATTAGATATTCAGTGAAGAAGTATTGGGAAGGGAAAGTATTGGGTTGGCCAAAAAGTGCCTGGTTTTTAAGTAAAAATAAAAGACACTTTTTTCATTTTCACCTAGAACTTTATTGAACAACGTATTCACCCTTTTGTTCCACTATCTTCTGCCATTTTTCAGGCAACTTCGTAATTCCATCTTCCCAAAACGTGTTATCTTTTTGAGCAAAGAACTGTTCCAGGTGCCTTTTACAGTCTTCCAGGCAGTTGAAATTTTTTCCATTAAGAGAATATTGTAAAGACCAAAATAAATGGAAATCTGAAGGTGCAATTCTGGTGAATACAGTGGATGAATCAGAACTTCCCAGCCAATCTGTTAACAGTTTTTGCCTGGTCATCAAAGAAACATGCAGTCTTGCATTATCCTGATGGAAGATTCTGCGTTTTCTGTTGACTAATTCTGGATGCTTTTCATCGAGTGCTGCTTTCGATTGGTCTAACTGGAAGCAGTACTTGTTGGAATTAATCGTTTGGTTTTCTGGAAGGAGCTCATGATAGAGGACACCCTTCCAATCCGACCATATACACACCATCACCTTCTTTGGATGAACACCAGCCTTTGGTGTGGTTGGTGGTGGTTCATTTCACTTGCCCATGATCTCTTCCATTCCACATTATTGTACGGTATCCACTTTTTAAAATAATTAATTAATTAATTAATTTATGGCTGCGTTGGGTCTCCGTTGCTGTGCGTGGGCTTTCTCTAGTTGTGGCGAGCGGGAGCTACTCTTTGTTGGCGGTGCACAGGCTTCTCATTGCGGTGGCTTCTAATGTTGCAGAGCTCAGGCTCTAGGTGCGTGGGCTTCAGTAGTTGCGGCACGCGGGCTCAGTAGTTGTGGCTCACGGGCTTAGTTGCTCCGCAGCATGTGGGATCTTCCCAGATCAGGGCCCGAACCCGTGTCCCCTGCATTGGCAGGCGGATTCTTAACCACTGCGCCACCAGGGAAGTCCCTGTACGGTATCCACTTCTCATCACCCGTCACATTTTGTTTTAAAAACGGAACGTTTTCATTACATTTAAGTAGAGAATCACATGTGGAAATGCGGTCAAGAAGGTTTTTTTCCCTTAACCTAAACATCAAATCGATGAACATATGCAAATGATTTTCAACGCTTGATTTGTATATTTTGAGTATGTCTGCTATCTCCCACATGGTATAACATTGATTGTTCTCAATTAATGTCTCGATTTGATTGCTATTGACTTCAACTGGTCTACCCGACCAAAGAGCATAATCCAGCAAGAAATCTCCAGCACCAAACTTCGCAAACCACTTTTTTTATGCATAAATATAAGAATATTTTATTTCAGATGCTTACACTTTTAAGGTACTCCCTAGAAAGGGATGTCAAAAAAATATTAAATAAAATAAGGTTTCAAACTTTGTTAGGCTATGATTTGAGGGGGAAATGACTATTGATGGTTACATAGCTGGAAATCTTTGTGGTAATAAGTATAAGCTAACTTCAATAAACTCACTTTTCCCAGAATCCATTGGTGTGAAATTATACATTGTTGTTATTTTCAAAGGCTATTCAGCTTTGACTGATATGCAACAAGCAGTTACTGAGCATCTGCTATATTGCTTATTGTGTAGTCTAGTTAATTTGTCTGTAGCAAAAACAAAGCCACAGATGACCTTATCTCTTCCACTGTGTGTGTGTTTGTTTGAAGCTGTTTGTATATTCTTGATTAGTCTGTTTTTGAAGCAGCTTGGAAAAGTCTCATCTACTTTTTAGCATTTGGTTGCTTTTATAAAGCATCTTAGAAAGCAGACATAGCACTCCCAGGTCTGCCAGAAGTATTTCTTCTCTGAAGACTCAATTTCTTCCATTGTTTAAAAAAATTTTATTTATTTTGCCACGCTGAGCAGCAAGTGAGATCTTAGTTCCCCAACCAGGGATCGAACCCATGCCCCCTGCAGTGGAAGTGTGGAGCCTTAACCATTGGACTGCCAAGGAAGTCCCAAGACTCATTTTCTTGAGTGGTATTGCTTTGCTCATGCACTGAAGACTTCTGGTAACACAAATGGACCAGAGAGTTTTAAACAGTTCTACAGAAATTGCACTTTGGTCTCTAGACTTCGTTGTCCTTGGGAATTGGAACTGTCACCTGGTGTGCATTCCTCATAACTGAGATTATCTTAAAACAGAAATGGTAGGAAAGCTTTCCTGTGCTTCGGGTAGGAGACAAATTTGCTTTTGTAGAATCTGTGGCTGAGGAAAGCAGACAGGGCCTGGTTGAAGAAGACATATGTTACCACGAGCCACCAAGTTAAGTTGTGGAAACCAAAGGTGACAGCCATGGAAATGTAGATCATCAGCTCTGCCAGGTAGTTAGGGGAAGAAACGTATTCAAACCAGTCTCCAAAAGGGATTCGGTGGTTACAGTGAATGACCACTCCTGCTTTATTTTTCCTGAGATTGCCGAGAATGACATGACACTTATACTGATGGACAGACGACCAGATGAACATCATCATTCCGAGGATATGGAACCGCCGAGCTTACATCAAGAGATTTTTCCCTATCACATAGACATTCCTGCCGTCCATTGGCACTTGGCTCAACACGGTTAGGCCAACAAGGACATAGTAGACAAGTCCAAAACAGTACTGCACGACGTGAATCATGGCCTTGGAGAAGACACTGACATAGAAGCACTCGAAGAGTCTTCGTAGGCTGTGTAGCCACAGAAACACTAGTACTAAGAACGCAGGCAGCGCGAGCTCACCCCCTCGGAATTGCGCAGCCCCAAGAATTCTGAGTAAATGATGAAGCCAGTTTGGAAAAGGTGCTCCCACAAACAGAGACTGAGTAAGGCTCCAAAGCAGGAAGCCATTCCACAGCACTGAGATGATATAGAAGTGAGAAAAATACCTCTTGGGGACATCAAAGGCCCGACAGGCGGCCGGTCGCGACGGCCCGCCTTCCTTGGTTTTTCCACAGCGGATCAGGTCCTGGAAGAGCGCGCAGCCCGGAAGCAGGCCGGACGGCACGAGCTGCAGCAGTAGGGTCAGCAGGAAGGCCGCGGCCAGCGTGAGCCACACGGCACGCAGTGGATTCAGCGCCAAGAGTTCGGCCCCCGCCCAGGGAGCCATGGCCGGCGCGCCCGGCGTCCGCGCTCCCGGGGCCCTTGCCACCCGTTGGCGGAGGAACGGCCACTCGAGCGCGGCGCGCCGGGCTCAGCCCCGCAAACCACTTTTGACACGTTTGATCAGTCACAGCACTTCTCCATACACTACACAAATCTTTTTTTGCATTTCGGTTGCATTTTTACCTTTCTTGAAATAATAAAGCATAATATGCTGAAAATGTTGCTTTTTTTCTTCCGTCTTCAATATTAAAATGGCTACACAAAAATACACCAAATTTGATGTCTTTTTTCAAATGCACGTGGATATGATAGATGTCACATACAATCTAACAAAATTATTATGAATGAAGTTAAAGACAACTAAGTGCTACTACAGCCATCTTACAGAAAAAACCGAACCTTTTGGCCAACCCAATAGATGTTTTGTGCACTGGGGTTGTGAGTATAATTATATTTTTGCTTTATTGTTATAATATTGGTGGTGTTATCAAAAGCTACAACTATAAAACAATCCTTACCACCTCTCAGGTCTTTGTAAACAGAAATGTTAAGAGTGGTAAAGTGCTCTTATTAACTGATTTGACATGGTTAAACCTGAAATTTAATCCATATTAGACATATTATGTTTTCATTTAAAATAGAAGTACTATTTCTTATGGTTTATCCCTCACTGCAACTAACCTAGAACGTTACAAATAAACTTTTTGATTCAATCTCTTGTTCAATGCATTGTAGTCCTTCTATATTTTTATTTCTTGTTCCCTCCTGTCTTAGGTAACATTTATTGATCACTCTTCCTATATTCTAATTTAAATAAACTTTCTCATAGAGTCCTCATAATCTTTATTGATAGTATTATCCCAGTTTTTCTGGGTCTTTTTTTTTTTTTTTTTTTTTGCGGTATGCAGGCCTCTCACCGTTGTGGCCTCTCCCATTGTGGAGCACAGGATCCGGACGCGCAGGCTCAGCAGCCATGGCTCACGGGCCTAGCCGCTCCGCAGCACGAACCGGGGCACGACCGGGGCACGAACCCGCGACCCCTGCATCGGCAGGCGGACTCTCAACCACTGCGCCACCAGGGAAGCCCTGGGGTCATTTTTTAAATTGAGGTATAATTGATACATATTAGTTTCAGATGTACAACCTAATTATTTAACATTGTATATATTGCAAAATGATCACCACAATGAGTCTAATTAACATGTCATGTGTTATCTCAATCTAACAGATGAAGAAACTAAGGCTCAGAACAGTTCTATGTCTTGGCTGCAATCACAGTCGTCATAGGTTTCAGAGCTAGAGTTGGTACTCAAGTCTGATTGCAAAGCCTGTGCTCTTTCCACCGTATTTACCATTGTCCTCTCTACATTTGGCAGAAAGAGTGGGAAAAGTGTGAAACAGTCATCAAAGGGAATCAAATAGAAAATTAACCAAGGATAAATTTCCTGAAGGCCAATGGCCCTTTACATTATGGTAAAATTCTACATGATCAATACACTTTATTCTCATTTCTTGGTCAAGGACTACTTCAAAAAGGTATGCATATGGGGCGGATATGGAGTGAAGGGAGAATATTGTGGGCATAGAGAGCACCCCAAGCAAAAGCACAGACCAATATTCGACCAGCATGACTGGAGACAAGGTGAGTGGTTTGGTTTGGCAGGAGTTATTGGACTTCAAGGTAGGTGTTGCCTAGTGTCTTCCAACCCCACGAAAGGACGTCTGAGACAGAAAGTCAGAGAGACAGATTCTGAGATTCCTACACAAATGTTTAGGTCCTGGAGTGCCAAACGGGAACTCTTCTTTTCTGACACCAAGATTCCTCAGTCTGGGGTAGAGTCTTACACTCTTGGCGGTCAGGACTATCTTTCTGAATCACCAGAGATTTGACTGCTGTTTGTCAGACCTTCCTCACTTCTAATTTCTTATTCAGCTACCCACCTTTTTCTCCTGTTCCTGGGATTCTTTCCCTCAGACTTCCAGGACCTTCCCCCAGTGGGAAATTTCACAGTCAGATAGCCACTGTTGATGCAGAACTCAAGAACTTCAGGAGGCAAAAACTGTCCTGGGTCAGGTCAGAGCTGGAAACCTCACAGCTCTCCTAGAAGTGCCATAAACAGGCACTGGGACCATCTCAAGCTCAACCCAGGGAGCTGCTTCATTTGATCAAACGTGCTAGATTATAAGCTACAGGAGCGCAGGGGTGTTGGTTCTGTGCCTAGAACAAATAAAGTGCTTATTTATTGTTGAATTTTTATTAGGATTTATGTGGGTTATGTACTAGATTATCATAAAAGTCCAAAAGCTCAGCTCATGGTCATGGTTTCTATATCCTTGAAGAATGCTTTTCTATTTCTGTTCTTGGTGACTTTCAGCAGCTGTTGTTCCAGATCACAGTGGAAGCATAAAGGGCCCAATTTAATTTATATATCATTAATTGTGAATGAGACAATAAACAAATTACGATTTTCACCAGCTGATTTTTATCAGAACCCAGCTATCTTCCTAATTACTACCATGTTCTCTCCCTCAGTTGCTCTTATCCCATTTCTGTCCCCTACCCTAACTGCCTACCTCTTCCTGATTTCTTTTCTCTCTTAACTACCTAGAAGATAAATTTGCCATATTAAAATTAAAATGTCAGTGTTTGCAAGGCACTGCAGGGAACAGAGAGAAGGATAAAGTGCAAGCCATGCCCTCAAGTTCAAAACGAGGAAGGGGAGACAAATAGGAACAAAAGTATTTTAAGAGGCAGAACCTATAAAATATTGAGCACAAATAATATGATTAATTCAAAATAGGGATAGGTGAAGGAAGGCTTACTAGGAAGTGGACATTTGAGCTTTTAAAGGAAGGGTTAGATTTTGGCAAGCAGAGATGGCAAAGGCATTCAAGTAGAAACAATGAGAATAAATCTGTGGAAAAACAAAGCAGTCTGAGGCATCTGGATTATAGGAATGTTAAAGATAAAGCTGAAAAAGATCCCGAAAATGAGGAATCACGGAACGTTTTTAAGAAGGATAATGACTTGGTTAGAACTTTGTTTTAGAAAGCTGACCCCTGGAGGCAGCACGAAGAATGGACTATGGAAAAAGTTTTCCCAGGTGAGACGTAACAAAAATCTGACTCGGATGAGTGTAGAGAATAAAAAAATGGAAACAGGTATGAGACGCATTACTGGAGAAATGACAGAACCTTGATAAATGACTAAATATGGATGACAAGGGGAAAAAACTGCAAGGTAACTTAAAAGTTTTGAGTGGTTAGGTTAAACTTTTCTTTCAAATGTTACCCCAAATAAGTAACTTTCAATGCTAATTTCTTTGGGGGTAGGGGCAGGTCACTTTTCTTACAAAAAGAAAGACTTTTTTCTCTGCCTTGCTTGCATCCATCTTGACCTACTACTTTCACCTTGACCAATATGTAACCGTTATCTATCCCATGAAGGTAACCTGGTTATCTGTTGCTGGCTGGGCAGGGTGCATGGGTATGTCCCAGTCTAGGCCCTGTAAGTCTGCTCAGTAGCAGGGAGACCCACAGAGGTAGAAAGACCTTTCTAGTACCTTCATGAGCCTCCACTCAAAATGAGTCTCTAAAATCTGGACCTCAAGCTTGCAGATTATTCAAGTTATTTTTGTTTTTTGTTTTGTTCTTTTAATCTACTAAATGCCTTGTATAAGCAAGAGGGCATTAAAAACTAGGTCCCTGCCCTCACGGTGCTTAAAATATAAGGTCCATGAAAGGATAACAATATAATTTACTCATCCTTAGAAAGTGAGTAAAAAAGTAAAAGTTCTGTTGAGGATAATAAACCATTGACTCAAGAGTTTTAATATTATGCTGTTCGATTATTCATGCATTTCCTGTTCTCTGTTATACCAGATAAACATTGTAAGACACTCTTAATTTTTGTATCATATCCTAATCAGCTTTGGTGGAATCTTGAGGAGCTACAGAATGCAGAGAATGTCCCAACTGGCGTATCAAGCTGGCTTTTCAGTAACTGCCCCCATTCTGGGCTAAACTGTGCCTGTGGGGTGTGCAGGCCTACTGGGACATGACAGCCAATCCCACTCTCACACAGACGGTAGAGTGCAGACTGTGTCTCATTTCCCTTCAGTTTGTATTCCTTTTTCAATTTGTTCTTATTCTTTCCATTTCCACACCTTTCCTTTAGGAAGCCTGTGCACCCTTGGAAAATACCACCATTCCAAGACCTAACTCATTAGCATGAGTGAGTTCAAGTTAATTCCATACTTTTTAATGCTCAGGCCACAGCCAGAGTGATGATTACTTATAGGTATCATATTTTGAGGAATGTTTATAAACTAGAAATATCCAGAAAATGGTGACAAGAATAGGTAAGAGGCTTAAGATCCAGTCTAAACAAAAGGGTTCTAAGGATATTCCACTTTGAGAAGACACAAATAAATGAAGATGGCTGTCCTATAGTATCTGAAGAGCTAGCATATAGCAAGAAACCAGACTTATTTTTACATTGCTCCAAAATACAGAATAGGACCCTATGACTTATAGGAACATCTACCAAAGGAACAGAATTATTTTTTTTAAGAATTAATGATTTTAACTGTTTACAAAAGAAATGTACTTCTTCAGTAAGTAGTGACCTCATCATCCCTGGAAGAATATAACCATGGGCATAATTGGATTAGTCAGGGTTCTTCAGAGATAGACAGATAGATAGGGAATTGGCCCACACAATTATGGAAGCTAACAAGTCCTACAATCTCCAGTCTGCAAGCTGGAGACTCAGAAGAGCCAATGGTGTAGTTCCAGTCCAAGGCTGGTAGGCTAGCAACCCAGGAAGAGCCCATGTCTCAGTCTGAGCGCAGAGACACTCAGAGAGAAAAACAATGTCCCAACTTGAAAGCAGTGAAGAGGAGAAATTCTCCCTTACTCATGGGGTGTGGGAGGAGGAGAAGAGAGTCTTTTCGTTCTATTCAGGACTTCAACTGATTGGATGAGGCCCACCTACATTAAGGAGATTGCTTTACACTGACTACAGATTCAAATCTTGATCTCATCTAGAAAACACCCCCCAAAATAGACCCAGAATAATGTTTCACCAAATGTCTGGGCACTCAACGGTGCAGTCAAATTGACACATGAAATTAACTTTCACAATAACCATCTATCAAGGACACTGCAGGACTTCCCTGGTGGTGCAGTGGTTAAGAATTTGCCTGCGAATGCAGGGGACACAGGTTCGAACCCTGGTCTGGGAAGATCCCACATGCCGCGGAGCAACTAAGCCTGTGTACCACAACTACTGAGCCTGAGCTCTAGAGCCCACGAGCCACAACTACTGAAGCCCGCAGGCCTAGGGCCCATGCTCCGCAACAAGTCACTGCAATGAGAAGCCCACGCATTGGAACGAAGAGTAGCCCCTGCTAGCCACAACTAGAGAAAGCCCGCACGCAGCAATGGAGACCCAACACGGCCAAAAAATAAATTAAATTTAAAAGAAAGAAAAAAAAAGAACACTGCAGAAAGAATTTCTAAATTACACAAAGATATGGCAGTCAAAGGAACAAAAATATCTCCATCACATAAGTTTCTTTTTCTCAAACATCAGTGTGGGGAAGTCAAAGTTCCTCCACCACTGATTCCTCCTCTCATGATTACACTTGAGAAAATAAACCATTTGCACACATGACTTCTCCATATGCTAAACTTTGGCTTGGGGGGAAAAATGTGTTCAGGAAGTTTGTACTAGGAATTATAACACAGCAATGGCACTTGTTTTACCTTACTGTGATTAATTAAAGATGGTCACAATTTTTTTTTTTGCTGCTGCTACTTCTATTAATAGGTATAGTCTTTTTCCCCTCCCCTTGAATCTGGGCTAGCCTTGCTTTGACTCACAGAATATGGCAGAAATGACACTGTGCCAGTTCCAGGCCTAGGTCTTAGGAAGCCGGGCAGTTTCTTCTTTCTTAGAGTTCTGAGTCACCATGTAAAGAAGTCTAGCTCTCCCTCACTAGAGAGACCACATCAAGAGAGATGCCCAGGGACTTTCCTGGTGGTGCCGTGGTTAAGAATCTGCCTGCCAATGCAGGGGACACAGGTTCAAGCCCTGGTCCGGGAAGATCCCACATGCCGCGGAGCAACTAAGCCCGTGAGCTGCAACTACTGAGCCTACGCTCTAGAGCCCGCGAGCCACAACTACTGAGCCCACGTGCCACAACTACTGAAGCCCGTGTGCCTAGGGCCCATGCTCCACAACAAGAAAAGCCACTGCAATGAGAAGCCCGCACACCACAATGAAGAGTAGCCCCCCTCGCCACAACTAGAGAAAGCCTGCACGCAGCAACGAAAACCCAACACAGCCAAAAATAAATTAATTAAAAAAAAAAAGAGAGAGAGAGAGATGCCCAGTGAGTCTTCAGCTGTCCCAGCCATCCTAGCTAAAGCATCAGACATCTAAGGGAGGCCACACTGGCATTCCACCCCAGTAGAGCTCCCAACTCAATACAGTCACATGAAGAACCCAGTGGTCACACCACACTGAGATATGAGCAGTTCCTGCCCAGCCCTGCCCATATTGTACAGTGATGACCAAATAAATATTGTGTCTAAGTCACTAAGATTTGGTGTGGTTTGTTACATAATAGGTAACAGATATACTTACCTGGGAGTATTCTCAATCCTTGCACCAAATAAGCTTTTTTTGTTTGCTGGAAGTCTGTTTTGTTTTGTTTTTTTGCTGTTATCAGGTCTTCGTTGCTGCATGCAGGCTTTCTCTAGTTGTGGCGAGGGGGGTTACTCTTCGCTGTGGTGCGCGGGCTTCTCACTGTGGTGGTTTCTCTTGTTGTGCAGCATGGGCTCTAGGCACGTGGGCTTCAGCAGTTGCAGCACATGGGCTCAGTAGTTGTGGCTCACAGGCTTAGTTGCTCCGCAGCACGTGGGATCTTCCCGGACCAGGGATTGAACCCATGTCCCCTGCATTGGCAGGCGGATTCTTAACCACTGCACCGCCAGGGATATCCCTGCTGCAAGTCTTGTATCTTACTGTTTCCTATGGTGTCATGGCTTAGGAAAACATAGCACAGTAGCTAGGATTTATAATTATTTGTAAACTGTGAACCTCAAAAACATTATTCTGGGACTTCCTTTGTGGTCCAGTGGTTAAGACTCTGTGCTTCCAATGCAGGGGGCCATGGGTTCGAACCCTGGTTGGGGAGCTAAGATCCCACATGCTGTGTGGCACAGCCAAAAAAAAAAAAAAAATTATTCTTGGAAAATTTTTCACACGGGCAACTTGAATGCCTGAGCCATTTCCAGATATTTTGGCATTTGGTTACCTCCTGAGGGCACAGTTGATTTAGTGCTGAACCATGGATCAGATGTAATGGAGAGCCCTGGGAAGGACTGAAACCAGTCTGATAGAATCTTTGGCCACAGAAGTCCAAGATGTCTAGAGACTGGGTCTCGACATAGGGGATAAGACAGTTACTAACTGTGGTGTTTTTAAAATGTGTACACAAATTCTTGCTATACCTTTCTTCAAATGTTGGAACCCAATCAACTCCTCTTGAATATAGGCTATATTTAGTGACTTGTTTCTAATGAATACAATGTGGCAAGAATGAGAGTATACCTCCTGTGACTAGATGAAAAATATCACTGTGGCTTCCTACTTGCACTCTCTCTGTGGTCATTTGCTCTGGGGAAGCCAGCTACCCTGTTGTGAAGACATCTGAGTCCCACATAACAAGGAAGTGGCGTCTCTTGGCCAACAACCAATAAGGAACTGAAGTCTCCTATCAACAGCCATGTGAGTGAGCCATCTTGGAAACACATCTTCCAGACCCAGTAATGACGTGAGATGACTGCAGCCCCAGCTATCACCTTGACTGTAACTTCATGAGACTCCCTGAGCCAGAAGCACCAAGCTAAGCTGCTCCCAAATTCCTGACCCACAGAAACTAAGATGTTTGATGTCTAAGCCACTAAGTTTTAGGGTCACCAAACAATAGGTAATACAAACCTTTGGGGTTTGGGGTGTGTGTGGCTAACAACAAAGTTCTAGGAACCCAGGTACACCACAGCTTATTCTCTGAGCAAATACTAACAGTACGGTAGTCTAGATAGCAGTTCAATAAAGATATCCATTCCTTTTTAAAGCCAAGCTGGAAGACTTACCATATCTCTTCCAATTCCCTTGTCGAAAACTCTTCTTGAGAATCTAAAAAACAGAATCCTTAGGATAACAAGTTTGGAGCATCCCATATTATGGGCCAGATTGGAAATCTGAGTATCTTGAGCTGTGCTACCAGCTACACAGGCAATGGCAGAAGCCAAACTCTTCCTTTCTGTAACACAACATATCAATAACAATCTGTAGAAGTTTACTCTCCAAAGCTCCCCACCCCCGGCCCTGCACACATACTGTATATCACCACCTAAAGCAAAACTGACTCAGCGTAGCACACAATGAAAATTAGTATTTAGTGAATCTAACCATTCTCGGTAGCGATGATAAAGGATTAAAGGAGACATGCAATTTCTCTGGGCTAATCAAAAGCTTCTCCTGGCAACCTACACCTTCCACACACTCTTGGTCTCTCTAAGAATAAGCCTAGAAGCAGCTAATACAATAACAAAGGCAGCTCAGCAGTGTGCTTAATTAATCCTTAACGGGTACCAGATCCCTGCATAACACAATTTGATGGGAAGGAAAATTAGGAGGGATGGAGAAATTCTAGCTGTTAATCTCTCCGTAATATTTTATTTTAGCTCAGAGAGGCAAATGGTTTCATATCCTGTGCCACGTCTGATCTATTGGCAGCAGCTGCCTAAAACACAGCATTGGACGGTTTTTACGGGTAACTGTGCCTGATGTGACTTCAAAGCAAAGGAACATGTGCTGGGAATCTTCCATTCCTCTGGTAGAAGAAAAATTTGAAGGGCTGAAGAGGATTGTTCATTCTTATCTAGTAATCCGTTGCTTGGACTGGGTACGAGTAAAGATTACAGCAAACACTGATCTATGGTTCAGCATCTTGCTATGCTACCATTTGTCAGCAAGGGCAAGGGTATTTGGGCGGTGGGGTGGGATGAGCAAGCATTGGGAGAACGTATCTTCTTAAGTATGTCCTATATGCAAAGCTCTTTACACTCATCTCATTTAATTCTAATAACAAACTATTTCTGTTACAGATAAGAAAGATGAAGCTCAGAAAGCTTAAGTTTTTTAGAGTTAAACAATTCTAAGCCCAAGTCTGTCTGACACCAGACTATATTCTTTTCAAAACTCCAAAAGATCAACTGTGTGGCCTGTGAATCTGTATAGAATACAGAGGAGAGAGAAAGAAAATATTCTTAGAAAGAAATAGCTGTTTTGGACATAACCCTTAATTCAAGGAAATGAGTGAAATCTATAACTGAGAGAAAATATTTCAATATTGCTATATCCAATATTGTGACATGTCAAGTCTTGAATAAGCAAGAAAATTTACTGTTGCCAGAGGTTTTGGAAGTTAAATTAGAAATCAGGATGCAGGGCTTCCCCGGTGGCGCAGTGGTTAAGAACCCTCCTGCCAATGCAGGGGTGCCAATGCAGGGGACATGGGTTTGAACCCTGGTCCGGGAAGGTCTCACATGCCATGGAGCAGCTAAGCCCCTGCGCCACAACTAAGCCTGCACTCTAGAGCCCGCGAGCCACAACTACTGAAGCCTGAGTGCCACAACTTCTGAAGCCCACGTGCCTAGAGCTCACGTTCTGCAACAAGAGAAGCCACCGCAATGAGAAGCCCGCACACCGCAGTGAAGAGTAGCCCCCGCTCACCGCAACTAAAGAAAGCCCGCGCGCGTAGCAACGAAGACCCAACACAGCCAAAAATAAACTAATTAATTTTTTAAAAATCAGGATGCAGTAATAACCAAAATGGGAAAAGAATTTGAAAAAGAATAGATCCATGTCTATGTATAACTGAATCACTCTGCTGTATACCTGAAACTAACAACATTGTAAATCAACTATACTCCAATATAAAATAAAAATTAAAAAAAATCAGAGATATGGGGACATATGTATATGTATAACTGATTCACTTTGTTATAAAGCAGAAACTAACACCACTGTAAGGCAATTATACTCCAATAAAGATGTTAAAAAAAATTCAGGATGCATTTTCTACAAAATTAAGCTATTCCCATTTATGAAAAACTAATCATAAAATGTCTACAGCGTTTACATTTTAATTTGTATTACAAATAGCATTTTTAAAACAGAGCTAGTTTTCTGTCAAATAGTTATGGTTCAAATGATGAAATGTGCTAGCAGCTTAAACAAAGTCACCAGATTAAAAAAAATGTTTCAAATATCAGTTTATCACTTGCATATTAACAACGATGAACATAAGGATTTGCTGACAAAAGAGTTTTTAAAGTATTTGGATAGCTATCACTGAAATTTTCGTTTTGACATAAGATGTAGCAGGATATGGAAGACACCAAAACAAAGCACAGAAAGTTAAAATACTAAAAATTATTTTCTTTCTCACTTGGTTCATTACTAATCACATTTTTCTGTAATTAATTGCAGTAGCTTAAGAAGCTCCTGCATTAACAATTCAGGTATATGCTACAAATACTTGCATAAAATAAATTTTAAAGTAATGATACTTTAGATTTAAAAAAAATCAGTAGCAATCATTAAACAGGTCAATAGGTAGTTGTGCATCTAAATCTGATATAATATTAAAAAAGAGAGAAATCTATCTGTATTTGTGTTTTGGGGAGCATGAAGAAGGCCTCCATTGTATAGAATTCTCCCCATCTTACCCCTTGGCACAGACCCTGGGTTTTCCAGTGGTAAAGTCCTACATCCATCACAGGCTACCTGAAGACAGGCTACTAGCTCTTGTCCCTAGTAAGATGGCAAACAAAGTCTCTCTCTCTCTTTTTCTCTCTCTCATTCTGTCTTGCCACTCCTCCCACAACCCTTCTACAAGTGCAGCTTAATCATCTAGTATTCTTTTTTTTAATTTTTAAATTATTATTATAATTTTTTGGGGGGCTGCATTGGGTCTTCGTTGCGGTGCGCGGGCTTCTCATTGAGGTGGCTTCTTTTGTTGTGGAGCACGAGCTCTAGGCGCACGGGCTTCAGTAATTGCAGCACGCGGGCTCAGTAATTGTGGCTTGTGGGCTCTAGAGCGCAGACTCAGTAGTTGTGGCGCATGGGCTTAGTTGCCCATTGGCATGTGGGATCTTCCCAGACCAGGGGTCGAACCCGTGTCCCCTGCATTGGCAGGCTGATTTTAACCACTGTACCACCAGGGAAGTCCCTAGTATTCTTTTTAAATATATTACTTTATATCCAAATTTATAAACCATAGTCCATCCTCCATCTCTACACATACTATGTTGAAGCAGGCTGATACTGCCAATCACTACGGTATAACATTTACTAATACAAAACAAGGGCAAGTAGCCATAACTGAATGAATACAAACATCAAATTATGCAAATGTCAACTTGAGTGAGATCACTGTTTTGAATTCCAAGATGTTCAGTGTAAACAGTTTTATAAAAATGAACTATGAAACACAAAGACAATAGAAATATAAGTTATTTATTAATCAATCCACTTACAAAGCAGGTGGCTTAATGCAAGCTTATCGACATCTTCACATATGACCCATGGGAACATGTCTTCCACATACAGACAGTGATGTTACTGACTGATGCATTTGCAATCTGGGGCATATTAAGCATATTTAGACAAATAAAATTAGGCTATCCTGTATATGAAAGTATCTTGATAATACACATCCTTAAGTGGATTAAAACTTTCTCCAAAGGAGAAATGTTAGTACATTAACTTAACTTTAATATTCTATATTATGCAGTAAATCTTAACTATAGAAATTAAAATTTTTAAATCAGTGATCGACTCTTGGTAATGTATGAAGTGGGAGTCTAAAACCAGAGCAACAGTAGGTTGACAGTATAATTTGTGCCTCACAGTATCTGCAGATTTACTGTTTTCAAGTTTAAAGAGAAATAAAACAAGAGACATGTAGATTCAGCTGACTTTATTTATCTTTAAACTAATAAAAATCCCTTTAAAAGTGATCCTGGGACCTTTAGAAGTTCTATGAATGCACAGATACCTGCCGATGACTGCAATTCTAAATCCTGACTAAATGTGTTTACAAAAGTCAATGTAAGCAGATATCTTTAATATACGTGCTTAGCAGAAGACTGAACAAAATTCTACATGTCTTCTCCAATTTCCCTAAAATTTTGTTAAATCTGCAAGTATGTACAATCCAGCTAATTGAAATTACTATTTAGTGTTCATCAGAGCTGTTTCACAGCAGCAAAAATTGAATCTGGGAAATAAAGTTCTAAACAATGTAGGAAAAAGATAAATACAATCAGAACAGCAGTCTAAATGTATGATATCAATATTCAACTCTATCTGCATTGTGCTGAAAGGAAAAGGATACACCAAGAAAATTTCTATTGATCACTCTGGTGATGTGAATACCACCTGCATCTGATTGAAAATGGTTTGTATTCTGTTCCCAGTATCAAGAATGGTATTTAATTCAGAACTCCATATTGTAAATATACAGCAGCCATTTTGTCCTAATTAAGGAATGTCTTAATACACAATATTATCATTTTCTAGAGGATCTTTATACATTAAACTAAAGTACATGATTGATTAAATTAAACGTTAGTAATGGATAAAAAAAATTCGTAATTCTCAAGACCTGGTACTATGTAAAAAACAAAAAGACCACGAAATTCTACTTACTAAAGCAGCTAATCTTGCCTGCAAGTTTAGGGTCACAAGCCCATAATATGTGCAAAGAAATGCAATACAAGGAACCATGCAAAAATACAGTAAAATGATACAGGAAAAATGTCAAATCTAGAAAAAAAAAGCTTTTATAAATACATCAAAATCAACTGTATACATAAACTGTAGGTCTAGCATTAGTTGTACCATATAGCAGAGCCAGCACTCTAAGTTCACGGCTTCCAAATCTGCGCAGGTAAGTCATGCCATCTTTGGTAGACTGCAGTACCAGGAGGGTGGGAATGAGAGGGAGGGTAAGAGTTCTGAAACATGGTGTCAACTTTCACTTGGCAGCTGGGCCTCAATGTCCACTCTGCATATGGGGCACTTCTTATTGGTAATCAACCACTGGTCAACACACACTTGGTGGAAAAGGTGCATACAGGGAAGGCGTCTATTATAGGCAAACAAAACAAAAAGCAAAAATTAATTTTATGACAAGTGTAGTGGCATTTATTTTTAAACAAATGATACATGTAATAATTCAGTAATGTTCTGAAGTTACTAAACATTTTTCTCTTCTGTTAAAAAAACAAAAAAAAAAACACCCCTCCGTACTCAAGAGTTACACCTACATTAAGTTAATACTCTGGGCAATATAATGTATAAATGACCAAGATAATTAACTGTCACAGGTATGGAATCAAATTATGTAAAATCTCAAGAATTTTAAGAACAACAATTACATTAGCAATTATTCCAGCTTTGCTTCTCTACATGAGCCGCCAATGCACTGGAGTTGGCAATATGTTTCCTGTAACATAATACTGTAAGTGCATTTTTAAATATCAAATCATTGTATTTGTGAAGCACTTTCAAAAAAATCTCATTTAATTCTCTCTCAAAAGCCTTAGAAATTATGTTGTAAATATACAGCAGCCATATCATACTGATTAAGGAATGTCTTAATATGCAATATTATTTTCTGTCTACAGGATCTTTACATATTAAATTTAAGTACCTGATTGATTAAAGGTTAATAATATTGTTTTCATGTTATATCCACTTAATTCTACGCTACTCTTTTAAAATTAGGTTAAAAAGAGACGTTTACTTTAGTACACTACACTACCAATTGGAAATTGAGAAATAAAGAAAGCTTCCGTGCAATAACAGGGTAACGTTAAATCTAAGTGTAACAGTAGGATAAAAGTTACTGACTTGTGTTCATTTCAACTTCCACCCTCGTTAAGAGTTGTCATACATTTCAGACTTCCTAATATTTTGTAAAAATAGCTAAAAAGAGGTGTTCCAATTACTCCTTGCACAGTATTGTCAATATTGTAAAAACAATTATCATCCATATTTATAAATCTTCACTGGAAATACAGTGTTCAAATAACCTTATATGTGGTATAGTAGACAACTTTTTATAACAATTTTTCTCTCTCTTAGCCAACTGAAGAAATACGATAAAGTTTTCCTTATAAACTAGGGCAATAAAACTACTATACAGTTTTTATATATGTTATAGAACTTGTTTCATATGGGATTATGTTACATTAGAAAAAACCAGAATAGGAACAAAACAATTAAGAGATTATAAAAAGAGAAGTCTAAAATTAATATTTGGTTAGCATAATAACATTTCCTAAATCACAAAGTTGCAAGAAGAAAACAGTCTACAAACTGAGAGGAAATTTTAGAACAAGATTACTTTATAAAAGATGCTGTAAAACAAACTGCATGGAGCTAATCTGGCTCCCCCTCTTTAAGCTCTGGAGAATACATTAATATATCTGTCTTGGCCTCCAAAGCCTCTCACCTCTCAAATTCTCCTTCCTGCAAGATTTAAAGAAGACATTTTTGACCATAAAATTTCCCTGGCCAAGTCCTGGTGTGGCCCCAAAACAGGTAGTATATTTCCCATCCACACCCCTTTGCTGTTAATACAGAGACTTTAATCTTTTTTATTTCACTCACTATAAGAAGGCAATTCTACATGTCAGAGACTGGTAACAGGGTATGCCAGGAGTAATCTTTATTTGGGTTCTGGTCTACTTTCAAATAAAATCTTGTACAGTTTTGACAATGGATTTTAGATAATTAGTGTCTAGTTACCTCACATCTTCACCTTCCTCTAAAATAGACAAACAGATAGTACATTTTTCCTCTGTGTCTTCCTCAGTCCCTTCTTCCCCATCTTGTTTGCAGTGCAGTTTCCTCTGTGAGAACCAATCAGTTGTTACCTTATTAGTAGAGATGACATTATTGAACAACTGAGTAAAGTCTGTGTTTATTTGAAAAACAAAACAAAACAAAACCACACATTCACCCACAACTTATTTCCCAGGCAAAACTGTCATGAATTAAAGGATGAATTAAGTGACTATTATCAACTAAGTGTTCTTGTAAGACCCTTAAATAATCAGCATCAAAAGCAAAATTAAAAGTAATAGAAATTCATTAGCTTGAAATTTATCATTTTTAATCCACAATTAGAATACTATATACTATTTTTGTCCTATCATGAGCACAGCCAAATAAACTTTATTTTACTAATGAACATTTCAAATAACATTCAAAAAATTAATGCTAATTATAGTATTTAGCTTAAACAGTTGAAAGGACTTTAATGGTAATACCTCATTAATACTCTTAGAAAAAGGATGAAAAATACAATGAACAGAAATTTCACACTTTATTAGTCTCCATAGCATAGAACACTGTTGTCTGTTGAAAGCAATTTATTTAACATGCCTAGTCCATAACTTCTAGATGTAATACTACATAAGGAATATAAGGGTAGAATATAAGAAATGTAGGTCAATTAAATGTCCATCAAAATAACTGACTAGTTAAATTATGGTACTACTGTATGATGGAATTCTGTATAAGTGATTAAAAAGAATATGGATCATCTGTAGGTGCTGATATAGAATGAAAAGAAAATGTGCAAAAATGTGTGTATATTATCCCCTTTATTTTTAAAAGTGAAAGAAAAATATATACATATGCATATTATTAAAAATATGTGGAAGAATACCTAAGAAATGTTTAAGCATGATTTTTCTTCTGGGAAGGAAAACTAGGATCAGTAGGGTAACAGACTTCAGAGTATATATTTTTATACTTTCAATTTTTTTAACTACATGCATGTATTGTTTTAATAATAAAAAATGTAGGGCTTCCCTGGTGGCGCAGTGGTTGAGAGTCCGCCTGCCGATGCAGGGGACGTGGGTTCATGCCCCGGTCCGGGAAGAACCCACATGCCGCGGAGCGGCTGGGCCCGTGAGCCATGGCCGCTGAGCCTGCGCGTCCGGAGCCTGTGCTCCACAACGGGAGAGGCCACAGCAGTGAGAGGCCCGCATACCACAAAAAAAAAAAAAAAAAAAAAAAAAAAATGTAGTTGCTAGACTCCACAAACTCAAAGGAAGTCCATAATATTAAATGTTATGCATTTCAATAATAATGTAGATGTTTCATAAAATAAATTCTTACTTTTTTGTATTTATGTGGATATGTACATCTTTCAATTGTCCCCTGGGATGCTCCACGATTGACATTTCCTAGTCTTTCTTCCAAATGAATAAGTTCCTGAAGGTGAAGAATAACTAGTATTAAAAGTCAGGATGATTATTCCTTGAACAGCACTGTCAATACTGTAAAAGCAATAAAGTTCCATATTTATAAACCTGCAATGTAAATAGAGTATTCAAAAAGCCATATATACAGTAAGGCAAATGACTGTTTATAATTCTTTTCTCAGCCAACTGAAGTGGTATGGCAAAGTCATCCTTGCAGACTAGGGCAGCATATTACCGCATGGTATTATGTACATCAGTAAGCATGTGTGCATGCATGTAGAAGATGAAATCATTGTAGTAAAATAGGGAAACAGGTCAAACAATAGTTCTAAGTCCCAATGACTCCAACTTCCAAACTGACATGAAGAAACAAAACTTTACATCAGGGACCTCCCTGGTGGTGCAATGGTTAAGAATCCGCCTGCCAATGCAGGGGACAGGGGTTCGAGCCCTGGTCCAGGAAGATCCCACATGCCGCGGAGCAACTAAGCCCGTGTGCCGCAGCTACTGAAGCCTGTGTGCCCTACAGCCCATGCTCCGCAACGAAGAGTAGCCCCCACTCGCCGTAACTAGAGAAAGCCCACGCGCCGCAACGAAGACCCAATGCAGCCAAAAATAAATAAATTTTTTTAAAAACCAAAAAACTTTACATCATATTCAAATGACTTGTTCTTCCTGAAAATTCAAACAAGAAGATATTTAGCGAAAAACTGAATTACTTAGGTTTATTTTTCTACAGCAATGCTTCTCTAAAAATTAAGCTTAGTCAAAAAGCATTAGGCATCGATTGTAGTAGGAAAATATTAGAAAAACCTAAATGATTTTCTAGGAGAATGGTTAAATTATATTCATCCACACAGTACAATATAAGAGCTATTGAAAACAATGAATTGGTCCAAAGAATGATAGTACTGATTTCCAAGATATATTGCAAAAGGTAGATTTATATAGAAAATGTTACTGCTCAATTCTAATGTATTACAAACATCACATGGGTTCAATAAAGCACGTAAGTCTACTGCATTTATTTTTGAAAAAAAGCATTAAGGTTTTTCTCCCACATTTAATAGTATGGTTCTTTATCTGATATTTATATTAATTCAATAAATTTCTACATTCTTCTGTATTAGATATTTTCATTTACTCTTCTTCAAATACTTGGGTAATTTCTGACACTAAAATTAATATCACTTATAAACTTTTCTATAATAATCCCTAGAAGCAATATCAGAAATTCAGGTATTTTACTGCTTTCTGATCCCCAGCCACTGCAGCAATCCTATACAGTTGTAAATATTAATATTACATATATTTTCTCTCTGCATTACGGATACTGTGGCAAATATCTTCATTAATTTTATTACATACCTCAAAATTGCCCCTGAAAGGACCTCTGAATGATGTTCCATCCAAGCCTGATGAAATGTAACGAATGTGAGGATAGCCTGCCATGTCAGGAACCTATTTTAGTAGAAGAGATAGGCTAAATCAATTAAGAATAGGCTCAAGTTTTGCTGCTACCATTGAATAATTCAGACACTCCATTCTCTCCATCCAGCTTCTCACAAAAATCAACTTCAATAAGTATTTATAGCTCCAAAAAAGCATTCTGTTAACAGGTTCCTCTTCAAAAATGATCTCTTTTATAATAACTCAAACCGTCATCAGAAGGAAAAGAAAAGGGAACAGCAGTTCCATGAGATAACAATTCTCTTCTACTTGATTTATTTTGCACAAAGAATCCTAAGGAGAAAATACTCAAACCTAAGAACGATGTTCTTAGTAGCCTAAACGTATAAAGGCTAAAATTTTATAAGATCTGATCAATTTCAGAGAGCTTTATTGAACAGTATTAAGAAACAGAAATGCACAAAACTTAACTTCAACATAAAAGTTTTACTCCCCTTCCTCTAACTCCCAAATAGTCAAAGGTACCCTTGGCTCCTTTTTTGGTTTGGCTCTGTTAGTGAAAGTTTTAACAGTGTTTTCTAATTTTTTTGTTAGGCATAGTCAATCCTTATTATTCATGGATGTCTTTGTTGTGAACTCACCTACTTGAGAGAATTTATTTGAATTTATTTGTAACTCCAGAATCAATAGTCATGCTCTCACAGTCATTCATGGACCTGCACAGAGCAGCAAAAAATTTGACTTGCCCAATACGTGTTCCCAGCCTAGAGGAAGAAGACCCTGCCTAGTTGTTTCAGCTCTTACACTGTAAACAAGTGTCTTTTTTGCAATCTACTTAGTGCAATGTTTTTCACATTTTTTGCTATTTATAGATCATTTTATTGTTTAAAATGGCTCCCAAACAAAATGCTTAATTGTTGGCTAGTGTTCCTAAGTGCAAGAAGGTTGTGATGTGCTTTATGCAGAAAATATGTGTAGATAAGCTTCATTCAGGCATGAGTTATGGTGTTGCTGGCCATGAGATCAATGTTAATGAATCAACAGTATATGTCAAATAAGGTGTCTCTAAACAGAAAAACACATTAAAGCAACGTAATGCATTGACTGGTTGTTGTGACTAGAAGCTTGCAATAACCTAGGGCTGTATTTACCCTTAGGAATAATATTGGGTTAGCCAAAAAGTTCGTTCGGGGTTTTCTGTAACATCGTACAGAAAAACCCAAACAACTTTTTGGCCACCCCAATAGTTCAACATCTGCTTAGTCAGCGTTCACAGCAAATCTACACAACATAACTACCATGAATAACAAGAGTTGACCATAGTGTTAGGAAACGGAGTTTCTGAGACAGAGCACCATTCTTCCATTTTTATAAATAAATCTCCAAAAGTATTTTTTAATCAGCTTCCGCTGAATCGTAACATACTTCTAGCAGGTTTTACAGCTTTAAAAGACAATGCACACATGGAAAAGAATTTAAAATAAGCAATAACTTTTACCCTTAAAATAGCCTAGTATTTAAATATCTGCAATTTTCCTCATAATCAAGATCAATAGTATCCAGCTTTAAGCAGATAATCTAACTTCCTACACATCTCCAAGGAAAATGAAAAAAATCAGAAAGGAACTCCTGCCTTCCAAACTACTTAAAGCTGCACCTCTCCTGTAACTCTCCCTAGCCTCCTTTCTCTAGCTTTTAGGGGTAAGCTTCCTCTTTCTCCTACTCAAAGGTCAGCTCTATCACCTGCTCCCCTCTTCTCCTATTCCCCGACCCTGGGTCATCCTTAATTAGCTGCTACCCACCCCTTTTCCGCGACATCTTCAAACAAGCCCTCCCTAATGCTAATGTTGTTCTGTCCTAAACCTAAAATTACCTTCAAGTTTCTCCAAACCTAAATCACCTCTCTAAACCTGGAACAAATGCCAACCCTATTTCCCACTTTCCCTTCACAGCCAAGTTTATAAAGCAAGTAGTTTATATTCACAGTCTCCACCTTTTTTAACCTTCCTTACTGTAATCTAAGAGGCACCCCATCTCCATCCCTCACCACTACTGAAATCACTCTGACGAAAGCCGCCAATAACCAGTCCCATGCCAAATGCATTCAACATTTTTCAAACTTTACTTTTTTGTGATGAAACGCTACTGACCATATTATTTTGACATACTTCTAACTTTATTTATCCTCAACTTCTCTAGCCAATTCTTGGAATTCTTTGTTTGAAGTACAGTATTATCATTTAAATATAGTATTATTATTCTCCAAGGTTTTTTTCAATCTCTTGTCAGTCTGACAAATTAGATTAGATTAGATTTTCCTGGAAATCTAATCCTCTTCCATGGATTCATGTAATATGACAGATATGTGACACATATATATTGTACATTGACAGATCACAACCCATCTTTAACTCAGATACCAGTTTATTGTTTGGAGATCCAGACCATAAACCTAACTTCCTACTGGACATCCCACCTTGATACACATATTATCTCAGATTCAGTATGTCCAAAACCTAACTCACCTAATAACCCCTTCCCTAAACCCTCATCTAATATTCTCCAACTTAGTGAATGGCAACACCATATACCTAATAACCAAAGCTAGAAATCTGGAAGTCATCCTAAATATTACTCAAATGTATCCCATCATTTTTATGTCAACTGCCACTGCCCTTGTTCAGGCATTCACCAACTTTTATCTCTTCTACTATAATGACCTAACCAGTATCCTTCTCCTACCATGAAATCTATTTTACACACAACTAAAGAGGGGGTCTATTTAACTACAATCTGATTAAATCACTCTAACAACATAAATATGATCAAGACATTCCCCTTTCAATGGTTCCTGAGTCCTAGTTTCTTAGCAGGGCAGATACTTCATTGCTGAATGACCCTCACCCCTAAGATCTAGAAATACCAACTTACTTGGATTTCCTTGTGCTTATGCTATTTGAAAGCTCTTTACATGCTGTAGCCACTGTAAGAGTACCATTCCCAATTCTTCCAAAGCCTGCTTAGAAGTTGCATGTATAATAAAGTGTCTTGGCAACCTTCTCTGCAGTGCCTCTACCCCTACAAGACAAAACTACTCACTTCTCTGTACCACACAATATGTATTATGTGAAGAGCAAACTCAATTTTTGCGAAATTTGTTCTTTAGAACTCAAAATGGATCAACAAAATCTGAATCTGTTCAAATCAGATACAGAGAATTAATACAGTCCTGCTGATCAGAAAATAAAGTATGAATGCATTAGAACAGACCCATTACCACTTACAACAAAATAAAGCACATGTCCTAGGGAGAGTGGATCAAGATTGTCATCTTCACATAAAAAGAAAAAAATTTGTCATTTTTTACATTAAGAAGAATATATTTTACAATGCAAATACACACACATATTTTAATATATCTAATACCTTCTTATAGCACAGTTTCAATCTAATAATAATGCTCAACTTCTACTGAAACACCTATTAACAACTAATACATTAAAAATATTTCCAATAAAATATTTAATTTAGAAAAGGAAGAATAGTTTTCGAAGGCAACTATGTCAGAATTTTGAAAGGTTCCTATTTTACCATTAAAGGAAGAGCTCCTAATTGCAAGTGATGAAGTCGAGGTGGTGCATGGTAATGGGCCAAGTGAGGATGCAATGCTCCAGGTGTATAAGTAGCTGCAGTCACTCCAGCTTCAATTCCCAGTTCCCTGACAAAAGAGGAGAACAGTTTAAATTTTAGACATCTTTACAGTGTCTTTATTATCAACAGAAATGGGGGATGATGTTTACATTTTTTAAAGTAATCTGAAGATTCTTATCTTACTTAGCTGAGAAAAAAAGATAATTTAGCCCAAAGGATATAACTAATAATTTCAAATTCACTTTAGGAATTAACATTCAAAGATCCAATTTTGTGAGCATGAGGAGCAAAGCACTTGCACTCAGCTTCACATCTCACAAAGGAAGGGAATACAATGAATGGCCCCTAAGGTTCCTTCCAATCTAAAAGTCTGATTCTTCTTGAGGAGCATATGGAATAGAGTTTGCTTTTTTGGTTTATATGAATGTGCTCCCAGGCCTTCTATTTGTTGGATAGTGCCTCTGGATTGTTGGCATCAAGGACAATTACCTTATAAAGCAAGGGTAAACAAAATTTTAGAAAGAGTAAAATTTGGTAAATGCCAAATCTTCTTTTATTTATTTTCACTTTATGTTTTGTCTCAAAAGTCATTGTGGATCAAGATCTCAATGATTGCCCACAGACAACAGATCCAGAAAGAAAATTAATGCAAATCTGCTTCCATTTCTCTAGGAAAGAACACAAGCCTAGAGGATGCTGGCTGGATTTCCCCTGTCAACAGCAGGGGTTAAGGGTGGTACAGCAAATGTGAGTACAAAGGTGGGGGGCGGTGGATAAAGAAGTTATGAAAAGTTTAGGGAGTTAACTTTTGACGGTAGGTCCCTGAAAAACAACAACAACAAAAAGCTCTACTCCTGTTTGACACACTCCCTGCCCCAGAACTCAAGCTGCTACTCTTTCCTCTCCAGGTCTCTTAGGACTCACCCAGAGGCAGTGCTTCACAGATAAGCTGGAATTCAGTTTCTCCACACTACCCTTCTCTAGGCATTCCACTACAAAGTATCTCTTCCAGGTTTCCACCACAAGAAACTGAGCATAGCTTTGAAATAAACAAGATACTGACCAGGCAGATCTCTCTGGAGCCTGTCGAGGATGTGAGGACATAGTCTGAGGCACATGAATATGATGCCCATGACCATAGTTTGGATGCATCCTATGTGGATGGGGTGGGGGGCGTTCATGTGCCCGCCTGGAAACACAGAACACAAAAAGACCACTGGAAATAATTGAATAATTGGTTATTTCTTAGTGTAGAAAAAATAATATAGTATTACTATTACAAACATCTACAAATTAGTCTTGAAATTAATTCTATAAATTATAAAAATGTAATATAAAATAATTTAATGATTAATAATAAATCAAGAAACCATAATCCCACAAATTCTCACTGCTCATTTATTACAATGCCTCCAATCCGAATATCACCCAAGGAAAAAGGCAGTTTTAACATTATCTTGCATACCTGTTTTACAGCAAGTATTTTAAATAGAATAATAGGAACTAAATAAAATTTTAAAAATTAATATTCCAGCATATGCTACAGGCACAAAGAAGTTATTTTATATAAACATATAAAGCAGAAAAATGGAAACTATTTTATTTTGCTTCACCTTTATACTGTAATAATATTCATCCATTTTAATGGATAAAACTTCTAAGAAAAAAATTTTAACCTTGTGCATTTTTTTCAAACACACATGTCAACCCATCCAGGGAACTGACATTACCTCCATTCACACTTTGTCATCCCAGCTAATTATATTTTCTCTTTCTAGTCTAAAGTCTGTCAAATTTACAAATGCAAATAGTCATAAAGTTCTAAACAAATGGCACTTAAGAAAAAACAGCTCCAGGGATTCATTTTTTATAGTCTAATTCTTACTATTAGTTTCGAACACATTTACAGATTTTGCATGTTTAATCTTAATTTTCTAGATACTGGAAGATATGAATATGAAATTGGCAACTTTCTATATAAAGGGTCACTATATTAGAATGGCAGAAACAGCCAGAGATTCTGAATATAACCTTAAATTATATAACTAAAGAAAGAAGTTACACAAGTGCCAGATTATTGATTAGATCAAGAGTTTTGCAAACATTCTGGAAGGGCCAAATAGTTAATACTGTTCGCTCTATAGGCTACATGGTCTCTGTTGAAACTATTCAATTTAGTTTCTGTAGTGTGAAAGAAGCTACAGACAATACACAGATGAACAAGTGTAGCTCTTTTCCTGCAAACCTTTATTTACCAAAACAGGCAGGCAGAATAAGACCAACAAAGTACGCTGCCCTAAATTAGAATATCAGATCCTGAATTTTCAAAAGAAAACAAAAAGTTCAATTATAGTCTTTTCATAATGTTTGGGGAATATCTTTTTTTGGGGGGGATATCTTAATATTTAAATTTATAAATAAACTAAGTTAATAAGACTAGTTTTTCAATGTCAGCTGTTGAAAACTTCTACTAACACCCTTCTTCCCTCTGGTTGGTAACATAAAATAAATCAAATTCAATCTTTAATAACTTTACATCTTGTTACTCAGGATCACCAATTTTAACATTAATCTTTAGTATGGACTACTGAAGAAACAAAGATTAGCTTGCAAAAATAAATGACCTTGGGTTATATCCTGAAAGGGCTTTGATTTTATTAAATAACCTGATATAGATTTTTTTTTGTCAGCACCTACAACTCAGGATGAGACGGAGGAACATTCTGGTTAGTAAAGAATTAATTTCCCAGTGAACGGAGGATTAAGTTACATCACTACTAATTGAGGATAGCTACATCACTTCTAAAGACTTTACAGGTTTAAAGACCAATGGAAATAGAAGGCGAAAGAATAAAGTGTGATTATTTTTTTAAAAACATAAAACATACGTTGGATGCTGCATCATTCTCCTTCTTTGAACTTCCATCCTCTGCATCACTTCATGAGGATGCAGTCTCTGTGCTGTAGGTGCTGTGGCTGGAATATGGTGTGAAATTGGCTGGTGTGTGGGAGGAAGATGCTGAGGGACTGGTGCAGCAGTACTGGCTAAATGCGTTGGAGGTGGAGGTGCCACGGGGTGAGATGTTGCATGAGAAGATATTTGAGAATGGAAAGCATGTACAGGATGAGGAATAACATAATCCACTTGAGGCGGAGGCTGAGTCTGAGGAGGAGGGTTTCCGTGAGAGTGGGGGCAGGCAGAGGTTTGATGATGAAGTGGTCTTGTCAAAGAAGCATCTGTAAGAAAAGCACAGGCACCATACAGTTGAGCATATATTGGCATAATACATTCCTATTATATTTTACAGACATATTAGCACATATTTAATTTTTATGAATACTTTATCGATGCTTGAGTCTGCTTAGTCCTGTTTGGCATCTTGCTTTCTTCTTTGAGTAATCATAGGTATCTTCTCATGTCAATATATATAGCTTTACTTCATTCACAGCTTCACAGCATTCCACTATAGGAATGCACCAAAATTTATTGAAGAAATCGCCACTGATAAAAACTGGAAGTAATCCAAAGCTGCAATGATTCCCCTTGTGCTCTTTCCTACATGCACGTACACGCGTGTGTACACGCATGCATGTGCACGCGCGCACACACACACGCTGCTCACAGAGAGTTTCTGTAGCATAAATTCCTATAAGCAGTTCTGAGTCTGAGAGAATAATTTAAATTCAGATACTGGTTGACAAAACACCCTTCCCAAAGTTTACATAATTAATTACCATCAGCAGTACACGACAGCTCCTGCCTAATTACACTATCACTAAATTTTTTAAATGCTAACCAGAAAAAAATTATGTATTTATTTACCACTTACATTTCTTCCCAGAATTATCCATTCATATTCTTAGCCTATTATTCACCTTTTTCTTGTTGATTTATAAGTATTCCTTGTATACATGCAAGCTTTGTCATAAAAAGGTAGTATAAACATTTTTCCAAATTGTCTCCTGTCAATTTTACTCTGCCATACTCAACTATTTTGCTTTTGTATAATCAAATGTATAAATTATATACTTATAAATACATAAATCTTGTTTTCCTTTGTCATTTATTGGTTATAGAGCACTAGAAAGAGGAAAGCAACTTGCGAGTCCTAGGCACAACTGCAAACATATACTTCCATTAGTGCACTTCTCCTCCTGCCCCATGCCACTTTTCCAGTACTACATTAAGAAGAAGGGGGTATATTTGCCAGGAACTTGCCACGGAAATCAGCCTTTATAAAGATGGTTTCGCCCATTTCTTCATCCTGAATCTTTATGTTGCAGAGTGACTGTTGAAAGGTCCCTCAGAGGAATACATCTCTCTCTTACTCTGAGGGATATGCATCTGTTTGAGGTCTAAAAATAAGTATGTCTCCTCTTTGGATTTTAGCTCTAATTTCATTTTATTTGTAAGATTTTTTCTTGGTAGCCTGGTATGAAGCTACAGCAATTCTCTAGTTTCATTACAGAAAGACTGCCTTCAATTTTTAATTGCTCTGATTCATGCATCAGTGGTGAAAGTTAGGTAACCATGGACTCATTCAGCCATACTTCAAAGGAAACCTTGCTAGTATGTATTGTTATTTAAAGGAAATAGTCACTAAATATTCACAATATTTAAAGGAAACTATCACTAAGCTCAATGTAAGTTGTGACATATTTTTAAACTGATTTTCTAAAAGTTATATTTTCAAATCAATGCTTTACGCTAAGAAGTCACAAAGCTCAGTACTCCTTGGTCATCAAAAAGGAAGTCACTAAGTTTTATCATTGTTAACTATCCTTCCTCAAATTTAGAGCATTTTTCCCAGTTTCATGTCAAGGTTTTCTACTTCTATAATCATTATACAAGAAAGAATATTCACAAATATAACAGAATTTTAAAGTCTTGTTTTGGAATGAATCAGTTTATTTAACTCTTCATTTTATTTTTTTCAACCTTACTGACATATAATTAACAAATACAACAATATATTCAAAGTGTATAATATGATAATTTGACACATGTATACCACGTGAAATGATTACCACAATGTTTAATTAACATATCCATCACCTCACATAGTTGCCAGTTTTTGTGTGTGGTGAAAAATTCAGCCATCATTATAATACACTGTTTATCTAAACAAAACTGTATAAAGGTGACATATTCTGCCTTCCCACAGACCATTCCCCTTCTTCTCTATTTTATGTGTTCTTGCCACTAAAAACAAACAAACAAAAAACGTTCTTGATCTTGCTTCTTTAAAGTTCAGCATGTCACTTTAACCCAGCAATCTCACTCCCAGGAAGTTACCCTACAGATAGACTAACAAACTACAAACAATTTAAGTGTCCATCAACAGAGGACTAATTTAATATACAATGGAATATTATGAGGTATTAAAAAAATGAGCTAGATTTTTATATTCTAATATGAAAAAAATCTAAGATGTATTGTTGAATTTTAAAAAAACCAAAAATGAAAAAGCAAGAGGCAAATACTATGTTTGATATAATCCCATTTTTTAAAAAAAGGAGAGATATGTCATAATAACGTGTGGAGAAAGAAAATTTCTAAAAGGTTTTATAATAAACTATAAACAATTGGTACCTCTGAGGTATATTAGCATTAGTGGGAAGAAAGGAGAAGGGCTTTTAACTTCTCATTTTATATCATTCTGCAGTTTGAATTTCTTAGGATGTACACCAGTTACTTTTATGATAAAAGTAAAACCAGTTTAAGTCTAAAACATTTTTTTATTAGGACATAAAAGATGAATGGATACACTTATAAATTGCTTCAGTATATTATTTTTAAAGGGGAGGGGGAGAAAACCACACATTTTGAGTTCTCAATAAAAGATAATCCATTAAAGATGAATATCAACAAGTATTACAGAACAGCCTGTATATCATACCAGTGTTCACACACAGAATTTGCCCACTGGTCAATGCTTTGCAAAAACTAACTCGTTTCAAAACCTTTTTTCTACCTTATACTTTGAAGTTGCATTCTTGAAAAGCGATATACCACCAGATTCCATTGTACAAATTCTGGGTTGATTCCAGCTGTGCCTGCAGGACCCAGATTTTTAAAATTATAGGACTGCAAGAAGAGATCTAAGAAGATATATAATTGAAAATTATCCCTTGTATGTAATCAAAACAAAAGCAAATTTCCTTGCCAACTTTCTGGTTTACCCCTGGCATGAATTTTCAGTGTTTCTTTTAAATCAAAGTACTTAATAAGCTTCCATCTGATTATTAACCTATGATTTAACAGAGCAATAAATATATGTTACACAGCCTAAGGGTATTTCTCATTTCTTATGGTATCTCATAGATTTCAATTTCTTTAGAAAAGCCATGTCTGATTCTATTTTAATTGCTTGCATCAAATGAGTACAGAAACCTTTCTGCAACTGGCAAAGCTTTCTGTCAAGGAATTTTCTCTTGTGCCTCAGTTAAGCTTCAGAATTATTAATCAAAGTTTACTTTCCTATGTGTAGAAATGACTACTAAACTTACAAATTTCCTTTTACTCCTAAAGGATAAATCTAATTCCTTAAAATTTCCTTTTATAGGAATCTAAGGTGCCATTCAATGTACGAGTTCATAGATATTAATTAAAACGTAAATGTTAGTATGTCAAACAGACAAAATATACTTTTTATTATTTTCCCAGACCTTTTACAACATCTGCCCTTTTTGCCTTAGAAGACTGTTTTGGGTACGTGAGGTAAAGGGAGGATGAAATAGGAAAAATACACTCCACTCGTAGGCCAAGGAGGTACTAAAAATTTATAAACTAGTATTACTGAAAGGTTATTTCATGAGGAGAGGACGATGCTTCATCTCTGTGCCTCTAAGCTCTTTGCCTGTTAAATTCATACTTACAAGGAGGCGGCATGTAATGTCGGCAAGACGACAGCGAGGCTTGTGGAGGGGGCTGGGGCTGGGGCTGTGCAACCACGCTGGATCCGTAACCATCTACTGATAATGGCTGGCTCGGGGCGGCAGCAGCAGCAGCCTGGTGGCCAAAGATTGCAGCTCGGGAAGACGAAACAGGACAGCAGGGGTCAAAGGCAGATGCTCCATGAAAACCACCACTTCCATGACTTCTGATACCACTGCTGCTCAGGTCTACTGGCAATGCCTGCTGTATAAAGAGGAACTATGTTTTATCTTTCTAAAATTTGGTCAAAACATTGTTTCATGTTATATTATAAAAGTACTCCTAATGCAATCTAGAAAAATAGAATCTATGAATTTAAAACTGCTAAAAATTTTGAGTGTGAAGACCTACTGAGCACCAAGAAGATACTGTGTGCATCTTGGACTGTAAAAATTGTAGTGCTTATACACTTAAAATCTATAATCAATTTTAAATAATCAAGCATGAGATCATGCTGTAAGATGAACAAAAGTTAATTAATATATTATTAAGATCTGTTTCTCTTCCATTATCTAGATTTTAAGAGAGAAAGAAACTTTTAAATCATACTTCCATATCCTCCTTTACCCCAAAATTCTGATTGGTAATTTAGGACTCCTTTACAAAACATATAATCATACCACTGAAAACATTTAAGGCTCCAGGTAAAAATTTGTTCTATTTTTAAACTGTACACAGCAAGCATTCAACTGAAACTCTTAATAGTGCAAACATTATCCAAGATAACAAAGGGCCTAAGATTATTCAAGCTAAACCATTAGCTAGCTTTTCCTCATAACTTTTTTCACTTAAAAAAAAAAAGATTAAACCATGATTACTTTTTTTTTTTCATGATTACTTTTATTAGGAATATAATTTTAGGGAAGGCCCATTTACCAAGTTGGAAAATCAAAGAGTCTAGATTCCATCTTTACTCAAAAGTAATTAAGTTTTTTCCCCTGAGCACTTTGAAAAGTGCTTAGTAAAACACTTTACCTTCTACTCTAGAGCAGATTACAGAAACAGAATTGCTTCTTTATATTCTTAAGTATTTTAAATACAAGTCTTTGCTTAGTGTTCAGCACAGCTGTAATTTTAAAAATATGATTAAAGAAAATAAAGATGTTATATATGGAATCACATGCAGGAATTGTTCAATACTGAAAGCTGAGGGGCTAGAGGTGAGGAAAGCTAGGGTAATGCATTTATTAGAGGCCCAGGTCACCCAGTCCAGTGAGGAACCATAGTGGTCTTTGTACTTTTTAAAAATTTATTTTATTTTATTATTGTTATTTTTTTAGAGACACAGTTGTCTGTACTTTCAATGGCCTCCCAGCTCAGAGGATAACAGAAACATGAGAAACTCTGGATACTAAAAGGGAAGGAGGATGATGGTACAGGAGAAGCTGTAGGAAGGTGAAAAGAAAGAGCTACTTTCCTCTTCTATATTATGTGTCTACAATCAATTAAGTAAATGTCTGGGCTCTTTCTTTTAAGTTGGCAAATACAATATGTGCTCCCAATTTGAATAAATAAAGTTTAAGAGTAATATTTTAAGACTGTGAATTATTACTTATGGTTCAAATCCTTTCCGTATTTTCCTATTTAGGCTAAAATTTGGCAAATGGACTGGAATATCAACATACTATGAAGGTGAGCAAATTTCCTATCTTCTTCTCCAGTCAGTGATTAAGAACACTCCCAGAGAGTGAGTTAAGTAGGGTGAAGGTCCTCCTAGAAGGAACCGAGGGTAAAGTTAAAAGTAGAGAATAAAAAGAAAAGGGGAAAAATCAACACAGAGAACCCTCTTCCTCACAATTCCAACAGTTCATTCAATTATTATTATAGAAGGAAAAGGGAGGGTAAGCAAAATGGCACAGAAATGGCAAATATTACTTTACACAGCTCGTAAGTAGTGCATAGCACTAAGTAAACTATTCTCTCAAAAGAGAAAGCTACATCAAAAGGAGTAGTACAGAGTCAAGTGATTACTGCAACTCCTCTCGTCAAGCCTAATCCTCCCCAATCTTTCTCTGCCTATCTACAGTCTGACAATCATAAGACATCCACACAATTATAAACCCTCAGATCAGTCTGCCTCTCCTCAACTTCCTGCTGTGTCCACACAGGTCTCAAACAGAGACTATACGAGGCTACCTCATGAGCATGTGGCTAATTTCAGAGTCCTACAAATAGCTACATCAATCTCAAAGCGTTCATATTTCCAAAACCTCATTCTTTGTTTACCTTCATACCCATTATAACCACTGAATGCCCGATCCTGCTGATTCTTCTCAAGCTTTGTGTACAGTCCAAATACCTCTACTTAGATATAGGTGAGTAGGTTACATCTATATTTTACACAAAAGAGGTTCTTCCTCTAATTAACTCACTCAGGTTGCTTCCTCATTCCCAAGAGGTAGAACAGGTCTAGACAATCCATAGATGTTAATACTTAGAACTGTTATCAGAACCAAAACATCATCTAAAATCTCTTTAATAATATTTCCTACTAAACCCTTTCAAATTTCCTTTTGGTATCAGCAGCTAGTTTTTTCTTCTTAAGGGAACACCCTACTTTCTTAATTACTTTTAATTTGTCAGAACCAGAAGAGATAATCAGCGAAAATTTAAAAGATGAAGCAAGTACTTTAGGAAAGGTCAGAGGGTACAGTAAAGCAGCTGCTCTGAATTTCTTTTTGACTTTTTTCTTGCACATTTTTTAGCACGTGTCACTTACAGTTTTAAATTACATGTTTTGATTTTTAAAGTATGCACCACCAAGGTTTACGTCACGATTATACACAGAGACAATGGAGCAAAAGTTAAAATAGCACATAACACACCTCACTTTATTTACTCCATGTGGCCACCAATATTAATTTAATATTATTTGACGTATCAAGCACTCACTAATAACATCAACTAATTTACTTAATTAGCAAAAAATTTCTTATAATTTTTGCTGACATTTCAATTTCCCACAAACTAAAAACCTCATCTGCTCCTGAGAAACTATGTCACAGGTCTGCATCTGAGACGGCTGTTTATTTCTAGATGAGTGGAGATTATAGGGAGGCTCCAGAATAGGAGGTAGGGTAGAGGAGGAAAAAATTGGGAGAATTCCCGAATTTCTCATGAATTAGGTTGACACTGCAGTTTCAACACTTTGTTTGAAATAAAATCCCAAAAGTTTAGATCCACCTACATTTAACTAAAAACACCTAAAAACATTCCAGAATAAAAATTAGTATCACATCCTATTTTCTACATCCCTGGCCCCCTCAATTAGTTGCAATAATTTACATGAGAAAATCTTAAATACTTAATTTAAAAAAATCACACATCATTAAATTAGGCCACTCTTGCAGGGGCAACAAGAATGACTTATTTAGCATACAAAATTTATCATTAGGGTTTGTTTTTTTCTCCTGAAGGAACCACAATTTTAAAAACTCAAGATGAACTCATCAAATTCCACATACCTGGTCATGGTAGCTGGTACCAGAACTACTATTTGCTCCACAAGGTGCCTGTACTTGTGGAGGTCTTTCCACAGGGCAAGTAGGATCACCAAAGGAGGGAGACACTGGGACAGCTGGGTGGGGAGTATGATGGTGGTGGTGATGATGCTGAAAATGGTGGCCATGCTGCTGAAAGCAACTTGCATGTGGATGTCCTAACGCATGGTGACTCTGAGACGACCCTCCACATGGCGAGTGCTGGGGACAGCAGGAAGGTAACCTTGGCATCGCAGGAGGGCCAGTTTCCGTTATAGCACTAGGTGCAGTTCTCCTTGAGTCATCTTGAAACGAAAAAATGCATAGAACCAAATGATCAAATATCACTGTGTAAAAGAAAGTGTATACTTCATATATGTGTATAAATGTGTACAAATAAGTAAATAATTAAGAAGTGATTACTGAATTCAAATATCTGTAAATAATAATGTGATACAGTCACATTCTTAACACGCATATCCTGTAATTTCAGGCAGTGATCTTCACTGGGATTTTCAGGCAAGCTTTAGGAGGCTTATATTTACCATGATGTTTAAATATGGCAATAGATCACCTTTTCCTAGGTCATTATAAATTATTAGGGTTTTTTTTGTTTTTTTTTTTGCAGTATGCGGGCCTCTCACTGTTGTGGCCTCCCCCATTGCGGAGCACAGGCTCTGGACGTGCAGGCTCAGCGGCCATGGCTCACGGGCCCAGCCGCTCCGCGACATGTGGGATCTTCCCGGACCGGGGCACAAACCCGTGTCCCCTGCATCGGCAGGCGGACTCTCAACCACTGTGCCACCAGGGAAGCCCTAAATTGTATTTTAAAAACTCTAAAATAACATAGGAGTCTTTCCATTATATGCAACAAAGCTAAGGTTCTCCTGAGCTCCATGAGCCTCCAATACTGTAAATCATTCCTATATAATGAAGACTACTATGTACTTCTTAAAATCTTATCCTCTTAAGACATAACTACACGGGCTTCCCTGGTGGCACAGTGGTTGAGAATCTGTCTGCCAATGCAGGGGACACGGGTTTGAGCCCTGGTCCGGGAAGATCCCACACGCCGCGGAGCAACTAATCCCGTGAGCCACAACTACTGAGCCTGCGCTCTAGAGCCCGCGAGCCACAACTACTGAGCCCGCATGCCACAACTACTGAAGCCCGGGTGCTTAGAGCCCATGCTCCGCAACAAGAGAAGCCACCGCACTGAGAAGCCCGCGCACCGCAACGAAGAGTAGCCCCCGCTCGCTGCAACTCGAGAAAGCCCACGCGCAGCAATGAAGACCCAACACAGCCAAAAATAAATAAATAAATAAATAAATAAATAAATAAATAAATTTATTTAAAAAAAAAAAAAAGACATAACCACCCAACTCAGAGCATATCTGGCTAAGTCTCACTAACTTCCAATGTCTTTTCCCTTCTGGTCTCTAAACTCAGACCCAATAGAACATAAGAAATAAGACTCTACTATGTTGAAAATTAAAGGTCTCTTATAGTGATCTAGTGACTCAAGGTGGAACAGTGGGAAAAAACATGGAGTCAGATGGGCCTGAGTTCTAATCCTGAGCCTGTCTAATCTGGAGCAATGTGACCTTAGGAAAGTTATTTAACCCCTTTCTCACCTATTAAATGTAGCAATAATTGCCTTGCATGGTTGTTGTTAGAAAAGATAATAATCCTCTAGGTATGAAATATCTGAGTCCTGATTATGCCCTGTCACATGCCCAGAGTTATTTTGAAGGTATGTTCTTCCATGCCAAAAGAACAGCAGAAAGTGTCCCCAGAAGGTTTATCCTAGTGTTTCAAACTCCTCTAAAAAAAAGCACCCCTTCCTCAAACTACATGTTATGTGGAAATTAGATAAAACAGATAAAAATGGAGATAAATTTTTTTACTTAAAAATAAAAATTAGAAGAGTGGAAAACCCAAATCCCTGTCCTTCCCTTCCCCCACCCCCACGTGACTCATGAGGCATCTCTTCAGAATCCTTAGGATTCTGGAGTGCCACTGTTCTAGCCTTTTTTCTAGAGTAACCAATACCAGGGATGCCCTGCTCCTATTTGGCTCACAGTACACAGCTATTCTCTTCTGGGCCAATGTACCAAAATTAGGAATCTTCTGGTTCTTTACAAATAATACAAAAATCCAACCGAAACTGGCTTAAACAATAAAGGGAATTTATAGACTCACATAAATGAATCTGGGTAGGGATGCTTCAGGCTCTGACTGATGGGTCTGACTGCAGTACACCTCCCTGTAATTCTCCTGGGTCTGCCCTCCCATACATGTCCTATCCTGCTTTTGCTGATTCTCTTCTGGGCAAAGTCTGTGATCTAAACCCTGTTAGGCAGTATCTCTATTCTAAATCTATGTATATTGGTTCCCCCCACCCCAAGTTCCTACTCTGGCCTACTTGGGCTAATTTCCTGAACCCTTTTGTAAAGGTTCTTAACCTCAGAACTAGAATTCAGGAGTCTGTAAACTTGGATGGAAAAAAATTACAAATTCTTACTAATCTCTAATAGCCTCCTGGAATTAGTACTACCTTGTTATCATCAGTTGAGAGGTTAAATATTACAAATAATTTGTATCAAAAAACAACGAAAGTCAAAAAGCTGTTCACTTTTAAAACATAAGTGACAGCAGATTCAAAGTCAGTTCTATAATTAAATCACTTTCATTCATTTGCATTCCAAATTTCTTGAGTAACCTGGACAGAGTCACAACTGGCATACCTGGAACTGACCATGATCAGCAGCCTATCTTCGCTATGCTGAATCAAACATTAAGTAGCTATTTCCCAAAGGCTGTAAGATTTACAACAATATCATTATTATAGGAACTTTACTTCCTACAACATTTTCAGGGTTATATCTCAGCCCCCACGTCAAAGTGTTACACAAGTAAATGTCATTTATTGTGTGTTACTTCAGAAAAGAAAATCGAAAACCTTTGGGACACTAAATCCATTCAGTGGATGGACTAAATGACCTTCATGATTCCTGCCAACTATGACACGTTAATTTTACAAACCCAATTATTTGAGGATTATGTGTAACTCTAAGACTCAGGAGATGAGTCTGTAACCAGAGCAAGAGATCTAGGGACCGCTAGGGCCATGACTGAAGTAACAGATATGACACTTAACCTGTTTGGAAACGATCTGCCCTCTTGGTCTTCAATTATTTCACATACAAAACTCAGAGTGAGTGAAGAGGAAGCACAATGACTTTAATATCCTTAAGGCTGAACACATATTTAAGGGGTTATATGATTAACAGTATGGCCCCTAAAAGAGGACTGACCTTATAGCTCTACTTCTTATGGTACAGTTTTGGCTTCCAATTAAATTAATGTCTATTTTCCTACAGTTCAGAAGCTCTTTGTTGCTCAAACAAGGTAGCAATCCAAAGTAAAGACAACTGAATCTCCTCTTGTTCAAGAGTTACTGACCAAAGAAAATTGCCACAGAGTACAGGTGAAATACAAAGACATCTGATTGAGTAAATAAAACACTGCCTTTTTTATTAAAATTAGGCCGCTGAGTGGCCACTAAAAATAGATAATCGAAAATCTACACCAGAAGAATTAACTCCACAGCCCAGTGACACCAAGCTGGTTAAAATACTTTTATTGTAATTCTAGGAGGATTACTGAGATGTACTCATGCATTTATTCATTTATTTGGCAAGTCTTATACATAATAATGACATGGTTAAGGATCTACAAAGATACTGAAAAATGAAAGTCCTGGCCTTTAAAATAACGAATGGATATTGTCTGCCTTTGTTGTTTTATCTCTAGAAACTAGAAACATGCCTGCACAATGTAGGTGGTTCAATAAGCACTTGCTAAATTTAAGCTAACCGCACAGGGAAAAGAGGCATGCCTGCATGGTTGCAGCTTAGTGCTGAAAAAGAGAAAGACTTGATCTTTGGTCCTCAAGGAGCTCATCATCAAGTACGGAGAAAATTTAAAACAGAAATCAACCAGTATTATAACAGAAGCACTACGTTCTAGGTACAGTATAGAGCAACACTGCCCCCCAGGGAATATCTGGCAACACCTGGGGATACTTTTGGTGTCACAGCTGGAGGGGAAGTAGTGCTACTGGTTATTAGTAGGGAGAAGCCAAGAATGCTGCTATGGCTACGTGGGCCGGGGTGGGGGGGAAGGGGGGTGGGATGAATTGGGAGATTGGGATTGACATATATACACTACTATGTATAAAAGAGTTAACTAATGAGAACCTACTGTACAGCACAGGGAATTCTACTCAATGCTCTGTGGTGACCTAAATGGGAAGGAAATCCAAGAAAGAGGGGATATATGTGTACATATAGCTGGTTCACTTTGCTGTACAGCAGAAACTAACACAACATTAAAGCATCTATACTCTAATAAAGATTAACTAAAAATATAATAATAATGCTGCTAATATCCTGCAATGCACAGGACAAGCCCCCGCCCCCCCCACACACAAGAACTGTCCAGCCCAAAGACAATAGTGCCAAGGTTGAGAAATCCTGGCATAAAGGAAGATTACAAGATCCAAGTCAGACTTTGTAGGTTTGAATTCTTGCTCCACTATCATATAACCTTAGACAAGTTACTTTACCTGTAAAATGAAAATAATAATAGAATCTGCCTCATAGGTTATTACAAAAATCAGAGTTAATATAAATAAATTATTGACCAATATTATGAGTTCAACAGATGTTAGCTATTATTATCCACTACAATTGTTAGCTCTGTTTATGTTGTGTTCCCGGTGTCTAGAACAGTGCCTGATACATAGTATGCAATCAATAAATACTTGCTGAATAAATGAATATATAAGATAGCATATATGCATAAAGTAAGAACATTGAGAAGTCAGACAGATGATAAGCTGATTGGGGCATGTTGAGTTTGAGGTGACTGCAGAATGGTCCAGAGGAGAGGCGGTTGGATATGAAAGTTTAAAACAAGGAGAGTGTTCTGGAAGCAATACGGTGAGTCATCGGCATACTGGTGGTAGGTGAAAACACCTACAGTTATGAGATGGACGAGTGAAAGAAGGGATGAAAATAGAGTCCTGGAAGAAAATAAGATGAGAAGAAAATTACTGCCAGATTTTTAAACATCATGTTTGTTTGTTCTGAAAGGAGTCAGAGTTAAAGTTAAATGAAGGAGTTTAAGGTGAAGAAGATCCACTTAGGTATACATAGACTTAACACAAATGTACACGTGCGTGTATGAAGGGGATGGAACCAACAAAGATGCTGAAGACACAGGGAAGATAACTGATAAAGCAAGGTCAAGGACACAAGAAAGGACAGGAGGTGGAGCATAGATAAAGAGACTGGAAACTATAAGAAGGAGTTAAGAGACCAGGAGTTAGGAGATATGGATAGGTATAAATACACAAAAGTTTTTATTAAAGGGACTGGAAGTTACAAGTATTCATGCTTGAGAACCTTCATTTATTTTTTTTATCCCCCCTACCCCCGGAAATCAGAGTCTTAAGAAGAATAAGAGAATTTTGGAATAGACACTGAGGGGAAAGAAAGAGAACCGATTGGGATTTATCACACTATGACAACTTATTACCAAAAGCCCAAGATTAGATACCATAAATTGATGAGGCATCAATCTGCATGGTTCTATGATTTTTACCAGTCCCATTTAGGAACCTGGATAAGAGAGAAGCTACATGGCTCAAGTGATTCAAGGTTGGAAATATACAAGAAGGTGCAAAGTAATGACAGGATGTGAAGAAAACAGGTGAATGATGTTCTACAGTCTTGGAAGGAAATAAAGCCAGCAGAATTGAATGCCCCTAATGTAATCTGAATATCTGTATGTGCTTCTATCAGATTCATATATAGGAACAATCTGGCCTGGAACAAGGTTCTCCTAGTCTAGAGAAATACAACATGAGCAAGTCTATCCCAAGGGTGGTCATTAAAAGATAGAATAATATCATGAGAAGGCCATTCAGGCAGTGAAGTTACTACCTAATAGATTAAATGTGAATCCTAACTAAACAAGCGTGTTAAAAAATAAGTACATAAATAAAAGCTTTGAGACTGTCTTGAAATAAAGTTGGGACTGTTTCACATAACATCTAGATAAGCATAGGGTACATAAAGCTACCAGGAAAGACAGTGCACTCAATAAACGAAATAAAAGCCGGTTTCACTTCTGCCTACATTTTTTTTTTTCAAAGACACCCCTGAGAAATCTCCTTGTTTCCTCAAGTTTGCCTCAAGTCTCCTTTGCCTCAAGTTTCCAGGGAAGGGAGATCTAAACCAGACACAAGCAGTTTTCCAATCTGCTCAAGGTAAGTTACAGGGATATTATAAGAATTAAATATATTATTAAAAGCCAAAAAAAGATAGAAAATATATGGTGGTTTTGTTATTAATGGTGATATTATTGGTGATATAGTCAATCTACAAGCTATAGGGTCTATGATGTCTCTGTTACTAAACAGCAAGTTCCTATCTCTGTGCCGTCATTCAAGAGCGGAAAAAAGACTACTTTAAGACCCAGTTAATCTGAGATAAGAGTTAAAACTATAAAACTCTTAAAAGAAAACAGAGGAGTAAATCTTTGAGAACTTTGGTTAAGCAATGGTTTCTTAGATGTGACACCAAAAGAATAAACAACAACACAAAATATTGGGAAAATGACATCATCAAAATTTTTAAAACTCCCATTCCTATTTTCAATTCTTTTGGATACGGATCTAGGAGTGGACTTGTGGGCCATATGCTGCTAACTCTATGTTTCACTTTTTGAGGAACTGTCAAAGTGTTTTCTACAGTGGCTGCACCATTTTACATTCCCACCAGATATTAATAAAGGTTCCAGGGGCTTCCCTGGTGGCTCAGCGGTTAAGAATCCACCTGCCAGTGCGGGGGACATGGGTTTGAGCCCTGGTCCAGGAAGATCCCACATGCTGCAGAGCAAATGAGCCCGTGCACCACAACTACTGAGCCTGCGCTCTAGAGCCCGCAAGCCACAACTACTGACACGTGCCACAACTACTGAAGCCCGCGTACCTAGAGCCCGTGCTCTGCAATGAGAGAAGCTACCGCACTGAGAAGCCCGTGCACAGCAACGAAGAGTAGCCCCTGCTTGCCGCAACTAGAGAAAGCCCGCCTGCAGCAATGAAGACCCAACGCAGCCAAAAATAAATAAAATAAATAAATTTGTAAAAAGAAAAATAAATAAAGGTTCCAATTTCTCTATATCCTTGTTAACCCTGCTTATCTTCTGATTTCCTGTTCTTTGTTTTTGTTTTGTTTAATTATAGATATCCTGGTGAGAGTAAAGTGGAATTTCATTCTGGTTTTGATTTGCTTTTCCCTAATAACGTTTTCATGTGCTTCTTGGTCATTTGTACAAATGACCTTCTTCTTTGGAAAAATGCCTATGTAAATTCTTTGCCCATTTTAAAACTGGGCTGCTTTTCTTTTTATTGTTGAGTTGTGCAAGTTCTTTATATATTCTGGATACTAGACCCTTATCCAATATATGATTTTTAAATATTTTTCTCCCATTCTGTAGGCTATCTTTTCACTTTCTTATAATTTCCTTTGATGTACAAAAATTTTAAATTTGATCCAGTCCTGTTTATGTTTTTCTTTTGTTGCTTGTATTTTTGGTGTCAGCCATTCAATTCTCCCCCATCTCTTTCAGTTGAGCTATAACACTCCAGTAACATAGCACACAGACTCAAATATGAAGTCGTAGTCTAATTCTAATAAAGACCACTTTGTTCACATATGATGCTTATTCTAAGAATACACTCTTGCTAACACAGCTAAAATCTTAAAAACAACAATCCTTTTTCTAACAAAGAGTCCCCTCCCCGCTCTTCTTGTCTTTTCTTTTTCTTTTTTTACATACCTCCTGTAGAAGTACCACTCATACTATTGCTTGCAAGCATAGGTGAAGTCTCTGACACTGCGGAGGGTTGGCTACTAGTGACAGCTGAAGCAGTATCAGAGGGCTGCTCAGAGGTAGATGGATTTGAATTGTTAATGGAAGCGCTTGTGGTTTGTGATTCCATTCTCGTGGAAGTGGTTGGTACTACAGTAGGTTCTACAATATAGAAAATGTTTATTAGCATTTCAAAGCAAATTAGGTAATGGGTTATATTTTAATAAAAGCTAACATTTTTATGATAATTATTAAAACAAAATATGAATCCTCTAATAAGTACAATATACAGTTAAAAAAAGTTTTCATAAAGTTAAACTGCAACATTAAAATGACATGTTATTGCATTTTTAAAAACCCAACACATATATGTATATTCTAATAATTCAAAGGACTAATATAGTTTTTTTGGGTAATGACCATGTAAGTTTTCTGATCACAAAGAAAAGAGGCAAAGTAAAAGTCCCTCTGCTATGTCCATACACATTGTCACAGGCTGTTAGAACAGTATACAAATTGTACTTTCTGGTTACATTATGGATTCTAGAGTCACACAGCTTGGATAGCAATTCTGATTTCATCACTGACAGTATGATCTAGGATAAATTACTTAACCACTCTCTATTTCCCCACCTGTAGAACTAGGAAAGTACAGAATTTTCTTCATAGAACTGTTGTTAGGATGAACAGAGATCACACATATAAAGCACTTCATATGATGCTTTACAAGCAGTAGTCATTCAATAAACATTAGCTATGATTTTTAATAACCATTTTAATTTCTTACATGCCTTTTTGTATGTTTTTCCCCCAAATTTTTTTGCCAGTATTAATATTCATCAGTACTTTCTTATAAAAATTAAAGTTTTTATAGTAGAAATTAAAAGAAATTTCAGGCAGACCTTAACTTATGAATGAGTTATACTTTAGACCCTAATTGTTAAATGATTGTTTAAAAATTAAGAATAATGGGAATAAATCTGTGCAAAGCATAGTCACAATAATTAGACCTGAATTATCACTCTTTAAATGTGATATACAATGAGAGGACAACTATTTTATACAATGAAGTGAGGTCCGCTGATTCCTGAAACACAAATAGTACCTGTTAGTCTATATGGGACCCTGTACTTCAGATGCTTAAAGAAATATATTTGCCTAAACGTATAAGGGGGAGGGAGGAACCTCTGTTGATTTGCAAATAGTTTATCTCAGTTTCTCAGTCTTATTGGTATTGACAGTGGCTGAATAACTCTTTGTTGGAGGCGGAGGGGGGTCGGGGTGGACTGTCCTTTGCACTGTAGGATGTTTAGCAGCAACCCCAGCCTCTACCCATTAGATGTTAATAGCACTCTCCCCCAACTGTGAGAACCAAAAGTGTCTGTAGATATTGCCAAATGTCTCTAGGGGCACAAAATGGCCAGTAGGTAAGAACCACTGGTCTAACTGATAAACTTAAGTTTTGAATTTATTTTTAATAAGATAGAAGCCTTCCACTAAAAGAAACCAGTAGGGAGAAGGGGGCATCTGCTGATCACTGGAATACTTTTAACCTAAAAGTAAAAGTATTCTGTTTGAACTAAATTCTAGTGGGTTAAAAGGCTACTCTGTCACCTTTTGTTACTTTACTGGATGGCAGGTGTCACATGGGACAACACACAAAAAGTTTCCAAAAGAGCCATTAATATTTAATTGAGTAATCTTTAATTAATCCCTATTGTATTAACCACTGCCTTACAGATAATTTATGGTGCTTCAAAATAAAAACCGAGGGCTTCCCTGGTGGCACAGTGGTTGAGAGTCCGTCTGCCGATGCAGGGGACGCGGGTTCGTGCCCTGGTCTGGGAAGATCCCACATGCCGCGGAGCGGCTGGGCCCGTTGAGCCAGGGCCGCTAAGCCTGCGCGTCTGGAGCCTGTGCTCCGCAACGGGAGAGGCCACAACAGTGAGAGGCCCGCATACCGCAAAAAAAAAAAAATCATAAAAAAAATAAAAACCAAGACATTGTTAAATGAAATGTAGACAATGGGAATAAATTAGCCCTTAATAAACATCTTAATTCCAAAGTACTGCTACTCTGAAAGTTATGATCATCCAAACTGCAAACAGCCGATATGAGAGCTGATTGCACAAGGCCCCTAACTCTTCCTACCTAGCTAATGTATCTTTTCCAATTTATAGCTAACTGCCAAAATTAACAAATTCATATATGGCTTACTGTCTCCTTAAGGAAATTATGATTGACCATTTCCTTCTAAGATGTAACTATTACTATCTGAAGACCATTGTCACTATGAGGGAAAATTCACATATGTCTTCATATATTCATACTTGCTACCACTTTCCCTAACCTCTGTTTTCCAACTCTAGCTTTATTTCCTCAGTTACTTGGGTGCAGCTGTAAGCCAACACAAAACACTAAAGCTGAGCAGCACATAAGGTAACCATATTATTACACTGAAGGATAACACAACTTTTAAAAGAAAACTGAACATTTCAAATAACCAGTATTAACCATTTAAACTCAGTTATATTGCTTTCCTGTTCTGTATTTTTAAAGTGCTGTTTCTATTTTTCATAGCAAAGTTAAAGTATGATAACAATATTATAAATGAAAGTATCAATAACACATAAGTCTGAGGATAGATCAAACTACCTCTTGTAAAAATAATTTTTTTCTAAGAAAATAACTACCAAGCAATGAAGTAATAATCAGAGAGAATTTTTAGACACAACTTACAAACTGAGGTTATTATATTAATTGAAAAATAACATTAGGATACCTGGCAACTTCCCTGTAGTTTAATATATATTACCATTAAGCAGCAACAGAAGTTTCTAGCATATTAAGATACTTCATTTTTAAAAAAAAAAAAGATACTTCATTTTAGCAAGTCTTATTCAAAATTCTACACTGCTAGTACTCCAACTTACCATCTTCATCAACAGTAAGGTCCACAACTTCTGCCGCATTCTGCCTCAAGGGCTGTATAACAGTAGAAATCCTACTGCGGTTCCGTGGCTCCTGTGGCCGACTTGTATGAGAACTTGAACCTTGGCTCCAGTGAGATCTATTGTGTCCAAGGGTTGAACGAGACCTTAAATAACAAAATTTTTAGTTACCTAAGAAATCATAAGCCTTTCTTACAAACTAAGTTGTGAAATTCTTCATTCAAGAATTCTCCAGAGGGGCTTCCCTGGTGGCGCAGTGGTTAAGAATCTGCCTGCCAATGCAGGGGACAAGGGTTCAAGCCCTGGTCTGGGAAGATCCCACATGCCGAAGAGCAACTAAGCCCGTGTGCCACAACTACTGAAGCCCATGCACCACAACTACTGAAGCCCGCAACAAGAGAAGCCACCGCAATGAGAAGCCAGCGCACCGCAATGAAGAGTAGCCCCCGCTCGCCGCAACTAGAGAAAGCCCGTGTACAGCAATGAAGACCCAACGCAGCCAAAAATAAATAAATAAAATAAATTAAAATAAAAAGAATTCTCCAGAGGAATAATCATAATAGAATTTAAAATTCTGACTAGCATAATGTCTAGCACTCAATAAACATCTGCTGAATTAAATGTTCAACAAATGTTCACCAATCAACTGACCTCAGAAAATGAAAAATGATATGTTAGACCAATCACTGGTGTAAAATACAGGATTCTGTTTCAAGAATGCTGCTCCCTTTTCTATGTTTACTTTGAATATTCACCTGGGTTATAATCAATTATTTACATTTTATGTTAATACCTAAAATTATTCACCATAGGTATAATAACAAAAATATCAACACCCTAAACATTTAACATTCACATGATCTTCTATGTTTAGTTTAGATTGGATCTGCAAAGCATGGCTTTGGGAGTCCCAAACCAAGCTAAGTTTCTGGGACTGTCTAAAAGAGATTCAAAGCACCGGAGAGAGTTCTTGCCATCAGGAGAGGTACGGATAGTTGTAGCTAGTTTACTATAAGAAACATCATCGTTTGAGCTGCTTTAGGCTTTAAAGGCATATAACCACAAACCCTCAACGCCGAATGCTTTTATCATCTTTTAATTATGTGTATTGTACTAAATTACTTACAGCATATATTTTATTTTAAAAAATTCTTAAAGGATTCACTGTAATGATCTGGACTAAGGGTACAGAGGGATAGTATGTAGAATATGCAGTCCTCAGGCTTCAAGGAGAAAAAGATAAATATGTTTGAGAAAGATGGGGCTTACGAAGTTGGTTTTTTCTCCTGCCCAAACTGAATGTAAAACTGCCTATAAGCTTATTGTCACTATGTATGGAAAGAGTGAGCCAGATGCACTAACATGCAGTCATCGTATAAGCTTGACCACTCAGAAGAGAACTCCGAAGTTCAAACTGAGCTGACAATGGCCTCAGCAATTACAGAGCCTAAAAGTTTAGAAAGAAGTTCAAATTCTAAAATTAACTTTTCAAGTAACAGGAGTACAGAGGTTAAATCCTGAGACAGAGTTTTAAAAAAAAGACCGTGTATTCCAGCAAGAATTGTATAGATTAAGGCATGAAGGTAAACAAATATTTCAAGCTGAAATGGTTTTAGATAAGAATGATCACCATTTAAAATTGTTGAGAAACCAAGAGTATTTGATGAGAGACTGAGTAGTCTATTATTTCTTAGAAGCTGTTAACAGCTGCAGAAACTTCCACGTCCACTATGCAGCACTTCTGTGAAAACTTCACAGGATGTCCTAACTCCAAATATAATGCTGAGTAAAGTACCAGCAAAAAACTTGATGTATGAGGAACAGTTTCACAGAGGCCTTAGTCGCCCCTATAATTAGTAGCAACTGTCAAATCTTGACACAAAGGGATCTGAAACACAGATACATTCTCTCTTGAACAGGAAGGGCCAAGAGCCAGCTAAAGTGACAAAGTTAATATTCTAGGTAACCATAAGGAAAATAAATATGGCTAATGAGCACTGTGTGTCTTTTTCAAGAGCACTGTCTATCACTATGTAAACGCATCTGCTTGAACATTTAAGCGTCTACATGAAAAGAAAGCTCTCCAGTTCCACGAAAAAACAGGTCCTTAGTTTCAACAATTGTTATAGCTCATAAAAACTGAGTCAGCGTTGTACCAACCACTATGGACAGTCACAGAATAACTGTGGCACGTACTGTGGAGTATCAATTTTCCTCAGAGTCTGGGAAAATCATTTAAAACTTAAACAGGGATATATTATAGAGTGCTCTCTTCCATGCCATTAGAAGTAGTACTCCAATGGGAAAGTGGCAAGTAAAGAAGCACATTCTAGGTATGATTGTAACATGCTTCCAAAATAAGAATGCTTTTTTCTTAAATCAATAACAAATTAAAATACAATAAGCAAATGCATTTCTAAATTCATTCCAACACAAAAATTAAGATTCATCCACAGTTTGGTGTATCAGACGAAACAGAGGAGTACTTCACTGCTTCCTTTACCAGTATTTGTAATCATCTAAAGCACAAAATGAATTGTGTTAGGGTCTCTCTCTCTCTTTTTTTTTTTCTGTCAAAGTGATTCTCAAAAGGGCAATGTCATTTCCAGTTATTTATCAAAACAAATGAGGATATATCATTCATTTTTTACTACAGGGCTTATATAAAATTACTGAGTGAAGGACAAAAAAATCCAAAAACTATGTTTTATACTAAGTTGTCCTACCATAATAGCATAAACATCACTGGTATTAATGAGATGCCAATATCATTCCCAATACTTATGTACTATTCACATCTAAATTTCAGAGGAGTTTGTGAACTTTCTGAATCATAAAACAAATTCAATTTTATAAAACACCAAGTAAAACTGATGTTTATCTAGAGCAATGACTCAACACTCACTGTATACTTGGGGTGCTTAAAAAAATACTGATTCCTAAGATTCTGGTTCAGCTGGTCTGGGCTATGATCCAGGCAACAATATATATTTTATCATCTTCCCAGATGAGTCTAACACAGTCTGGTTTGACAACCACTAATCTGGTTGGTATACACACACTAAAACTAGGTAAAGAAAAAAAAAGTAAAAAAATGCAAATATCTGCAGCACAAATGGGTCTAAACATTTACATCTAAAACTTCAAATATACAACCAGGAATTAAAATCTTACCGATAGCTTTCCCCAACTGTTACTATCTCCACTTCACTGTCAGTTGAGGTAACATTAATTTCTTCATTGGCAGTGATCTGGGGGGTGGAGGAAGCTTCTATCACCACAACATCTTCATCAATATTTCCTGGAAACAAAAAGAAAAAACATTTAAAGGGCATATGGGATAAACAACAAGGTCCTACTATACAGCACAAGGAACCATATTCAGTATCCTATGATAAACCACAATGGAAGAGAATACAAAAAATAAAAAAAAGGATGTGTATATATATATATATGTATAACTGAATCACTTTGTATATATATGTTTAACTGAATACAAAAAAAGAATGTATATATACATATATATATAACTGAATCACTTTGCAGAAATTAACACAACGTTGTAAATCAACTATACTTCAATTAAAAAAATAAAGCGCATATGCCTGTCAGCTAACTTAAAGACAAAATTTTTATTTTGACTTTGAAGACTGAAATTCATTACAAAAGTAAAATTCATCTGTCAAATCAAAGTTTTTAAAACCAGAGCTCACTATGCAAAGTGAAAACAGTACTTACTCTCTTAATTTGCACATTTGTTTCCTCTTATGATTTTTGTTTGTTCTTTACAAACTTTTAGTAGTTTCCAGAAGAATTTGTATAATCTTATATAAAGATATTAATACTGTAATATCTAAAAGTACTGATTTAAGATCTTATGTAAGATATTCACATTCTATAAGATATCAACCCTTTGATATCTAAAATGAAGACACCACACTCTCTGTAAGTTTTCTTCAAGGTTTTTTAATTTATGTAATATGGTATTCTTTTAAGAAAAACACAGTAGCTTTTCAGTTTTGTGCTACAAAATCTGTAATTTTTTTGTACGTGTTCTTTTCTAAAGTATTCCAAGTTCGGAAAGTGCTCACTCATCTAGAAGATGGTACATACTATATTTGGTGCAATGTGTTTCCTTAATATTTACATCACCTAGAACTAATTGTTACTTATGGCATTAGGTAAGATTATAAATAGAATCTGGCCCTGCTCAGTGAAATAACCCAGTCACAAAATAACACTGTATGATTTCACTTATGTGAGGCATCTAAAGTAGTCAAAGTCCTAGAGAAAGTGGAATGGTGGTTACCAGAGCTGTGAGGCGGAAGGAAAAGGGAGTTGTTTAATGCGTATGGAGTTTCAGATTGCAAGAAGAAAAAGTTCTGGAGATCTGTTTCACAACAACGTGAATATTCTTAAAACTACTGAACTGCATACTTTAAAATGGTCAAGATGGTTAAACAACAACAAAAAAGAAAAGTTATGCTCCATTTCTTCTCTTGCTATATTTTCCACAAATCTAGGGCTAAAATGTCTTTTTTTAAACATTCTTCTCTCTTCATTGCTATCACCTGTCAATGTAAAGATCAGACAACAGTTTACAAGTAATATCTTGCGAGAAGAATTTTCCCATAATAAGAATATTGAGAGCTTAAAATTTCACCCACTTTAAGTGTACATTTCACTGATTTTAGTGTGTTTATGGAGCACAGACATCATCTCAATCCAGTTTTAGAACATTTCCAACACCCTAAAAAGATCCCACATGCCCTATTTCAGTCAATCATTGTCCCTCTAACCCCATCCCTACATCCCTACAACAACTAACATGCTTTCTGTCATTATGGATTGATCTGTATTTTCAAGAGCTCAATATAAATGGAGTAATACATTACATATCCTTTCATATCTGGCTTATTTCACTGAGTGTACTTATTTTGCGATTCATTCATGTTGTGTGTATCAATAGTTCATTCTTTTTTACTGCTGGGCACAGTATCCTATCATATGAATACATCACAGTTTGTTCATCCATTCTTCTGTTGATGGACACCTGATTTTTCTCACTTTTGGCTATTACAAATAAATACACGTACTTCAGGCATACATGTTTCATTTTTCTTCGGTAAATACTTAGGAATGTAATTTCTAAATACTATGGTAAATTTATGTTTAGCATTTTAATGAAGTGCCAAATTGTTTTCCTAAGTGACTGTTCAGTTTTACATTCCCACCAGGAAAATGGGGCTCCATTTTCTCTACATCTTCGCCACTAACTGTTACCATCTCTTTTTTATTATAGCTGTTCTACTGCATGTATAGTAGTATATATAGTAGTATATATTCTTTTCATTTTCTTAATGGTGTCTTATGAAACATAAAAGTCTTTCATTTTGATGAAGCCCAAATCAGCTATTTCTTTAATGGATCATGTTTTTGGTGAGCTTTTAAAGAAATCTCTGCATAACCAAAGGTGACTAAGAATTTGTATGTTTCTTCTAGAAGTTATATAATTTAGCTCTTACATTTAAGTCTGTGATCCATTTGGTTAATTTCTGTGTCTGACATGATATAAAAGGTCTAAATTCACCTTTTTAGCATGTAGATCCATAACTGTCCCAACACTATTTGTTGAAAAGACTGGAATAATTCTATTTTGATACTTAGTAGATTCAGGTTTTTCTAATTATTCTTCAGGATTATAAAATCAAGGGGAGAGAAAAATTCTTGAGATTTGGACTGGATTGGCATTAAGCATCACTAACAAAGCCCTGATATCTCTATAATATACATACTTTCATCCAAGAACATATCTGTCCAATATCATATTTATAAACCTGTAGAAAAAGTGAGGGTTTGGTTTGATTATAATTGTAACTCTCTATAAAGCTACATAATTTTCTTCAAAGAAGCTAAATATACTCCTATTGAGATTATTCTTACACTCTTTATTCTCTTTGCTGCTCTTGTAAACATGCTCCCTTTCTTCATTACATTTTCTACTAGTACAGTGGCATTCCATTGATACCATATATTCATTTTTATCCAACTCTTACAGAACTCTTGCTTAGCACAATGACAACAAATGGCTCAACTTTCTTCTCACTGTGGAATTTACGCAGTCTACATTCCTTCACCCGAGGCACCATTCCTAGACAACCTGGAATTTCATCTCTAATATACCTCTACATCATCAAACATCTGCACTACTTCAAAAGTTGGCCACTATCTGGAGGAGGTTACAAGCCCATGACAAAGATCTATAACATGCTCTCTGATACTCCAAAGAGGATAACAAGGAAGGCACTGGTAAATCACAGAGGCAATAAAAGATGATCTGATTGGAGAAATAGTTATTTTAAAAATATTCCAGGGCTTCCCTGGTGGCGCAGTGGTTGAGGGTCCGCCTGCCGGTGCAGGAGACACGGGTTCGTGCCCTGATCCGGGAGGATCCCACGTGCCGCGGAGCGGCTGGGCCCATAAGCCATGGCCGCTGAGCCTGCGCGTCCGGAGCCTGTGCTCCGCAACGGGAGAGGTCACAACAGTGAAAGGCCCGCGTACCGCAAAAAAAAAAAAAAAAAAAAAAAAATTCCGTAATATTTCTATTTTGGAATACTTACAAATTGCTCTATCCATTAAATAGAAAAAAATTAAGATTTAAAAATTATGTGCAAATTTTTTAAAGTAGTTTCTAAGTTCTAAAGATTACACACATACACATGTTCAGGTCAAATGTATTTTTAACAGCATAAATATAGGCAGAGAAAAACAAAATGGCAGCACTCAGTGGCTATTTAAAATAATATTATCGATTCAATTTCCAAATTACATTTCTAATTCTTCGTAATCACATACACGATGCAGCTTAAGGTAAGCGTACACAGGCAATCATATATTTAAAACTAAAAGCATTATATATAAAAATAAAAGACCGTGGATTTTTTTTTAAAAAAAAAACCTCTCTTATTTTAACCCACCAACTGGACATTACCACTTTACATGGAGAAAAGCTACATCTATATATCAGCTTTATTAGTGATTTTTCTCCATATATGTATACATGAAATTTCTTTACAAGCCTGTTAAAAAAAAATCACCTAACATTATTAAACACCTTTTACACAGTTATGCAAAGTCAAATATAAATGTAACATTTTGAAGTTCCAATGACAAATGATACAAAGCTAGCTTTGCTAATGCATTAAAATTCAATTTATATAATTTTTTATGAACACAGAGATTGTATAACTAAAAGTTATATAAATAACTCATTTAGGCACTGTTACTCTTATTGCTTAAACATTTTTCTAAAAAGAATCTTTATAAGCATAACTTGAACATAATACATAAAAATTATGTAACTAAATAATAATCACAATTAGGCAAGATTTGGGCATCTTTAGAATGACTATTATTTAAAACACAATTTAAAGGAAATATTCCTAAAATTATGAAGTTAACCTTAATACAGCTTTTAAAAAATCAAGACAATAGGTCACTTCTTATTGGGCCAATTTCATTTTCATGTCATTTGCATGTAGAAATATTAAAGGATGAGAGACTTGAGTGCAGCTAAGAGTGATGGGACTGCAGGTGATTTAGCTATTTCTTTTAAGATTACTTATTTTGCTTGTACTTATTTTGCTTGTACTTTTTAACATATTTTTGACTGGAGATGTAGTTTCGGCAAAAATCCCCGTCAATAATGTATTAATACATCATGAGAAAAATAAAATGTAATAACCTGGGTAGTGTAACAATGGTAACAAAAACAATGGTTTCTCTGACAGAGGTCTTCAAGAACCCCCCAAAATCACTGATTATTCTGGTCCCCCTGTGCCTTAAGTCTGGTATGATGCCAATAACAAGAATAGCTTGCAATATGTGAGCACATACTTTGTCCCATGTATAATATTCTGCATGTCTAGCTCCATGAAGAAACTGAAACTTAGAAAGTTTAAACGACTTGTCAAGCAAACATGAGCAACACTTGGAATTAACACCTAATTTCAATTCTAAACTCAGGCTCTTTACATGAAGTATATCACCACGCCGTAACTACTCAACAAGTTGGTGCTAATTACTATCAAATCTTCCTGTTACGCTACTGCGCCTGTCTTTTGCAGTCACAAAAGTTACTGAAGTTTTAACAGCTTTGACTCTTCTTTGGGACTCTTCTGTTGGGTATCTATCCCACAGAAACGAAAACATATACATATACAAAGAATCTGTACGCAAAGGTTCATAACAGCATTATTCACAATGGTCAAATACTAAAAACAATTAAATGTCTATCACCTGACTAATGGTAAACAAATCCATACAATAGAATACTATAAAGGAACTAAATAATAAAATAAGTAGAACAGAATAGAATTAAATTAAAATGAAATGAAATGAAACTAAGTACTGATATCTGCTACGACATGGATGAACCTCAAAAACACTATGCTAAGTGAAAGAAGCCAGACACAAAAGACCACATATTGTATGATTTCATTTATATGAAATGTCCAGAAAAAGCGAGTCTATACAGACAGCAACAGATTAGAGGCTGTATGCGGAAGTGAGGGCAGGACAGGGATTAACTATAAACAAACAGGGATCCAGGATCTTTGGGGATTAATGGAAATGTTCTGAAACTGTACTGCAGTAATGGCTGCACAGCTCTGAATTTACTAAAAATCACTGAACTGTAAACTTAAAATGGATGAATTTTATGGTAGGTAAATTATACCTCAATGAAGCTGTTAAAAAAAAAACCAAAAAAAACCCACCTGTAAAACATTCCCTGCAAGATACAAAACTAGGGGGCTTCCCTGGTGGCACAGTGGTTGAGAATCCGCCTGCCAATGCAGAGGACACGGGTTCAGTCCCTGGTCCGGGAAGATCCCACATGCCGTGGAGCAACTAAGCCCGTGCGCCACAACTACTGAGCCTGTGCTGTAGAGCCCATGAGCCACAACTACTGAGCCCACGTGCCACAACTACTGAAGCCTGTGCGCCTAGAGCCCATGCTCCACAAGAGAAGCCACTGCAATGAGAAGCCCACACACTGCAACGAAGAGTGGCCCCCGTTCGCTGCAACTAGAGAAAGCCCGTGCACAGCAATGAAGACCCAAGACAGCCAAAAATAAATAAATAAAATTTATTTTTAAAAAAAGATACAAAACTAGATTTCAGTAAATGAAAAGACATTCCATACGCTGGAAGAGGAATACCCAAAATCCCAAAGATGTCAGATCACCCTAATTTAGCCTACAAATACAATCCCAATAAAAATATCATCATGTGTCTCCCCACTAGCACCATCCTCAGATAAAAAGTTGATTATAAGTTCACTTGGAAGAATAAACAGGCAAGAATAACCAGGAAAACATGAAAGAGTCTATAATTAAAACAGTGTGCTTCTAGTGAGTGGACAGGCAGACCAACTAATGGAACAGTATGAAAGCTCCATAAATAGATCCAAATACTTATGGAAATTTAACATATGACAAGGGTGGCAACTCAAGTCAATAGGAAAGTTTTTAATGATTTGTTTGGGATAACTGGATAGCCACATGAGACAAAAAGGATCCATTCTTCACACTGTACATGAGGACAAACATCAAATAGATCTGTGCTTTATACGTTTAAAAAAAAAAGGTAAACAATACAAGGGCTAGCGGGGAAATGGGTTAGTTTCCTTTTAAACTTGGAGTGGGAAAAACTTTCCTAATTATGATTCAAAAACCCAGAAACAGTAAAGGTCAATAAATGTGACTAATTCAAAAAAATTTTGGCAAGGTAAAGAAGTATTGCAGAGTCAAAAAACTAATGACCGGGCTTCCCTGGTGGCGCAGTGGTTAAGAGTCCGCCTGCCAATGCAGGGGACACGGGTTCGTGCCCCGGTCCGGGAAGATCCCACATGCCGCGGAGCGGCTGGGCCCGTGAGCCATGGCCGCTGAGCCTGCGCGTCCGGAGCCTGTGCTTTGCAACGGGAGAGGCCACAACCGTGAGAGGCCTGCGTACAGCAAAAAAAAAAAAAAAAAAAAAAAAAAAAAAACTAATGACCAATTTGAGGAAAATGTGTTATATAGGATGTATACCTCTAATATATAAAAAAAACTTCTAAAAATGAATGCAAGAATGAAGACCAACATTCTGACAGAAAAACAGGCAAATGAAATGAATAGATTGATCACAAGAAATGCAAATGACCTTTAAATACATGAAAAGACACACAAACATTAGTCATAAAAAATACAAATTAAAAATGTACTGACATACTATTTCTTGCCTCTCAGATGGGCCAAAAATTAAAATCTGACAACTAATTCTGCTGGAAAGGCTTTGGGAAAATAGGCACTTTCACACACTGCTGATGGACCCAAAATGGTTACGATCCTCTCAGAGAAATCTGGCCATATTTTTATTTTTTTTTTATTTTTTTATTTTTTTATAATGCAAAACATTTATTTGTGAAGTGAAAAGGAAAGCACACTTCTGTCACATGGAGAAGATCAAGATTCTTAAGTAGCTGACATTGGGACCTGCTGGGTGGGAAGATTTGCTGTGTTGCCATCAGATGTTGTCTTTTAACCTGATGTTTCAGATGCTTCAGCAGCCTTTTCAGGCTGTCCTTCACTCTTGGCCGCCTTTTCTAAGTCCTTCTGATAGTTAAGCTGGTATTCCAGATAGCTTATGTTCCTAGTCTGTTCATCCAGGAACTTCTTCATGAAGCGTGAGAGATTGGTTTCTTTATTCTTAGAAGCCAAGGTCTTCAGTTCTTGCAGCAGCGTGTTTAACGCTTTCTCCAACTGCAGAGCAGACTCTATAGCTTGTTTGCCAGTTCCCCAGTTATCTGTATCAGGCCTCTTAATCACCGGAAGGCAGACTTTACACTTATATTTTCTTAGATATTTTATGAACTGCTTTGCATGCTCTCTCTTCACCTCAGCTTGATCTTGGAAAAATGTATGAAAAGAAGGCACTTCTGTATCTTCAATGTAATAACAGGCCATAGATAAATAAGCATCACTGACATGCAGCTCATAAGATGCTATTTGATTAATAGCAACCCTACACTCTTCAGAAAGAAGGCCCTCTGCCTGGGACGCCATCTCAACTTTAGGAAAAACCAGGCATAAAAAGTGCTGGCCATATTTTTAAAATAACATACATACTCTTTTATCTTTGACTCAACAATTCCCTCCTAGAATTCTATCCCAAAGACACAATGGCAAAAACTATTAAATGACATATACAAAAAGTTATTCACTGCAATGCTATTCATAATAGTAAAAGTCTGCAAACTGTTCATCGATAGGGGACTAGAACAAATTAGGGTATAACTATACAATGGAGTACTGTGGACCTGTGGAAAAAATAAAAGAGGAGTGAAAAAGAATGAATAGAGGGATGAAAGCCTATATATCCTTTATATCTCATCATATATAAACTTTTATTCCTCTATTATATCTCTATACTCTAACGACTGTATACATCGTTAAGTGAAAGAAAGAGCTATATTTTGAGTAAGATAAGGGGAGGATGTATGTATGTGTGTGCATATGTATATATATATACACACACACACACACACACACACACACACACACATATATTTGATAATTTTTTTAAATAAATTTATTTTACTTTTGTCTGTGTTGGGTCTTTGTTGCTATGCGCGGGCTTTCTCTAGTTGCGGCGAGCGGGCGCTACTCTTCGTTATGGTGCATGTGCTTCTCATTGCAGTGGCTTCACTTGTTGCGGAGCTCGGCTCTTGGTGCGCGGGCTTCAGTAGTTGTGGCACACAGGCTCAGTAGTTGAGGCACACAGGCTCAGTACTTGTGGCACGCAGGCTCAGTAGTTGTGGGGCACGGGCTAAGTTGCTCCGCAGCATGTGGGATCTTCCCAGACCAGGGCTTGAACCCATGTCCCCTGCACTGGCAGGCGGATTCTTAACCACTGTGCCACCAGGGAAGCCCTAATATTTTTTTTTTTTTTTTTGCAGTACGCGGGCCTCTCACTGTTGTGGCCTCTCCCGTTGCGGAGCACAGGCTCCGGATGCGCAGGCTCAGCGGCCATGGCTCACGGGCCTAGCCGCTCAGCGGCATGTGGGATCTTCCCCGGCCGGGGCATGAACCCGTGTCCCCTGCATCGGCAGGCGGACTCTCAACCACTGCGCCACCAGGGAAGCCCAGCCCTAATATTTTTGAGGAGAAAAAAAAATGGAACAACAAACTAAAACAGAAACTAGTGAAAAATGATTATCTATTAGGGAGAAAAAGATAGGAAGAGAGGGCAGAGGTAGAAAACTAGACCTCAATGAATATATCTTGTTTAAAAGTTTTGACTTTGGAACCAGGTAAATATTTCACATAATTAAAAAGCAAAACTAAACAATTTTTACAAATCTCTTAAAAAACAAAACAAAATCCTTTGCAACAACCACAAATGATCCTAAATGCATATTAAATTGGTGGCATAACCACACAGAAAACCAGCCAAGGGCAAAAAAGGAACCACACAGAAAAATCTTTTATTATATTCAATAGAATTACTGTTAATAATAATTGTAGAGATTTTCATTTACATTCCTTTATGAGTGTTCACTTATGTCTACGTATTTATAGTTTGTATAGAATAAAAAAGTGATTAATAGTGTTAAGAATCCAGATTTTCAATGTGATAGTAAAGAGATCCAAAAATAAAACAGAAACTTACATAAAAACCCTAATCTTAAATTTTCAATGGAAACAGTCATATGAATTAATGATTTATCTTTCTAAAATCTTTACATTCCGAACTCTGTCCATTAAGAAAGACAAAAAGCAATGATAACCCAGTAGAACAATGAGCACTTTCGTTCCCAGTGGATAGCTTCTAACTATCACTTCTGAATAAAAGGAAATCAGGAGTGCTTGGAATGACTGGTTCCAGGTTTGGAACAGGAAATGTAAAGGATGAATCTGGACTATCTTGTTACATCAGAGAGTAATGAAGTTATCAAAGACTACTGGAGTGGCATCAAAAGGACACAAACCAGGGACTTCCCTTGTGACGCAGTGGTTAAGAACCCGCCTGCCAATGCAGGGGACACGGGTTCGAGCCCTGTTCTGGGAAGATCCCACATGCTGTGAAGCAACTGAGCCCATGTGCCACAACTACTGAGCCTGCGTTCTAGAGCCTGCGAGCCACAGCTACTGAGCCCACGTGCTGCAACTACTGAAGCCCGCGCACCTAGAGTCCATGCTCCGTAACAAGAGAAGCCACCACAATGAGAAGTCCACGCACAGCAACGAAGAGTAGCCCCCGCTCGCCGCAACTAGAGAAAGCCCGCATGCAGCAACGAAGACCCAACACAGCCAAAAATAAATAAAATTTTAAAAAAACAAACAAACAAAAAGGACACAAACCAACTTGAAGATGCTCCCACTGGCCAAAGATGAAAGTATCTGAACATCAAAAAGAATAAAAAGACTGCAACACATCAACTATGCTAAAATTCATGAGTTCAAAATGATAATTGAAAATGAAAAACCTCTCTGAATATTGCTAAAGTTTATTCTGAAAAGTGGTAAATGAAGGTAAAGACTCAAGCATTCATCTTACATTTACTGTATCACCTTCATTTCAGAGTAAACAATTAGCTGATGCAGGGAGAATTCTTCCTTATGAAATAACCTCCGTTAATAAATGTAACAGAATGATAGAAAGACAGCATTTTGCAACCCCTAATGAAATAATGGATCTAGGCAAGATCATCAAAGCTGCTGAAAGTATTACATGAAATGTTGATGGGGAACTTTATACTGGAAGGATCAGGATGACACCATCTGAAACCTCTAATCAATTTTAACATGCGATGCAACAGAAAGTACACAGCACCACCAAGGAAGAGTTGCTAAATCTAAGCAAGCTTTTAGATCCACCAGTTTGCAGGAAATATGTAGTATATAAAACAAGTTAAATGGTATGATGTCAGAAATTGTTCTGAATTCTCCACTAAAAAAAAAAAGTGAGAGATGGGCTTCCCTGGTGGCACAGCGGTTGAGGGTCCGCCTGACGATGCAGGGGACACGGGTTCGTGCCCCGCTCCGGGAAGATCCCACATGCCGCGGAGCGGCTGGGCCCGTAAGCCATGGCCGCTGAGCCTGCGCGTCCGGAGCCTGTGCTCCGCAACAGGAGAGGCCACAGCAGTGAAAGGCCCGCGTACGGCAAAAACGAAACAAAACAAAACAAAACAAAAACTGTCTAATGACTTAAAAAGTGGTTCTAGCAATTACCAAGTCACCAAAGTCTAAGGTGCCTGTGTGAATAAAACTGTTATCAGAAAATCTGGGTACCAATAAGCAATATTTCTAAATTGACATTTATTCAACATTTTATATATGCAAATAAATTAGTAACTTACTTTTAAGACATCTGACTTATTTGTGTGTGTGTGGTTTTTTAAAATATTTTTTAAATGTTTTATTATTAAAAACTAGTTTATAGGGAGGGTGGGAGGGAGACGCAAGAGGGAGGATATATGGGGATATATGTATATGTATAGCTGATTCACTTTGTTATAAAGCAGAAACTAACACACCCTTGTAAAGCAACTATACTCCAATAAAGATGTTTAAAAAAAAAAAAACTAGTTTAAAACACTGATCTAGGAACCAGAAAACATCAGGAGTACTTGGCTTCAACTTTTGGATTTGTGTTTCGGAGACAAACATGGATAATGTCTGAAAATAATGTAATTCTTCCAAGAGAGACAGTTAAAAAACCCACGTGCTACAATTAGTACTAAACAAGATTTTAAAATGAATTACAGAGTTCGCATTTATCTTGACTACTTGAGGATATATGAACTCCTTTCTTCCTAGATAAAAACAAAGATTCTGGCCTACATTTACTCTATTCTCATGCTTCCTACAAATACCAGGTCCTTAGAACTTCTGCTTTACATCACCAACCATCCTGCCTCATTAATTTCAAGCAGAAATTGGACTCTGCTGCTCCTACTCCCAAAACTAGAGTCTTCACATTCTAATTACCTGAGAAAAATGTGAAATGTGACATTAAGCAAGACAATGCCTATTCTCACCTCCCTCTTTCTCAAGAAACCTCAGGGAATGGTTGCTGTAACCGCCTTTCAGCTGCAGGTGATCTCAATTAACTCTTTTTAAAACAAATACTTGGGTAGGTTATTATAAAAAAATGAACTAACCATAGCTAAGACTAAAATTAAGAACAAAGTTGCTGATTTCAGGGTTCTGGCAAGAATGGAAAAATAAACGTGGAAGAGGAAAGGGTGCCTTGGAAAAGGAAGGGACCCATATAGAAGGAGAGAAGAGGGAGAAATGGCATATCTGCACAGGAGACTAGTAAGTAGGCTTTGTCCTCAACAGGCAGGACATCAGGCAAAGACTAGGAAAGCGCTGTGTCAGTAATTGGAAACCATTATCTCAGCCGTTTAAAAAGCTCTCCCAACCCCACTTTCCTTACACTTTCACAAGAAATTAATCTTTTACCTCAGTTCAGACTTCACTCAATGCTCACTTCATCAAACTACCTTAAATTACAACAAACTGTAAAAATGGTTTATATGGAACATACACTTCAGAGACTGTACATGAACTTATTCTAGTTAAATATAACATTTATACACTTCAGAGACTGTACATGAACTTATTCTAGTTAAATATAACATTTACTGTGGTGAGGGGCGCACTCAAGCTAGTCATCTATCGATTCATTTTTAACTGATTAATCATAGGCTCTACTGAGCACCCTCAGGACTAAAAGTTTGTGTTCCAGTATTAGAATAAAAGCTACCTCTCAAATGCTTGAAATTATTTTTCCGTTATAAAGAACATGATAAAGGAAGAGTAAACAGGAAGAATAGAGTACTTAAAGGAAAAATAAGCGTCTTTTTTTAGTGACTAGAATTGTTCTTACTGTAGTTGAATGTGAAAGAAATCTATCACATAGCTATCTGAAAAGGCACTCATAAAAGCTAAACGTAATAAGGAAGCACTATGGGAAAAAAAACTGTACCATAAATCAACAACTCACAAAATATAATCTGATTATGTATAAAATAAAAACTTTTTCCAAAAAAAACCCCAATAAAACCTCTTGCTTTATTTTTGCCAGAAAAATAGAAAATTTTTTAATTTTCTATTTAAAATTTTAGAAATTTTTAAAATTTGTATCTTAGAATTGGGGTCATGGTTTAATACTACAGTTGGTAATTTATCTATATGGCTTAAAAATTAAAGTTAATAGAGCCTCATATTCCTTCTAAATACAATGAAATCACTAAAATGTAGAAGAAAATAAGCACAAACACAATGCAATGGCTTCCATGCTATTCTGAAACTTAAGAAACAAAATTTTTACCTGAGGGAACAGTTGGATTGTTTTGGTGGTTTTCACTGGTAGAAACAAACAAATCTTCTCCTTCAGTTGATGAGCTGGAAGAGGATTCACTGCTGAGGTCATTCTCACTAGAACTACTAGAACTGGGGAGCAATGCATATTTTCTTCGGGCTAACACTTCTCGTTTTTTCCTCTGCATTAATATCCTCTCTTTTTGTTTCTGTGTCCTCTGGGAGGAATTATTTTTCACGAATCTCTTTCTGCATGGAAGTCTCCTTAATGAACTGCTATGAAAACAGGGTCTTTTCATTAACAATCCTGAAACAGATTCTGTCTCAGTCCGAGGCCACTTATGGGACCGTGCACTATGAGTTCTACTTTTAGCACTCAAAATTGCCTGGGAATGTCTTACAGAGACTTCTTTATCCTCATCTGAAGTCACAGTATCAGAGTCTCCAAAATGTAGACTAGATGAAGGAGAAGAAAGACAATCACTAAAAGAGGAATCGTTATCTTCATCACTTGGTGTTTCTAGGTGTTGTCTCAATCCTAATATGCCCTGGTTCTCTTTAGCACAATTTTGCATGTATGAAGGGCCAGCCTGCTGGCTTTTGCGTTTTTTCCTCACAACAACACTTTTTTCTTGCTCTTGTTGGTTACCATTCATGTCCTTCTCTTGTTTTTGAGAATCATCACACAAATGTGAGAATTCATTCCCCACTTTACTATTAATCATCTCAACTCCTGCAGGAAAACTTCTGGCTGCCCCAATGGGCTCTGGATGCAAGAGGATCCCTTTCAGACTCTCCTGTGTCTTTGGTGCATCAGAAGGAATCTCACTCTTCATATCCACTTTTAAGGTATAGAGCTTGTTATATTCAGGAGTCCATTGAGACATGGGAAATTTTAAGGAAGGCCTAGAAGACACAATAAGATATTAAAAAGATGGTTAATGTGTTTTATTATACTGTTTAAACAGTTCTCAGATTCCACTGAAAATATCCCTGTAATAGGGCAGAATTGCCTTTTCCTCATCAGAATATAAAATGGCTGTAACGAGTCAATTTTCTCTGATACCTCTTACCCCTAAACCCAATTTTTAGAAATAAAAGATTACAGAACATAAGCCTACTTCAAAACTTCTATTAACCAAAAAACTGATCTTACTGTGTATCTTCCTAACTTCAGCAGCATAACATATCTGGTCAAAATCAAACAATTTCTCTAAAACCTATTATAGTAAAAATAGATAAAAGGATTAGAATTCAAAAGGCTTTGATTAATCAACACTGGTTTTCTCCTGGTATCACATTTTAAAGTGATAATTACATCAAATACTTTCTGTACATCTATATGGTTACTATGTTAGATATATTACTATAAACAACGAACTAATATAAATATAGCTTCTCTTTCATGGTTCTTTCCTTCATAGCACTCTAGTCTCTAACGAGAACCTGAACTCACCAATAGACAGTAGGCACAACTACTGCATTTCATAAAGTTTTAGATACATACCGAATGACCAGAGCCAAAACTGAACTGCTGAAGATCATTCAGTTAAAGCAACACAGCAGAGCATAAAATCAAACTTTCTACAGCTAATCTAAGAATCTAAATCATTAAATCTCTGAAATTATGAGCAGCTGAACAAGGGGACTTGAAATTATAGCATCTACATCAACTCAATGTACATATAAGAATGGTGATAATTTAAGGTAGTAAATATAATGACTCAAAATGGAATATACTTATTTAAAAGGTAGTTAATATGACAAATGAAAACCTTTACTAGTGCTAAAAATGATTTAAACAATGTTAACAATTTAAACTTAAGTTTTTATTGAAGTGTATAACAAAGACACATGTACTCTAAGTCTATAGCTCGGTGAATTCTCACACATCTATGTAACTAGCTCCAAGATCAAGAAACATAAGATAACCAGCACTCCAGAAATCCCCTTCCAGTCACTCCACCCACCAAGAGTTGTAACCATTAACTTAACTTCTAACACCATAGTTTTGTACTTAACGTGCACTTTGTAAACCACTTCCGAAAAAGAGAGGAAAAAAAGATAGATATTTAGTAGCAAGTTTTTTCTTCTCCACAAATGACAGTTACAGGAATAAACAACTTCACAGGTATATATTTTAGTATATAACTATTATCAAATAGATGAACAGATGACAGTAATTAAAAAATGAAACAACCTATTTCTATACGAAGCTATCAAAACCTCTATCTTCTTCAAGGGCAGGTGGTGGTGTATCCAAGATCAGTCATCAAGCCCTGTCTGGATCCACAGTAAAGGAGGAACAAAAAGATGGGTGAACACCTGGGTAGAGCAATGAGAAACTGTAAGAGGTGGCCAGTCACACAAGGATCACCATAATTAAATGCAAGAAAAAACAGGCCACAACGATAAGGCACAGGTATATGTGATTCAAGATTTAAGCTGGTCCCACTAGGATAGCTTTAATAAAAAATACAGATAACAGCAAGTGCTGGCAAGGAAGTAAAGAAAATGGAACCCTCATACATTGCTGGTGGGAATGTAAAATGGTGTATACACTTTGGGAAAGTAGTTTGGCAGTTCCTCAAAAGATTAAACACAGAGTTATCATATGATCCAGCACTCCACTCCAAGGTATACACCCAAGAGAAATAAAAACATACATCCATGCAAAAATTTATACACAAATATTCATAACACCATTAGAGCCACCAGCAAGAGCCAAAAAGTGTAAACAACATAAATGTCCATCAACTGATGAAAAAATAAATCCACAAAATGGATTAATACTCAGTAATCAAAAGAAATGAAGTACTGATTCATGTTACAACATGAAACGAACCTCAAAAACACTATGCTAAGTTAAAAAAAGGTCAAAAAACCCACATATTTTAAGATTCCTTTGATGGTTGTTCAACTCAGTGAATATTACGAAAACCACTGAGTTCAGTACACTTAAAGAGAGACTTGTATGGTATGTGAATTATATCTCGATAAAGCTGTTGCCAAAAAGTCAAGACGTAAAGTATCATAATTATCTGGGCATCAGATAATTATGAACCCCTCTTTTGATTCACATCAAAAATATCATGTCATTTGAAAAAATCTGGGGTTCTTCTAGAAGTCATGTCTCCCAGGAGCTGTGCTGAGTTGGATCTCTGAGGAAACAGTCTTCATATGCTGAAGAAAAAAAGTGTCTTAGACTCCTCATCCTTAATTACTAAGTCACCCTCTGGGCCTTGGTAATGGAGATCCTGAGAGGCAATAAAAACTTGCCAAAAGAACAGATAAATTATGAGACCACGAATATATAAGTGAATTTACAAAGAAGTGATTCATAGCATAATTTACTAAACTCAATTTCTTTTCCATCAGTTTATGCCCCAAAGCCAAAATAATGAACTCTTTATGGTTAACTCTGCTCTGGTTTTTGGTAAATTCTGTCTGCCCCATTCAAGGCAGGGAGGGAAAAAGGGAGAATGGTGGTGTATAATGTGGTGTGTGGTATGTGCATTTGTATACCAGTAACTGTTCTCTGCATTGTCATGCAGTCCTTAGATGCAATATTAACATCCCTTATAACCTGAGATGTTCCCACCAAGGGAGTACAAATGTATGCTCTATCTTGAACTAAGAAAAAGAAGAGAAGCAAGGTCATGTAAAGAAATAAATACCAATACTATATTTTTTTAACTAAAAAAGCAACAAGATTAACACAAAGGATCAATAAAGAATGTTCTGAACTATTTGCTATTTGATAAAATCATGATGTAGTCTTTTCTTTCTTTTTTTTATTTTATTTTATTTATTTACTTTTTTTTTTTTTTTTTGCGGTACGCGGGCTTCTCACTGCTGTGGCCTCTCCCGTTGCGGAGCACAGGCTCTGGACGCGCAGGCCCAGCGGCCATGGCTCACGGGCCCAAGCCACTCTGCTGCATGTGGGATCCTCCCGGACCCGGGCACGAACCCACGTCCCCTGCATCGGCAGGCAGACTCAACCACTGCGCCACCAGGGAAGCCTTAGTCTTTTATTTCTGTAAAAATTACTGGCTGACCTAATTTACAAAGGAGGCAAGTTTGCACTAGATATAGCTATCTCCTTGGCCACATTATGAATGGTTTGATATTATACAGTGTTTCAATACTGAAAACCATAACACTAGGCCCTCTTCGTACTGGTTTGATCCAATCATTTTATTGCTATAACAGCAGCATACCATTTACTCCTGACAGACAATAGTTTAGGATACACAACTAGTAAATCTTGCATGAAAAAAAGCACAACAGCGGGCTTCGCTGGTGGCGCAGTGGTTGAGAGTCCGCCTGCCGATGCAGGGGACACGGGTTCGTGCCCCGGTCCGGGAAGATCCCATATGCCGCGGAGCGGCTGGGCCCGTGAGCCATGGCCACTGAGCCTGCGCGTCCGGAGCCTGTGCTCCGCAATGGGAGAGGCCACAGCAGTGAGAGGCCCGCATACCGCAAAAAAAAAAAAAAAAAAAAAGCACGACAGCTAAAAAGGCTAACTTTCAGAACTAAAAATTAGGGTTAGGATTTGGCAATTTACATTATAAATTAAGCTTATATGAGGGTATAAGCTTAATAAGGGCGGTAAAAACCCATTAAGATTACCAATACAACTTTCAGGAACTGTACTTCTAAACTGTAATACAGTTTAGAAACAGTCACTATTATTAGTATGAACCTTCACTACCAAAGGTAAATATACTTTTTTATGATTTACACAATAGTTTAAATTTTGAATTTTTTAAATAATTAATTTTACAGAACTCTAAAGGAACAAGATTTTAAAAGAAATGTATAAGATAATTTTGAATCTTCTACAAAAGTTTTAGAGGTTTTCAGAAAATGAACTAGAAATATGTTTGCTGTTTATCTTCTTTCATATAATTACATGGAAAAAATTAATACTTGTGCCACAGGCATGTTTTAAACCTTTTCTCTTTCACTGATATTTATTTTACTTTGTGCCAGTTTAAGAATATTAAATCAATTGCCTGACAGAATACTTTCCTATTATATATTTATATTTATACTTTATAAAAACCACTACTTATAGCTAGATAATGTAGACAGTATACTTTACATATTCCGAATAATGAAAATTCCATTAGTAAGAAAGAACAGTACCAACAGAGTGAAAAGGCAATCTACAGAATAGGAGAAAATGTTTGTAAATCATACATCAGATAAGGGATTGGTATGAAGAATATATAAAGAACTCCTGGAACTCAACAACAACAAAAAACAAATGACCCAATTAAAAATTAACTAAGGACTTGAATAGTCATTTTTCCAAAGAAGATATACAATAAGCACGTGAAATAAGCACATGTGCCGATAAGCACATGAAAATATGCTCAATGATTTCACTAACCATTACGGAAGTGTAAGTCAAAAATATGAGACACACTTCACCCATTAGGAAGGCTATCAACAAAAAAACCCAAAATAGCAAGTGTCAGTAAGGATGCACAAAAACTGGAACCCTTACAATGGTGGGAACATAAAATGGTGCAGTAGCTCTGGAAAAGGGTATGGCAATTCCTAAAACAATTAACACAGAATTAGTGTAGGATCTAGCAATTCCATTTCTGGTATATACCTAAAAGAAAGCAGGGACTTGAACAGATATTTCCGCACACACGTTCATAGCAGCATTATTCACAACAGCCAAAAGGTGGAAGCATCCTACGTGTCCAATGACAGATGAATGGATAAACAAAACGTGGTACACATACAACGGAATATTCAGCTTTAGAAATTTAGGAAGGAATCCACAGAAAAACCTGCACACATATGTTTACAGCAGCTTTATTCATAATTGGCAAAACTTGGAACCAAGATGTCCTTCAGGAGGTTAATGGATAAACTGTGGTTTATCCAGACAACTGAATATTATTCAGTGCTAAAAAGAAAGAAGTTATCAAGTGATGAAAAGACATGGAAGTACCTTAAATGCATTATTATTAAGTGAAAGAAGCCAACCTGAAAAGGCTACATTGTGTATGATTTCAACTATTTAACATTCTGGAAAAGGTAAAACTATGGAGAAAATCAGTGGTTGCAGATCAGTGGTTGCAGGGCAGGGGCTGGGGGAGGGGGAACAATGAATAGGTAGACCACAGAGGATTTTTCGGGCAGTGAAAATACTCCGATATTATGATGATGACTATATGCCATTATACATTTGTCTAAACCCACAGAAGGTACAACACCAAGAGTGAACCCTAAGGTAAACCATGAACCTTTGAGTGATTACGATGGGTCAATTTAGGTTCATCCTTGGTTAAAAAAAAGAAAAGTATCTTTTGATGACATATTGATAATGGGGAAGGCTATGCATACGTGGGGGCAGAAAGTATAAGAGGAATCTCTAACCCTTCCTTTCAATTTTGTTGTAAACCTAAAACAGCTCTAAAAACAAAAAGTTTAAAAAAAAAGGAAATTCTGACACATGCTACAACATGAACGGAACTTGAGGACATTAAGTGAAATAAGCCAGTCACAAAAGGTCAAATAGTATGAGTCCACTTATATAAGGTACATAGAGTAGTCAAATTCATAAAGACAGAAAGTAGAACGGTGGTTGCCAGGGACTAGGGGGAGGGGGAAGGGGAGTTAGTGTTACATGGGTACAGAGCTTCGGTTGGAGAGTACAAAAAAGTTCTGGACATGGATGGTGATGATGGTTGTACAGCAATGTGAATGTATTTAATGCCAAACCATATACTTAAAAATGGTTAAAATAGTAAATTTTATATTATGTGTAATTTACCACCACACACACACACAAAAATCCCTACACATTTAATCCTGTTGTGGTATCTGTTTCTCAAAGGACCTGGACTAACACACACTTCATTTAAAGAACCAATCTCGGGCTTCCCTGGTGGCGCAGTGGTTGAGAGTCCGCCTGCCGATGCAGGGGACACAGGTTCGTGCCCCGGTCCAGGAGGATCCCACATGCCGCGGAGCGGCTGGGCCCGTGAGCCATGGCCGCTGGGCCTGTGCGTCCGGAGCCTGTGCTCCGCAACGGGAGAGGCCACAGCAGTGAGAGGCCCGTGTACCGGAAAAAAAAAAAAAAAAAAAATCCAAAAGAACCAATCTCTTTTCCCCACCACTCTATATCACATCCTGATTTCTGTAAAGTAATTGACTTGCCAATTAAATGAAATTATATCATTATTTACTGTACATTGTACAAGTTCCCTGACTAGAATGGAAGTTCAAAGAAAGCAGAAACCTTGTCTGTCCTATTCACTGCCTGACTTGTACTAATTAAAACAGGTGACTGGGAAGCAGCTGCATAACACAGGGAGATCACCTCAGTGCTTTGTGACCACCTAGAGGGGTGGGATAGGGAGGGTGGGAGGGAGACGCAAGAGGGAAGAGATATGGGAACATATGTATACGTACAGCTGATTCACTTTGTTATATAGCAGAAACTAACACAACATTGTAAAGCAATTATACTCCAATAAAGATGTTAAAAAAAACCAAACAGGTGACTGGCACATAGTAGGCACTCAATGAATATTTTTAAATTGGATTAATCAGTAAAAGAATGCATGGATAAAAGTAAAAAATGACTGCTGTATTTTTTGCTTGGGTAACTAAGAATATGATGATACCAATCACTTAGATAGGAAAGAGGAGAATATGAAGAATGAGAATAATAGTAATAACAAAATTATGTAGTAATTATGTCTAAGACTTCTTGAACATTTACCATGGCCCAATTTTCAGTTACAGAAGCTCTAGAACGACAGAAGACATTTATCTTATATTTGGGAGTCCAATAAGCCCTTAAAGTAGAGAAACTGATCTCAAAAGGGAACAGTAGGGAAATAAGAGATTTTTCTTCTCTATAAAATTGGCAAACCTGATCTACATTGCTGCTTCTCAATGTATAGTAAGTATTAAATAGTGTTAAACAGTATTAAATACTGGTTGCATCTTCCAGAAAGTCTGCAGAGACCACTTTTAATGTCTCTGAGGGCATCAAGGTCCAAGGTTAAAAAATAAATCTTCAGGGACTTCCCTGGCAGTCCAGTGGTTAAGACCCCGCACTCCCAACGCAGGGGGCCCAGGTTCAATCCCTGGTGAGGGAACTAGATCCCGCATGCTGCAACTAAAAGATCTCACATGCTGCAACTAAAGACCCTGCATGCTGCAACTAAGGAGCCCACATGCTGCAACTAAGGCCCAGCACAGCCAAATAAATAAATAAATAATAAATTTTTAATAAATAAATAAATCTTCAAACCAGAGAATTGGCTGGATTCAGTCATACACATGTTTTATTTGCCCTGCACAACTCAGGGGGAAAAAAAAGAAAAAAGAAAAACAACTGATAGTTAATGGTGAAACACTACAGGAATTCTCACTAAAATCAAGAAGAAAAAATGGTTTTCATCATTATATAACACTGTTCTGGAAAGACTAGTCAAGTCATTCAAACAAGAGAATGGACATAAATTTTAAAAAGGAAGTGATTTTTTTATCATTATTTGCAAATGACATTAACAGATGAGAACAGGAAAACCACTGGAAACAGTAAGACAGAACAGGTACATGTATGTTTACCAAAATAATACTCCAAAATCAATGACTTTCCTTTAAATAAACGGTAGCTAGTTAGAAAATATTACAGAATAACAAAAATATACCACTCACTATAGAGGTGAAAAGATTTGATACCTAGTATCAAATTTAACAAGAGACACACAGGACCTATAAGAAACAACTACTATCATGTCAATTATGCAAAAATTAATGGGAAATTTTCTTCAACTATAAAACAAGGGAAACTAGCATTCCAATTCTCTTCACCTTCAAAAATTCTGTTATCTATAGTCCTCTAGCATACTGTAGTTCATAGTTTTATGTTAAGCAGCTCAGAATTTCTCCTTACTTTTCCAAGTAAAATCTTGAAACCCTCTGAGTAGAGAAAGGGAAGGACAGGGAGTCTCACTGGAGGGCTCCGTGTTGATATAAAAGGGAGTATTCTATTATTTGCTAGAGTCACAGGTCAGTCTTAAGGTTGCATTTCAAAGTAAGTGAACTAAGAAGGATTCATATGGAGAGTGAAAGGATTGAGACCTAAATCCAGAGATGTTTACTCTACTCCTTAACCTAAACAGATATCCATAGAGACAATGACTTGAGAGGAAGTGGACATGGGATATCCAGCCTCCATTCCATGTTGCTCTGGACATTATTACTCATGGTATTAAAAGGAATGAAGGTACAGTACAATGGAGTTTAGAACTATCAGACTCTTGAAGTTGCCTTATGAGAGGTCTGCCCAGGATCACTATCTCCCCTGAAAGGGTAAAAAGGAACAAAGAAGCACAGAAAGCACCCAGTTTACATTTAGAGTTCCCATGGGTTGATTATTTCATCGAAGGCTTACTCTGTGAATGTAGAATTTTTGTGCCCCACCATCCCAGTACAAACTTGACCTCAAATGACTTAGAGTAGAGAACTAGCTGATTAACCAAACCACCAAGAGGAAGACTTCAAAAAAAGAAATCTTCTATCTCCAAAATATTCTAGGAAGCTAGAAAATAAAGACAGTACAATAATAATCAAAAAAGCTATAGTGAATCTAAGGACTTTGGGAAAATATTACGGAAAAAAAAACACTCAAAGGATACCGAGTGAAAGGGAAGGTGATTATCCACATTTAAGTGGGATCACTGACAAAAAGGAGTAAATAGTCAAGCAAAGGTAAGTGTTATTCATTTGTGTACTAAAAAAATCTGGGTTCAAGTCTCTACCCCTGACTATCTGTGTAACCTAGGGCATATTACTTAAACTAACACTGTTTCCCCTCTATAAAATTGGGACAATAACAGTATCTACCTCGTAAAAGTGCTTTAACAGTTAAATGAGAGTACCTATCAGAGTGCCTGGCACAATGGCTGTTACTAATTCCTTTTCTACAGTTACACATATAAGGCATACAATGTTTAAGGCCTTCCCTTATACCTAGAAATAAATGAAGTCCTCAGAGTCAAAGAAGGGCATAAACTCGACTGTTCCTGCAGAACCTTAAAGTACAGAAATAAAGGCCTAAGATTCTTTCGCACAAAACGTATGAAAGCAAATAATTCTAGACTCTCCTTTACTATGGAGGATTAGTTTGGGGAGCTGGATGTTTCAGCTGCCCCATTTCTAATACTAGACATTATACTTTTGGAAAAAGAGAAATTAAATATCTGTCTAATAATAGGTTTCTATTACTCAATGAACTTAATGATTTTCTTGTTCGTCTTGTTTAAAGTACTCTAAAATCCCTAAGTATTAGTCATCAAAGAAAAACACAGCTAGCATCTATTTAGGTCTCCTATGAGTACAAACTGGGTGGAGTTCAATATATTATAGAGAGTCTACTGCTCTAGTCATGATTGTGTTATTATCATGGCCAGTAGCAAAATGAAGGGTGTATCTATCCTGGCAAGCCTGAAGAGTATCTGGCAGTCAGTTTCAACTAGTTAGTAAGGCAGTATTACAAATTATAGGGTACAATGCACAAATAGCTAACATTTCTGGCCTGGACTTTGGAATTTATATTACAACATGAAATATAAAGATATTGCTAATTATTATATAAAATATATTCTATCATGAAAATATGAAAGAATCAACCAAAAAAGGCTTATATCCGAAAAACTACAAAACTGTACAACACAATCCTCGTAAGTGGGGAGACACTTCATTTCTGAATGAGCAAACACTCCAAATTGGCTGTTACAAATTAGAATATACAAATTTTTAAAATATAAAACATAAATACCATCACCATAGACATCTTGGGCCTTTAAAAACATCATATATTTTTTAATAGTCTAAAGACATATATGTAAAGATTAATTCAAATTCATACTGTTAAAAAAAATTTAAAAAAAATTAAAAAATAAAAAAAATTCATACTGTTTACATTCAGTTTCTCATCATTTTGTTCACTGAAAATTTCAAATAATTTTGAAACATTTCAACATTTAATTAAAAATAACAACTATACAGTTATATGTATAACTGAGGAGGGTAGAAGTGAAAGGGAAAATTTGAATTCAAACTTTTTTTTTCCTTTTTTAAAATCAAGCATTAATTTTTATAACAAAGATAAAATTAGGTACATCTTGTTATCACTTATATGTGGAATCTAAAAAATAAAACAAATGAATGAATATAATAAAACAGAAATAGACTCACAGATATAGAGAACAAACTACTGGTTACCAGTGGGGAGAATGAAGGAAGGGGGGCAAGATAAGAGTAGGGGATTAAGAGGCACAAACTACTACATATAAAATAAACAAGCTACAAGGATATATTGTACAACACAGGGAAATATAGCCATTATTTTATAATAACTTTAACTGCAGTATAACCTATAAAAATATTGAACCACTATGAAACCAATACACCTGAAACCAATAAAATATGGTAAATAAACTATACTTCAATTAAAAATTCAGGGTATATGCATAAAATAAGCTGCTATGCAGCCTTTAAAAATGAGGTAGGCGGGCTTCCCTGGTGGCGCAGTGGTTGATGCAGGGGACACGGCTTCGTGCCCCGGTCCAGGAAGATCCCACATGCCGCAGAACAGCTAGGCCTGTGAGCCATGGCCGCTGAGCCTGCGCGTCCGGAGCCTGTGCTCCGCAACGGGAGAGGCCACAACAGTGAGAGGCCCGCGTACCGCAAAAAAAAAAAAAAAAAAAATGAGGTAGGCTCTGTACAAACTGATAATTTTTTTAAAGCAGGTTGCAAATAAGTGTTATAATGCATGGGGAAAATACAGAAAAATATATACTTAGTTTGGGACTGAAACTGTAAGGTGGAGACTTAGAGCACTGGGTTAGGAGCATTTATCTTTAGTGTTACAAATTTCTGCATGGTTTGAATTTTTTATAAAATGATCATTTGCCACTTCTGAAATCAAAGTACAAGAAGTTGTTAAAGGAGTAAAAAAAAAATAACTGAATATATTTTATTTTTCCTCTGGACTAGGACACAACTTTGTTAGTAGCAGATTACTATATAAATCAAATATATGATAGTATGATTTTTATGAGAACCTTGGCTAAGCATAAAATTCCTCCTTAGTGACCAGAAATGACCACCAGTCCTGGACAGCTTAATGAGAGAATAGGGCAGAAACTGATAGCATCTAATTGTTAGCAAATCTGAATGAAGTTGTCAAATTTGAGAGCTGATTATGCTTTTTAGTTACTGATACTAGTCTACCTAGGCACGTTGTTTCTGAACTTATCTGTATGAAGAAATTTTCATGCTTAGAAAGTAATAATCTATCATCAAATAATCTTTACCAATGAAAGTACAATAATTATTATAGTTAAGTGAAAAGTGCCCATAAAAACTCAAAAAAATGTTCAAGGAAAACAAACCTCCACAATCTTTTGTTCTTGATAGTTTTTCAAATGATCAATCTGCCAACTTTCAAAAAGCTTCAAATTCACAAATTTGAAGTGAATTGAGAGTTCTTTCTTTTTTAAAGTGATAGAGGCCAACATAAAGACAATATTTTTATTTTATATGTGGAAAGATATCTGCTTTAACTTGCCTAATTTCTTATCAAAATTTAATAATCTGCAAGAGCTAAATGTAGAATTAAACCATACTGCTAAATAAGATCTGACATCTTTACCAGAGTACATTTAACATTATGAACTAATTTTTGTTAATAATTTTAAGTGATTTGGTCTTTTACTTACGAATAAACAGTCACATATGTTGAATGATGCTAAAGTAGTAAGGAGAAATCAAATCAAAAATACAAAAATAAAAATCGTGGCTTATGCAAGACTCTTGGAAGTCACAAAGAGTCACAACCCTAACGAAGCAGTGAGCACATCCTTGTGAGAAGCAGGAAAGACTATTTGAAATAGGTAGGGTGGAACCAAATGATGGTGGGCTGAAAAAGTCAAGATGAAAATTTCTGACTGATACAGTATATGCCTAGTTATTCAATTAGTTCTGGAATAACTACAAGCCTATGTCAAAGGCAAATGCAATAACCAACTTAAAGTGGACACACAAGAATCACTACCTATGAGGGCTTTGTGGATCTGTGGGCAGAGATATAAATAAGATATAGGGTCTTATCTTTCAAGAAGTTCATAATTTAGTACGACAAAAAGAACATAAAAGACCCAAAATACAGAATGCTATGAATAATGATATAAATAAAAGCACTCTCTATAGAACACAAAGGAGAAAGCATGTGGTGTCTCTGGTAAAGGATTCATATAGAAGGTGACATCTAAGTCAAACCATGAAGTATGCAGAAGGTGATGGCAGGCAGAGAAAATCCTTCATTTCAAACAATGCTGAGACATGGCAAAGAATGACAGTATCAAAGTACTCTGATGTTTGGGGTGTGGGGGTTTTTTTGGTTTTGTTTTTTAGTGGGAGAGACTAAGCTAGAGTCAAATCATCAAAAAGTGAGGGATAATGTTTCTACTTAACACAGTTTAGATTGAAGGTGGCGCTAACAGCAAGAGGCTGGAGAGAAAGCAGAGAGACCAGGGAGAAGGCTTTGCAGCAGTGGGGGCAAAAGGTGGTTTTAGGGTTGGAGGGTGGTGTGAAGGAAGGAGAACTTGTTTACCAAATCAAGGGCTGCATCCCCAGAATCGACCAAACTTGAGCCAAAACACCAAAATATGACCCTGAAGCTGTCTACATTTTTTCAGAGCACTGCTCAACAAGTGAGCTAGAACCACAAACTGCAGAACACTACAGAATTATGCCATTTTGGAATGAATGCTGTTTCTTCCTGGTACCACACTTGGCCTTAAACTTTATACCCCCTAAATGAAAAAAACAAGAAACAAAAAAAAGCCTTCGTACTCCCACCCAAAAACATACTCATGTTAAAATATGGTATCTTTCATAATTAAGTAACTTATAATTCCCTTGCATAAAATACTCTTCAGGTTTTATCATGTTGTTGAAATAACTCCCCTTTTCTCTTTCTGTAAGGCAGTAATAAATACTCCATTTATCTGGAAGTCAGATTTCCAACAACTTCAACTCTTGGGAACAGAGCCTAAAGGAAAATGATTCTACGAAGGTTCAAAATAATTGTCAGAAAGGCCACATGCAATTCAATACTCAGAGACTATTATTTTATATTTAATAGTAATAAGCTTAGTTGTCTGATTACAGGTATAACAGATGGAATACTGGTGGCAGCACCTAATAATTAAAAGATAGAAGAACTAAGCCACTTGTCCCAATGACTAAAAAGTCAGCAGTTTGCCTAGATTAAATAACATTATTTATGTAAACAGATTCTGAGGGCAACACTGTAATAAGCAAAGAATAAAAGCTGATGTTCAGAATCATGATTCTGAGCCATCCAGGGGACAGACTGTTCTCAGTAAAATAAACAAGCATACAGCATGTTTTAGACATATTTATAATAATATGGTTAAAAATTTTTAGTTGCTTACCATGGGTTAACATGGTAACACATCAATTGTGACTAACAATATTATCTCAATTTTTATTGAAAATGTACAAATAAGATGACAATGTCGATGGTACAAAAAAACGCATATAAATTCACAAAAATGGTAAAAGAATAAAATATACAAAATACCTGCAAAATATGAAACTATATTCCTAATATGCAAAGTTTATTCAAACTGACAAGAAGGAAAACATATGTGAATTCTACCTATAATGTTTTACTTACTTTTATTCTTTTTTGAGAAATTTATAAAGTGAAATAACCAAATAGGAAAAAAAAAAAAAAGGAGAGAGATTCAGATTTGTTATTTAAAAACTCTGGTCCCTAGCGGGTGTCAGATCTAAATTGCTAAATATAAGTAGGAGGACAAAGGCTGAACTATAGAATTTTTAAAAAATTAGAAATTAAGTTCAGAAAACCTTGTGAATATCACTGGCTCTTTCTTCGACTGTTATGACAAAGATGAACTCTGCTATTCTTTGACTAAAACCTTTTCTTAGAGCTACAGTTGCTATTTCAAATCAGGTTTTCCAAGAGAATTCAACAACAAACTCTTTCCTTGATCCAGATCCATTCATTTTCTAAAATACTTAGTACAGTTTCAAGGCAGTAATAGATTAAAAACTCCAATTTCCATTACTTGCAACCAAACTCCAGCAAAAGCAATTGGAAAGAGGCTCCAACCTCCCTAATCTTTTACCTGCCCTGACAGTCTACAAATCATTTGTAAATGACTTGTATGTTTAAAAACAAAAAATTTCAGCATTATGGAAAAGAAAGGTAAGGCTGGAATAACAGCAGTTATGGCAAAATAATATTATTGATGATGACAGCAATAATGATGATGATAATAATGGAGAGGAACAGGCTCAAGGAAGCCTGAAATTCCTGTTAGCAGAAGTTCTCAAACACACTTCTTTGTCCATGGAAGGTTTCCTGATGACACCCTTCCTTTCTGCATCCAAAGAGAGTTCATCTCTTCTGAAATTCAGAATAAAACAGAAGAACCTAATGACTCTTCCCCATTTGCCTGCCCTAAAACAAGCATACATTCCTTAAAGCTTTCTGACTTTAACTTTTCTTTTTTTAAACACTTAGAAGTACTTTTAAAAATCTGCTTTTATGACTCCACAGCAGAAGACAAAGTCAACAAACACAGATACTATCAAGTACTATGATACAAATGTGTGATGCTATAACCACTCTACCATTCATCCAAATATTCAGACTTTCCACACTGTGCACAGGAATTGAGTCAAGAAAAGGGAACTAGGACCCAGCACCCAGATCCTGATTTTTAATATCATTCTTCAACAAAAGGAATCAGGGCTCCTTGGAGGAATGGCTGATACTAGAACTGTGGCAAGAAAAACAGATGAGCCTGGAGCATCTTACAGTACCAAAAAGTAAAGGACACAAAACACAAAAGAACAGGGGCATGTCAAAGGGACACTGGAGCCAACCTGCAAGAGCTCCTAATGGCCAAAGCTAGAACAGTTGTGGCAACAAAATAAATAACAGTACTGAATTCCAACTCAAAGTATGAAATAAATACCCATTTAGTCCACACTGATATAAACAAATGATTAAATAAATAAGTGGGAGTGAAAAGACAGAAGAATTCCAATTGATTATTGTAGATACATCCCTTCCAGAAGGTGGAACTTTGAACAATTTGTCCCCCTTTAATGACTTGCTTCCAAAAAAAAAAAAAAAAGACTAACAGGAAAGGACAGGAACTTTACTGTGGCGAAAGCTGGCAAACCCTACATTGACCAGGTGATCAAGGATTAATATCATCAATCATAAGTCATGATGCTAACAAGGGCACTTCACCTCTCTGGTATTCTTCCCGGAATCCACAACCCGAGTGAAACCAATGAGAAAAATATTAGACAAACCCAAACTGAGGGACATTCTACAAAACACCTGATAAGCACTCCTCAAAACTGTTAAAGTCATGACAAACAAGGAAAGAAAAACTGTGAGAGCACAGGAGACTACAATCAAGTAATGTACTAATGTTGGTTTCTTAGTTGTGATAGATGTACAATAGCTAAGATGTTAACAATAGGAGAAACGGTGACAGATTTATGGGAATTCTGTGTACTACCTTTGCAACTTTTCTGTAAACGAAAAACTGTAAAATAAAAACTTTTTTTTAAGGGGAAGGGGGGCACTAGGGTATTATTTGCAAATTTCCCCCATTCCTAGGAAAGGGAGGAGACAAATGAGAGACAATGGAGCTTACCCTGCTCTCCAATCTCACCATTACCTCACTACTGCCAACAATATCCCCCAAAATCTTACACTGAACTACTAAGGGAGGAGGGAGTGGGACTCTAAGGCTGGAACTACCAAGGGAAAAGAAAGGACCTAATACTATCTGGTAGCTCCACTGGGATAGCAAGGCATGTATCTGTATACACTGGGAAATTATGTGTAATTCATGGAATTTCTACAGAGAAATTATTGAATGATGTCACCTTTCCAAACTACCACTGGGAATTTGGCAAATAAAAATGTATTTCTTGGGCTCAACATCACTAATTATTGCAGAAATGCAAATCAAAATTACAGTGAGGTACCACCTCACACTGGCTATCATTAAAAAGTCTACAACTAACAAATGCTGGGGCTTCCCTGGTGGCGCAGTGGTTAAGAATCCGCCTGCCAATTCAGGGAACACGGGTTCAATCCCTGGTCTGGGAAAATCCCACATGCCACGAAGCAACTAAGCCCGTGTGCCACAACTACTGAGCCTGCGCTCTAGAGCCCGTGAGCCACAACTACTGAAGCCCACCTGCCACAACTACTGAAGCCTGCCCACAAATATCTGGACAAAACTATAATTCAAAAGATATATGTACCTCTATGTTCATAGAAGCACTATTCACAATTGCCAAGGCATGGAAACAACCTAAATATCCATCGATAGATGAATGGATAAAGAAGATGTGGTACATATATGCAATGGAATACCACTCAGTCATTAAAAAAATGAAATCATGCCATTTGCAGCAACATGGATAGAACTAGAGATTATCATACTAAGTGAAGTAAGTCAGAAAGAGAAAGACAAACACCATATGATATCACTTACATGTGGAATCTAAAATATGAAACAAATGAACGTATCTACGAAACAGAAACAGATTCACAGGCATAGAGAACTGACTTGTGGTAGCCAAGGGGTGGGGGTGGGGTCGGGATGCAGTGGGAGTTTGGGGTTAGCAGATGTAAGCTATTATATATAGAATGGATAAACGACAAGGTCCTACTGTATAGCATAGGGAATTATATTCAATATCCTGTGACAAACCATAATGGAAAAGAATTAAAAAAAGAATGTATATATATGTACAACTGAATCACTTCACCATACAGCAGAAATTAACACAGCATTGTAAATGAACTGTACTTCAATTTAAAAAATTTATTTCTTGGGTTAAAATGTTCAGCAAAGATGCATTAACAGCCAATATGTACACAAAGCATTCATGTGCCCGAATGCATGTGTGAGTGTGTTTTATCACTTTTTTGTGATATAAACAGTGAAGGAAAGAAAACTTAGTAGTAGTAGTACTTCCAAGCACTAAAGGCTACAGCGTCTTAATCATTAAATATGTACGACAACTACATTAAGACAAAACACTAGAATTAAACCATTTGTTCTTATACAAACTAGGAAATCTTTGGTCCCAACCTTGACAACCTTGGTTTGGTGTTGGACCATAACAAATCCCCTTCAGCTGGAATGTATGCCAAATCAAAAAATTCATGTGCTATGGACTGAATTGTGTCCCCTCAAAATTCATATGTTGAAACCTTAGCCCCCAGTACCTCAGAATGTGACTATATATAGGGCCTTCAAAGCAATAATTAAGGTTAAATGAGGTCATATGAGTGGGCCCTAATCCAATCTGACTGGTGTCCTTTATAAAAAGAGGAAATCTGGACACTCAGAGAGACACAGAGAAAAGACCATGTGAGTATACAACAGGAAGGCGGCCATCTGCAAACCAAGGAGAGAGGCCTCAGGAGAAACCAAACCTGCCCACAACTTGTTCTTGGACTCTTGTCTCCAGAACTGTGATGAAATAGATTTTTGTTGTTTAAGTCACCCAGCATGTGGTATTTTGTTATGGAAGCCCTAGCAAACAAATATACCATGCAATGAATACTTCCTAAGTGCTAGACTGTCCCAAATATTGCAAGTACAAAGATGAATAAGACGCAGACCTGTCCTTAAGAAGTTACAGACCAGCAGGTAGAGAAACCTATCAGTAGATAGTTAAAATACAGTATCATGAAAGAGGTATGCACTGAAACAAACCAGAGTAGAACTTAATTCAATTCTGAAGGGGAAGCTGTACCAAGGAAGGTTTTCCAGGAAGAATAAAAGGAAAAATAGTGAAATGGGAAGAAACGAGACTTGATTACCCTATTTCCATGGCAGACGTTCTCTAAATGAACCACATATTTAATGATGAAGTACACCTACAAAATTTTAAAAACCAGTGATCTGAAAGACAACATATGATCTTCTGAGAGACAACATATAATCTTCAAATATGCCATTCCACTTCAAACAACTAATTGTCTAGAACTTACTGTTAAAAAGAAAAGGAGAAAGTAAGATAACTTCTTGGGATACTTTTCAGCATATGAAAGAATAGACTAAGGTCCACAGAATTCCAAGATTTCCCCCAGAATTTGTTTTAATTTAGTATGAGATGGAGGAATCTACTTCACAACAACTAAAGCCCTATGTTCTCCCTTCATTTCCACCCTTAACACTAAGCTCACTCCCTACCACTCTAATCAGGCAGCACAGTCTCAACTTCACTACCTTCCAATAGGTAGAGAAGAATTGTAAGCTACAATACACTTAGAAGTTAAAACAGAATAAAGAGCAATCCCAAAACTTGTCTGGAATATACAAATAATCAGCAACATAAAATGAGCTGTATAATTAAAAATTAGCCTACAACATGCATTCCAAAATCTGTTTTTAGCCATGATTTCACATGAGGGCATAAATGGAATGTTCACCATAGTCTCAAGTGACACAAAGCTGAAAAAGGATTACATATAAACTGAATGACAAAATCAAGACCTGAAAATAAAAGCTTAGAATGAGATGAGCAAAGTCATTTAAAAACAAAAACTTTAATTAATATAAAGAACAACTAAGTTTACCTTATATTCAGATTAAAAACATAGGGGAGGAATTTTTTAATGTTTTTCACTGAATAATTTGCCTAAAGTCAATAACTGGGTAATATTCAGAGATATTCAGTTACAAATGCTCCAAGTTCTAATTTTGGTCTAGTTCTACAAAAAGAATATATGATATAACCATCTTTTTTTTAGCCTCAAATATCTAAGTTTTCTGGTCTGAATTTATCAAATTTAAAAGACATTTTCATAAATCATCACCATCTGGTCACTTCTGTGAAAGTGGAATGGAAAAAAGTGAGTTCTACCAGCATCTTCCTCATAAAGACACTCACCTTCACAAGGATTGATCTCTAGCCACCACCCCAAAATTTGAACAAAGAAATCCTCCCCAAACTACTAACATGTAAAAGTAAAATGTATGACAATAATAACACAAAGCACAGAAGGGGAGCAAAGAATAGACTGTTGTTTCTTACATTATACATGAAATAGTCTATTATTCCTTGAAGGCAGACTGTGAAAAGTTAAATATGCATAGTGTAAACCCAAAGAGACCATCAAAGATAAAAAATAAAACAAGTAGGTATAGCTAATAAGCCCATAGTGGAAGTAAAATGTAATGCAAAAAAACAAAACACAAAAACTAAAAAAAACTCAAGACTAAAGGGGACAAGAGAAGAGGGGAAAAAGGAACAGAGAATAAATGGGACAAATAGAAAACAAATAGCAAGATTACATTAAAGCCCAACTGTAACAAAACAGGGTGCTATTGGCATACAGATAGACTGGAAAGTCCAGAAATAGCCTCACACATATCATCAAATGATTTTCAACAACAGTGCCAAGATAATAGGGAAGGAGTAAGTCTTTTCAACAAATGGTGGTAGAACAACTAGTGAGCTGTCTGGGAAAAATCTCAACCCCTACCTTACACCAGATACAAAACGTAACTCGAAACAGATCACAGACTTAAACCCAAAAGCTAAAACTTCAAAAAGAAATGAACAGAAAATTTATGTGATCACACCATGGGCAAAGATTTCATAGAAAACAAAAAGGACTAAACATTTTTTTTTAACTGATAAACTAGACTTTATAAAAATAAAAGCCTTCTATTCTTCAGAGATACCATTAAGAAAGCAAAAAGGCAAGATAGCAAGCATAGAACAGAGAAAATTATATACATATATATAATTTACATGTATATACAAATACACACCCAATCTGAATCCAGAATATATGTAAAACTCTCACATCTTAATAAGACAACCTCCCAAAAAACAGGCAAATAATTTTTAACATTTTTCTAAACATATACAAATGGCCAGTAAGTACATGAAAAAATGCTCAATATTTTCAGTTATCAGGGAAATGCAAACTAAAACCACAGTGAGATACAACTGTATACCCAATAAAAGGCTAAAAGACTAAAAAGACCAAAACCACCAAATGTTAAGGACGTGGCACAACTGGAACTCCACATACAACTCTTAGGAGCTGCTAGTACAGTCACACATTCATCTAACCTATGATCCAGTAATTCCACACCTAGGTTGGAAAATACAGGTATACAAAAAGATTTGTATGTGAATGTTCAAAGCTTTACTCATAAGAACCCAAAACTGGGAAAAACAAATCTCCAACAAGTGAAAAGATAAACAAATTATGATATATAGGTACAATGGGATACCAAACAGTAACAAGAACAACAGCAAAGAAGGAACTACTGATACAAGTAACATTACAGATGACTCTCAAAAACATCCTGCTAAGGGAAGGAAATCAGATATGAAACATCTATCTATATTGATTCCATTTACATGAAGTTCTAGATCAGGCAAATTTAGTCTAAGATGAAAAAAAGTCAAAACAGTGGTTGTGTTCTACAAAGGATAGGGGGAAACAATTGAACAGGAGGCACATGAGGGAACTTTTCCGAGGTGATGGTGATGTTCTACCTCTTCATAAGGATTTGGGTTACACAAATGTATACATCTGGCAAAACTTAAATGGTACACTTAAGATTTGTGCATTTCACTGTATGTAATTTTACTTCAAAAACAAAGAACTGTAAACAAGTATCCAACTCTAGTTAATGACATGGAAGCTGAATTTGTTTAGGGGTAAAATGCACTGATGTCTGCAACTTAATTTGCAATACAAAACCAAACAAACAAAACACCACACACACCAATAAACTTGGCTGATGAATGGTTAGAGGAATGGATAGATGGAATGATATGTGATAAGGCAAAAAAGCAAATTGGTAACTGTAGAATCTAGGTGATAGGGAAATGGGTGCTTGCTGTACAATTCTTTCAACTTTTATATGTTTGCAAATTTTCACAAAAAAATGCTAGACAGAAAATATTTGATGAGCAGAAGAAGCCAGACACAAAACAGTAATATTACATGATTTGTATGTATATGAGGTTCTACAACAAACAAAACTAATCCACGATGTCAAAAATCAGATCAGTGGTTGCCCGGGACAGGAGATACGGATGACTTATTGCAAAGGAGCAAGAAAGAACTTTCTAGGGTGATGGAATGTTTTATGTCCTGATTGGGGTGTTGGTTACATGGATGTATATATTTGCCAAAACTCACTCAACTGTACAGTAAAATGTGTGCCTTTTATAAAGTATACTTCAATAGATTTTTAAAATCTTCACTACAGAAAATCTAGAATACACAGAAAAAGCACAGAAAAATTAAGTCCCTCTTAATCACACCATCCAAATAAAATATCACCATCCTTCCCTCTCTTTTGACAAAGGCCATGCCCAGTGGAGATAAGAAAACAGCTTACTGTTTTCATTAAAGGTATTACAGAAATTCAGATTAAGCCCCTGAATTTTGGAATTCCTTTCTCATGTGACTCAAAACCTAATGAACTTTAAATCCCTTCAACTCCATCACTGCTGTGAGTCTTCATCAAGTTACTAACCATCCTGTGCCTAAATTTCCTCATCTGAAAAATGGAAATATTTACCTCAAAAGGTTGTTATAAATTTTTAAGCAAAATAATGTATGCACATACTGGCTTTTATTACTGTTTTTAAAGCTAAATGGTCAACTAGCTTTTAGAAATCATCTTGGCAAAAAAGTCCACAATCTGCCCCCATGAATTTTTCCTTTTTTTTTTGTTTTTGGCAGGCCTTCAGTTCTGTAGGTACACCCACCTCAAGTTAGTCTTATTCAAGAGAACCTCAAATTCCTCTTGCAGATCAGACCAAAACCCTGAGTTGTTAAAGCCCCAAAGTAAAGGTTGGGGTAACAAAATAAAAATAAAACAGAAAACTAGATTAGAAAAGATGGCAGCTACTTTGAGAATGTAAGATCTAATATGCTGAGCACAAGTGTCCAAGGGAACAATTTCTCCCTGAATGAAGTCCAAGTGTACTTAGATAAAAGTTGGTTTTGCTCTACGTACGTGATCTAGGTCAAAATATGTAACCTGGGGAATATTAATTAATAGTATGTTCTAAAGAATGAGAAAAAGAGTCATAAGAGAAAAACCAGGAAGAGTTACTGACACTTTAATGACTGAAGGTAAAGGCTGAAAACTGGATAGGGGAACACCTCTGGATAGAGAGCACACTAATATAAATTCAACTATATGAAGAAAAAAAATAATTTAAACCATGTAGATTATGCCTGCTATTCTGCTCAATGAGTGAATGCCCAAAATGAACACAAAAAGGTAATATTTTACTACTTTCTAGTTGGCCTTACTTCCCATGTGCCTCTCATGATATGAGTATCTTGCTGTGCTGTCAGATTCTAATGTTTAGAGCCATTTATTTTTCCCATAACATGGACCACAAACATAGCCTACAACTATGAAGCGTGATTTGTTCCAACACTGAAGGAAAAATAGGATGTGTTGGACTTTCAGAGACTGTATATCTATATATTTTATGGGCAACTTTAGGGATTTCCAAGGTTATTTGGACCAAATGACATTTTTGTCTTCCTTGAACCTGTGTATTCAGACAGCAAGTGAAAATCTTTGTGGCAAAAAGCAAAAACAGCAAGCTATTAAACAATCCCAGGGTACTGGTTTGGGGAAACCAAGGATTTATTATCCAGTATACTAATGTCAGCTACTTTACTCAATAAACCTTTTTTAGTTTTTTGATACCAGACACTGCTCAAGGTAATACTTTAAAAGATAGTTAAGATGCTACCCTGTTCCAAGAATTTCATATTCTAGATAAATATAGTAATCCTAACCTTAATGTGGATTCCTATACATGTCTAGCCTACAAACATTTACTCATATACTTTTTGGGTAATCTTCAGAACTTTGGTTTCAGTATACATAAACTGTGACTTCTTCTTGTTGGGGAAGAAAGTGGCAACTGAAAAAGAGGCAACTCAGGGTTAGTGAAGATGATAGGAGAGAAAAGAAGAAAATCTTTTAAACTGAAACTTGTTCAAGATAAAGGAAGATGACTGAAAAGTAAGTCGAGGCATTAGAACTGCTACCCAGAACTGCCATCTATGAGGAAAAATATTCACTCACACTGGAATAAAATGGATAAATGCAAGTGTAGGAAGAAGGTTTCAGAAAAGATCTATTCAGTTCTAGCAGGATAATTACAAGTCAGGTTATCCAAACTTTTTCTATCCCAAGGATCTGAAATCAGATCAGGATCTGGAAACAACACCCAGGTAACAGAAATGAATTTTACAGTAGTTTATTAACATTTTAGAAGATACAATATCACTGATAATACATTAGCTACCATTTATTTATGTATTGTGGTCATTCAATAAATATTTATTGAGAGCCCATTACAAGCTGGGCACCATTCTAGATACTGGGATCAGCAGTGAACAGAACACAGAAAGTCTCTCATGGAAACTGCATGCAAATGAGGACAAACAAGACACGAGTAGACAAACAATCAAGATAATTTTAGAAATATGTGCTCTTAAGGAAATAAAACAAATGGTAAAGGTTAACCATCAACAGTCTCCTCGCTAAGAAACTAAAGACATGAATCATGAGAAGGAACCAGCCACCAATCAACCAAGCCACGCAGTTCTGGAAGAACACCATTCCTAGCAGGCGGAAACAGTAAGGAAAGACCATGTAGCAGGAACAGGCCTAACACGTACAAAGAACAGAAAGAAGGGGAGTGGGAAGAAAAGGAGATGGCACACAATAAGCATTTTTTTGTTTTTGTTTTGTTTTGTTTTGTTTGCGGTACGCGGGCCTCTCACTGTTGTGGCGTCTCCCGTTGCGGAGCACAGGCTCCGGACGTGCAAGCTCAGCGGCCATGGTTCACGGGCCCAGCCGCTCCGCGGCATGTGGGATCTTCCCGGACCGGGGCACGAACCCGTGTCCCCTGCATCGGCAGGCGGACTCCCAACCACTGCGCCACCAGGGAAGCCCAGCATTTTTTAAAAACTATGTGCACGGGCACACACACACACACACACACACACAGAGGAACTAACAGCAAGTACAAAACAGCAACAAAATCCAATCATCTGACTTCACAAACAATTCCAAAAAGAGAACAGAGGAAAAAATGACTAAGTAGTTATCAAAGCTACAAAGAACATTTCGTAAAAATGAAGGACATAAACCCTTTCTACCTTTGTCCTAAGAGACCACCATTTTCTCCTCCACTCCACTCCAGCCGCAACAGCTTCTTGGCTGATTCCTCTGCCGGCCAAGCATACTATTGCTATTTAATCTGCTCGGAATGCTTGTCCCCAGGATATCCATAAGGCTCTCCTACCTGCTTCATTTGGGTCTGTGCTTAAATGTTTCCTTATCCTTGAGACCATCCCTGACCACCTTATACTTAAAAAGCTAACCCTACCCCCATCTTCTTTTCCCAGCCCAGTTATTTCCATAATCACCATCTGTAAAATTTACTTGTTTTCCCACTAAGGCCAAGACTTGATTTTCATCACTACTGTGTTGAACACATAGTTGGCATTCAGTAAATATATGCTGAATTGTTATTTAAAATATGCAACATACGAGACCATGGAGTTAAAGAAACCCAGAGACCTTTATCAATTAATTGACTGTGAATCAGTATAAAGAATAACAAAGCCTCTCTTAAAACATTTATATTCTTACAGTAAAAGGTTAAACTGATATTTATATAATAAAAGAGTAAATATGAAGTATGTTTTTGAAAAACAAAACAAAATAAAATCTAAAATTGTGATACAACTATATTGGGAGAAACGGTAAAGAGAGAAGTGTGAACTCCTTTTCCATAAGCAGTCAAAAAGTAATGCTTAAAACTGCTTAACCCTCTGGATTAACCAGCTGTAGCATCAGTTTTTAAACTTTTTGACTTGTGAACCCCTTTTCACTCTTAAAAAATAATTGAGGAACTCAAAGGGCTTTTATTATGTGGGTTGTATGTACTGGTAATAATATTATAGAGGAAAGCTGGTAAATGCTTTAAAATTTTTTATTTAAAATCAGCAAAGGTAAATCCACTCCATGCTAATAAGTAACATTTATGAATGTATTTTTCCAAAAAAATTAGTAAGAGTGGCACTGCTGTACATTTTTGCAAATTTCTTTAATAGAGAAACCCGATTTCTTATATCTGCTCCTGTAGTCAATCTAAAATGAAAATCCAGCTTCACACCAATATGTGGTTGATAAAAGAAGGAATATTTTTAATAACCTTTTCAGATAAGTGTGGATATTATTCTTCTTTGATATTAAGCCAAAACTTAACAAGCGTAATTCTGTAAAGGTTAGTTGCAAGGTGGACTCTGAAACCATATCAATGAAACTTTCCAGACCATTTCATTTAAAATCTATTGATCAAAAAAAAAAATCTATTGATCTATCTTGCACTTAAGTAGGCCCTTATACCCACAGCATGATTCTGTTAATATCATGCATTGATCTTTTGAAAAAAGTTGGTCCACCGAGTTATGCACATCTTCCAAACAATGACACATTTCATTATAACACAGCAAATTAAAAAAAAAATCACATTTGTTAATATCACCAACAATTTCATCAGCAAGGTCCTGAGATGTTGCCAAGATCACAGTGGCAGATATGTTTTCCAAAATTCTAATTTCTGCTTGAAAGCCTTAATTTTATCCTGGCAATAAATTCTGTTGGTTGTTTTCCCTGAAGTGACAGGCTCACTTCATTTATTTTTGAGAAAATATGTACAAATACCCAAGTTTAAATAACTACAGTTTGTCATTCTTTCAAGTAAAAATAGTGTTCAATGAAAAAAGCAACTAGTTTGCTAGTTGGGCTCGCAACTCAATCACACAAATATTTTTCTTCAAGACAAGCATCATACTTTGGTATGCAGCAGAAGTGTCGTATAACATTCTTTTCATTTTGTCACATGAAATATTAAAAAAACATGTACTCAAGGATCAAGATTAATAAAATTAACAAGCTTTACTGCTTCATGGAGGATATTCTTAAATGAAACCAGGTTTTTTTCCCCAACCATTAATGTACAGTGATGAAGAATATGACTATTAGTACAATTTTTGCCACTGTCTTGATATGCACTGCAGGGCCAGTAGTTTTACCCATCACTGTGTTTGCACCATCAGTGCAAATGTCAACATAGTTAAGTAACAAAGAAGAAGTTAGTATTATTATGAAATAGTTTCAAACCAACAGATAACTTGAAACATTTGAAGACCCCCCTCAAGACTCCACAGACCACAGAGAACCACTGCTCTGGAGATACATATAAACTAAGAAGAGGGAATATGTCTCCGGGGAAAAGAACTGGGTGGTGGGAAGACAGGGATGGCAAGAAGACTTATCTTTCCCTGTATGCCCTTTGTACCCTGTGAATTTAGTATCCTTTGTATTGATATGTATTTTATCTTAAAAATTAAATAATTATTTAAAAAACAAAAACTGTAAACTGACATCTAAAGTGGCTAAGTAGATATATAAGCATATTATTTAGAAATATGAAGGTAAATACCAAAAGAAAAAAAAATTTTAAGAGCTGAAAGTGTTCCCACTTAGGCAGTGGAACTAGGAGATTAGGAGGGGTTGCAGAGGGGACTGCTGTTTTTTTCACTATAAGCCATTTGGAACTAATTTTTAAACCATGTACAGACGTTAATTGGTTCAAAAATAAAAATCATTCAAAATACTGCCAGGAAAAATACTTAAAAGTTAAGTTTAAAAGACAAATAAAGCAAATACCGACGCAAAGGTGAGACAATGGCTGTGAAACATACCAAGATGTAACAGTAACTGCCTGGAATAATGTGCCTTTGAGTTCCCACTCTTATATGAAATATCATTCAATATTACAATAAAAACATTTTCATTTAAAAAGCTAGTTAAAAAGCAACAATTTCCTCAAACCAAAATGTCTGATGACTCAGTTAAAAACAGTTAAGTAGGGACTTCCCTGGTGGCGCACTGGTTAAGAATCGCCTGCCAATGCAGGGGACACGGGTTTGAGCCCTGGTCCAGGAGGACTTACTTGCGGAGCAACTAAGCCCGTGCGCCACAACTACTGAGCCTGCGCTCTAGAGCCCACAAGCCACAACTACTGAGCCTGCACTCTAGAGCCTGCAAGCCACAACTATGGAGCCCAAGTGCCACAAGTACTGAAGCCCGCGCACCTAGAGCCTGTGCGCCTAGAGCCCGTGCTCTAAAACAAAGAGAAGCCACCGCAAAGAGAAACCCGTGCACCGCAACGAACAGTAGCCCCCCGTTCGCCGCAACTAGAGAAAGCCCGCGGGCAACAATGAAGACCCAATGCAGCCAAAAATAAAAAAAATATATAAAAAAAACAACAGTTAAGTATATAAAACTTAAGTCATTTTTTAACGGTTAAGTGGTTAAACCCTTCCCACACACATATACATACACAGACACACACACAAGGTAACATAAAATAAAATAACCCTTTTTCTTCTTCTATTTCATTTGATCATGATTAAGATCAAATTAGAACTTATGTATTTGAAAAAGAAAAGAATAAAATAATTGCTTTATGGTAAATATAATTGCTAAATCTTATGTAATTACTTCATAAACAAAATCTTCAGAGAAATACAAACCCATTATCAAAGTCTAATTTAAATTTAGTTTCTCAAAAGATGTCCTGATCCAGAAAAGAAGAGATTATTTCTATATATAAATAGATAACTCAAAAGCAAATTGGATTCCCCACTGTAAGGACCCAGGGCTCCTTGGAGAATGGCTGATTCCAGGACTGAGATGTGCAAAAAGAGAGGAAATACTCCAAAAAAATTATGAGAGTATGTCAAAAAGACACAGAATCCAGGGTAGAAAGGCTCCCACTGGACAAACCTGGGACAATCTGAGCATCAAAATAAATAAAGGCAATAATGGAGTATAACCCATTGAGTAAGACAGGAAGTACATAAGTCCATATTGATAACAGATAGATAAAAGGATGCTTCTGCCCTAAAACAGAACGCCTATTGACATAAAGAAACGGAGTCAGAAAATAACCATTTTGCAACCATCAATATAAACATCAGCACAGGCAAGAATCATCAATGGATGTTAAATCCAGGAGGGGAATTTGATGAAAATACAGATCTGATTAGAAGCAGGATATATGCTCTATCTCAAAGTTATCCCCACAGACTGCTTATTAGGTGAGAGGGGAAAAATAATTATACGTTCCTGTGAAGAAACCAGACAACACCGTGACCAGGTAACTAAAAATTAACATCACCAATGAGGGGCAGACCGATAACAGGTACTTCAATATCATACCCTGAGAAAGATACAAAATCCCCCGCTGGGGATGCATAACCTGAATCTAATTACGAGGAAACATCAGACAAATCCAAATTGAGAATACTCTATGAAATATATAGCCTGTATTCTTCAAAAATGTCAATACAATGAAAGAGAAAGGCTAAGATACTGTTCCAGATGAAAGGAGACTGAAGAGATATGACAACTAAATGCAATTTGCAATCCTGGCCTGGATCCTATGGGGAAAATGCTACAAAGGAACAAATGCTATTACTGGGACAAACTGACAAACCTGGAATAGGGGCTATAGATTAGATAGATTAGATAATATAGTATTATCAATGTTAGATTTCCTGAATCTGGTAACTGTACTGTGATAATGCAAAAGAATACAATACACAGTGAATATTTAGAGACTTGGGCATAATACATTCAATTTACTTTGAAGTGACTCAGAAGAGAGCATTAAAGCAAATACAACAAAATTTTAAAAACTGGCAAATCTGACTAGAGGATATTGAAGAGTTCTCAGTACCATTTTTTAAACTTTAGGTTTGAAATTATTTCAAAATAAAAAATTTAAATAAAGGCAAACTGGGATGTCAAAAGGTGGTAAAGTAAAAAGGTGATTTATTCCGATGCCCTATAGAACGTATGAATAAGGGAAATGAATACAACAGTGACTCAGACTGGCACACAGCTGCATACAGAACTTCCTAAACTCTCAATTCTCTAGAAAAAGAAAAAAACAATTTTTCTTTGGCCACACCATGCAGCATGCAGGATCTCAGGTCCCCAACCAGGGATTGAACCTGTGCCCCCTGCATTGGGAGCACAGAGTCTTAACCACTGGACCGCCAGGGATGTCCCAAGAAAAATATTTGTTTAGTAACCACATAAACACTAAGATGCTGATCCTGTGTACCCTCAGGAAAACACAGAAATCTATGATTTCATGTTAACACAGTCCACACTGAGGGTCTCTCTCTTCATCCAGCAAACCATAAGCTCCTGATAGGCAGGCCTTAAGGTCCTGCTCTTTGTTTTAACTCAAGCACTGACACAGTGCCTGAAATACAGTACTCATATTTGTTGACTAAATGATGAATGTTTAGAAAGAGGAACAAAAGTCTACATTTTATCAAAACTGGGAGGAAGAGAAAAAAAAGGAGAAGACATCTAAATAGGGTATAAATTATTTTAAATGCACTTTAAAGTAAGAACATTTTCAAACCTCACAAAAGGAGAACAATATTATTACTACACATATACCTATCACTCCAACACAACAATTATCAGGATTATTCCACACTTGCTTCATCTAACTCATCTCTCCCATCCTTTCTTTGCTCGGAAGTATTTTTAAACGAATACCAAACAAATTTCTCTTCCTCATTCTTCAGTCTCCATCTCTAAAAATGGGCATTTTCTTACATGAACATAATGCCATTAGCATCCCTCACAAAACTAACAATAATCCTTGAAATCATCTAATACCTATCCACATTCAAATTTCCTCCAAAGTGCTTCAAAAATTACTTTCTACAGTTGGTCTGAGTCAGGATTTAAACAATGTCAACACATTACATTTGGTTACTACACATAAATATTTTTAACCTTCCTTTTACAATTGTCTATCAGTAATTATGAAAAAGACTAACAGACAAACCAAACAATTAATTCACAATTGTAGATTCTCCAGAATCAAACCCAATCTAATGTATTTACCGTTTGCTTTGTCTGCAGCACTCTTCCTCCAGATTGCCACTATGGCTGACTCTTTTTAATCACTGATCGCAAATCAAGTATTACCTCTAAAAAGAGGCCCTTTCTAACCTCTCAATGCACAGTAGAGCCCCACTTTCATTCATTCTCCATTACATGCCCCTATTTTCTTCATGGCACTTACCACTACATAAAGCTATTCTGTTTATTGTTTCCCCTAATAAAATATCCACTGCATGAAGGCACAGTGCCTTCTTCACTGAAGGCCAAGAATAATGCCAAGAACATGAGACAATCAATAAATACTTGCAGAATGATTAAATAGTAATGCAGTACCTCTATCTAAAATGTAAGCTCAGTTTAGTATTTGTTTTTAAACATTTGTAGCTCACTCACTGCTCACGCCATGGTAATAAACTGAGTACCTGCAGAAACTTGGGCCAGCTGTTACCAAAACACTATGGGATGCAGCAAAGAAAGAACAGAGATGTAAGGCATTCAAATGCATTTCTGGAAATTCACTGAACAATGATTATGGGTTTCTGAAAGCAAATTACTCAGGATGATTTAAAGAGCATTACCAGGAGTAAAAGTTTCATTTTTTAGTATCATATGAGAGCTAATCATGAGTAATATCTATAATGGGACAGAAGCATTATCTAGAACAACAAACATGGCTCAATCATTTGTTTTGTTTCATTTTTTCCCCCGTCTCTAATATATACATACCATGAAGGAATTAATACTCTCAGTATAGCATTTCTTTCTGGGGACTGGATCATGATGAATACGATTAATACCAAAAACACCTAACTAAAAATGCAAACCATTAAAATTGGGACCTAGAGAAAACTAGAGTTACCTATCCCACACTTCTCATTTAACAGTTGAGAGAGATCTGAAGCCCCCGATGGATAATCATCCACAAAGTCACAGATCTAATGAATAGCAAGCAAAGCTAGATTTAAAATCCAGATCTCCTGTCTCTAGCCCTACACTCTTTATGTATAATAATGTCACCCACAGAATGTTAATGTCAAGTTATAACATACTTTACCATCATTTTTAGTACTGTCACTTTTTTTTTTCCTATTGAAATCCTAGCCACCAGGGGAAATGTCAAAACAAGGGCACATATAATTACGCTCTAAGTAAAGCATGTTACAGAAACCCCTCTTTGACAAAATAATACAAGAAGCATCTAAAATATTTAATTGGTTTGATTCAATGAGGTTTTTATTCCACATTTTAAATTTTAAAGTGAAAATAACTATTTAGGAGTATCTGCTGACTATTCCTTTGCTTTAGATGAGTAAATTGCTGACCTCTTATCTTAAAGATCAGTATAGCTATTTTTCAATTATCTGTAGAAATAGAGTACTGAAGTGAAATTTGTCACGGTATAACCTCCACTGCAATGCATTTTTCACCAAAATGAAATTATTTTTACTATATCTTTGTCAAAAACCAACTCTAGTGAAAGAATTAATATGCAAGTGACCAAGAGACACCAAACAAAAGGGAAAAAGTGACAGAAGGATCCATACACACAAGATACAGCTTCCCTGATGTACAAGGAGAAACTCTAATCTTCCTGGTTTCCCTACAATATTGTTCAGACCAATTCATAAATACCCTCACCAGTTCTTAGAATACTACTCTGAATTGTAGAGGCAAACAAATGCACCGGAGAGAGATGTCATTTGTCCAAGGTTAAATGACAAGAAATGGACAAAAGTAAAATAATTCAAGGCTTAAAAAAAAAAACAATTTAAGATTCTTTTCAGAGTGAAAGGGTTTCTTTCTCACCCTACTTGTTTTGTCTCACAAACACGACCAAACACTACTGTTTTGTATGAAAAAATAACCTGGTTCACACTGACATGAAAAATTTTACTAAAAAACATATAGTAATGAAATATCAAAATGTAGATTTTTCACCCTAATAAAACCAAGTAAAACCAGTATTATAAAACTTCTATGTAATACCTTAATCACATACTAACATTTGAAAGCAATGACACAAAAAACAAAAATGGGAAAGGAAATGGAACCTTAGCTTATCTTTTCCCCAGTCTGTTCTTTTTGGTTGAAGAGGTCCCTAAAACAAGAAAATTAAACATAAAACACCAAATGAAATAAAGTTTGGATTAAGTCAGGTTCAAAAAGCTTTATGAACTATAAAATGAAGTCTATGTCAGCTGGCATTTTACCACCCCAGCAAGTTCTAAATTCATACTGCACATAAACCAAGAAACAGGAAAGCATGCAATACAATGGAATCACCCCACACTACAAACATGAACAAATTAAATGGATACCCTATACTTCCTGGCATTTTTTAAACGTTAAAACTTAGACGTGCGTTAAGAACTTATCTGTAAAGATCTACTATAACCTATTTAAGAACTATGGTGACAAACCTCTATTTCTGCAGCATAGAACAAATATTTCCAACTACAACATTGTTACTGACTCTGATAAATTCTCTAAAAACAGTAACAAAAATATCAAGCTTCTTTTTTAATGACCAACCAGCCAACTCTATACAAAATCTGACGGGTCTGTATCTCAGCTGTTCTGCGGTCTACGTTTCCTTGATCACAGAAGAAGGCAACTCCCTAACCGTCAGGGCTGACTTAGCGCCCTCCAACACCCCGGGTGCGGGTTACCTTCATCACTCCATTGTCAAATCGCACTCCCACGCCTCAGTCCTCAGCCCCCATCCTAAGACTCTAGGGAGAGTCGAAAAAGGGAAAGAAATCCCTTCACCCACAGCCCCTTACTGAGGGGGGTGGGTGTGTCTGTAGACAAATGCTTTGCTCAAACACAATTAAATCTTCTGCGGAGACCCAGACCCTAAGTCACTACGGAGCCAGCAATAACCGGCCGGTCGCCGACCCCAGCCTTCCGCGGCCGCAGCCCTTCCTCTTTCTCCCCTCCAGCCCGGCCCCTCCCCCGTTGCGCGCACGCGCGGCCTCCAATCGATCCCCTCCCCCCCCCCGCCCTCCTCACCTTAATCATTAGCAACCCTCTTCCCAGGCTCCGGGAATCACTGGCCCAGGAAGACAGGAGATGTAAGGGGGGAAGAGGATGCGTCGAGAGTCAGTGATCCGCGCCTCGGATGTTGGCCTAATAGGCCCCTACAGTCAAGAGCAGCGTCTGTCACCGCCACCAAAACTGTACGAGCGGCAGCGCCTGGATCGGCCCAGCTGACCCGGCTTGGGTTCAGAATGCCTAATTTGGTCCCACGGGAACTCCTTCCCCGAAGCTGCGGGCGTTTCTATGCTGCGCAGACCGATCACCTCGCCACCGTCGCCGCCACTGCCGCTGCTCTCCGGCCGCCGCCGCCTAACCAATCCCTCCTCTACCGAGCGAGCACGACACTGGGGCCTTTACGACAGTTCGCAAAGTGAGAGCGCAGTAGCCTTCTCGGCTCCATTAACATCTGTTTGTTTCTGCGCTTGCTCAGATTCTCGTTTCTCACCGTGCCGCCCCCTCTTCCCCGAACCTTCCCCTTCGAACTCGCTTGATCAGTCTGTTGGAGAAACCGAACGACGTCATAAAGCTCTTTATTTTACTTTCCTTGGTGAAATGCGGTCAGTAGTTAAACAAAATGCTGAGTACGTCTTGGCTGATTTTTTTCATAACTAAAAGTTACAACTAACCACAGAATTATTGACAGTACTTAAGGTAATAGACAAAAACATCGTGGTTTAGTGTCTTTCGCAGCAAATGATACTGAAATCATACTTGCCAATGACATGGAGATCATGGTACCTCACCGTTAAGGTGAATTTGCTTCCGAAATCAGATCAAAAGTGGTGATAGGTATCCTGGGAACTAACTGTACAATCACATACGCCTTCTTACTTATTTTATAAAACTCAGTAGATAGCAAATGCTTCATTACGTGCATTAGGAGGATGTAGGTGAAAAGGATGTAGACTTTGGAATCAGTCAAACTTCCTTTCAAATCTCAGTGATGCCAGACTTAGAGAATGAATTTATGGTTAAGCGGGGGTGGGGGGTGGGAGTGGGGAATAGACTGGGAGTTTGGGATTGACATGTACACACTGCTATGTGTAAAATAGATAACCAACAAAGACCTACTGTATAGCACAGGGAACTTTGCTCAATATTCTGTAATCTAAATGGGAAAAGAATTTGAAAAAGAATTCTAAAAATTAAAAAAAAAAATCCCAGTGATGCCAATTAACAGCTAGCTGTCTAATTGATTAGACCTTTGTAAATCTGTTTCCAGAAAGGAAGGATGGGAGAGAAGGAGGAAGGGAGAGAGAGAGGGAGAAAAGAAAAGAAAGAAAATGTCAATTATACCTCAATTTAAAAAAATAAAATAAAAGCATATTTAAAATAAAATAAAAGCATATTTTAAAAACTAAAATAAAAGCATATTTAAAAATAAAATAAAAGCATTTTAGTTAAAAGCATATTTAAAACCTCAGTTTCCTCCTCTATAAACTGAGGTAACATCATTTCTCTCAAAGGGTTCTTGTGAAATTAAGACAGTTCACATAACGCTTCAAGCATTACTTACCAATCAAGTGTTCAATAAACATTAATTCCCTCCCTTTGTCATCAGCTTGTCTTTCTCAATACCCTTTCCTTTGTTCGTTCATGTTCTCCATATTGTTCAGTGAAGAAAATATTTTAAAATGATAATGATAATAAACAAGAAAGGGTAGCAGATTGTGTGGGGAGACCAGAAGAGCATTGGACTAGGATTTTTCCTCAATCCTCCTATTTTCTCACCTAAATAAAAAATTCTTCCTCAACTATCTTATCTACTGCCATGGTTTTAACTGTTATCAACTTATGACTTCATAAAGCCATGTATTTCCAGACCGAACCATTTCTCTAAAGCTCTTGACCTATGCTCTTCAAAAAGGTAGACACTAGCCACATGTAGCTGTTGAGCACTTGAAATGTGGCTAGTACAAACTAAGAAGTGCTGTGAAATCTATACATCCAATTTCAAAGATACAACACAAAAAATTATTAAAATCTCAGTAACTTTTAATATTGATTACATGTTGAAATAATAATTTGGCTATATTGGGTTGAATCGATGGTTCTCAAACAGGGGCGATTTGGTACCGTCTCCTCCCCCCGAGACATTTAACGATATCTGGAGACATTTTTGGTTGTCACAACTTGTGTGAGGAGGGAGCTATTGGCAACTACTAACAAGAGGCCAGGGATGCTCTAAACATCCTACAATTCACAGGATAGCCCTACACAACAAAGAATTCTCTGGCACAAAATGTTAATAGTGCAGTCAACAAATCCAAGGTTAAGTAAAATATACTATTAAAATTAAATTAACCTATTTCTTTTACTTTTTAAAATATGGCTACCAGAAAATTTTAAATTACATTTGCAACTCACATTATACTTCTGTTGGACAGCATTGACTGGGATCTAGACCCATATGGCTGTTTACTGTATATGTCATTTCCACTTTAATGTGGCACAGGCATTTCTAACATATCGTGTCCAAAATAAATAAATGAATGTACATATACGGTGTTTAAACCCCATCCATCTCAGTCTTCCCTGTCTCAATCAATAGGACCAAGTTATCTAACTAGGAACATAATGGTCATCTGTGATAACTCTTCCTCACACCCTACCTCTAATTAGTCAATAAGTCCTTCCAATTCTGCCAGTGAAATATCTCATATATTGAAAATCGACCCATTCCTCTCTGTACTCTGCACCAGTCCAGGTCTTTAGTATATTTAGAACTATTCATTTATCAAGTACTTACTATGTGCTAGACATTGTGCTGCACATTGTGAGTACTAGGTACATAACCACTGCTTTACTTGAAATATTTTACAAGACCCAGAAAGCAAACCCACAATTTACACTGTAATGTGGAAAGTAAAGGACGATACACTCATGTTCTGAGAACACGAAGATGAAACACTGTAGTCAAACCAAGAGAAGATGAAACACTGTAGTCAAACATTAAACCAAAATTTAATGTTTAAATTTTGCAACATGAATGAAGACAGTTAAATAAAGCAAATAGAGAGGGCATTGCAGGCAGAAAGATCAGCACATGCTAAGCTACAGAATCCTCTAGTTGAAACAGCATGAAACAAATTCTTTACTAGGATTGACTGAATGTGTCATGCAAGGAAACTATCAAAAGATGAGGGAAGAGCTTCCCTGGTGGCGCAGTGGTTGAGAGTCCGCCTGCTGATGCAGGGGACACGGGTTCGTGCCCCGGTCCGGAAAGATCCCACATGCCACGGAGCGGCTGGGCCCGTGAGCCATGGCCGCTGAGCCTGCGCAAGGATGAGGGAAGCAAAGTAGATAGAAATATATTAAGTAAGGTTTTTGCTAGGATAAGGAATTTGAACTATTTTATATTTAAAACTATGAGAAGCTATTAAAGGAAATCAATCAGAGGAATAAAAATCAGATTTGACTGTTAGAGACACCATTATATAAGCAGAGTAGAGGATAGATTGGAGAAGAGCAAGAGAAGAGGGGCAAAGACCAGTTGGAATTGCAGGTAAAAAGTGATGAGGGTAGTAGAAATGGGAGTAAGAAGCAAGGGACAGATACAGAAGATAAAAAGATTGAATAACTAAGTGGTTATAGGAGGTGAAGGAGGAGAATCTCAGAGGCTTCCAGATTTATGGTAAGTGGTTGGGTGGTGGCACCATCCAGGAAAGAGACACAGGCTTGAAAAACCCAACTTTGAGGGTTTGGGACTTTCAATTGCATAGGATAAGGGAGGAGGCTGAGAGAAAGGAAAGTATTACTTCTTTGGGGGGCAAGTCGAGTTTGAGATATCTAACATTTATCCAAAGTGGAGATTCCAGTTAAGCTGTTCAACATATGTGTCTGAAGCTTAGGAGAGAGGTCTGGGCTGAAGACAGAGATTTGGACTCATTAACTTATATGTGATAGCCAAAACAATGGTTTTGATGAGGTCACACAGAGCGTAAATGAGAGGAGACAGATACCTGGGGAAGTCTGGTATTTTAAGAGTTGAAGAATGAAAAGGAGTCCCAGAAGGATATGGATGGGCCAGAACAAAGGGAGAAACAGGTAACGAACAGGACCAGTGAGAAAAAAGTTTCAATAATGAAGTGAGTAATGAAGGGTATGTTTGACAGTATGGAGATCTGTGAGTAGGAGCAGTTTCGGCAACTGGTCTACATTTTAGAACACAGGTTCTCAACTGGGGTTGATTTTGACCCCCAGGGGTTATCTGACAGTGTCTGGAGATATTTCTGGTTATTACAACTAGGTAGATGTTACTGGCATCTAGCAGCTTGAAGCAAGGGCTGTTGCTAAATATCCTACACAGGACAGCGCCCCCAGCAAAGAATTATCCGACTCAAAATGCCAACAATATTCCAACTAAGTCCTGGTTTAGAGAGGACGGAACAGTGTAGTTACACAAGGATCAGTACTTTGTCATGAAATTGGTGGTAAATGGAAAAAGAAAGACACATATCAAGCAGGATATGGAATTTTTAAAAGGCAGAGACTTGAATCCTATTGGTATATTGACGGGAACAGAGCCCGCTGAGAGAGGTGAATGATCATGGGAATAAAGAAATGCTCAATGGAAGCAGAGGAAATGGGATTCAAAGGTCAGATGGAAGAATTAGCGTTAGATAGGAGAAGGGCTAGTCCTTTCACTGAAGCAGGTGGGGAGAAGGAGGAAGTGATTGTATAAATGAATTAAGTTTGTTAGCTTCAGGGGGCAAACAAACTCAGGCTTGCTCATTGAATGGCCTTGATATCTCTGTAAAATGTGAGGTAAGGCCATCTACTAAGACATCAGGTTTGGAAATGGCTTGGTGGAGAGTAATGAGAAGAGGTAGGTTTAAAAAAATCAGAATAGTTACTAACATGATGGCAGGGCAGACAGTAGATGGGCAACAAATCAAAGCCAGGAAGCCCAGAGCAGAAAAGGGGTGAGACTGAAAGGACAGGTGCCACGGGTTGTATTTAGGGGAATAATAGCAGATTATAGGGGTGGGAGATATCTCTCATCTGAATTACACGCAATAGTTTCCTGATTTCTATGTTTCTACTCTACGAGCATCACCCTACCACTCCCAAATCCACCTTCAACCACTACCAGAGTATGGCAGAAACTGAGACACTAAGTTAAAATTCTTCAGTGATCCTCCATCACCTTCAGGATAAAATCCAAAATCCTTAGCTTGGCAAATAAAGCTCTTCAAAATCGAGATTCTCCAGAGCCATCTCACACCACCTCTTTCTACAATCCTACTCCTTGCCCCCACTTAGACTTCAGCCGACTTCTCAAACTCCTTGCATTCTCTAGAAAACGTATACTGTTCCAAGATCTTCCTGGCTTTGCACCTGCTATTCCTTCTGTGCAAATACCCTCGCCCTCCCCCCCAACCCCTGTTTCATCTGCTTAGCAAACGCTCATCCATTCCTCAAAGCCCTCCTCCTTGAAGCATTTCCATACCTCTCTCCTCCCACTCCCACAAAAGACCTAATAATTACTCTGACTTTTGTACTCTCTTCAATCTTTGTATATACTTCTGTTAGAAGCATTATAATTATTTATATACATACCTGTCTGTTCCAAAAACTAAGATCAAAAAAATATATATATAATGTCCTTCTCTCTTTAGTAGAAAAATATCACTCAAAAATATTTACTGAACTTACTGAATAAGAAGATTGGGGTTCTACAGACTTGTGGTTGCCAAGGGGGTGCAGGGTTGGCGGAGGGATGGATTGGGGGTTTGGGATTAGCAGATGCAAACTATTATACATGGAATGGATAAATAACAAGGTCCTACTGTATAGCACAGGGAACTATAGTCAATCAATATCCTGTGATAAACCATAAAGGAAAAGAATATGAAAAAGAGTATGTGTGTGTATGTATGTGTGTGTATATATATATATATATATATAAAACTGAATCACTTTTCTGTACAGCAGAAATTAACACACAACATTGCAAATCAACTATACTTCAACAAAAACTAATATGTAAAAAATGGATAACTAATAACCTGCTATATAAAAAAAAATTTAAAAATTAAAAAAAAAGATTGGGGTTCTAGTCTTAATTCTGCACTAAGAAAACAGAAATTCTTAGTCTTAATCAAATCACTTGAACTCTTCCAAAAATTAATTTTACTTACTGTGAAAAGATCAGGGGTATTCAACATATAGTCCAAACCAAATTCTGCCTGCTGGGAACTGCAGCAAAGTAATGTTTACCAAATTAGTCTGCACACGTGGGCCAGTAGTGCCTAACTATCTGGGAGACAAGAATTTAAGGAGCTTGTTCTAAACATGGAAATACTGAGCTGTATTAATGGATCACCTGCAATAAATGGGAAAAAAGGAAATTTTCTACAAATTATTGAAGTCATAGGGAAAGACTTGTATGCCCACCAACCATTGCATAAATACTATAACTCTATAACGTTTGCAAGTGAGAGTATGCGTATGTGGTCAGCTTTGTGAGCTCTGGAAGAAAATGAAACAAAGATTGGGGATTTGATGCAATGAAGGGATTTGGGGAACTTGTTGAAAATATTTACTAAAATATTTCCTCAGATGAAAAGTTTGGGGAAGAATTAAAAGGATCTAAGAAGTGCACTGGTCAGAACACTTAGTGATTCACAACATTTTACTTTCTTATTGATGTACCAAGGTCTCACTGGAACTTGAAACTAAAAGGAAAATTTTATAGATTCCACAACACTGCTGATTTAGTTGAGGCAAGGCAGGTCCTCATTAAAATTTTATATATATAATTTGATTTCAGACTATAAGATTGCAAACAGAGACTGTGTTTAGCTTGAAGATTACAATCTTTATTATACGTACAGAGAGTGACAGAGAAAAACAGAAGCAGAAAGTGAGGAGTCGTTAGGCACAGCACTTATTTCCTACTGCTAAACTGCTTTGAAGTCAATGAAATCATTTTGAAAAATTGAGGAGCTCTTGGGTGGAATGATAACATCAGAAGATAGGATAACTTTCATGAATATATATCACTTTTTAAAGTTTCTCTGATTGTCTTTGGAATATAACCTTCAAGGTATATTTGAATTGTCAAGCACTAATACTATCCGTGTGGCTCAGTTTTTGAAAAACAAAAATTATGGACTAACAAGGAGACACACAGTCTGCCTGGAATTTGGTAGACAAGCATTTGAAACTTCCAGTATCCTGAAATATTTCTGGCTATCTGGCCAAATTCTGGGCATGCTTGAGGCCACGTGGTCCTGTGAAAGTATATTTTTAAAATAAAACTGTAGAAAAATTAAAGAGAAAGCCACCATTCACCTATGGTTATGTAAGCCTAGCATCACACTGAGGTTTCCAGATTGATTGACAACTGTTCTAAGAATAGTTTAGTCTGTTAATTACTAGTATTTTCATACACTTTGTCAAAATTGGTCACAGGCTTACCAATTAACTTTTACAATAAGTTGTTTTAACTCTTTTTAGAATGTTTTTGCAATTTTTAAAAAAATTTTTTGTTTATTATTTATTGATTTATTTATATTTTTATTTTTGGCTGCATCGGGTCTTAGTTGCGGCACGCGGGATCTTTGCTGAGGCACGCGGGATCTTTCCTTTCGGCGTGAGGGCTTCTCTCTAGTTGTGGCATGCAGTTTTCTCTTCTGCAGTTGTGGCGCATGAGCTCCACAGCGTGTGGGGCCTGTAGTTTGCAGCACACGGGCTCTCTAGTTGAGGCACTCAGGCTCCGTACTTGTGGTGCACGGGCTTAGTTGCCCCGTGGTATGTGGGATCCTAGTTCCCTGACCAGGGATCAAGCCCGGGTCCCCTGCACTGGAAGGTGGATTCTTTACCACTGCACCACCAGGGAAGTCCCCTGCAATGTTTTTTTTTTTTTTTTTTTTTGCGGTACGCGGGCCTCTCACTGTTGTGGCCTCTCCCGTTGCGGAGCACAGGCTCTGGACGCGCAGGCTCAGCGGCCATGGCTCACGGGCCCAGCTGCTCCACGGCATGTGGGATCTTCCCGGACCAGGACACGAACCCGCGTCCCCTGCATCGGCAGGCGGACTCTGAACCACTGCGCCACCAGGGAAGCCCCCCTGCAATGTTTTTAAAAACCATAATTTCTAAAGGGTTCACTTCTGTAAGCAGTAAACAAAACTTTAAAAGTTTAAGATCATTAAAAAGTTAGTCTTATACTCTCCAAAGTCCCATAAAGCTCTAACATTTCATGATTTGCTTCAGACCTAATAAGATTTATGTGAATGCTGTGAATATTACAGTTTCAAGTGTGATTTACAGACTGGTAAATTATTTGCAAATTCAGAACAGGAAGTTAAGATGTTTCTATGTACTAGCTTGTTATTTATAGATTATGTAAAGTTTTCCAAAAGCACTAAATGTTTCCCTAAACTATATTAGTATTTATTTAATTGCTTAACATGTATCTTGACAATGATTTTGGATTACAGAATTGTAAACAGAGATTGTGTTTTGTTTAGTTTATAGATTGTACAACTATATCAGTACATTTAAAATACTGATATACTCGGGGAATATTCAAAAGGAAGGATATAGAAGAAAAGAGAATGAAATGAAACTCTCTAAGTAATAAGAGGAAATTTTAAAAATATTTAACAACTTAAATCTGAATGCCATTAGTACTCAGGACTTCTGATAAGATTTTAATTATTTTTAACTTTTGATAGAGCATAAGTCACTATTAACACTACTGTTTCAGAAATCTGGAAAGATTGGAGATTTTAGTTTTAGATCTTTACTTTGAAATTTAACTCAAAAATTTTAAGTTGTGAAAATATAAATTGGTCAAAGTTGATGATAACCAAACTCTGAAAATGTATTTATTTGGATTATAAGGATAAGTAAAATGTTTCTACCCTGAACCCTTCAAACACTAATTTAGGATTGAGTTAAACTAGGAAAGAGTGCCACCTACTGAATCAAAATTATTTAAACACCTCAACATTAAGTTCATTTTCAGAACATCTGAAGTTCTAGCATCAAAGCTGTACATTTTAGAGAATCTTCATACAGAAAATACCCTCTGAAAAATTATTCAACTAAGTATTTCCTTCTAGTAGAAGAATAGCAGACTGGTCATGTGTGCTTATCGTGCCCGACATCACCCGACAAATGACAAAGGAATCAAAATGGTACAAACCCAAAACAACAAGAGAGTGGGAGCGTGTCATAAGCAAGCAAGTTATTCCACCAAATATCTGAAATGAGATACAGAACAGGTGACTGCTGAGGCAGAGTGAAGAAGCTACACCATGAAATACTACCAGAGGGGCTGTACCAATTAGGAAGCTGATACGCTTTGCAGAATACACCAGAGGGTAAAGACTCAGGCCAAAGACAAGGAAGGCCAAGGAAAAATATTTAGAAATTAAAAAGAGATTAATTGTAAGTCTGTATGTGTCATGGTCAAACCTTTCCACGCCTCTCTTCACCATATAAAGAATGTATAGCATCTAGGATTTGAAGTTCTAGGCTAAAAACAAGGGCAGGGAGTTCTGGAAAAACAAAAAAGAAGAAGGAGAAGAAAAGAAAACAAACAGATTGAACTAGTTGAGATCTAGAACGGCTGGTGTGACAGCCCACACTCAATACTTCAATTGGAATACTAAAAGGTCCCACCTGCCAACACCTGCCTGGCAGTAGACATCATCCTTTTACACATTTAGTTCTTATACTACATAATTTTAAAACATTTAGTTTTTATACTACATAATTTTAAAATATTTATTGAAAACCAAGATATGCCAGGTATTTGAGGAAAACTTGTAATGTGAAAGGGACCAACCTAACATTAAAAGAAACTGCAGAGAGTAAAGATAATTTAACATAGGGAAGGGGAAAATATTTTAACCCCACTAATATCCTCAGAAATTTTTAAAAAGTGACACTGCATCCTTATAACAGAAAAAGGATACTAGGAAAAAAGCAAGAAAGAATGCTTGGAAATTAAAATGATGATTTCTGAAATTAAACTTCAATAGAAAGTTTGAAAGACAAGAGCAAGAAAATATTCCAGGATGTAAGACAAAAAAGGAAAGGAATATGAGAGAAAAGGTAAGAGTTATAGAGGACCAATCCTAGAGGTAAAATATCCAGTAGAAGTTCCAGAAAGGGAGAACAAAGAATATGGAGAGAAGAAATTATGAAAGAAGTAATAAGAAAGTTCCCAAACTGAAGAAGATTTCTGAAGTTCTAAAATTGTTTATTCATTCATCTCTCGAGTGACACTCAGGTTGTTTCTACCTTTTGGCTACTGTGAATAATGCTGTTATGAGCACTCATGTACAAGTCTCTGTCTGAGTCCCTGTTTTCTATTCTTTTTGGTGTGTATGATTTCTATGAGTGGAAATGTGGGGTCACACCGTCACACTTAGCTTTTTGAGGAACCATTTTCCTCAAACTATTTTCCATAGTGGATGCACAGTTTTATACTCCTATTAGCAAAATATGAGGGTTCCAGTATCTCCATATCCTGGCCAACACTTGTTATTGTCTGTCTTTTTTATTATAGTCATCCTAGTGGGTGTAAAGTGGCATCTCTTTGTGGTCACACTGTTTTACTCTCTTAGTGATTACTTTAGGAATTCCTTAACTAAACCGTATTTACTTAATAAAACCTAATACTGTGGGACTTCCCTCGTGGTGCAGTGGTTAAGAATCCACCTGCCAATGCAGGGGACACGGTTTCAATCCCTGGTCCAGGCAGATCCCACGTGCTGCAGAGCAACTAACCCCGCAAGCCACAACTACTGAGCCCACGTGCCAGAACTACTGAAGCCCACGCACCTAGAGCCCATGCTCTGCAACAAGAGAAGCCACCGCAATGAGAAGCCCGCACACCACAACGAAGAGTAGCCCCCCGCTCGCCAAAACTAAAGAAAGCCTGCGTTCAGCAACGAAGACCCAATGCAGCCAAAAATAAATAAATAAATAAATAAAATTTTTTAAAAACCTAATATTGTTACCTTTATTATCCTCCTGGGGAAGAATCTAAACGGTGTAACAGCATTTACCACATACACCCCCAACATGCACACACATCACTTGTGATATTTTTGTCATGTAGTATTGTAATTCTATATCATTTAAATGCCACACTGTTATTTCTTCACACCCCCTACTTTCACAGTCAATGTGATTTAGATTTATTCTCATAATTATCATTTTCTTTGGTCTCTATCAATTTCTGCATCTGATCTTTCATGCAAGATGATTTTCTTTCTGCATGATGAACCACTTACAGAATATTCTTTAAAGCTTATCTCCTGTTGGCAATATCTCTTATTTTTCTCAAAAATGTATTAATTTTACCCTCTTTATTGAATTATATCTAGAGGGGTAGTTGTTTTCTTACAGCACCTTAGAGGTAACATTTCACTGCCTTCTGAAGCTCTTGTCATTGAGATGTCAGTGTTGGGTTTAACTGTAGCTTGTTCGAACTTAACATCTTTTTTTTGTGTGGCTGTTTTAAGATTTTTATCTCTCTTTTTTTTCTTTTTTTCCTTTGGCTGCGTTGGGACTTTGCTGCTGCGCACAGGTTTTCTCTAGTTTCGGTGAGCAGGGGCTACTCTTTGTTGCAGTGCATGGGCTTTCTCTAGTTGCTGTGGCTTCTCTTGTACCAGAGCACGGGCTCTAGGCGTGTGGGCTTTAGTAGCTGGAGCACGCAGGCTCAGTAGTTGTGGCTCGCGGGACCTAGAGCGCAGGCTCAGTAGTTGTGGTGCACGGGATTAGTGGCTCCGTGGCATGTGGGAATCTTCCCGAACCAGGGATCAAACCCGTGTCCCCTGCATTGGCAGGCGGATTCTTAACCACTGCACCACCAGGGAAGTCCTTTATCTCGTCTTGATGTGCTGAAGTTTTATTTTTATGTGTTTAGTTAAGGATTTATTTTTATTGGGCTTTGTAGGGATTCTTGAATCAGATTATTAATGATCATCTCTTCAAAATATTGCCTCAGATCCATTCTTTCTCTTTTTCTTCTGGGACGTCAGTTGAACACGTTAGGTCTCCTCACTGTATCTGATATATACCTCTCTCCCTTTATACTGTATTACCTATTTTTTAATTTCTCCTTGCTTCATTCTGCATAGTTTCTTCTGAAATTTATTTGAGTCACCTAATTTGCTCTTCACCTGTGACTAACCCACTAATCAAAATTTTTAAAATTTGGTATTAAATTTTCACTTCTGGATTTCATTCTCCCCCCTACATCTGTTATGTCACTTTTTTATAGTTTACAGCTCCCTGCTAAAATTTTCAAGTTTGATTTTATCCGTTGAATGCAATAATCATAGTTTTGTTTTATTTTGTTTTGATTTTTTAGTTTAGTTTAGTTTTGCTTTGTTTTTATCTGCACCTCATAATTCCAATTTCCAGAGTCCCTGTAAATCTTTTTCCGCTATTTGTTTTTCCTGCTGGTTCTAATTCATGGCATCTTTTGTCTCTTTGTGTGCCTCTTTATCTTTAATTATATTCAGAATCCTGGGCTTGAAATTTTATTACAGACATCATCCTAGATCTGTTCCCATACAAAGGGGTTTTGCATGTATCGGCCGGATGCTCAAGGTGGTCAGCAGTGCCAGACCAAGATGTGGTTTGCTGCATCACCACGTGACGTGAAGGGAGACAGCAATCCATATCCTTTCCCCCAGAGTATAGACATGTCATGGCCCTAGCACAAAGTTGGTGAACTCCATCTACCAGTCCTCATTCCTTCAGCCCAGCGAGGCTTCCATAAGTGCAGCTTAGTCTTTCATCTGCCTTCTTAGGATTGGTGTACATACCTAGGACCAAAGTGCTCCTGAAACTAATGTAATGTGATGTGTCAACTATACTTCAATTTTTTTAAAACATCTTTATTGGAGTATAATTGCTTTACAATGGTGTGTTAGTTTCTGCTTTATAGCAAAGTGAATCAGCTATACATATACATATATCCCCATATCTCCTCCCTCTTACTTCTCCCTCCCACCCTCCCTATCCCACCCCTCTAGGTGGTCACAAAGCACCGAGCTGATCTCCCTGTGCTATGCAGCTGCTTCCCACTAGTTATCTATTTTATTTTATTTTTTAACATCTTTATTGGAGTATAATTGCTTTACAATGTTGTGTTACTTTCTGCTGTATGACAAAGTGAATCAGCTATACATATACAAATATCCCCATATCTCCTCCCTTTGCAGCTCCCTCCTACCCTCCCTATCCCACCCCTCTAGGTGGTCACAAAGCACTGAGCTGATCTCCCTGTGCTATGCGGCTGCTTCCCACTAGCTATCTATTTTACATTTGGTAGTGTATATATGTCCATGCCACTCTCTCACTTCGTCCCAGCTTACCCTTCCCCCTCCCCGTGTCCTCAAGTCCATTCTCTATGTCTGCATCTTTATTCCTGTCCTACCCCTAGATTCTAAAAAAAAAAAAAAAGGTGCTCCTAAATGGCTTATGTCTTTGGACCCCTAACCTCTCCCATATCTTGCCTTGTAATTATTTGCTATAATATTAAATGTTTCATGATTTTTTTTTTAATTTACTTTTTTATTTGGTTGTGCTGGGTCTTAGTTGCAGCAGGCGGGCTCTTTAGTCGTGGCTCGTGGACTCTTAGTTGTGGCATGTATGTTGGATCTAGTTCCCTGACCAGGGATCAAACCCAGGCCCCCTGCATTGGGAGCACAGAGTCTTAAACACTTTGCCACCAGGGAAGTTCCCTTTTTAATGAGTTTTAAGAAGACTTTATAGCTTATCTATCTTTTTAAGTTACATTCAGTGAGAAGGTAGGTAAAATTTATTTAGTTTACCATAATTTAAAGCCAAGTAACCTGCCTTCAAGTTTTAGTCTCTGGGGTTTCCGTTTAGTTCTCACTGTATGTCACTCTCTCCCTAAGTAATTTTATATGCTACTTCATGTATAAGCTGATATTTCAAAATTTTATATCTTTGTCCACATATTTCTTCTGAGCATCAGATATAATATATTCAACTGCCTATTCTACATCTCCACTTGAGTGTCCCACAGGAACACCCAAACCCAACATATACAGAATTGGATCTGCATCTATATGTCAGTGATTCCAGTCCATATAAATAACATATGTATTCCAGTAATATGTATATTATTTCATTCAATTTCTAAATCTTCCAGCTAGGCATTATCACCAAAGTTTTAGTTTATATTTCCGTGATCCCTAGTGAGATTGAATACTTTTCATTTGCTGTCATGCCAGATTTACGGAAAGAGAATCAGAGAGTATAAGTCATTTTCCATAATCTCTAACTCTACTGTGACCTTCTAAAGTCTAAGTCCTTTGTTTTACTCACGTTTGTATGAATGTTTGTTGAATAATTCAATTAAGAGTCGTAAAGGGTCTTAAGGATCATCTAGCTGAGTCATCCTATTTTCCACTAGAGAAAAATAAACCCTAGAGAGATCAAGTAGCTTTCCAATATCCCACATCAATTTAGTTAGTAGCAATAATCGATTCTGGTTTTTTCATCTAAGAGGTACTATTGCCTTGAACTAATCGTTAAGTGAAGTCAGCTTTATTCACATTTTAAATGAGACAATTATAGCTAAGACAGTTTAAATTACTTGCCCATGGCCAATATGAAGTGTGAAGCAGTACACAGGGACAAGATGCTTCACATTAAAAATATTTTTGTTGTTGGAGGAAGCATATTTTCCACTGCTTCACCTTTGGTTTATGCAACAAAACCTGTCTTAACAATGAGATAATGAACTTAGAAATGCAATCTAAAATTTTGAAACTATGACTTTTAAAATGTGAAATACTCACTAATGCCTTGCTATAAGTGCTACTTTAAATGAACCATATTTTATTATATTTACTTACGTGTTTAAACATTCCCAATCCTATTCTCTAATACTATTTTCAAGAGCTTAACGTGAACACAAGTAACATCAGGGTAGAAACCTAAATAGAATGAGACTTTAGATAAACAATGAAAAATAAATGAGGATAGGAAAATTTAGCCAGAGGTAATTATGCAGAAATACATAGTGGAGAATCCTGGACAAATTCTAGATAAGAGCCACAAACCTAGGTTTAGATTCCTTTCAGCCAAAGGCGATAGGAAAATGCAGTCAGTTACAAGATTCACAGGTATCAATAAGGTAATATGCCTCAGAAGAAGAAATTTTCCTTACATTGAGACCTGAAAGAAATATTATTAAAGGGACACCGTGTGACAGTAAACATGCCTGTAATGATTATCATGGTGAGTTTCATGAAGAGAAAGGAGCTGAGGAGACCTATACCACAGTGAGATCCTCCCATAGCTCTTTAAGAAATTATTATAATAAGTCTTAAAATTAGATAGTGTGAGTTCCCAAATTTGTTCCCTTTTTGAAAATTGTTTTGCTCTTCAAGGTCCTTTACATTTCCATATAACTTTGAGAATCAGTTTTCCAATTTCTACCAAAAATGTATGGGATTTTAGTTGGAACTGGGTTAAACCTATAGATCGGTTTGGATGTAAAGGACCTTATTATTATAAGGTAACAATAATCAAGACAATGTGGCAATCCTGTAAGGATAGATACACAGCTCAATGGAACACAAAGAGAGTTCAGTAATAGTTCAAAACATATATGTTCAGTTGATTTTCCATAATGTTGCCAAGGTAATTCAATGGGGCAATTAATGTAATAAAATGAACTTTGATTGTTATCTCACACCATATACAAAAATTAACTCACAATGGATCAGAAGCTTAAGAGTTAAAACTATAGTACTTTCAGAAGAAAACATCAGGTAAAATCTTTGTGTCCTTTGGTTAGGCAACTATTTTTTAGATAAGATGTAAAAGCATTAATCATGAAAATAATGACAGACTGGACTTCCTAAAAGTTTAAAAGTCCTGTTCTTTGAAAATACTCCTAATAAAACTATGGTAGAAGCTAGAGAACAAGAGGAAATATCTGAAAGTCATATATCTAAAAGAGGACTTAGGGACTTACCTGCTGGCGCAGTGGTTAAGAATCTGCCTGCCAACGCAGGGGACATGGGTTCAACCCCTGGTCTGGGAAGATTTCACATGTCGCGGAGCAACTAAGCCCATGAGCCACAACTACTGAGCCCGCAGGCCTAGAGCCCGTGCTCCGCAACAAGAGAAGCCACTGAAATGAGAAGCCTGGGCACCGCAACCAACAGTAGCCCCCGCTCGCCACAACTAGAGAAAGCCCATGCACAGCAACAAAGACCCAACGCAGCCTAAATGAATGAATGAATGAATGAATAAATAAATAAATAAAAGAAGACTTATATGGGACTTCCTGGTAGTCCAGTGGTAAAGAATCCACCTTGCAATGCAGGACTCTGGTTCGATCCCTCATCTGGGAACTAAGATCCCACATGGTGCGGGACAACTAAGCCCGCGTGCTGCAGCTAGAGAGCCCGCATGCCTCAAACTACAGAGTCCAAGCGTTGCAACTAGAGAGAAGCCCGTGCGCTGCGATGAAGAGCCTGCGTGCCACAACAAAAGATCTCGCGTGCCACAATGAAGATCCCATGTGCTGCAAGACCCGAAACAGCCAAAAATAAATAAATTATTAAAAAAAATAAAAGAGGACTTATATGCATACTATTAAAAAAACTTTAAACCATAATAAAAAATAAGACAATGAACCCAATTTTTATTAATTTTATTTATTTATTTTTATATTTGTTTGGCCGCTCCACACGCAGGATCTTAGTTCCCCAGCCAGGGATCAAACCCGAGCCCCTTGCATTGGAAACACGGAGTCTTAACTACTGGACCACCAGGGAAGTCCCAATGAACCCAATTTTTAAAATGAGCAAAAGATTTGAACAGACACTTCACCATATATACAGATGGCAAATAAGCACATGAAAATGTATGCAAAATTATTAGGCATTAGAGAAATGCAAATTAAAATGACAATAAAATGACACTACATATCTACTAGAATGGTTAAAATTTAAAAAGACTGAGCATATTAAGTGCTTATAAGAATTTAGAGCAACTGAAACCCTCAGATATTGCTGGTGGGGATGGAAAATGGCATATCTGGAAAACAGTTTGGTGGTTTCTCCAGAAGTTAAATATACAATCACCATATTACCTATTTCTAGGTACCTACTCAAGGAAAATGAAAACATATGTCTATACAAATACCTGTGTGTGAATGTTTATAGCAGCAGCTTTATTCATAATATTCAAAACAACTCAAATTCCCATCAATTGGTGCATGGATAAACAAATTATGGTACAACCACATAATGGAATCCTGCTCAGCCATTAAACAGAAGGAAGTACATGCAAGAACATAGATGGAGCTCAACAGCATTAAGCTATGTAAAATAAGCCAAAACTAAAAGGTTTCATAGTATATGATTCCATTCATATGACAAGTTGGAAAAGGCAAACCAATGTGACAGAAGTTAGGTCAGTGGTTGCCAGCAACTGGGAATTCACCAACACTCGCTTCCAGGACTAGTGTGATTTCATCTCATATTTAAATATCTAATCCAGGGACTTCCCTGGTGGCGCAGTGGTTAAGAACCTGCCTGCCAGTGCAGGGGACATGGGTTCGATCCCTGGTCCGGGAAGATCCCACATGCCTCAGAGCAACTAAGCCCATGCACCACAACTACTGAGCCTGCGCTCTAGACCCCGCGTGCCACAACTACCGAGCCCGTGCGCCTAGAGCCAGTGCTCCACAACAAGAGAAACCACTGCAATGAGAAGCCCGCACACTGCAATGAAGAGTAGTCCCCACTTGCCACAATTAGAGAAAGCCCATTCACAGCAATGAAGACACAACGCATCCAAAAATAAAATAAATAAATAAATATATTTATATAAAAAATAAATATCTAATCCATTTGGAATTCATCCTGGTGTTAGAAATGGATTCACTTTGGTTATTAAAAACCCCCAATTCTGGGGCTTCCCTGGTGGCGCAGTGGTTGAGAGTCCGCCTGCCGATACAGGGGACACGGGTTCACGCCCCGGTGCGGGAAGATCCCACATGCCGCGGAGCGGCTGGGCCCGTGAGCCATGGCCGCTGAGCCTGCACGTCCGGAGCCTGTGCTCCACAACGGGAGAGGCCACAACAGTGAGAGGCCCACGTACCGCAAAAAAAAAAAAAAAAAAAAAAAAAACCCAATTCTGATGAGACATTACTACTACCTATTAAAACAGCTAACATTTTTTAAGTGACAATACCAAATACTGGCAAGAATGTGGAAGAGCTGGCTGTCTCATAAATTGCTAGTGGGAATATGAAATGGTACAGCCACACCGGAAAAGTGTGACAATTTATTAAAAAATGAAACATACTTACCACATACCTTTTCCTCCTCTAGTTTTTGATGCTCTTTTTAAATTAGGGATATTAACTTTTCATTTTTGACACAGCATTCACACTCCTGGGCATCTGTCCCAGGAAAATGACTGGAATCTACACACAAATCTTTACATAAGTGTAGAAAGCAGCTTATTTGTGATAGTTAAAGGCCAAAAGGTTTTTTTTCAATAAGTGAGTGAGTAAACAAACTGTGGTACCTCCATACAATGGAATACTAAATAAAATAAATCTAAATAATATAAAAGAATAAAGGAACAAACTATTGATATATGCAACACCTTAGATCTCAAGGGACTTATGCTGTATAGAAAAAAAAGACCATTTCAATGATTCTATTTCTGTAACATTCTTCAAATAAATTATAGAAATGAAGAATAGATAAGTGGTTGCCAGGGATTAGGTTTGATGGGGGTGGGGGAGAGGAGTGGGTGTGCTACTAAAGTAGCAGCCCTAGGGAGATGTTTGTGGCAATGGAATAGTTCTGCATCTTGATTGTAGTGGTGGTTACATGAACCTGTGTATGACAAAATGGCGTAGAATTATACACATGCATTGTACCAATATCAATTTCCTGATTCTGATATTGTGGTATAGTTACATAAGATGTAACCATCTAGAGAAACTGGATGAAGTGTATATGGGAACTCTATTATTTTTGTAACTCTCTTAACTGTATCTTCTGTTTTTTTAAATGAATAAATAAATTTATTTATTTATTTATGGTTGTGTTGGGTCTTCGTTGCTGCACGTGGGCTTTCTCTAGTGTGGCGAGTGGGGTTGTTGCAGTGTGCGGGCTTCTCATCGCAGTGACTTCTCTTGTTTCAGAGCACAGGCTCTAAGCACGTGGGCTTCAGTAGTTGTCGCATGCAGGCTCAGTAGTTGTGGTTCCTGGGCTGCGGAGCATAGGCTCAGTAGTGGCACATGGGCTTATTTGCCCTGTGGCATGTGGGATCTTCCCAGACCAGGGCTCGAACCCGTGTCTCCTGAATTGGCAGGTAGATTCTTAACCACTGTGTCACCAGGGAAGTCCCAATTGTATCTTCTGATGAGCAAAATTCTTAATTTTAATGTAGTCAAATATATCAATCTTTTCCTTTGCAGTTAGTGCTTTTTGTGTCATTATAAATATTTTTTTTCCTAATCCAAGGTCATAATAATATTCTCCTAATATTATCTTTGAGGAGAGACAAATCTAAGGGCTAACCCTCATATCAAGCCTGCCTGTTTGAGCAGGGACATCAGTCTTCTCCTGCATGTGGACCTGGATTTACACCACTGGCTCCAGTGGTTCTCAGGTGTTTGGACTTGGATTGGAATTATGCCAATGGTTTTCCTGGGTGTAAAATCAGGAAATCTTCTTGATCTATAGATTTAAGAAGTCCAACAAAGGCCAAGTAGGATACGTTTTTTGAAAACAGACATGAAGATGCATGTCCAGATTGTAGATAGCAGATCTTGGGACTTCTCAACCTCCATAACGATATGAGCCAAGTCTATATATGTCTATGTCTATGTCTATGTTTATGTCTATGTCTATGTCTATGTCTATCTCTGTCTCTATCTATATATATCCTATTGGTTGTATTTCTCTGGAGAACCCTGACAAACATCCAAATCTCAGAGTAATTACATTAAATGTTAATGCTTTAAATATTTCAGGTAAAAGAGATGATTGTCAGCCTCGATTAAAACAAAACCAAAACCAAAACCAATCATATGCTAGTTGGAAAAGCACATTTAAGGAACACACAAAAAAGGCTGAAGGCAAAACTTTGTAAACACTCACCAAGAGAAAGCTGGTATAGTATTAAAGGGAGAAAAACCCACTAAAGATGAAAGGCTCATTTAATAATGACGAAGATATAACAACTGTACTTTTGTATGCACCTAATAACAAAGCCTTATAATATATAAATTAACATTTGACAGTTCTACAAAGAAAATCAACAAATCCACATTCTTGGTGGGAAACTTTTAACCCACCTCTCTCGGTAAACAATATAACAAGCAGAAAGAAAATCAGTAAGTACATAGAAGATTTGAACTATGTATTTGGTCAAGCATTCTGTTATCTTCAGAGGGAGCACGTATCTAATTTACTTCCTCTGTCATTACCAGAAGCTATACACTTTTCCATTAGGAGAAGGAGACAATAATGGAACTATTGCCAACAGTAAACATGGAGGTCAAGCAAGCGTATTTCAAGATATAAAAGATTTCAAAGTCTACCTGAAAGTAAGAGTAAAGAACAAAGATGTTGGGCATGAAGATGGTAAGAAGAGACTAAGGTGTCTCCAGAAAAATGGAGTGAATGGTATAAATTGGGACCTAGCTTTAGGACAAAGGAAGAAAGCTCTTTTGGGGAATGCAAATAAACTTTGAGGGAAAACAAGATGTTACATTTTTAAAAATGCAGTAGGTTTGGAATCCTCCTAGATCTTCCATTTACTAACTCTATGATCTTGGACTACTTATTGACATTTTTGAACCTCAGGTTTCTCTTTCCTAAAATAAGGATCATTCTATCTATCCCTATAAGGGTTAAATGTTTCTATTATTGGTTCTCAGAGCACTGTGTATTTCTCCTTCATTCCCCTAGCTACATTTGCAATTTTACATGTGCTTTTAAGATTGATTGTGTCTTAGTTTGCCTCACAAGTGCAGGCCAGTCTGTTTTCCTTCAAGCAATCAGTATTTATTGAGTTTCTACACTGTGTTAGGAGCCCACAAAATGGTGAACAATATAGATGAGGTAATCATTTTCTTCCTAGAGCTTGGCATGCCTGGCAGGTAGTAAACATTCAACAGATATTTGTTTAATGATGAGCTTTTATAAAAAACAAATTAACATAATGAGTTCCGTGTCTAAGGGAGCGACTGCAGAGGCTTGGGACCAACTGTTGTGAGTAAGAAGCTTCCTCAGCCAGCTGAGCGCTGAGCGGGGAGATTCAAGGATGTTTCTGGGGAGAAATCCCAGCACAAACTCAGAGAAAATGGAGATCCTTTGAGTGGGATGTGAATACACTAAATACTCAATATTGGGACCTTCCAGGAAAATGAGCTGGGGACCCGCTTTCCAAGTCATGTTGGAACCAGAACCCCAAGGTCTTGGTGCCCCGGCCTGGTGTCAGGCCTGAGCCTCTGAAGTGGGAGAGCCGAGTTTAGGACATTGGAGCAACAGAGACCTCCCAGGCCCACATAATATCAATCAGCGAGAGCTCTCCCAGATATCGCCGTTTCACGCCGTCTCACGCTGTCTCACGCTAAGACCCAGCTCCACCCAAGGGCCAGCAAGCTCCAGTGCTGGACGTCCCATGGCAAATAACTAGCAAGACAGGAACACAACCCTACCCATTAGCAGAGAGGCTGCCTAAAATCATTCTGAGTTCACAGTCACCCCAAAACACACTACCAGAGGTGGCCCTGCCCACCAGAAAGACAAGATCCAGTCCCATCCACCAGAACACAGGCACCAGTCCCCTCCACCAGGAAGCCTACACAAGACACTGAACCAACCTCACCTATTGGGGGCAGACACCAAAAACAATGGGAACTATGAACCTGCAGCCTGTGAAAAGGAGACCCCAAACACAGTAAGTTAAACAAAATGAGAAGACACAGAAATATGCAGCAGATGAAGCAGCAAGGTAAAAACCCACCAGACCAAACAAATGGAGAGGAAATAGGCAGTCTACCTGAAAAAGAATTCATAGTAATGATAGTAGAGATGATCCAAAATCTTGGAAATAGAATGGAGAAAATACAAGAAATGTTTAACAAGGACTTAGAAGAACTAAAGAGCAAACAAACAGTGATGAACAACAACAATAAATGAAATTAAAAATTCTCTAGAAGGAAACAATAGCAGAAAAACTGAGGCAGAAGAACAGATAAGTGACCTGGAAGATAAAATAGTGGAAATAACTACCGCAGAGCAGAATAAAGAAAAAAGAGTGAAAAGAATAGAGGACAGTCTCCGAGACCTCTGGGACAACATTAAATGCACCAACATTCTAATTATAGGGGTCCCAGAAGAAGAAGAGAAAAAGAAAGGGTCTGAGAAAATATTTGAAGAGATTAGAGTTGAAAACTCCTCTAACATGGGAAAGGAAATAGTCAAGTCCAGGAAGCACAGCAAGCCCCAAACAGGATAAATCCAAGGAGAAACACACCAAGACATATATTAATCAAACTATCAAAAATTAAATACAAAGAAAACATATTAAAAGCAGCAAGGGAAAAGCAACAAATAACATACAAGAGAATCCCCATAAGGTTAACAGCTGATCTTTCAGCAGAAACTCTGCAAGCCAGAAGAGAGCGGCAGGACATAGTTAAAGTGATGAAAGGGAAAAACCTACAACCAACATTACTCTACCCAACAAGGATCTCATTCAGATTTGACGGAGAGATTAAAACCTTTACAGACAAGCAAAAGCTAAGAGAATTCAGCACCACCACATGAGATTTACAACGAACGCTAAAGGAACTTTTCTAGGCAAGAAACACAAGAGAAGGAAAAGACCTACAAAAATAAACCCAAAACAATTAAGAATATGGTAATAGGAACATACATATTGATAATTACCTTAAATGTAAATGGATTAAATGCTCCAACCCAAAGACATAGACTGGCTGAATGGATGCAAAAATAAGACCCATATATATGCTGTCTACAAGAGACCCAATTCAGGGCTTCCCTGGTAGCACAGTGGTTGAGAGTCTGCCTGCCAATCCAGGGGACACAGGTGGGTGCCCCAGTCCAGGAAGATTGCATGTGCTGCGGAGCGGCTGGGCCCGTGAGCCATGGCCGCTGAGCCTGTGCGTCCGGAGCCTGTGCTCCACAACAGGAGAGGCCACAACAGTGAGAGGCCCGCATACTGCAAAAACAAACAAACAAACAAAAAAAAAGAGACCCAATTCAGACCTAGGGACACATACAGACTGAAAGTGAGGGGATGGAAAAAGATATTCCATGCAAATGGCAATCAAAAGAAAGCTGGAGTAGCAATTCTCATATCAGACAAGACAGACTTTAAAATAAAGACTATCACAAGAGACAAAAAAGGACACTACATAACGATCAGGGATCAATCCAAGAAGAAGATATAACAGTTGTAAATATTTATGCACCCAACATAGGAGCACCTCAATACATAAGGCAAATGCTAACAGCCATAAAAGGGGAAATCAACAGTAACACAGTAATTGTAGGTGACTTTAACACCCCACTTTACCAATGGACAGATCATCCAAAATGAAAATAAATAAGGAAACACAGGGGCTTCCTTGCTGGCACAGTGGTTGAGAGTCCGCCTGCTGATGCAGGGGACACAGGTTTGTGCCCCGGTCCGGGAAGATCCCACATGCCGCGGAGTGGCTGGGCCCGTGAGCCATGGCCGCTGAGCCTGCGTGTCCGGAGCCTGTGCTCTGCCATGGGAGAGGCCATAGCAGTGAGAGGCCTGCGTACCACAAAAAAAAAAAAAAAAAAAAAAATCTTCCAACAAACAAAAGCCCAGGACCAAATGGCTTCACAGGCGAACTCTATCAAACTTTTAGAGAAGAGCTAACACCTATACTTCTCAAACTCTTCCAAAATATAGCAGAGGGAGGAACACTCCCAAACTCATTCTACAAGGCCACCATCAACCTGATACCAAAACCAGACAAAGATGTCACAAAAAGAGAAAACTACAGGCCAATATCACTGATGAACATAGATGCAAAAATCCTCAACAAATACTAGCAAACAGAATCCAACAGCACATTAAGGATCATAAACCATGATCAAGTGGGTTTATCCCAGGAATGCAAGGATTCTTCAATATACGCAAATCAATCAATGTGATACACCATATTAACAAATTCAAGGATAAAAACCATATGATCATCTCAATAGATGCAGAAAAAGATTTCAACAAAATTCAACACCCATTTATGATAAAAACTTTCCAGAATGTAAGCCTAGAGGGAACTTACTTCAACATAATAAAGGCCATATATGACAAACTCACAGCCAACATCGTTCTCAGTGGTGAAAAACTCAAGCCATTTTCTCTAAGGTCAGGAACAAGACAAGGTTGCCCACTCTCACCACTATTATTCAACATAGTTTTGGAAGTTTTAGCCACAGCCATCAGAGAAGAAAAAGAAATAAAAGGAATCCAAATTGGAAAAGAAGAAGTAAAGCTGTCACTGTTTGCAGATGACATGACACTATACATAGAAAATACTAAAGGTGCTACCAGAGAACTACTAGAGGTAATTGATGAATTTGGTAAAGTAGCAGGATACAGAATTAATGCACAGAAATCTCTTGCATTCCTATACACTAATGATGAAAAATCTGAAAGAGAAATTAAGGAAACACTTCCATTTACCATTGCAACAAAAGGAATAAAATACCTAGGAATAAACTTACCTAAGGAGACAAAAGACCTGTATGCAGAAAACTATAAGACACTGATGAAAGAAATTAAAGATGATACAAACAGATGGAGAGATATACCATGTTCTTGGATTGTAAGAATCAACATTGTGAAAATGACTATACTACCCAAAGCAATCTACAGATTCAATGCAGTCTCTATCACACTACCAATGGCATTTTTCACAGAGCTAGAACAAAAAATTTCATGATTTGTATGGAAACACAAAAGACCTTGAACAGTCAAATCAATCTTGAGAATGAAAAAAGGAGCTGGAGGAATCAGGCCCCCAGACTTCAGACTATATTACAAAGCTACAGTAATCAAGACAGTATGGTACTGGCACAAAAACAGAAATATAGATCAATGGAACAGGATAGAAAGCCCAGAGATAAACCCATGCACATATGGTCACCTTATCTTTGATAAATGAGGCAAGAATATACAATGGAGAAAAGACAGCCTCTCCAATACGTGGTACTGGGAAAACTGGACAGCTACATGTAAAGGAATGACGTTAAAACACACCCTAACACTATACACAAAAATAAACTCAAAATGGATTAAAGACCTAAATGTAAGGCCAGACACTATAAAATACTTAGAGGAAAAATAGGCAGAACACTCTATGCCATAAATCACAGCAAGATCCTTTTTGGCCCACCTCCTAGAGAAAGGGAAATAAAAACAAAAATAAACAAATGGGACCTAATGAAACTTAAAAGCTTTTGCACAGCAAGGAAACCATAAAGAAGACAAAAAGACAGCCCTCAGAATGGGAGAAAATATTTGCAAATGAAGCAACTGACAAAGGGCAGCTCATGCAGCTCAATATCAAAAAAACAAACAACCCAATCCAAATATGGGCAGAAGACCTAAATAGACATTTCTCCAAAGAAGATATACAGATGGCCAACAAACACATGAAAGGATGCTCAACATCACTAATCATTAGAGAAATGCAAATCAAAACTACAATGAGGTGTCATCTCACACCAGTCAGAATAGCCAGCAACAAAAAATCTACAAACAATAAATGCTGGAGACGGTGTGGAGAAAAGGGAACCCTCTCGCACTGTTGGTGGGAATGTAAATTGATACAGTCACTATGGAGAACAGTATGGTGGTTCCTTAAAAAACTAAAGATAGAACTACCATATGACTCAGCAATCCCACTACTGGGCATATACCCTGAGAAAACCATAATTCAGAAGGAGTCATGTACCACAATGTTCATTGCAGCTCTGTTTACAATAGCCAGGACATGGAAGCAACCTAAGTGTCCATCAACAGATGAATGGATAAAGAAGATGTGGCACATATATACAATGGAATATTACTCAGCCATGAAAAGAAATGAAACTGAATTATTTGTAGTGAGGTGGATGGACCTAGAGTCTGTCATACAGAGTGAAGTAAGTCAGAAAGAAAAAAACAAATACCGTATGCTTACACATATATATGGATATATGGAATGTAAAAAAAAAAAAGGTTCTGATGAACCTAGGGTGAGGACAGGAATAAAGATGCAGACGCAGAGAATGGACTTGAGGATGTGGGGAGGGGGAAGGGTAAGCTGGGACGAAGTGAGAGAGCAGCATTGACATATATACACTACCAAATGTAAAACAGCTAGCTAGTGGGAAGCAGCTGCATAGCACAGGGAGATCAGCTCAGTGCTTTGTGACCACCTACAGGGGTGGGATAGGGAGGATGGGAGGGAGACGCAAGAGGGAGGGTATATGGGGATATATATATACGTATAGCTGATTCACTTCGTCATACAGCAGAAACTAAGACAACATTGTAAAGCAATTATACTCCAATACCAATAAAGATGTTAATAAAAAAGTTATCATATATTCACCACCTATTCAGCACCCTGGACCCCCATGGAACCCTGTCAACCCTGATCTTTTTAACGTCTGTATAATTTTGTCCTTTTCAGAATGTAATATAAATCAGATCATATAATATGAAACCTTATTCAGAGTGGCTTCTTTACTCTGTGTCTTAGATGGCTTGAAAGTTATTTTTTGTTATTATTAAATAGTATCTCATCATGTGGTTGTAGCACAGATTGGTTGCATACTTTCCTATTTTGAAAGTCATTTTGAACCTTTCTTGTTTTGGATGAACATGAATAAAGTTGATGTTAACATTTGAAAAAACAACAAAATAATGAGTGCAGAAGTACTCAGTAAATGGCAAGAGGCTTTATACATAAAATATAAGTTATCAGTGGATACATGTATATGTATAACAGATTCACTTTGCTGTACACCTGAAACTAACACAACATTGTAAATAAACTATACTCCAATAAATTTTTTTTAAGTTGTCAATTTTCTAGGAGTGTTCTTGATGTAGAAATAAGTGCATCATGTTTCTTCACCTAAATATATTTCACTAAAAGATGAAAACAGGAAAAAAATAGTGTACTAAAAAAAAATTCATTTAAAGGTGGATTATTTAGATAATTCAAAAAAACAAGAATCATAGGTTAAATGACAAAATTAAATATCCTACACATTAAAAGTGAAAAAATATAGTGTGTCCATTTTATTTTTTCTCTATTACAAAAAATTAGATTTATGTGTGGATTTTCCCCCAACTTAATTTGAATAACTTCAAACCTATAAAAAATTTAAACTGTATACAGTGAACAACCTTATGTCTTTCAACTAGATTTCCTAATTGTTAATTTTGCCTAATTTTGTCACATTTGTCTCTCCAATTATTAACATCTTGCCACACTTATTTTATTTTAACTTATTGCCACATCTCTTTCTCTTTCTCATGCTGGGCTCTCTGCCTTTCTTTCCCATTTGAAAGTATATTGCAGACAGAATGACACTTCACTTCAAGAACCTCAGCAAATATCTCCTAAGAACTAGGACATTCTACATAACCATGATATAACACTCCAGATATTTAACATTGGTACCATAACACAATCTAATACAAAGCCACATTTCCCAATTGCCTCAAATTTCCCAATTGTCCATTTAAGCCGCTTTTTCATTCTTTGATCCAGGTTCCAAACAACATTCACACATAAAGCTTAGTTATCATGTATCTGTATTGTAGAACTGCTCTACTACTTTTACTTTCATGATATAGTTGGAACCTCCATAGCCATGCATTCAACCATCCACGGATTCAACCAACTGTGGATCAAAAATATTCCCCCCAATTCCAGAAATTTCCAAAAAGCAAAACTTGAATTTGCCACGTACTGGTGACTGTTTACATAGCGCTTGCATCGTGTTTACAATTATTTACACAGCATTTACATTGTATTTGGTATTATAAGTAATCTAGAGATGATTTTAAATATGCAGGAGGATGTACATAGGTAATATGCAAATGCTACACTGTTTTATATAAGGGACTTGAGCATCTGCAGATTTTGGTATCTGAGGGGTTGCTGGAACCAATCCTGCACTGATACCAACAGACACCTGCACTGCTTTGTTTAAGAGTCCAGAGCAGGTTTTTGTTGTTGTTGTTGTTGTTTTAGGTATTACTTTTATTTATTTATTTGGTGGCACTAGGTCTTAGTTGCCCCTCACCAGCTCCTTAGTTGTGGCATGTGAACTCTTAGTTGCGGCATGCATGTGGGATCTAGTTCCCTGGCCAGGGATGGAACCCGGGCCCCCTGCATTGGGAGCACAGAGTCTTAACCACTGCACCACCAGAGAAGTCCCCAGAGCAGTTATTTTGTGCAATGTCCTACAATCAGATTTGTCTGATTGTTTTCTCATGATGAGATTTAGGTTAAACATTCTTGGCAATTTGGCAGGTGATGTATCCTCCGGTGCATCAGATCAGAAGGTACAGGTCTCCATTGTAAGATAACTCCATTATAAGATTTTTTTAAAGACAAAAACTCATTCATTTTACATATAACATTAGCTTTGGGTTAATATAACCCCTCTTTACAAGTGTCCACAGAAGGTGGGAGCAGGGTGGAAAAGACACTGGCATGAGAACTGAGGTTTAGTGCCAATTTGGTCAGTAATTAATTGTGGGGTCCCTAGGTAAAAATCTTAAAATCTTCATCTATTAAAGAGAGAGAGAAAGAGAGAGAGAGAGAGAGAGAGAGAGAGAGAGAGGAATGAGCCAGAAGATTTCTAAAGATCCTTTGAGTTCTAATATTCTATGACTATGAATCAACTCGTAATAGAGACAGAGGTAGGTTTGGGAGACTCTGCTCCCAATGCAGGGGGCCTGGGTTCCATCCCTGGCCAGGGAACTAGATCCCACATGCATGCTGCAACTAAGAGTTCACATGCCACAACTAAGGAGCTGGTGAGGGGCAACTAAGAGCACCAGTTCGGCCACATACCAGCTATGTGAACACGGACAAGCCATTTAATCTCTCTAAGGCTTGCAGAGATTTACCTCAGAGAATGCTGAAAAATTAAGGGATTATTGCATGTCAAAGTGCATTATAAACCATAAAAAAAACTACTTAACTGGCGGGTATTATTTTATAATATCCAGTTTTTCTCTTTTTGCTCTAATTAGTTAATGAGAAAAGCAACCTAAAGTGACACAGACCTCATCAACTTTAAAACTAGGAAATGCCAGTATTGTGTGTCATAATCTATTCATGGAATTTATAGAATAGTTTTATTCCATAAATGCTTATGCTTTGATGATTAATAATAGTGCCTAAAGTTACTCACTTGTACAGGCTAGTCCCGCCGAAGAGGATTGTCATTGTTCTTGGAATCCTAAATTTTGAGAGGGACAAAACAGTGAACACAGTGCATGAGAACGGTAACAAGTACTTACAAACTAAATTCCTTATTTAGTAATCAATTTTGTGTTGAGCCATCAGGACCCCCGGAGAGGATGGCAAACTGAGGCCAGCGCAGAAGGGAAGTTGTCCTGCTTTTTCAGTGAGATGGGCAGCCCTAGAATAGACTAATTCTCTTGAGCAAAGGCATGTTTTCCCGAGACAGCTAGTGGGACTTGTCACACAGGCCAGCCCTATTATATTCTTATAACCCTTTATACTCTTTATATTAACCGCCCCAGCGTTTCTTTCCGGCCTTCCAACAGAACTCGGGGAACCTAGTTAGTTCGTGCACAGTGGCCACATTTTTTCGATTATTCAGCAGAACCGATAAAGTATTTCCCTGGAAGAGGTTTAGGGCGCACACACGCCCCTTGGTTTGCGTTGAGTGACGCGCGCACTATCTATGCCGAGAGTGCCCAGCGCACTGCTGTTGCTCAAGACTCGAGACACTTCCAGAAAATAGCTAACGAAGCGGTGGGGAACCGCGGCACGGCGGACGTTGGTGCCGTTAAACGCGCCTGACCTCCCACTCCACGCAAGGCGGGGGGGTGGTCGCACCGCCCAGGTGGCAGCGTCCGGATCCGCAGCGCGCGCTGGGCGCCATCCCCCGCCTCCCGCCAGTGCGCACGCGCGCCCCTCATCCGGGTGCTGGTTGAGACTGCAGGTTGCGCCGGGGTGGCGGACAGGGGGCGGGGCTCGTGGCTCATTGTGCGCAGCGCTGTGCGGCGCCGGCGGCCGGCGAGGCCTGAGTTGAAGTTGGAGCTGCTGCCGCCGCCCTGCAGATCACTCGCTGCCTAGGCAGCGCGCTGTTCTTCTAAAATGGCTGCCGCTACCGGTGCTGTGGCAGCCTCGGCCGCCTCAGGTCAGGCGGAAGGTAAAAAGATCACCGATCTGCGGGTCATCGATCTCAAGTCCGAGCTGAAACGGCGGAACCTGGACATCACCGGAGTCAAGACTGTGCTCGTTTCCCGACTCAAGCAGGTGAGGCCCGGCTAGGTCCGGGAAGGCGAGCTTAGGCCGCGCCTCGGAGCCCCCACTTCCGCCGCAGCCCACGTCCGCTCGCAGCCGCCGGGGCCCGCGGGGCGGCGAGGTGGGGAGGTCCCGGGCGGCGCCCGCGCGCGCGGGAGGGCGAGGACCCTCTCGCGGCGCCCCCGCCCCCGCGCGCCGGGCCTGGCCTGCGAGCGGCCCGCGAGCCGCCCGGGACCGGCCGCCGCAGCCCAGCGCACCCCTGCCTCCCCCGGGACGTCTCTGCCAGGCTGCGGACGGCCGGCGCGGCCTCCCAAGGGCGATCGTGGAGACCCGGGAGGCGCTCGGTCCCCAGCCTTTAGCGATGGTGAGCGCGTGCATTTCTTGGCCTCGTAGGGACTGGTTACTTTGGTGACTTCTGCGAAGTTACCATTTAATTGTGTCCAACCGTTTCCTCCCCATATTGGGGGGTAATTGGTAGTGGAAGTTGATGGGTGGGTAAGAGAAAGGGTTTGTTTTCCGCTGGGTTTACAGTTTTTGCATTAGCGCAATAATCTTTTTCTTCCCTGATTATCTTTCTGGTTTGAGTGAGCGTTGGAATTGTAGTAGAGGAGAAATAAGTTTGTACTATAGAAATTAGGAAAGCTCCTTTTAGTTCTTTACTTTCGTAGCTAGCAACTTTGCTGCAATCGAGAATATTTAGACTTTTGTTCAGTATGATAATATGTGTTAGTTAATTTTCTCGACTGGGTAATATGTAAAACTCCATGTGATTTTGATACCTAATGATATTTCCTCCTGAAAGTTTCTCTCACTCGTGTAGTTTAATTGCTCCTTTGTGAGGTTGGTTTATGAAATGACTGGCAATTCTAATGTCTTGAGGCTTGAGGTTTGCTAATTTTTTTTTTCATTTCGTTTTTTAAAATAAGTTTAGATAGACTGTGTAGCATATTAACTTCTCTTTCTAATGTAGGCTATTGAAGAGGAAGGAGGCGATCCAGATAATATTGAATTAACTGTTTCAACTGATACTCCAAACAAGAAACCAACCAAAGGCAAAGGTTGTTACGAGTTATAAACATATTTTAAAATATATTTTGGTTATATAACTTGCCTCTGCTCTTGTGCCACTTGCCCTGTTTATATAGTGCTACTCTTTGCTATTTCCCTCTGGCACTCTGCCTTGTTGGGTCAAGGAAGAAAAGTTACTGTTGCCAGGCTTTGGGTGACTAGTAGCCCTTAAGATTTGGCTGAAGCTGACCTGAAAGTGAGACCAGTTCTTTCTTGCTTCTGAAAAAATTACAAAGTCAAGTTCCATAATATTTCTTCCTTCATAGTGTGAAGACCTGAAGAGTAAAATACGGTTTAATACATGTCTACCTTGCCCCACAATTGGCAGAGTATTGATGGAATTCCTACCAAATCTTTCACCTTGGCTCCTTGCTGTTTTCTCTAGTATATTAAAATTTTATAACCTTTGTGTTTAGTATTTTGTTTGATTTGGTGAACTTAATTTTGCATTTATGCCATTAAACATTCTAATTTTCAGTGAAATTCAAAAAGACCTTTACCAATCATACTAACAAGGAAGGGAAAAAATCCATGACTAATTAGCTTAAAAATAAAAAGTTTTAAGTTATAGGGATATGTTAATGATTTCGATTTTATAACTTTTAAAGTAGGCCAGAATATATTTCTAGGATATGGTGATTTAATGAATAGGTAAAGGTTGTTTTAAATTAACATTTTAACAATATAAATGAGACTTAGATATATTTGAAAGGTTCTGGTAAGTGAAATACTTACTTGAATAATTACGGATTTCTCCCTCAGTCCTATAAGGACAATGTCAGAGGGTGGGCATGATGTGGGTATCTGGATTCTGGTACCTACATACAAGTTCCATGCAGCTGCAGCATTTTAAAAACCTAACACTCTTTACTGCTTTAAGTGATCCTAAATGCTACTCTCTGCTGTAGACCAGATTGATGGACTAGAGTAAAATGGTTGAATGGATTAACCTTGAAAAGAAGGAAATAGTCAAGTTTGATCTTAAGCAATCTGCATGAGTATTGGGACCAGGCACATCCTGATGCCATCTCACTGAGAGTTTTTGTAGGTTTGCAAGAGTGCCCTATTTGTGCCAAAGGAAATTGAAAAGGGCAAAGAAGCATTTTCTGGATGGGATGGGAATGGCAGAGGTAGAAATGGTGTTTAGAGCAGTAACAAAGTTATCTTGAAAATCTGTGGCTTTTAATGTAATTCTTAACTCAGTGTATCACTTTGAGAGATACATTTCCCTGTGTTAGAGAAGCTTGTGTTGAGAAGCCTCTGCTGACAAACTCAGAGGCAATTTCAAAATGAGGAAGCATAAAAAATTCAGAAATAAGTACATCAGGAATTAACCATGTTTCTTATTGTGATTTCTTATAATGATTTTGATTCATGTCATTTATTTAGCATATTGTGGTAGTTTGATAGATGTTATGTATTAATCATGGTCCCAAATTTATATTTAAGCTGATTACTGATTTTAGCATGTAAAGTAAATCTCATTTGATTTATTCATTCTCACCTACTTTTAATTTCTCTGTGTATCCCTTTCTTTTTTAGTCATTAGGAACTTCACTCATCCTACCTTTAGCAATAAATTCAGCAATATACCGTTTTAAGAAGTTTTTCAGTATACACATGTATGTGTGTATGTATGTATGTGTGTGTATATATATATATAAAAGTATGTTAATTTTTTCCTCTTATATGGATAATAAGGATACTTGAAATTTAATTTTTCCATAACTCTGATGTTAAGGTATCTTGTAGTATTTAGTCAGGAGTCGTAACATTAATTGTGTGTCTGCAGCACACTACAACTGAGTACTTCATGAGACTCATTCTGGGACATGTGTGATAAATAGCTCTTGTCTCCTTGAGTTCCATTTATCATTGTTCTGAAAATCCTGTGAATGAGAAAGAACATAATGTAAATCCCAAACTAAGAACCTAGTTTGAATTAATTTACAGTTAAGATGCTTATAAGTAAGATGATTTTAAATTTTAAATTAAGTTTAAAAATAATTTTTAGACATCAAATTTGAATAGGGAAACTTTAAAAAATATTAATAATTAACAGATTTTTAAAACTAAGGATTCAAGAAATTAAATAGTATTGTAATATGATGTTCTTTTTGTCACATCTTGTTTCACTTAAAAGTATCTATCTTAAAAGTAATTGCATCTTAGTCATACTACTTTTCCTTCAATGGGTATACTTCCTTTTTATAAAATTGGAAAATTTACTAGACCATCTGTAAGGGTCTCTTAATTCTGAAATTTAATAATTATATGTAGCTAGGAGCCAGAAGAAAAATTCTTTTTTTAGCTAAAATAGATGTATAAGGAAGGAACAGGAAAACTCATAGGTCCTCAGTCAGTATGGATATCTTTAGCTGGGAATACTAGAAAAGGATAAGAATAAAGAAAGGGATTACTTAGAGGCAGTCCTGTAGACAACAGCAAGACACCACATTTAATAGCTTGTTAGGCAAAATAAATAATTCTTATGATGATGTGGCTTAATGTAGCAATAAAATTAAATGATGTTGAATGATAAGGCAAGAGAAGCTTCATGGGTCTTGAAGAGTTACTTAGGTGAAATATTAAGTTCGTTCTCTTATAAGTGCAGGGTCACTATTTCTCAAACAATTTTTTTGTGTTAAAATGATTATGTTTTGACAGATTAGAGGAAAAGGAATCTGCATTCTTAAGTATATTGTAGAATATTTTTAAAAATGCTGTTATTACAAGCACAAACTCACAAACTTGTAACAAATGTTGATAATGTTATAGCGGGTCCTAATATTTATGGTTAACATATTTGTAAAATCTGTTTGCATACAGTTAGTGGGGTGAAATTTTAAGCTTAGATTGGTTCTCACTTCTGAGTCTTTGCTATGAAATTTTTAATAAGTAACCTAGAAGAGCGCTTCACCAGTGAGAGTTACTGTCATCATTTGGGTGTGTGTTAAGAAAGTGGTTAAACAGGTAGAGCTAACTCCTCATTAGCTTCTTTTAGAGATTATAGATGTAAACTTTCTTTCGGTTCACCTGTAAACAGCATATCATTCTTTTGGATATTCAACCTTTCGAGTCACCTCTAAACTTCAGCCAAAGTTACTTTAAGTAGTTAATCAGTGCAATATTCAGAAGTATATGTAATCAGTACTTACCGAATTGAAACTCACTTACAGTACTTGCAGGTTTAAAAAAGATTCAAACTGCTATATAAAATCTGTTTTGTTCCCACTATAGAAACAAGTATATTTTCGGGTTGCAGGTTTATCCAAACATAATGCCTGATTATGTGTGGAAAGTACCACACTCAGTATAATTAATTACGTTTACTGTGTAAAGCTTTCTAAAATTTGTATGCCAAATAAGAATATAGTAATCAACCACATAAAATGAATTTCATATAATTTAGTGTCATAGTGCACTGTAATGCTTGCTTTTTTTTTAAACTGTTGTATGTTTGGATGTTAAGGAAACTTTAATCAGAACTGTGGCATTGAGAAACATTTTGGGGACAAAATTGTCATAAATCTTTTTTGGGTACCCACTGGGCTAGAAGCTTTGTGGGGGTGAGGACATAGTCTTTTATTTACATTAATCTCTGTAATGCCTAGCATATTGCTTGGCACATAACAGGTTTGTTGAATGAATACTGAGGGCCATATGATGACTTTCTTAACAACTGCTTTTAAAAATATTTCTTTTGGTGCTTATTTTAATTGCATATTTCTTTGTAGGCAGCAGTCAATCAGAGATTAATAGTCTTTACTATTTTCCAAACAGTTTTTCTTTTTAAGGTGCTTTTCTCAACAGCACTAGTGGCTTCTCCTTAAACACTGATTGTGAAATGTACTTTTAGAGTATGTGAATCATGGCACTTGCCTTTTATCCCTCACCAAGTTGTTGCTGTGTTGGAAAGCCTCATAACTTTTGCTGGAATATTGTCCAACCTCAGAAGTTGTGTATGTCATTTTCATTTCACAAAATCAGGCCCTTTTACCTCAGCCATTAAAACCTGCATTTGACTTATGCAGTTGTATATGGTGGATTATGTTTATCATCAAAGCACTTTTGTACTTTTTTCAGCTATTTTATTGTGTCAAATATGGTGTGTGTCAAGGATCCTGGTGGGGAGATAGATAAAATTTTCTAGTACTTTATCACAGTGTCTTTCTCCCATGTCATTCATCTCCTAGGCATTTTGAATTAAGGACAGAAGACTTCAGACTTTTTCTTCTCTTTCATGAACTCATGTAAAATAAAGTGAGAATTGTCCAGGAATTAGAGGAAAAAGCAGTCATTATTATCAGTTGGTGGCATCAGAAATGACTTTAATGAAGAGACTGAACAATGGCTTAGGGTTTAAGGCTGAAATTTGCTGATTTATTTCATCAACTATAAGTTAGTTCTCACACATTACAATAAAAGGGCCTCGGTGTGGTGCAATTCTGGGAGTTAACCATTCACACCATAAACTCCACAGCCCGAGTTAGCCTTATGTGGCAGTTCTGGTAACCTGGAATAGTAGTTTGTATTATGGCTTTACAGAATTGTTTTCCAGATTATAAAAGTGAAATGTTTTCATTTTAAAAATTAGATAATCCAGAAAAGTACAAAAAAGTGAAAATTGCCCGTAATTCCACCACTCGGATTTTATCACAGATAACATGATCTAAGGTATATACGTACATGTGCATGTACTCATAGGAGGTTTATGTTTAAGGTTTTTTTTTTTTTTAACCTTGTTGAGAATTAATACCGGTTCATACCTACTCAAGGTGTTTTATTGAAGCTAGGTAGAATTTAAATTTTTTCTAGTCTGGAGAATCTGAAAACGGTAACCTTTTATGTTCTTCTCACTCCAACTTCTTCAGTTATGCTCAGTCTGCTCTACATTAGAGTCATTTGAGTTTTTAAAAATACAGATACCTGGACTTCCCTGGTGGCGCAGTGGTTGAGAGTCTGCCTGCCGATGCAGGGGACCACAGGTTCGTGCCCCGGTCCGGGAAGATCCCACATGCCTCGGAGCGGCTGGGCCCGTGAGCCATGGCCGCTGAGCCTGCGTGTCCGGAGCCTGTGCTCTGCAACGGGAGAGGCCACAATGATGAGAGGCCAGCGTACCGCAAACAAAACAAAACAAAACAAAAAAATACAGATACCATGCTCCTGTCCCTCAGAGAGTTGGTTTTTGTTACTCTGTTGGGGGCCCAGGAATCAGTATTTTCTAAAAGTTCCCCAGGTGATTCGCATGCAGCTAGGGTTAAGAACCACTGGCTGCTCTAGATTACTGCTTAAAACTTAGCATCATTTTCATTCATCTCTTTCTGCCTGTCAGTTTGCAATTAGTTCTCTGTTACAGTTTTCAAAACACTTTCACATTGCTTTATTTGATGCTCACAATAATGCTGAGCTAAGCAGTGCTAGTTTCTTCTTATTGATAGGATAGAAAAGTAATCTGTTAAGAACTCAAGTTACATTCTTGCTGCCTTTTAAAGTCTTGTGCAAATGCTCACAAGTGTGTGTGGATGTTCAGTTTGGTTGTCTTTAGTGACACAGTTAAGAGATTTTAAAAAATATACATTTGGTGTGTTCCAGATTTATTTTATTATAATGAGTATGAAATATCTTTATGGTAGATTTTTAAAAAATAATAAAATGACTTATTGGATGGCTGCTATGTTTAGGACAGTGTGCAAAGCCTTTTAGAAAACTGATTTCATTAGTGAAATACCATTTTAATAGAAGAGAGACTAAAACACATATGCAAATGGTTAACACAAGGCATAGTACGTGATTATTTTAAGATTTCATACAGTTGAGGAGAGGTTGTTGCTGGAATCATCAGCGTTGTTCAGTTTGGCCTGGTCTCTGAGTCTTCCCCCCTCTTATCCAACAGAAATTTTATGACTGAACATTTTCTAACGTTTCATAGCTTCTGTAAATGTTTAGGGGAAAAGTTACTCAGCCACAAAATTTTTTTGGCAAAATTACTTTAAAATCTACTTGTTAAGTGGATTTTTTGTTTCATTTTGTTTCTGGAGGTATTTCTGAACTTGAAAAGGAAAATTACCAAACCTTGTAAGGACCAGTTTGCCTTTGAAGAAGAAAACCAAATTGCCATCCAAAATTCTTTATTGTTAATTCTGAAATACAAACATTCTGAAAATGAAGTTTTTTCTTAAGTTTGGTGGCAAAAGTGAGGCTACTTATAGTCTTGGTTTATCCTAATTGATGTTAATATTCATATATTTCATTGCACAAATGTTTCCGTGATTGATTGAAAGAAGCTGTTCCAGAAGCCACTGGGAGGTTTAAATTAACACATGGTATAGACACTATTGTACTCTCTTAAAATCTGACAGTTCTGAAACATGTCTGGCCCCAGTGGTTTCACTAAGGATTTGTGGACCCATAAAAACAATGCTGCATAATTAAGGAGGTATTCTAGTGTCGTCTTCCTTTGGTGTATACTTTTGACCCTAAAATCATTGCAGTGAAATTTCAAAATAACTATATGTTACTACTATGATAGTTTGAGATGTGATAAGTAATTTTGCTTCCAGTTTCTATTTTGCTATTCAGACTATCTTTACTACTCAGTTTATTTTCTAGTTTTGTTCCTCAGAGCATTAAAGTTAGGCTTCCGACTACATTGCACTTTCAGTTAGCTTCCTCATCCTGGTGGTGCTACTTTGCTTTGGACCAGTTCCCATTTCTGTGGTATATGCCAGATTCCCTGAAGGACAAAAGATTCATTTATTAGTTTGTTGTAGGAGCTTTCATAGCACAGGCTTAAATGGGATATGGGGTATAAACGATTACTGACTGTACAAAAATGTGCCTAAGCTGGTGGTGCTTGTTGAATTAAGTGGGATTTGATTTTTCTTTAAGTTATTTCTTATCTGTGACATCATAAAAGTTAGGAATCTGTCGATGTACTTTGTAACATCGTTAAAGTTGGAGTTTACAGTCCTTACTGACAGGATGGGGTTGCACATGATGCTAGTTTGACTGGCATGTCACGTCTTACCTTTGTCCCAGTGAGGGCTGATAGAAATTCTGAGTAGAAATCCAGACCTTGTTTACTGCTAGCATCCAACCTATAACCTACACCATTATCAGTCAGGATATATATAATGCTTGAGTATCTACTTATTATATAGCATTGTACTAGGTTCTGGGCTGGATGATGAACATCATAGCTTTTTAAGATGTGAATTATTTTTGTATGGTGGAGGGGTGATACTTTTTTTCGTAAAGGAAGAAATTACAGTATAGTTTCTAATTCATCATGTGTAAACAAGTGCAGAGTTACAGATCATGAGAGGAGTCAAAAACTAGTGTGTGAAATGTCAGTTTTCTTAAATATTATGTACCTATCAGGTTATTATTGAAGTTTCATCACTGTATGTTTGAAAATCTCCTCCTTGTGGTTTTTATGCTTACAAGCTTATGACATATTGTGTCCAGTGCTTTCATGTGATACATCTGTTAAAAACAATAAGGGATAGCAAACTTGGACCTTTTTGTGTACCTCTGCCTCTTGTTGCCTGTTTGTCATGGGGCAAGTTACGTAATTTCTGTGACTCTCACATTTTAAAATTTTATGGATGTGGCTTGTGGAGCCTGTGTTCATGCTAAAAGAGATAACATTTTTAACAACTGGCACATTGTAGCTACTTGAACATCAATGGTTTTGTGGTTTTTGAGGAGTGGGAATAGGCCTGGGATTAAACTGAAGCACTACCCTTACTAACTTTGTAATCTGATTAACTTTTCAGCATTAGTTTCCTGTTTTGTAAAATGGGGCTAGTTAAGAGGATAAAATAAATGCATTAATACATATGAAGCATTTATCCTAGTGTCTGCACTGTGGAAGCTGCTTAAGCAGTGGTAGTGACTGCTGTTGTTGTTTTGGTTGATGTAGTGTAATTTGGTTTTCCTTTAAGTAAACTAAGGCAAGTGAAACTCACCATGGAATGTGCATAGTATATGTAGCTTGTCATTATGAGGAGGGCTGCCATTTCAAAGATGGTATCTGTAAATTGAGTTAATTAACCACTGCTTACTAGAATAATGTCTTTTAAGTAGGTCATAGTAAGATGAAGTGGAAAGAATTTAAGACTGGAAAAGAGAAGCCTTGGCTTCCAGTTCTGACAATGCCATTTACTAGCTTTGGGCAAGCTGTATAACCTCGGGTTCGTTTTCTCTTTTGTAAAGTTGTGATTACCGGCCCTATGTACCATGGGGTGCTAGGAAAAATCAGTTGACCTTTTTTCTCTAAGTGCTTTGCGGGATTTCCCTGGTGGCGCAGTGGTTAAGAATCCACCTGCCAATGCAGGGGACACGCGTTTGAGCCCTGGTCTGGGAAGATTCCCCCATACTGCAGAGCGGTTAGGCACGTGAGCCACAACTGCTGAGCCTGCGCTCTAGAGCATGCGAGCCACAACTACTGAAGCCTGCACGCCTAGAGCCCGTGCTCCGCAACAAGAGAAGCCACTGCAGTGAGAAGCCCGCACACTGCAACGAAGAGTAGCCCTCACTCGCCACAACTAGAGAAAGCCCGTGCACAGCAACGAAGACCCCATGCAGCCAAAAATAAAATATAATAAAATAAAAAAAAATAAAGCGCTTTGCAAATTGTAAAGCATGTTATATTTGTGAAGAGTAAATAATATTTGCAAATGATCTGAAGGAGTTCACCCAAAAGCTCTACTCTACGGGTTATTTGGTGGTGTGTGTGTTGGGGGGTGGAATCCTATAGTTTTATTTTATTTATTTATTTAATTTATTTTTGGCTGCGTTGGGTCTTAGTTGCAGCACGCTGGATCTTCGTTGAGCCCTGTGGCTCTTCGTTGTGGTGCACGGGCTTCAGGGCCATGGGGTCTGTAGTTGTGGTGCATGGGCTCTGTAGTTTGTGACACGCGGGCTCTAGATGAGGTGCGCCAGCTCGGTAGCTGTGGCGCGCCAGCTCAGTAGTAGTGGCATGTGGGCTTAGTTGCCCCGTGGCATGTGGGGTCTTACTTCCCTGACCATGGATCAAACCCTCGTCCCCTGCATTAGAAGGCAGATTCTTTACCACTGGACCACTAGGAAGTCCCAATCCTATAGTTTTAAAAAACTTATTTCTTCTCAAAGGTAGCATCTTTAAAGTTTTTATATTATGGAACTTTCTGTAAACGTGATAAAACAGTTTAGTGAGCTCTTTCTCACCTGATACTGTTTTCTTTTGTAAGGAAGGAACAGCTCTCTTGTTGCCTTGTAGTAACTTCTAATTTGTATTTTCTCTAAAATACAAATACCACTAAGCTCAACATTTTGTTTCTCTTTTGATTCACACAAGCCCTCAGGGACACGAAGACCTCTTTTACCTCAGTGGATAAAAGAAAACTCTTTACTCTTAATCTTTTCACATATTTGGAAAGGACCAGTATCTTGTTTCACTTTTTTTTTTTTTTTCTTTTTGCGGTACGCGGGCCTCTCACTGCTGTGGCTTCTCCCGTTGCGGAGCACAGGCTCCGGACGCGCAGGCTCAGCGACCATGGCTCACGGGCCCAGCCGCTCCGCAGCATGTGGGATTTTCCCGGACTGGGGCACGAACCCGTGTCCCCTGCATCGGCAGGCGGACTCTAAACCACTGCGCCACCAGGGAAGCCCTTGTTTCACTTTTTATCTCTCATTCATGGAAAGGATTTCAAATTGGGGGTAGATGGAAGATAGGAGCTGGTGAGGAGACATGGGAAAGGGAGGCATCCTAACTTTTTTCTTACAGTTACCTCACAACTAAACCCTCTACTCTGGGGGTCATGGAAGCTCGAGACATGGCAACGCCTGTTTTACACAAAGGAAAGGTTGATTAGTTAGCCTCAGGAAAGAATCATTAACCTCTCAAAATCAGTAAAAATTTAAAAATTTAATAGTAAAATTTTAGCAGCTGTGTTTTTTTTTTTTTTACAGCATTTCTGATACATTATGGGTTATTTAACTAGTAGATTTTTGTGGACTAGCTTGAAAACACAAACTTTTAGCTTTGGCTCTGTGGAAAACTTTTTTTTTCTGATGTGGAAAACATTTTTAAAATTCCAACCACCAGTTTGCAAAGTTTTGAAGATGAGGGTTGGGTCAGGGAGGCCTGTAGTCTATCTAGAAGCTCTTAACAGTTTTTGGTCTGAAGTAATTTCTACTTGCCTTAAATCAGTTAAATCAGTCATTATGTTAAGCGCCCAGCGCTATTTATATTTAGGCCTTTGGAGAAACACAAAATAAGCATAAAAGTAGTCACTGTACTTAAGGTATTTTTTTAAGTGGTGAAGCAAGATGTACTTGAGAGTACAAGGCAATATCTAATCAGCTGATGGATTGTGAGGTGTCAAGTGTGAGAATTTTATTTTAGAGAAAGCTTGTTGACAAGGAGAACTTAGGGAAGGCTTTATGGGGGATATGAGTCTTGAATTTAGCTATCAGATGTCTGGTTATGTATACAAATAGGAGAGAACTGTTGAAAGGTGCTGCTACTTCCGGGAGAATTGGAGGTAGAGAATTTGAGTGGTGTAAAAAATGTACCTCATATGTCAAGTCGGTTAAGATGATGGGTTCATATGTAGGATTAATTGTACAGTTTATTTTAGTGAAATGAAACAGCATGTCATTGTTAATAAAGCTTTTTTTTTGTTTGGGACAGCTGTGGTCAGGTGGTTTATAAGCAGTTGGCATTAGCTTTGTCAGATGATTTGGGAGTGGAGAGTGGTACCTCGGGGTAAACTTCTCTGAATGTTTTTTGCTTTTGAAGTAATAAAATATTGGTTGTTAGCCCATTTTCCTTCTTTCGCAGGTAAAAAACAGGAAGCAGATGAGTTGAGTGGAGATGCTTCTGTGGAAGATGATGCTTTTGTCAAGGTAAAGTGTTAATTACACAGGTTAAGATGTTTATTTTGAGCCTAGCATTTTGCATGATGAATTCATGCATTTTACTTGAACAATAGACACTGAAATATGTAGGTAAAATAATGATAGAGACTTATGTAATATTGTCAATCTTATTAATTCTCATAGTTGAGAAATATAATAAATAACTTTATCTTTAGTTAAATGAGACAAAGCAAAAAATGTTTGTCAGAGCATTTAAGTAGAAATCTGAGACATAGGGGCCAGAGGAACAGCTACAGGACAATTGTTATCTTAGTTCCTGGACAAGGTACTGCCCATCGCATTAGCTTTCGTATATAACAAACAGAACTTAGAAAAATGTAGTCCCTAAAATGGAGAGAGTTGCTGATGTGTTGCTACTTGGTGAAGATCAGATTAAGAACTTTGTTTTGCCCTTTAAAGATAAGCCAGGTCTTTATTGGCTAAAAAAGAATGTACTTTAAAACTGACCAACCAGAAATATGAAGTATTTTAATTTTAATTGAGGTTGTGGCAGTTCTATATTACTGTTATTTTTAATCATGGTTAGATTTTTTTGTTTTGTTTTCATTTTAATGAAGTGTGATCTGCTATTTACTGATCATTAGATCTTAGGTAGTGTGGCATTTGCAGGAGTTATTTAATGAGCATAGTTCCTCTTAACTTATGTACATTTACACCCCATGTATTTCCACTTTCTGTGTACAGTTAGGCCATATTGCCATAACATCTTGGGATGTCTGTGTGCTCCACCATGAAGCCAGCTCATGTCCATTCACCCACCCATCTCTCCTACGGTCTAGCTCTCTACCCTCCCTACGTTATACACACACAAGCCACACAGCACCATGCGTCTCAACGCTTTGTATCTTGCACTTTGAGGGCAGGCACAGAGAGAAAAAGATGTTTGGTTGAGGAGTTAGCCCTGCAGTCAGATAGTTTAGGAAATGTTTGCTCAGGGATCCATTAAAATTGATGATTGCATGTCTGTAACCAGCTTTCGTTTGAGCATTTAAGAACTCTTCAGTCTTTGTGTTCTTTTATCCTTGTGGTATATCTTCCATTAGGTTTGTTCCTTTGCTCTTATTTTCTCTAGTTATCTTCACTAGTGAGTGCATGATTAAGCCAAAATTACCCATAAGCTGGAAAAGCATTGTGACTTAGTAAAAACCCTTTTAGTTTTCACATTTCTAACTTCCTTTCAGCTCTTCAGTTCATAAAAATGTTTCAGTCGTTTGAAACATTACGAGATGTAATATTGCTGTCTCTTATATATACTGCAGAGGTTGCCTTTGTGTAATTATTAAATGAACCTGGTCTCATAATGTCTAGAAGAACAAAAGAGCTTTTAAAAAAATACTATTTAAATATATCTTCACTCTCTTTATATTTCTTTTTCCCTTTGGAAGTATCCGCGTATGTGATGAATTTGATAGAAATTAAGTGAATATGCTTTCCCTGTTTCTCAGAGTTGGCAGTTTTGGAATTTATACAGTAGTGGTGGGTAAATATCACCTATTGCTTAGATATATGAATACTATGGGAATTACTTCTACTTATAGGTGAGGAGAATGGTCAAAGTTGGCGCTTCAGAGTAGATGAAGTCCCCTCAGTGACTTCCCTTGTGATTTTCTTTTGTTTTGCACCTATTCTTCCACCATCATATAACCAACCACCTACTCCATTTTCAATCCCCTACGTTCCTCCACCCATAGGTAGTGAAGCTGGTTAAACCTCTGTCCCAGAGACACCCTGCTCCCCAAGCACTCCATATTCCAAAACAATCGTATTTCTTCTCGGTGCCCACCAGAAATTTCTATTCACTCATTGCAGTTCAGCTATGAATGATTAATAGTTATACCCCTGCACTTTTCCCCTTTTAACTCAGAAACTTTTTGTTAAATCTGCTAGATGTACCATGAGAATAGGAAAGGAGGAAGGGATGTTCATTGCTTTCAACCCTTTCTCTGCAGTTAATCAAAGACGGAACTAGGCACATTGCTGCTTTTCTTTGTTTCTACTGAGGTACCCTTGTATCCTTAAACTTTGAAGGGCAAACAGATATTCTTTCACAGAGGCAATCCCAACCTATGTTCCCCTGCTTAATCGGCTTTGTGGCATAGTGGTAGATTTCAAAGCTAATACATTTAGATTAATTATTTGCATATTTTCTAAGAACAGACATTGGTGTAACAGTTGGGATTCCTTATTATTAATTGGAAATAAACTTTATATTATCGTATGTAAGATTTCCGTGGTCTTTGAAGTTAAATCAAACTGTGACATGTGGAGAAAAGAAGTCATTTCTTTGAAGCCGTGTCTTGAAGGATGGCTCATACAAGTATGTGATTTGGTAAATTAAACAGCTGGAACTTGAGAGCCATCCAGTTAGTGTGTATGTATTTCAGTGTAAGAGATTTGGGAACTCAGATGCGTAGTTTAATGACCTTGGTTTTAGACCCCCTCTATTTTTAAAGACACAGTTAGTGTGTCCTATAAAATGATTGAACTTTGACTTTGGGAATAATGTCAAAATATGATAAAAGTGAAAACATTTAGAGATGTAAATTACCAAAAAGGTTTGGTGGATAGCCTATAGTACTTTGCCTCGAGTTGTACCAAATTTTCTTACCATTAAAAGGACTGTGAATTGGAGCATCAAGAGGCACATGAACAAGATGGAAGTGACGAACTAAAGGACTCTGAAGAATTTGGTGAAAATGAAGAAGAAAATGTGCATTCCAAGGAGTTACTTTCTGCAGAAGAGAACAAGAGAGCTCATGAATTAATAGAGGCAGAAGCAATAGAAGATATAGAAAAAGAGGACATCGAAAGTCAGGTCTTTAGCCAGTTTTTTTTAAAACATGACACAGTTAAATTAAGTACTAAATAATAAAAACGTATTTTTCTAGTTCAATGTGAAAGTCACAGAACTTTAAAAAAAATATATTTTTAAAGTTATTTATAAATCACTCAGACTCCTACCATCTAAGATGACCCTTTTATTTTTGCTTATTATCTTCCACATATGTATATATTTTTACCTAGTAGTTATCATGCCATAAGTTGCTATTCTATATAATATTTTCACATAACATATCATAATGACTTCATAATTCTTGTGTTACACCACAGTTTATTAGACTGTTTTCTATGTGTCTGATAGCTACTCCTTTAATTTGGGGTATTTAAGTTGTTTACTACCCTACTATGAATGAGTGTACCAATCTAACTCTGACCTTGCTAACATTATAAGGTGGTAGTTTTGGTTTGTTTTGTTTTTACTACTTTAGAAGATATAAAAGACTAATTTGCATTTATTTGGTTGTTATCAAGGGTGGGGAAATTACTTATGAAGGTTTAACTTAAAAGCATATAATTTTTAAATCTTTTCTTTGAATGAAATAGATCATTTGTCCTGCTTTGAAGTATGTTAGTACATCTTAAGAAAATCAAGGGATTAGGGGGTCAGTATTCATGCTTAGAACACTTCGTTCTACTTAGCCTAATAAATGAAGGGCTCATGAAGGACATTTTTCTAATTCATCAATGTGACTAAGCGTTTCTGTTGGCATAAAAAATATAGCCTGAATTATTAAGCATTGACTTAGGACCCATGGTATCCATAGACCCTGCACAGAACACGAGGCACGTGATAATCGGGTATAGCATAAAAGCATTCTCATGTTACCCAGATATTTTGTAAAGCAAAGCTATTGTATACCCTTTTACTTAGGAAATTGAAGCTCAAGAAGGTGAAGATGATACCTTTCTAACAGCCCAAGTAAGTTTACATTTAGTCCTATGAATTTGATATTGTGGGTGGAAGGGCTTGGAAAAGGAATCTTATTTTGACTTCATAATTCTTTAATTCATAAAACTGCCTTAAATTTAATACTGAGTTACTTATGTGATACAAAATACTTTAAAGTGGCAGCTGAAATTTCTGTTGCCATAGAGGTAATTGGAAGTTATTACAACAAGGTTCCTACCACTTTCAAAATAAAAATAAAAACAGTCTATCCTTTGTATAAAACATGACTCTAGTTACCAGTCTTTTGGGAAGCCTTCACACTCCTTGATTTTTTTGGGTCACTTTGGTATAAAATAAATCATTTAAAAGTACTAATATCCTTTTCAAAGCTTTAAAATTTGGTTAATTTAACACTCCTAGGATGGGCATAGTATAAAAATGATAAAAATCTCTGTTCAATTAATTTACTTGGGGTATTATGTATGTATGTGTATGTGTGTGTAGAAAATGACAACTCTTCTATTCTGTATTAGATTTTGTTTTTGGTATATGTGATACGCGTAGTGTACATTTTAAAGTATGATGTACAGATGCTGTAAACACATTTATAGCTCAATTTCTCTACTAAAAAATTATCCTTTGTCTTTTTCTCATATCTGTACTCAAGAATGCCTTGTTCATGTACCCTCTTTAAATAGTATACTTTCAAATAGAGATAGGGATTCCTTCTGTTTACTAGATTTAGAAAAAGTAGTGATCCAGCTGTGTTTTTTCCTCATTCTAATATTTACTGGAAGAGTGTATAATGGGGAGTATATTCACCGACTGCTTAGCTGATTGCCTCTGGTCATGCCTTCTTTCCTGCAGCTCTCTTGCCTTTGAAATGCTGGTGAGGCTATATATTGGCTCTCTGTGTTTATTGCAATGGGGGAGAAATTGCATTTCTGGGAGGAATGTTTTTGGTAATTTGGAATATTCAGGAAGGAAATATTAGGACTCTGAAAGTCTGTAGACTTGTCCCCCATACTATCCTCAGGTACATTCATTTCTGAATGATGAAAAGTAGATGAGGAAGATCAACTCCCAGATTGTACTCCCAGGAGTACCTTTTATAGATTACTAATTTGCAAAAAGGTAAAGTTGAACTCTTCATATTCTCTGGCAACGAGTTTTTAAATTTTCATCAAGGGCCTCTCTTACAGTTGCACAGGTTGTGAGTGTGTGAAAGCATCACATCTAAGGGTCCCCATTCTCATAATAGATTATATATTTATTGTAGAAATTTAACAGAAGTATCTTAAGGAATGAATGCCTTTTTCTAATTTTTGCAAATTTTTATGGGCTAGATTTGGCCTTGCTCCCATTCCATCCTGAGAATGAAATAACACATATACTTCTCATCAAGGGGCAAGTTTTGCTTTATCATATCAAAAGGGAGGTTACTTCTTCAGAGAAGTTTTAAGTAAAATGACCTTTTTCCTCTTCCTAAATGATGTATAGTGGAATATCTAGAAATATATATGAATGTATCTGAGTTCCATCATGATCTGATGCTTCTAAACATGACTAATGAATGTATTGTCTTACTACATGTGTTAAGGAATACTGCATAGAGTGTACCCATCACACAGCTTCTGCTGTTACCAGTTCACGGGCAGTATTATTTCATCTATACCTCTGTTCACTTCCGCTTTTCTGGATTATTTTGAAACAAATTCCAGACATCGTATTTCACTTTAAAAATTTCAGTATGTAAAAATTTAAAAATTTCAGAACTCTTTTATTTTTTACATTATTACTCCTAAAACACGATTTTTAATATCTTCAATTACTCAGTTGTCCAAAATTTTTTTAAAAAACAGGTTTTATTTGAATCCAGATACAAATAAGATCGAGACATTGTGATTGATTGAAATGTCTTTTAGGCCTCTTTTAATCTCTAGGTTTTCTCTCCATCTTTTTTCCCCTACTGTCTTATTTGTTAAAGAAATTGAGTTGTTTATCCTATAGAACAAGAGTTGGCAAAGTTTTTCTTAAAAGGCCAGGTAGAAAAGGCTATTAGCCGTTGTGGACCATATGGTCTGTCACAGCTATCCAACTCTGCCATTGTAGTGTGAAAGCAGCCACAGACATTAGGTGAATGAATGGAGATGGCTGGTTCAATAAAAATATTTACGAAAAGAGCATCTAGCATAGTTGGACAAGTCATAGAGCTTCCAAAGTCTATATTTTGCTGATTACATTCCTATGGATTCGTTCAACTCTGTTTACTGTATTTCCTGTAAATTGGTAAGTTGGTTATAGGATCCAGAGGTTTACTATCTGATTCCTGCACCCCCATCTCCATCCCCGCAAGACATACAGCTAATTCCCAGGTAGTGTTGTATTCTTCTATTTGGATACACATAATGTTTGACTGTATCTTCTTGGTGATGGTACCAATCATTGATGATCCATACTGCACTGGTTATTTAGGGAGATCAAAGTGGTGATATTCTAATTCTGTCATTTTTTTCTTTATTTGTTAGCTGGAATGTTCCTTGGAAAGAGAAACTTCTCACCTGCTATTTGGTTACCCTGTGGTACCATTTACAAAGAAAGGCGGGATATATGATTATTTTTCTTTTATTTACCAATTTTCAAAATAATGAGCTGGTTCATGAGCATCTCCAATAGTGACTAATGAGGTTCTTTTTTTTTTTTCTTTTTCTCCCATAGTTTCATTTTGAACTCATGGACTTAAATATTTTTAATGTATTTCAGTCCATTGTAGTTATTATCCTTATTAATGCTCAAATTGTCCCATCTGTAGCCAGTGAGAACCTCTTCAAGTTGGCTTTTGAGTCCTTTCAACATGATCCTAGTAGTCTTTGCTTCTGTGCTTTCTGGTAAAGATGTTCCATTTCCTGCTCCAGACCTGTAATTAGCCATTTTTTCCTTTTAGTGGTAAATGGTATTTCAAGACAGTAATCTCCATGGTAGGGGTATTCATTGCCACTGGGTTATTCATGTTTTCTAGGCCTTTTCAATGTACAGTGCTAGAGAATGTGTTTTTTGTTTGCTTGTTTTTGTTGGTTTTTACTTCTAAGATAAAATAGATTTTGAGTTCATAAGGATACTTCTAAGTTAATTATTTTCTTTATCTCACAGTGTATATACAATAGTCCTAGAATGATAATACCAACACCGCCACCAGTGTGATTTCTGAAAATAATTTAAGGTTTTTCTCCCCAGTTGTATCTCTCCTAAGGCTGTACCCCTCTAGGAACAAACAAATCACTGTGTTTTAGACTAGTCTTCTGTGTGATCACCAACTAATACATATTTAGGTTGACTTGTTTCATTTTATTTTCAATGTTTAAGTATTTTTTTTTAAAAAAATTAATCTGTAACTTCTTGTGAGTCTATAGTTATTTCAAAATAAAAAGTTATAATTTTAAATTTAATTTTATAATTATTTAAAATATTTACATGGTTCCAAAGTCAAATCTAAGAGACAGGATATATTCAAAAAAGTCCCCTTCACCCGTCCCCTTATTGGTGAACTTTCCAAAATTCAGGATTTATCCTTTTATTCCTTGTTTTTAAAAATATAAGTAAATAGGCAGTGCCTTTGTATAGGGATATATTTATTTAAAGCCAGTCTTCAGGCTTTGACTTGAAGCTTAAATCTTTAGCTCTCAGGTGTTAGCCTCTAAGCAGTTTGTCATACCAGGTAGAATTTGGTTTGCATTCTGTTAGTTACTTATAATATTGTGAGTTTCGGCATGTTTTCTTAGTCAATTTCTATGTCTGTAAAATGAACATTGTAAGTCCTACCTGCTAGAGTGATGTGAAGATCAATCATATACCCTGGCACATAGTACATGTGTAGTTAGTGGTTACTTGTAGTATTGTTTTACTTGCTTGAAGGTATCAGTTACTTGAGAATTGTTTGGAAAATTTTCTCCAAAATGTTTGTATTTGGTAATGCTTTAATTCTTAAAAATTTCCTCTAGTGTCAATCTTGTCAATCTTCTATGATTGCATCATGTATATTCCTTTTTCCATTTGCCTTTGCCCCTAATGTTTCATTAACTTGAAGGGCCTTCCCTTTTTTTGTCATACGAAGTCTACATACCTCTCAAAGGCAGACTTATCTCTGTCTCTTCCATAAAGCTCTCTCTCATGTAGTGCTTTACTGTTGACAGAGAACTTTTTACACCCCTTATCTTATTTAATTCTATATATCCTATTTAGGTCATATGTTATCTCTGTTTTATAGGTAAAATTCACCTAGGTAGATGACACTACCACAGAGTAAAACTGTTTTAGTGGTAAAGACAGAATAAATAACTACATCTCATGGTGCCTAGTCTGGTATTCTTTTCACTAAATGACTCCACACTCGGAATTGTTGTTTTCTGAATTCCATTGTACTTACACAGTGCTGCAGTTAGTTCAGTCCCTCCACCTAAAAACAGTAGTGTCTTACACTACATTTATTCAGTAAATTCATTCAACAAATATTTGTTAAGTGCTTATTATGTGCCAGATATTTTGTATTTCCCACAGTCTTTAGCGTATTGCCAGATAGATAGCAGGTAGTGGTTTAGGGTTATCTTGAAGGTTTATTGTAAATTAGTCAGACTGAATACAGTGTTTATATACAAGTCAGGGGAAAGGAGGCCTTCCAGAAGAGGTCTTCTTACTTGGTTCATATAAGTACATGTATCACAAGATTAACGTAGGGGAAGGTAATAGAATGGGTATATAGGAAACACTTTGTTAACTGAAAAACAAGTCCTAGGCTTGTCTTTACCTGTCACGAGTCATTGCTGCTCCTAGAATGAAATAAAAATAGAGAAGCTTTCTGTATTAATTTTCATATTTGACTTAAGGGTTGTAGATCCCATTACAAAGATAAATAACATGAACATTATAGACATTTGTTTTCATTTTCATATGTGAAATAAATTTTTTCAAGATTAGCACAAAAAGTAGTTAATTTAAAAGGATGCTTTTCATTGTGGTTACTTATTTACCATATTCCTTATTCTGAAAAAACATCTGTTTTCAGTGGAGGAAAATTATTTTCAAATAAGGTACATGTCTGTGCCTATATATCATTTACAGGGAAAAATTTCCACTGTCTTTCTTGTATTTCTTGGTTTGTTTCTTTATTGTAAGGAATGGTTTAACCTTAGTAGTGAGTGCTATGTTTACTGCACATACTGAACAATAACGCAAATATGCACTAGTGTGTGGCTCATCTTTTCTACTAACCCTAGTTGTTTTTGTGCTTCACCCCCATTGTAATCAGTTTGTTTTCTGGAAGTTGGCTCAGACTCCTTTCCTAGGGACATTTAAGTATATGTAATAAGGCTAGTGTTACTACTATTTTGAGAAACTAAAGTTGTGAAACCCTTCAGAAGACCTGTTGAGTAATTAGGATAGATACCTAAAAACTCTTGAGCAAAGTAAGGCAAACCTTACCAATTATTTTAGCAGCTAGAAATAACATTTCTAATTGGCCGAAAGATTTTGTTTTTTACATCACAGTATTTTTTAATAAATACTTTGGCCATTTTTTTTTCTTGAACATATCAATATTGCATCTCTAAAACAATATCTTGGAAGTGGTGTGCTGTTGTATCACAGGTAGATAAAGGAGAGGCAAGTTGCATTCTTTAAGTTACTTTATTCTGCTTTTAAGTAAAAGTTGAGATATTCCAGTTTATTTATCCCTCTGAGATAAATGACTAAAAGAGTTTGGGAGAAAAAGACTTATCAGTAATTCCAGCATAACTCATCCTTCCTTTGCTGCCACTGCCTACCACTCCACCCAAGTTAAAGCATTTTTCTTTCCTTTCCAAATGTTGCACATTAGAAATGTAATGATTAAAACTAAATTCCAGCATAACAATTAGGAGCTTATTAGAGCACAGTATAATGGACTTATATAATAATAGGATTCATATTGCTGTCAGTCAGTAATGTACTTGTTCTGGACTATTTTACTTCCTAAGCTTATGGCTTAATTGTTTTAGTGTTTTCAGTTTCCTTCATGTTACTGTAGTTTGCAGTACAATTGGTCATTCCCTAATTGGGGCACTTATGTGTTAACTTAAAGTTGAAAAATTATTTTAAAAATGACTTCTCAGAAATATGTGTGTTACCCAAATGTTAATTTTGAGCATATGGTAAAATATTTGACATTTTTAAGGAATGCATGCTTTTATATGAATCTAAAATTGTGTTATAAGATTAATGCGGCATTTAAAATTTTGTTTACAGTTCAGTTTTGCCTTCAGTCTAATTTCCCTGCTAGGCTGTCGCTTTAAGGCACCGTTCTTAAAGTGTAGTCCCTGGACCGGCATCAGCGTCACTGAAACTTGTTAGAGATGCAGATTCCCAGGCCCTACTCCAGGCTTGAATCAGAAACTCTAGGGTTGGTGTTCAGCAATCTCAATCTCAATCCCAAGTCCTCAGGGGATTCTGATACAGACTCAGAGTTTGAGAACCACTACTCTAAGGCTTCGTGTACGGTAGCTTCACACCACCTTGACTAAAAAAATCTACTTCTACTCAGCTTTTATTTTAAAAGTTATAAGTTAAAACATTCCTTAATTTTTTTCCATTACTGAGATTATAATGCATATTACTAGCTTATTTGTTATGATCTTTAATTTTGGGAAATGTTGTTTCTATTTTGCTATAATTCAGTTATTTTTGTAGTGTTAGCTTGGTGTAGAGTAAATAAAGATTTTCCCCTCTGTGCTATTCTTGTTTTCAAGCCAGCACATGCTTAATTTTAGATTACGTGATGTCACAAATTTTAAAATTGAAATATCACATATTTTAAAATTAAAGCCAATCATTTAAAAAATTGTGTTACTTGTTTTGATTACCTTAGCACAAATACCATTTTTAAAGTGGCTGACCACCATTGTATATGAGACAGCTTATGAATTCATTTTAACAGATTAAAAAGGAATAAATTTGAAACTACTCTTGTGGTCATTCTTACTTCTGAGATGCCTAAGAAGGGAGTGTTTTTTGTTTATTTATTTTGTTTATTAATATGCATTCCATCCCTTGAAAAGTATATGTTTTCATGTTAGATTTTCTGGTACATTTTGAATAGTATGCCCTAAGAGTGCCTTTGAGCTGAGTCATGTAAAATAATCAGGGCAGGCTTTTTATTGGCATCTTTTTGCATCCTCTTTTTTTGGGGCGGTGGGGGGCCCGCGCCTCACGGCTTGCGGGATCTTAGTTCCCAGACCGAGGGTCGGACCCAAGGCCTAGCAGTGAAAGCGCCGAGTCCTAACCACTAGACCGCCAGGGAATTCCTAGTGGCTTTTTGATATGAGTTAAGAGTCCGGTTGTTTAAACTAGTTTTGAGTAGTGAAACTAAGTAATCCAGTTCATTGTTGATATAATCATTGACAGATTTGCCTGTTTCCTTGTGTAAAATCATGTATACCAGACATATGCTACATTTCTGTAAATGTGTTTTGGTTCAGTTCTGATTGGAATATCCTGTATTTGTTAGTGATAGGCGTCTCTAATATTATTAAATCATTCAGCAATCAAACTTGATAGATCTTGTACTATTACTGAAATCCAGTTTTAAGTGAATTCATTTTACATTTGATTATTCTTTGAATTTCAGGATGGTGAGGAAGAAGAAAATGAGAAAGGTATGTTTGATGCTAAGTAGAGTTTAAAAATTGGTGACATTTAGAAAAACAGTAAATTATGTGAAAATAAAACATTCCTTATTTGAAATCTTATTTTTGAAATGAGTTTATTTTCAAATTTATCAACTTAGTGAATTAAGGTAGCACCTTGATTTTATTTTTCAATTGGTTTTAATTTTTTTTTAACACTTTAAAGATATGTTCTAACTTAATGGTACATATCAGTTACTGTAGTGGACAATGCCATTTTTTACTTAACCCAATTTAAATTTTATTTTTAAAAATAACTCCTAGCATACGGTAAGTTGATTACATTCTTAGGACTGGCACTGCAGTAACTCATACGTGCTTATTGGGAGTCCTTGTATGTAATGGATAATTAATTTTACAATTAGCCCTAAAAATGTTGGGTGACCAGGAGACTGACTTTTTGTTTGCTGCTTAGAGAAATTTCGTACAGTCTTCTGACAGTTTCAGTAGTTTAGGAGAGCTATCTCATCCAATACAATTGCAGGGACACCAGTAGCAAAATACGTGGTCAGTATGAGGTTTATGGAAGAGTTCTTGGAAAGACGTCAAAGGATCCTCCTACTTTGGACTAGAAAGGACATGGAACAGGGTTCTAAGCAAGAAAGAATAAAAAACCTAGAAGAAATGATGAAGTAAAGCTACCAGCTGAAAATCTCAGATGCCCGAAGCCTTTCTATTTTGGGGGAATGCAAGACATCATTGAAGATGGTAATTGCAGGACTGACTGGACAGGATGAAGCCTGGAAATAACCACTTTCCTAAACGTTAATGGAGCAGGCCATCTTTGGAGCCGCCTGTAGCAGTTTTCCACGTGATTCTGGACTACACAAGAACTGAATAAGAAGAGCGAAAAAGATGAGGCCCTGAATACTTTGAAGACCGATTGGTATCCTCAGACTGTGACCTTTCAAGACGTCACCATTGGAGTTATGAAGGTCACAAGAGTTAAATCCCAAGATAATTTGAACATTGAATACCAAATCTGCACATTTGTCACTCTCTCATGGAGGAAAAAAATCTTCCATATGCCATTAACTTATAACCAGAAATGAAGAGCTGGTATCCTCAGGATGGAACCATTTCTTCACTTTTGTTATTTGGTATTTGTATTTAGAGATCATTTTTTTCCATGAAGAATAAGTGATCCTGGGTAAAGGATTGTTTATGTTAGTTAATACCCTTGTGTTTTTCTTCCTAACCTTCCATCAGTGCTAATAACTGGCTTTATATTTTCTAGGTCCTATTCTAGCTTATGAATATGAAATTGTTTAAACTTCTTGTTTTGCCGTATTTATTCCTGTTAAATCCTCTTAGATATAGCAGGTTCTGGTGATGGTACACAAGAAGTATCTAAACCTCTTCCTTCAGAAGGGAACCTAGCTGAGGCTGATCACACAGCTCATGAAGAGATGGAAGCTAATACGACTGTGAAAGAAGCTGAGGATGACAACATCTCGGTCACAATCCAGGCTGAAGATGCCATCACTCTGGATTTTGATGGTGATGACCTCCTAGAAACAGGTAAAAATGTGAAAATTACAGATTCTGAAGCAAGTAAGCCAAAAGATGGGCAGGACGTCATTGCACAGAGCCCGGAGAAGGAAAGCAAGGATTATGAGATGAATGCGAACCATAAAGATGGTAAGAAGGAAGACTGCGTGAAGGGTGATCCTGTCGAGAAGGAAGCCAGAGAAAGTTCTAAGAAAGCAGAATCTGGAGACAAAGAAAAGGATACTTTGAAGAAAGGGCCCTCGTCTACTGGGGCCTCTGGTCAAGCAAAGAGGTTTGTTTTTCTATGTCAGTTCTTTACGATACTGAATTCCAGCATTCAATAAGATCACTCTACATTAAGGGGGTGGCTTCAAGACCATGTACAGTAATTAGTACTTATGATCCTGCCTATAATATTTTTGATCGTCATAAGTTACTTTAAAAAAAAATTCAAGATCTTCGTAATATGCAGTGTGTCCTACTGATTGCATTGTCGAATTGTCAGCATATATTTGGTTTTTTTGTTGTTTTTTTTTTTCAAATTGACAATTTTTTTGTGTTTTATTTTTAAAAATCCTTGTGATGATGGTTAATGAACAACTATCAGTCCTAAGAACACAAAATGAAGTCAAGTCCCAGTCCTGAAATCTGGAGAAGATGGCCATATATCCACTGAATAGAATTGTCAGAAAATCTAGATCTTCAGGCATCTTGGGGAAAATCAGTCCAAGAATCCTAAGGGAATCATTTGTTCAAATAACCTAATCTAGGCCTTTGGAATTATTAATTTGTATGAATAGCACTATTTGAAATATAGTCGATATCAAGCTGTTCGATTTTTGTTCTTTTGTTTTTTTCTGTTGTGTTTTTTTTTTTTTCAATTTTCTTCTGGTGATTTGCTTCTTTAGCTCTTCAAAGGAATCTAAAGACAGCAAGACATCATCCAAAGATGACAAAGGTAATGGATTTCCTTCCCTGTTTATTTCAGTGGTAAATTGCATATTTTCATTAAAAAGTAATAATTGCCTGGGGTTTGTTTCCTTTGACATTATTTAGTCCTCAAAAATTGACATACTAAAATTTTTCGATGGCCTTTATGTAAACAATGGAGTTAGATTGCAGCAAATTCTCAGTGTGATTAAAGCATTACTTTCTTAATTACTTAATTTGTAAACTGGTATGAATTTGCTTAAAATATATTTGGTCTGTGTTTTTTACGTTGTGTTCTAAGCATCTGTATGGAATATTCATATAATAGATATTTTGTTATCTTATAATTTCAAGTATTTTATCTTTGATTGCAGTCACTTTTAACCCCTGTACACCACCACAGTCTTTTCCCTTTCTGTCTAGTAGGAAATATGGTATAAACAGCATTTGTGTATATTTGTGGAGCTGAAAGAAAGTCAGTCTCCTAACATTTGGTTTTACTTTCTTGATTCTTTAAATCAGGGCACACTTCTGTTAATAGCCAGTTATACAGTATTTTAATTCTTCGGAATTTACTTCCTATTTGACTTATTTTGCATTGATGAGAGTTTTATGTAGAAAAGTAGTTTTATTTTAATTTTTGTGAGCTTAAAGGTGCATTATTTGATTACTTTTTGTTACTGGGAAGTCTCAGTTTGTCTCCTGGTCATGTGCTTTAGTGTCATCTTGTATATGCTGTATACTTGAAAAATATTTCTTGTGTTCTCAAAAAGCATTTTAAGGGAAAATAACACCATTTAGGTACTACAGATTCTGAAAATGCCTCGAGTGCCTGAAAAAGTAATGTGTTCCTTATCCTTTTTTTTAGTATATTTTGTTGGTATATTTTAATAATTAGAAATTTTAGTGATTGGTTTAGTAATTGACAATTAATTAATTGCATTACCCACATTCCTTACAGTTTGGTTAATGGATAAGATATAATAAATGTATTAAATGTTATCCTTTAAATTTAGAAGACTAGTGTAGTCTTAATTAAATGTTAACTTTTTCCTGTCATTAAATTGTTTTTTCTGTAGTTAGAGAAGTACGTGGGCCCAAATGTTACTGGTAAAATAAAAAAGATACATAAACTTTCAGTTAACATTTCATAGCAGATCGCTTGATAACTACATTTCTTAAGAACACAAATGCAGCAACCATTAATATTTAAAATATTTGAGTCAGGCATGTGTTGTCTCATAAGTACGCTGACAATAGTTCTTCAACTAAAACTTGTGGCTTGTAATTTTTAAAGCATTAAACATTTTACTCCAATAATGCAAAGTTATAAAAATTGTTACTTTTGTTTGCTTAGATACTGTTGCCCTTAGAGTGGGTAAGAGTTGTTTTCCAAGTAAAGTCAAATGAATGAAAATTCCTTTTTTATAATAGCACATTTGAAGTAAAGCACTGAAGGATGACTGACCAGGCCTGTATTTTAAGAAATGGCATTTATCTGTATGAAACCATAATTTGTGTATGGAAATAGTGCAGAAATAATACATATAACCATTTACCTATTCTAAAGGATTTTGAGGTCTCTGATCTTATTTTTGTAAGTGATTGTAGAAGATTTTTTTTTTTTAAATACAGAGTTATCCAGCTGCATGTAATTCCCACTTTCTCTTACCCTTTCTCTGATAGAGAATGAAGGTGAACTGTGGTTGGCTAGTCTTTGTTATTAAACATTCAGATTCTTGAAAACAGTTTATCCCTTTGTTTGACTTTTCCCTTTGCGCTCCCAAGTTTCTCAGGAGCTAAAGCCCACCACAGATGTAGGTAATTAAGCAGTCTGTACATTCCTAGATGACTACTTCCTGGTCCCCTGTATTCAGTGCAGTGGTTGAGTATAAGTTATTGAGCTTAAAAGCAAAAGTCCAAGACATGTAATTTATTTTTTTTGCCTACTTTGTCTTAAAATTCGTGCAGTAGGAAATGTACAAATGTTCAGACATGTTTGTATTATCTCTTATTGTGTTTGATTTTAATAACAGATGTGTAGGATTTTGATGTAGTAAAGTTGTACTATCAACATTAGAGGGTATTATAATTTTGGAAGAATATGGCCCTAATAATTGTGTTTTAAAAAATTCCAATTGAGGTACTTAAACTTCTGATATTAAATCTATTCTAGGAAGTACAAGTAGTACTAGTGGTAGCAGTGGAAGCTCAACTAAAAATATCTGGGTTAGTGGACTTTCTTCTAATACCAAAGCTGCTGATTTGAAGAACCTCTTTGGCAAATATGGAAAGGTACATTCTTTTTACCTTTTTATCCATCTTTCTGGTATCTCCATTCTAAATAGAGGTTATATTCAAAACAGTATATATAAAATCTAGTTTCTTGTCTCTCTTAGGACTGTTACAGGCATAATTATTGAGTTCTGTAGTAATGATGAGTTTCATCATATAATCTCACTCTGAGCCCTGGGAATCTTCTATTAAGAGCTCATATTTTGAGCCCATTTAAGCCAAGGATTTTGATTCATCACATTCATCATGATATTTCTTGGACCTAGAATTGCTGAGGCTGATCTGGTCATCTGGAAAATATAGGTAGATTAATATTAGGCAATGGGATATAGAATATGAGGGAAAAAACCCCAAAACTGATGTGGTCCTTCTCATTATACAAATTCCAGTACAGTGGTGGTGAAAAATGTAAAACTGGTGAAACTTAATCAGAAGTTTTGATATGTGCTGTGAAGGAAGAGTGCAGGGTGTTAGCAAAGGGAGGCGTTACTGTGGTTGGTTCATCAGGAGAACTTTTTCTGGCATATGAGGGGAGCCCTAACAGAAGAGAAAAATAGTCAATGATTAAATGAATTGAATATTCAAATAATGTCTGTTGAATTAAGTTGCAGTTGATCTGCATCCCTTAGGGCACTCACTATTTTCTGCTTTACATTTTAGTGTACAATATATTGATACATCGTATATAACCTACTCTGCTGTAAACTCTTTGATAGCAGGGATCTTTATCTACTATACTATGTGTGCACATGGTAGGCTTTCAAATATTTATTAAATTAATGACCATTAACAGTAAATAGCCATTAATGAGTGTTACAAAAATCTATCTTATTGATTTTAGGAGTTTTTTCTTCTTCTTCTAATTAGAGAGTTACCTGCACATTTAAGGAGGTTCTTGTAGATGTCAGATACAGAACACTGAGAATTGTGGTCCCATGATCAGCTGTGGTGTATTTTTGGTTCTATTTTCAACAATTTATTGTTAGAGCTGTAAAAACGGTATTTTGATGTTGGCATTTGTTAGGATTAAAACTATATTAGGAAACCATGTACTTATAACAAGGACCTCGGGCTTAAGAATTAAGCTGTTGTTGGGGCAAGTCAGTGTTTCCCAGAGTTGAGATAAAAGCTGATAGCTACCAGCTACCCACACCATACAGCCTCCTAAATTCCTTACGTTCCTCTTCCTGACACTGCGTCCCTGTTCCTATTTATTCAGCACTACATTGTTCTCTCTCGCTTTTCTTCTCACTCATCCACCCCTGCCTTGTCTCTCTTATTCATTTTATAGAATTGAAATTATTTGTCACTTTTATATTGGTATACATTTTAAAAGTACATAGATGGAAAGTGTGTCTTTTGTGTGTTTTTTAAAAAAAATTAATTTATTTGTTTTTATTTTTGGCTGTATTGGGTCTTCGTTGCTGTGCGCGGGCTTTCTCTAGTTGCGGCGAGCGGGGGCTACTCTTTGTTGCAGTGCACGGGATTCTCGTTGTCATGGCTTCTCTTGTTGCGGAGCATGGGCTCTAGGTGCGCGGGCTCAGTAGTTGTGGCGCATGGGCTTAGTTGCTCCACGGCATGTGGGATCTTCCCAGACCACGGCTCAAACCCGTGTCCCCTGCATTGGCAGGCAGATTCTTAACCACTGCGCCACCAGGGAAGTCCTAGGGTGTATTTTTAAGGTTGTTTTTTTACATGTGGCAGATTCTTTATTTTTGAAAGACCCATTATAGAAAAGTGTTAACACTTATCTAGACACTTTCTAGGAACTTAACCCTTTTTGTTTTAATATCTTTAAGAGATTCAGGGTGAGCCTTTGATAGGGAATTTTTGACCCAAATCTAATTGAAAATATTATTTCTTTGCTTTCGTTAATTGTGCCATTACTTCATTGATGTGACTGTGTTTTGGCAATGTATTTGAAAGGAAGAAAAAGGAAAAAACTAAAAGCAGGTTAAATTGCTTTTTGACATTTTAAATTGTTCCCCTGAATATTTACTGACTACTTACAGGCAAGGTAGATGGTGATCATAGAATAATATATGTCCTAAATTTATCCTTTATCCTGAATTTATACATCCTGAACATATCCTTTAATTTGAATAGTCTTCATTCTGAAGTTTAATCTATTTAGAAATGTATGTGGTTATAAAGTTGTAAAACTTTCTAAAGTATAATCTCATTTTACAGGTCCTGAGTGCAAAGGTAGTCACAAATGCTCGAAGTCCCGGGGCCAAGTGCTATGGCATTGTAACTATGTCTTCAAGCACAGAGGTGTCCAGATGTATTGCACATCTTCATCGCACTGAGCTGCATGGACAGCTAATTTCTGTTGAAAAAGTAAGCTTGCTTAAGTGTTTATAAAAGGGAGGTTATTTTGAGGGCTAGTAATTTTCAATTTAAAGATGTTATACTGGTAGGGAGTAGAATTAGGAATGATTTTTAATTTTATATATTCATTTCTGTTTTCCAAATTTTCTACCATCAACATACTTTTTATAAACATAAAAGTGTAACGTTAAAACACATATTTTTTTTCTGTTTAAACCTTTCAGGTTAAAGGTGATCCTTCTAAGAAAGAATTGAAGAAAGAAAATGATGAAAAGAGTAGTTCAAGAAGTTCTGGAGACAAAAAAAATATGAGTGATAGAAGTAGCAAGTAAGGATTTATTTTGTTGATAAGCATATAGACTTTCTTGGTACACTGATGAAGTAGTCCTCATTTTGTTGTTTTCTTGCGTGTTGTGGTATGGTCAGGACACAAGCCTCAGTCAAAAAAGAAGAGAAGAGGTCGTCTGAGAAACCTGAAAAAAAAGAAAGCAAGGATACTAAGAAAATAGAAGGTAAAGATGAGAAGAATGATAATGGATCAAGTGGCCAAACTTCAGAATCGATTAAAAAAAGTGAAGAAAAGAAACGAATAAGTATGCTATGCATCTTTCTTCTCAGTCCCTTTCTAATGCATCCTACAATTTAATTTTTACAGTGGAAGGGGAAACTTGAGATTACAATCCAGATAAATATTTTAAACTTTGTTATTAGATGTCACTGTGGTAGAAAAGGAGGTCTAATAGACTGATTGTCTTCTCCTTTTCCACTCTTAGGAAACAGATGTCTTCTTCCACCTAAGCCCATTTACTGTTAAATCTGGGCTGGCTGAAAACGGTCAATGAGTAATAGCTATGTAATTGATCTTTTGGTATCTCTGAAAGTATTTATGTTAGCAGATCAAGCTTTAAAAACTCTTTACCTTTAAGTTCTTATAGAATAGGTTTTTTATTTCATGTATTCATTTATGAATATTTGGTTGTCTAAGAATTCAGCATTTTTACATTATATTTTCTTTTTTACTGAAATATTTTTAGACATTTGCTTATCTAATTTTTTTTCTTTTTCCTCTTAGGTTCAAAGAGTCCAGGACATATGGTAATACTAGACCAAACTAAAGGAGATCATTGTAGGCCATCAAGAAGGGGAAGATATGAGAAAGTAAGTCTCTGAGATGGATGTTGTATACTATTCCACCTGTTCCCAAAAGAAGCTAAGTCAGTATCTCTAACCATTTTGCACACTTCCATGCTAGGAAACCTAAGAAAAGGGGAATGTCATTACTCATTTAGGCTTTTTAAATGACCAGCTCAACTTGAAAAAACAAAATTATTTTAACTTGTAGTCCTGTTATAATTTTTTTTTCTACAGATTCATGGAAGAAGCAAGGAAAAGGAGAGAGCTAGCTTAGATAAAAAAAGGGACAAAGACTACAGGAGGAAAGACATCTTGCCTTTTGAAAAGATGAAGGAACAAAGATTGAGAGAACATTTAGTTCGTTTTGAAAGATTGCGACGAGCAATGGAACTTCGAAGGTAGGAAAAGAGTCTGTTTATACCTGTCTTTAACTATAGGTACATCTTTAACACTAGTTATAAACCAGATTTCTGGAAATTGTATTCCTACAGAAAGATATTTGTCACTTTTAAGAAGTGCAGTAAAACCTACTGATTTCTTAAGTTTGCATAGTATTTTACGATTTACAAAATACCTTTCCATCTATTATCTCTGTCTTGACAGTTCTGTAAGGTTAGTTATGTCCATTATATAAGTGAAAAAAATGGAGGCCCAGAGAGGCTAAATGACTCTTCCAATGCCACATGGCTAATGAGTGGCAGAGTCGGGACTCAGACCCAAGTCTTCTGACTCCAAGTCCAATGCTCTTTCCTCTACTCCAAAGCTGCCGCCATAAAAAACATGACTTTAAAGGAAAAATTGATTTTTGAGATAGGATAGTCTCAATGTAAGCTATAGTGGTCAAATAATATGTTGACATTTTAGGGAAAACTTATTGTACTTTGAATTAGAGACCAAGTGAAGGCAGATTTAACCCTGTGAACCTTATTGTGTTCAAGCTCTGTCCCAAAGCAGGCATTCTTTTTAAAACAAAATGAGAACAAAACATTTCTATTTTTAGTGGCAATATCTCAACAGTTCATCATGAGTGCCAGTTTGCTTTCATATATATCAATTTTTGGATGCCACTTAAAATATTCTTGTGAAAGTGTTTCATAATATAAATTTCCAAATATTAACCTATACTGTCAAATGGTCACTCACCATGAAATTTCATCTATTCATTCACAAGAGTGCTTGGAACTACCAGAGATACTTTTAGCAACTTAAATAATACTGTGATTGCCACACAGTTTACCTAAAGGAAATAACCCTTGCATTACTCAGAACCTTTGTTGGAAGAGGTCTCAGCACGCTTAGCCTCCTGTTTAGAGGACCACAAGTTGAGAGGAGGGTGGGAGTGGGAGTTATTAGGCAGCACTCCTCAAACCCGTTAGACCAGCACCCCTTTCATAGTAAACAAAAGAGTTGCAGCACCTTCTTTACTAATCTGAAACGAAATTGGTATATAATATACCTACCTATACAAATATACGAAAAATATCAATATAAAGCCTTAACTGTAATACGAAGGAAAAATGAAAGTAATTTATAATGAAGCATATATTCCAGATATGAATGTTTAGGCATGACTCTCTAGAAGATCTAATGAAGTAGTCAGATGTTTGCACCCTTCTTAAGACTCAGTGAGAATGTGACAGCTACAAACACAGATTGATACCGGTTTGTCATATTGGTGAGTCAAATACCAGGAGTGTTGTTGATGTTATGACATGACATCTGAAATGGTGAACAACTCTTGGTGAAGTTCTCAAGAAAGTATAATTTTCCCTCTTACTTATATGGAGTTGCATTCCTGGAAACTTTAGTGTACATAAAGCCACGCCAAAGCAAATGAACCTAGCATTTATTAAACATTAGTTAAGTTCTAGAGCTAGATTTTTTTCTCTAGAGGTGATTTTGTTTTAATGACATGAATGTCCATTATGGTATTTGAAAGGTACATTAGGAGTGTTGGACAGTTTTTTGTTATGCAGAACTATCTTGACTATTCCACGCATCGGAAGATATTTAGAATCCTTGGTCCCCTTCACTAACTGCTGGTAACCGCCCCATGGTCATTGTGATAATTAAAAATGCTCCTCAGATTTCCATGGGGGCAGTACTGAACCGTTGAGAACCACTGGGTTACTAGGGGAAGACATGGTGATAGACAAAATACACGGGGTGCCTTAATGTAAGGAAATGATTTTTTAAAAAAACCAAACGCTGTTAAAAGTCTTAATATAATAATTTAGTTGAGCAAACATTTGAACTACCTCCTGAATCAAAGAAGCATGTTACCTGGAGCCATCTATTATGGGCTGTGAACACTCCAAAAGAGGCTTTGAGGCAACCGTTCATTATATACAGCATTTGCTGTAATTCATGCTGGTGGTTATGATCCCAAGTTATCAAAAATAAGGCCTACCTGATTTTAAGGAGATAGACTATATCCTATTTTTCTATCAAAAACAGTAGAAGTTGTAGTTTTGCAAACTCATGTATGTAGAATATCTCCTTTTAAAAATGTTGATTAATTAATGGGCTGTTATAGTGGGATTTTTATTTAAACAGGAATCATGTAAGAGGCAACTACTCTATAAAATTCAGCTGTTCAGTTGACAGTCTTAATAAATAAGTGACACTATTGAAATCTGTTTAAAGTTTTATTTTGAGTTCTCTTTCCAATTACATTAAAACTACTTAGAATGAGTTGAAGTTTAAAATTGCCAACCTCAAGGAAAAATACAAATTCAAAAGCTATTCTCTTTCACACAGTGCTAGCATAATTTAAGTATTTCTAAATACTGATTTTTGTTAGACGAAGAGAGATTGCAGAAAGAGAGCGTCGAGAGCGAGAACGCATTAGAATAATTCGTGAACGGGAAGAACGGGAACGCTTACAGAGAGAGAGAGAGCGCCTAGAAATTGAAAGGCAAAAACTAGAGAGAGAGAGAATGGAACGCGAACGCTTGGAAAGGGAACGCATTCGTATTGAACAGGTGCAGTCAGAAAATCTTTTCATCTTAAATAACTGACCTTTTTCAAACCCTGTGATTTTTGCCCTAAAATTTGCTTTACATGTTGTAAAGCTTCTATAGAATAAGTTTAGCTAATGAGCATTTATTAAGTGTCCCTGAAAGGTAACAGTGAATTAGGTGCTAGTTAAAAATACATTTAGTCATGACTTTGTTCTAGCCAATTGGTAATACCTCGAGCTCTGCAATATCATGGCAGCCTAATAGTCTGAGCATAGGACTATGAGTCCAGAGTAGTTGTAATCCAGGCTCTGTCACTGTCCCATTCTTAGAAAATAACTATTTCCTTACATATTATAGTGGGAGTGATTTCCCAAGGCTGGAAGGAAATAATGCCTCTCTTTGCAGAATTGCATCCAAGGTTTTAAGGCACTTAATCTTCATACGTATTAAGAACTCTATTTCTAATTCCCTTTAGGTGCTTTTGTTTAAAATTATTAAACTAAATTTGACCTTCCAAATTTAAAAAATTGCCAGCTTTTAATACCCAGTCTCTGTTAATTTTAATGTTGCAGAACAATAGTCATAGCTTAGATTGCTAATTACTGAAGTCAGAATTTTTTATTTGTCCCAGGTATGTGTTTTGCCTGGTGCTTGCCTATGATGGTTTCTTAATGACAGGATTAAAACAAAGTTGCATATATACTTACCTTATGTTTTCATTTTGCATTGGTTGGTTCTTCCTTCTATGTTGTCTGAAGGAACGACGTAAGGAAGCTGAACGTATTGCTCGAGAACGAGAGGAACTGAGAAGGCAACAGCAGCAGCTTCGTTATGAACAAGAAAAAAGGAATTCTTTGAAACGCCCACGTGATGTAGATCATAGGTAGTTGCTTACTTTCTTTAACAGTAGCTTACTATCTTATTCCTTAGTCCAAGCTAAGACTAACTCTAGAATTGGAGAGTACAGGCACCCATCACTGGAGTAAAGGGTCATGATCAACAGGGATGGGAATGATTGCAGTATTGAATTGGACCCAGTGCATTGTCAAGTAGAAGAGTCTGCTCTTCTGTTTCCCTTCCTAATGCAAATGTTTTTCCACTATGACTGGAAATACATGGTAGACTTCAGCAATGGCTCTCAAACTCAGACCCATTTTGAAAATGCTTACAGGGTAGTGCAGATGGTACAGAAATCAAAGTCAAATTTGGGAAGACTAAAATATAGATTCTGTATGTGTTTGCATTCATGGTTCTTAATAGATTTCAAAATACAATATAGTCATTTAATTTTCTCATTATACATTCTGTGAGATTTAGTTGATAGTGTTGAGAAATAAGTGGAGTGAATGACTTGTGCTTGGGACTGACCCCTCTAACCTTTCCAAAGTTAAGTATAACCAAAAAGGTTGTATACACCTAGTTAGAATTTTATCATAAAATGGTATCAAGTGTTTATCTTATTTGTATTTTCCATTTAGTAATTTGAAAACAAACAATTCTTCAACTATTTTCTTTCCTGTGAAACTCCTCTAATAACTATATGACTTTGTATAACAACAATTTTTTGCTAGCTTGTTCTTGTAACAATGTTTTATCTTGAGTTTATTAGCCCTCTGTATCCACAGTTCCTAGCATGTGGTATGTATGACTCCAAGTAAGTGTTATTTGATTGTTGTAAAACTAATTTATATAAACAAGCAAATATTTTTCTTCAAGGCGAGATGATCCTTACTGGAGCGAGAATAAAAAGTTGTCTCTAGATACAGATGCACGATTCGGCCACGGATCTGACTACTCTCGACAACAGAATAGATTTAATGACTTTGATCACCGAGAGAGGGGCAGGTTTCCTGAGAGTTCATCAATACAGTCTTCATCTTTTGAAAGGTAAACAGATTATGTTGAAAAATGCTGTATTTGGTATATGAGCCTTGTTAGTGATAGTTTGGTTCTCAGTTAAAATCTTAAGTACAGGTCATACCTGAGTGTTCAGAACAAATCATATGTTTGGTTTTTGTATTTGTTAATGAGACTGTGATTCAGTATTCAACATTAGTTTTATAGGCCACCATATAACACAGTTAAGTAGGTTGGTTTTATCTAAGTGGGAGTACTGTTAACTTTGGATGGGCCTCAACTGTGAAGAACAGTAAAATATCCCTCAGGTTGGTAATGACTTGATGTAATTTCCCTTGGATGGCAAAAAACCAACCTTCATGCCAGACATTTAGCTCAATTTAAAAGAATATAGGTTATTATCAATAATTGTGGCTATTTTTGGTCACCTTACCTTAAGTTAATTTTTATTTATTATTTATTTAGTTTTTTTTTTTTACATCTTTATTGGAGTATAATTGCTTTACAATGGTGTGTTGGTTTCTGCTTTATAACAAAGTGAATCAGTTATACATATACATATGTTCCCATATCTCTTCCATCTTAAGTTAATTTTTAAAGAAGGTGTTATTACTGTAGGTTATGCAAATAAAGTTAAGAAGAATAAGGCCAAGTAAGTACTTCTCAGGACCTGTGTTCTTTGTTTTGGATAACAGGCGAGAACGTTTTGTTGGTCACAGTGAAGGGAAAAAAACACGTCCTTCTGCACGAAGAGAAGATCCAGGTTTTGAAAGGTATCCCAAAAATTTCAGTGATTCCAGAAGAAATGAGCCTCTACCACCAAGAAACGAACTTAGAGAAACAGACAGGCGAGAAGTACGAGGGGAACGGGATGAGAGGAGGACAGTGATCATTCATGACAGGCCTGATATCACTCACCCTAGACATCCTCGAGAAGGAGGGCCCAATCCATCTAGACCAACCTCCTGGAAGAGTGAAGGAGGCATGTCCACCGACAAACGAGAAGCAAGGTATTTGTGTAGTTTCTAATGACTAGCTAGTGGTGGTTTATAATGCATTTGGGTTTTTCAAAAAAAGGTATAATAGAGTTTGATTGTGTATGTTTTTGGATTTTGTTTAACAGAGTTGAAAGGCCAGAAAGATCTGGGAGAGAAGTATCAGGGCACAGTGTGAGAGGGGCTCCCCCTGGGAATCGCAGTAATGCTTCAGGCTATGGAAACAGAGAGGGAGACAGAGGAGTAATCACAGACCGAGGAAGTGGAGCACAGGTAAATGCTTATGCAGGTTTATTGTCAACTCTCCAGAAATAAATTTAAAGGACTTATGAGACACATTGTATCTATAGTATCATTTGAGTGTGGACTAGACTAGTTAGATTAGAATGATTGAGAGTTTCTTGTGAAAGATCTTAATGCCTCTTGTATTTTCAAGTCAGTAGTTGAACATAGTAGTCCAGAGAAGCAGGATACTAGCCCTGAAATTTTTTTTTCCTTCCAGTTTTATTGAGATATAATTGACATACAGAAAGAACTGTGTAAGTTTAAGGTGTACAGTATAATGACTTGACTTACATACATGATGAAATGATTGTAGCCCTGAAATTTTTGTTAAACTTCCTGCGAAAATTTGAGAATTGTTATATTTGGTAGATAGATGAGCCTTCCTAATGATGACTGGCTTTATTTCTTTTTTAAGAAATTGAGGCTTTCAAACTGGATGGGAAATCTTGGGCCCCTACTTGTGTTTCTCTTTCACCTTTTCCTTTTTTTTGTTGTTTTTTTGGTTTATAATACTCTCTCTTTTCTCCCACTTTATTAAGTAGCTTAAAGTATAGAACTGAAATAAAACAGTTGTCTCTTTTTTGCTCTTTTATTTTTAAAGGTAGGTAAGTGGAATATTTTGTATTTGCCTTTTTTACTCTTGTGACACTTTATTGACTTGAATATTTTCTATTAAGAAGTTAATGAATCTCGACAGAGGACATATCTTAGCAATTCAAATGAGCAAAAACCTTTTACCTGATTTGAAAGCATTCTGTCAGTGAAATACTGGCATAATATGGGTTGACGGTTGCAGAGATAGAATATTCTCTTAAATTACATACAGAAAAGAATTCTGAAGTGTGTGTGTATGTGCATGTGTGTCTCCATCCTTCAGCCTGTAGTATACTCTGGTGCTCTGTTTTGTATTTGAATACATATTAGGTTTTGTAGCAACATTTTTTACCAGAAAACTTTTTAATCTCTTGGCATTCTAGTTAATACAACTATGCACTTTCCATTTCCTACAAAGCATTTTTGAAATGGATTTGGGCCTGCTGGGATTTATTACGTTTTAATGTTTCTAGTAAGTAGAAATGTTCAATAGATGAATTCATTGAGCTATTTATCCTGAATAGAACATTTAAGATTTGTTACATAATCCAGATATTCTGCCTTAGTTAGAGTAAAATTTAAGTCTCGTAGACTAGTGCCCTTGCATTCACATACCCTTTTTGCAACAGGTATCCTGAGGGAAGAGATCCTGTTCCTCCCTTGGAAATTTGGTTTTCATTGTGTTGGTCTATAAGCTGTTCTGACTGTAGTATTGGGTTGGCAAAAAAGTTCCTTCGGTTTTTAAGTACAAATAAAAGACACATTTTTATTTTCACCAAGAACTTTATTGAACAACGTATTCACTGTTTTGTTCCACTACCTTCTGCCATTTTTCAGGCAACTTCATAATTCTGTCTTCCCAAAACTTTTTATCTTTTTGAGCAAAGAACTGTTCCATGTGCCTTTTACAGTCTTCCAGGGACTTGAAATTTTTCCCATTAAGAGAATTTTGTAAAGACCAAAATAAGTGGAAAGCCGAACATGCAATGTCTGGTGAATATGGCGGAAGAATCAGAACTTCCCAGCCAAGCTGTAACAGATTTTGCCTGGTCATCAAAGAAACATGCTGTCTTGCATTATCCTGATGGAAGATTCTGCGTTTTCTGTTGACTAATCTGGATGCTTTTCGTTGAGTGCCATTTTCAGTTGGTCTAATTGGGAGCAGTACTTGTCGGAGTTAATTGTTTGGTTTTCTGGAAGGACTCCCTTCTAATCCCACTATATACACATCACCTTCTTTGGATGAAGACCGGCCTTTGGTGTGGTTGGTGGTGGTTCATTTTGCTTGCCCTACAATCTCTTCCGTTCCACATTGTAGTACGGTATCCACTTTCCATCGCCTGTCACAATTTGTTTTAAAAATGGAACATTTTCGTTACGTTTCAGTAGAGAAATGCGTGTGGAAATACGGTCAAGAAGGGTTTTTTTCACTTAACTTACATGGAACCCAAACGTCAAAGCGATTCACATAACCAAGCTGGTGCAAATGATTTTCAGCACTTGATTTGGATATTTTGAGTATGTCGGCTATCTCCCACGTGGTATAATGTTGATTATTCTCAATGTCTCGATTTGATTGCTGTCAACTTCAGCTGGTCTACCCAACCGTGGAACATCATCCAGCGAGAAATCTTCAGCACAGTACTTCCCAAACCAACCTTTGACACGTTTGATCAGTCACAGCATCTTCTCCATACACCACGCAAATCGTTTTTTGTGTTTCAATTGTGTTTTTACCTTTCTTGAAATAATAAAGCATAATATGCCAAAAATGTGGCTTTTTTTCTTCCATCTTCAGTATTAAAATGGCTACACAAAAATTCACCAATTTTGGGTTTTTTTTAAATGCACGCTGATATGACAGCTGTCACAATACAATCTAACAAAATTGTTTTGAATGAAGTTAAAGACAACTAAGCGCCACTAGAGCCATCCTACGGGAAAACCGAACGAACCTTTTGGCCAACCCAACATATCTCTGTAGGGCGCCTTCAGATTTCTGTAGGCTAACTATCATAACTTTTGACTCTTTTTTTTCTGCAGATCCTTAGTTCTCTGCTTTTGTTTCTTTATGTTCACTATTCTTTTTTCTTCATAGTCATGGATGTAAGACCTTGTAAGAGCCATAGCACTAACTAGTACTGTGTACAGTAAGATGACAGCTCCTGTTTCTATGTGGTATTTTCATGTTGATCATATACCCGACCTTGATTTGTCTTAAGGTTTTGACCTCTCAGTATGCCTTCTTACATATGTATAGAAGATCCAGGCATTACATATAGACCCAGAAATACTCAGGGGTCAAAAAGTACATGGGTGCTAGAAGGTATAGAAATAACAGTGCTGAATCATATTCTGTCCTACCTTTTCTACCCTGAAGCCTGAGAAGCTTCTTAGTTCAAAGTAGATAGAAACCTTTTTTCATATTATTCATTCTTTCATCTTCTCATACATCTTACTAATTTCCTTCTGACATTAAAAGTATACCATAAGGGGCTTCCCTGGTGGCACAGTGGTTAAGAATCCGCCTGCCAACGCAGGGGACATGGGTTCGAGCCCTGGTCCGGGAAGGTCCCACATGCAGTGGAACAGCTAAGCCCGTGGGCCACAACTACTGAGCCTGCACTCTAGAGCCTGTGCTCCGCAACAAGAGAAGCCACTGCAATGAGAAGCCCACGCATCGCAATAAAGAGTAGCCCCCGCTTGCCGCAACTAGAGAAAGCCTGCGTGCAGCAGCAAAGACCCAACACAGCCAAAAATAAATAAAAATAAAATAAATTTATCAAAAAAAAAGAAAGTACACCTTAAGTAAATTGGCCTGAGGCGGAGTCTGTCCTGATTTTTCTTTTAATATGTTATTCTTTAGCACTATCCTGAAGAACGACATGTGGTTGACCGCCATGGACGGGACACAAGTGGACCAAGGAAAGAATGGCATGGTCCACCTTCTCAAGGGCCTAGCTATCATGATGCAAGGCGAATGGGTGATGGCCGGACAGGAGCAGGCATGATAACGCAGCATACAAGGTAAGTAATTAATCAGTTAAGACTTTTCTGCCAGCATGCAACCAAACCTTTTTCCTTTTCCTTAAAGGTCATTATAGTTTCTGAGAGATTGAATTGTAACTAGTAACAACCCTAGGTCTGCCCAGATATTTCCTCATATTAACCCAAAAATCTCCAGGGCAGCTGATGTTAATTTGTGAGTTAACATTCCTCATTGTAAGTTAATTGATTGACATTCTGGCATATCAGTCTCGATACAGGTAGGTATTTATGTCAGAATCCAGTAGATAATGAAGCTTTTTAATTTCATGTTGGAACCATCTTCTTGTTCACTATCATTCTGAAAATTCCTAGAAAGGAAGAAGAAACTGAAAGTATGTTCTGCTTCCTCCCTTTTCAAATAGGTCTAGCAAAATTTTTGGACATTTATCCCAAAGCCTGTTCAAATGCTAGGAGACGAGCTTTCTTTTCTCTTCATACCAACATCCATTGTGGCCCTTCAGCTGGCCAAGTGTTTGGCCTCTCTCTCTCCCATGCCCTTTTTTCTTTCCCATTCATCTGTCTTAGAAGAGAACAGTGGCTTGGCTCAGTGATCCAAGTTACTACTCTTCTATTGGTTGCTTCTAGCCTCAGACTTAAGTGACTGTTTACTATACTTGTGCCCTGCACAGCCTTGTCACTCATTCTGTCCTTGGTTATTAAAGGTCACCAATACCTTTTTTCTTGAGAAATATAGATTCCTTTATTTTCTTAGTTCTTGGGCTCCTTGGTGGTTAAGCACTGTTGCTTTTCCTTTTTTAAAACATTCCTCTGTTTTCTAATGTACCATAATTTTCTTTTCTACCTTTTTAATTTACTTATTGGCTCCTTCACACGGTTGGATTTTAGATACTGTTTTTTATTTTTAGCTTTATATCATGATCTCCATGTAAATGCTTGGAGGTCTCCAGAAATTCAGGGTCACAAGCAAACTCATTCCTCTGCTGTTTAAAACCTTTATGTTTCAGTTGTTGTCTCCAGCTTCTTTTGATTTGCCACTGCCAGACTGGGCCTCACCTTTATCTTTCTCCACTCCTAGCATAAATTTCTAAGTATGGTTCAGTTAAAAAAATATATTTGTGGTAGCTTTGTCTTCTTGCTCATTTCAGCTCCCATCAGATCTTCCCAAATGAGTGTTTTCTCTCCTCCATTTTTCATGTTATTTCTAAATTTAACCGTTGGGACTGTTTTCTTACACTGTTTACTTGCTCCAAAACTTACAAACAGCTTCTTTAGGTTACAGGATCTAATCCAGATTCCTCAGCCTGGCATCCACACCTTTCTGTAATTTGGTTTTATCCTACTTAAACCATTTCACCATGGGTTTTTCCCTCCCAAATTTGTTGTAGGATTTTGGGGTGGGTCTTTATTCCTGTATTATCCGTTCGTACCTACTGTGTTGCATTATACATATAAAAGAAATCCCAAAAATATTTCTTGAATGATGTCCTTTAGTTCAGAGGTTCAAGTTCCTAGTTGATGCTGCAGATCTGGGGGCCACACTTTGAGAAACACTGCTCCAGTCCATTCATTCACAGACCATTAAATGGCTTATTAAGAGGCAGAGGCTTTGACGTGAGGTTGCCTGAGTTGAAATCCTCACACCACCATTTATTATCAGATCACCATTGTGATCCTGGGCAAGTTACTTAGCTTCTAGATCTGTCTTTCTTCATCAGGAAAGTGGGGTTAGTAATGGTACATACCTCACAGGACTGTTAAAATAGTAAATTATTTAATATGTGTAAAGTACAAAGAACAGTGTCTGTTAAATGATAATCACTTTTTAGGTATTAGCTGTAATTATTTGTTCTTTTGTTCTCTGACATTTTTTTCTTTTAAACCTTTTTCAGTAATGCATCCCCAATTAATAGAATTGTACAAATCAGTGGCAATTCCATGCCAAGAGGAAGTGGCTCTGGATTTAAGCCATTTAAGGGTGGACCTCCACGACGATTCTGAAAATTAGCTCTCTGCCACGGTTTCAAGATAATTTATTGAAATCTCCTGTAAACTTTACTTGACTACTTATGAAGAGGACCTCTGACTTGCTTGAGATTTCTGTCAGACTTTTTCTTTTTTCTCTTTTTTTAAAATTTAACATGATTGCTTTTCTCAATTTTGGAGAAGATGTTTAAATAGTTCTGTTGTAACTTTTAATAGTTTTGTGTATCATTCAACTTTTTTTCTTGCAGCACCAAGACACATTTGAAAAGATAGGAATCAAAACCATTTTAATGCTGTGTGAATATAAAGCGTAGTTTGCAGGTGTGTGGTCGTAGTTTAATTTCCGGCATTAGCTCTGTGGTGTCAGGCTCTAGAGTTACTTCTTGTCACCAAGCATTTTCAGCCTCCATTTTGAAGGCTGTTTAAGCTTAAAAAGTCTGCTGTTTAATTTTTAGAGAATAAGATTGTTCCTTGCATTTCTGAGTATTATGTAACCTATTTTTGCAGAAGGTACTGTTACATTAAGTGCATCTGTGTATCCTGGTTTTAAAAAATGTACTCTTTTTTGAAATAAACCTTCATATTCTGTATAGTTGCTAAAGTGTTGAGAACCTTTTTAATTGTAAAATGAGAACCGATTTTCAGTTTAGTGTAGCAGCACACTTGTTCAGGTTTGCATGGTATGAAACCAAATAGATTACTGAAACCTTGGCCATGAGGTTTGTATCACTGAGGTTCTTAGACTGAGTTGTGCAGGTAAGTGCACTTTTAGGTAATCTGCACTGTTTGATGGATAAATTCCATCTCTGGGAATTGTGTGGGTATTAATGTTTCCATATTCCCAACTATGTTGAGAAGTGGAAAAAAAAACAAACCCAGGTTCTAGATTGGTGAATCAGTTGGGTTTTGTAAATACTTGTATGTGGGAAGGCATTGTTGTCTCTTTGTGAAAATAAAAATCCACACCTGGAAGTGTATGTGTCTTTGTTTCCAGCTTTTTAGGTGTTAGTCCTCCAGCCCTTTTCCTTACTCCAAGTAATTGACTAGGTTTAGAGCTTTAACGACAGACTTTTGGTTTTTGTTCCTAGGAAATAAGTCTAACTTTGACTCTTCATCTCAGTAGCTGGGCAGCACACTTTGTTGAAGTGTTGGAACCTTAAGCACTAACCTTACTGGTTGTTTTCTTTAAGGCATCTTTTCCAGGAAAGTCCTTCAAGGTAAATTCAGAATAGCGCCTCTTAAAGCCTCGCATATTCCTTCATATAAATCAGTGATGAGTAATTCAGATGGTCTAGATTCTTGGAAAACTCAGCAGTCTGTATGCTCGTACAGAGTAAAAGATGGGTGCCAAGGGATTGCTCTGAGGCCACCTTTTGATTTGAGAAGGAGTCTTTATAGAAGTTCTTGTAAGTGTCCCTGAGTGGTTATGGCTGTGCCCATGAGGTGGCTCAGACTTCTGAGTGCTGTGGGCAGCCAGGGTACCCTTGTCTTTGACTTTGGGGGAACTGGCACTTTTTGTATTGTTCTGGATTTCATACCCTTTTCTTCCCTTCCTGACTCTACAGTTGTGGGAGCAGGTGATTGTGTGTGTGTGTGTGTGTGTGTGTGTGTGTGTGTGTGTGTGTGTCTCTCTAGGGGTCTACTTCTTCATTTCCTGATCCCCTCTGCGCTTTGTAGAACAGCACAATGGAAGCCTCAGTATGTATTGGAGTGAACTAACTTCTGCTCTGCCTCTTTGTGACTTTGGGTCTCTGTGTCACTTCTGATCTTTTTTCCTCATTTGTAGAGTGGAGCTGTGCTTACCACAAGGGATTACACAGTTGCTAACATTCGTAAGCACTTTACGTGCTGGGCAGTGTACTAAGCATCTTAAGTGCGTTGCTTGCCTAATACTCAAAAGAATCCTACTAACTGTAAGTAACAATTATTGTCCTACCCATTTTTCAGATGGGGATCTGAGAAGTAATCTCTTAAAGTATTAGATCTTTGTTTTGTTATAATCTCTTCTACACCTACACCGAATGGTACAACAGTCTACAGACTGGTAGGTAGTTATTTTTTCCTCAGTTTGCCATAGTATAGCATTTTCAAGTTGAAAAAAACCAACAAAACCACCTTCTGAAATTTTGGCATTGAGTTTGGGAGTAGCCCTTAGGGTTTAGGGGCACCTGTTAGAGATCTGGTTGGCTAAGGATCAGTAGTGAAAACCAATTTTAGAGATTTTGTAAAGGAAGATGGGTTCCTCAAAACCAAGGAAAAGGAGAAAATTTTGTTACTCTGCATATACTTGTTGAGCAATCCAAAAATGTTTCAGCAATCCAATAATATAGAAGGTTTCAGTGATTTAGGAGTAACAGCTTACAGTGGTTCAAGAAAAAGCCCGTCTTAGCAAGCTTGGGCAGGACACTGAAGTCAGAAACTACACATGCCTAAAATAATTGTAAAAGAAAAAAAAAAATCTTCAGAGTTGCATAGAAAAATTTAGAAACCCTTCTGCCTATGTTTGTATCCCTTGCTAGATTGTCACTTAACTCAGTTCCTCCATACTTCAGCCTGTTCCAACAGTTAAACATTTACTGAATCCTTAACTGTAAAAATGTCAAATTACTTTTGCATTTTTTCCAACTTCGTCTAATCCAGCTCCTTACCTAAAGATGAATCTTTTCCAGTACCTCCAGTGCTTAATTAGCTTTCCTCTCAGTGCCTCTGATCTAACATGTTCACTTCCCCCCCACACACAAACTAGCTAATCCTCACAAACATTTAGTCACTATCTTCAAAGTCCGTAAGGCTGCCATACATAAAATTCTCTTTCCTACATCACTTAAGCTGCATCAGTCAACAAATACTGCCTATTTTTACCTGCAACGAATTGTTTTCTGAAATCCTTAAGTGTTTCCTGCAAAATAAGCTATCTTTCCTTTCTCTGTTATACATAGCCCTTCTAACCAGGCTTAACGGTTAGGTTCCAAACAATTAATTTTCACCTATGTATTCTGTGCTAATTGCCTTTGTCTTATGTCCACACCACCAAACGGCATGTATTTTTCTCTTCTGTTTTAAACCTTCAAATTATCAGCTCATCTCCCTTGGAATAAATCTAAAGTCTTTGGAGTTGCACTACTTCTCTCACCTCATTTCCTGCTACTCTCCTTGCTCACTTTGTTTCCATCACATTGGCCTCTTCTTGCTTCTTGAATACAGCATCCTGTCTCTGGCCTTTTGCATTGATTCCTTGATCTGGAATGCACTTCCCCCACATATCCACATATCTCACTTCAAGTCTTCATGAAAATACCATGTTCTCAGTGATGCCTTCCCTGGTGTTATATTTAAAACTGCCACACTCTTAGCCCACCCTCAGTATTCTCCCTCCCCCTTCCCATCTGACATATATCATTTGTTTCTTCCAACTGGGATGTAAGCTCCAGGAGGGCAGCAGTTTTTGTTGGCTTTTTGTTTCGTTTTCACTGCCATATCGTGAGCACCTGGCACTTAGTAGCTACTCAATATAATTGTTGAATAAATATATGGAGAATTCAGAATTTGCATAGAAGGGGCTTAGGGGCTGCAGTCTGGTAGGAATGGGGGTTGGGGTGGGGGTCTGGGCTTTATCTTGAAATTGCATTGGTGTAACCAACACACTTTTCTAAGAAACCTTGAGAGCATCTGGTGAAAGTTGAGGTAAGGGCTTGAGGACGGCCAAAAGCCTTTCCAAGCTACCCTTCGGAGAAGCCACCAGTAAGAAATGGGACCATTTAGAGACAGTCTGCCCAGACCATCAGATGTAAGCCACAGAGGAGATGCCTGCCTTAGGCATGAATATTAGCCATTAGATCATCTTTGCTCCAGCTCCAGGCTCACCAAATCATATATTTGCTTCCCACTTGGATTTGCCAATGGGGTTAGGAAGCAAGAATATGAAATCTGCTCAATAGTTAAATTTTTATCGGTTTATTAGAGACTGCCTAAGTACATCAAAAGCTCAAGCAATAAGCAGTCATTTGGATAAAGACAGTTTTCCTTCTCTAAAATTTCTAATGACATCCATCAACATATATTAATTCATTAATTTACTCATCATATGCTGCCAGGCATTTGGGAGATGGAGTGAAGCGGAGACAGATCAGATGCCATGACAAGTAAGATATATGGTGCATTCCTTAAGTATAGGATAATAAGACTAAAAATTCTAAAATATTATTCTGTAAGATAAGGAACAATTGAGGTTGAGAATCACTATGGAGATACAGCTCAGAGTAAGAAGGACCAAACGCTCTTTGAAGAGCAGCTGACAATTTTATGGGTAGTAGAGTTTTCCTCATCACTGCTCCAACACATCATTTTAGTTTCAGAAACACCGTCTTTTGCCAGTGGGATGAGATGCTCTGATTAATGTAATTTTCTAGTTAACTGATGATTAATAACTTCATATAGCTGAATCACTTGGGGTAGGGGAAGGGGAACTTCGGCATCAGCTTTAGGAACTTGTGTCCAGGGCTTTTAGAACTGTCTTGGTTGAGGTCTGAAATATTAATATTATGTATTATTTAGATAAGAAGTACTTTGTTTTTATTCTGTTAACTGGAGAGTCACCTTTAAAAAGGATTATAGATAGATACCAAGATTAAGAGACTAGATCCAGAGTTAGAAGTCTTGGAGGCTGGTTCTGATCCTACTAACTGGAGCATATAATCTAACCTTTATGGTCCCCAATTTCTTTATCCACAGATTTATGGCTTTTATGATTCCTGTCTAACTTATAATAAAAATTCAAATATAGGCCACTCTGGTCATTCTAACTAATCACAGGAGCCTAAAGGGGAAAAAAGTCTTGTCACATAATAAGGTAACTAATAACTTCAAGCTTAATGTTTGTCAGGCATGGTAAATATATTATGAGCTTGACCGTCATCACAGAAGTTAGTATTTATTGAGCACTTACCATGTGCTAGGTATTGTACTAGGTAATTTACATGCATTAACTCACTTAATTCCCACAACAGGCTTATGATTTAGGTATACGTACTGCTATTATTCCCATTTTAATTTGTGGAAATGAAGGAACAATTTGCTCAAGATCATAAAGATAGCAAGTGGTGGAACCAAGATTCAAACATAGGCATGTACTTAGAAGAAGATCACTTCAAGTCATTTCATCCAGTGTAGGGGAGATATGACCAGTGATGTATATGTGATATATTTGACACCACAAAGCAAATAATTTCTAAACATCTCCTCCTCTATATGACAAAATTATTTTCCATAATAGGCATTTCCTGTATTTAGTTTTAAATTAGTGATTAAAAAAGAATTTTCAGTTTAAAAGATATTACTACAGTTCAATAAAGTATTTTTTGCATTAATTAAAATTTGTACTTACGAAGCAAAAATATTACACTTTATAATTCTCACTCTATTTAACTACTTAAAAAAATTTTAACATAAAACCTCAAGGTGGGGGGCTTCCCTGGTGTCACAGTGGTTGAGAGTCCGCCTGCCGATGCAGGGGACACGGGTTCGTGCCCTGCTGGGAAGATCCCACGTGCCGCGGAGCGGCTGGGCCTGTGAGCCATGGCCGCTGAGCCTGCGCGTCCGGAGCCTGTGCTTCTCAACAGGAGAGGCCACAACAGTGAGAGAGGCCCTCGTACTGCAAAAAAAAAAAAAAAAAATCTCAAGGTGGAAATGGTGAATGACAAATGAGGTAACTCGAGGTCTAGTTTTCAGTGTATAGGTCTTGCACATATTTTGATAAATTTATATTTAGTATGTTTGATGCTATTCTAAATAGAATTTTAAATTTCAGTTTTCCATCATTTGTTGCTAGTATGTAGAAATAGTTTTTAAATTTTTGAAGTAAAATTTACAAATAATATTATGCATACATTTCAAGTGTACAGTTTAATGAGTTTTGATAAGTGTATACACCCAAGTAACCACTACCATGTTCAAGATGCAGAATACTTTCATCACTAAAGGTTTTCCTCGTGCCCTTTCCTGGTTATTACAATTCACATGTTCAGCCCTAGGCAACAATTTATCTGCTTTCTATCACTAGAGATTCTGTTTCCTAGAGTTTCATATAAACAATCATAAAATAATCTCTACTTTTGTACCTGGCTCCTTTTGTTCAGTGTAACATTTTTGCAATTCATCCATGTTGCTTTGTATATCAGTAGTTCCTTTTTGTTGCTGTATAGTATTGCACTGTATGGGTGTACTACAATTTTTTATGCATTCACCTATTGATTAAAATTTGAGTTGACAGTTTTTGGCTATTATGAATAAAACTGGTATGAATATTTGTGTACAATTCTGTGCACATGTTTTCATTTCTCTTGAGTAAATATGTAGGAGTGGAATTGCTGGGAATATGTGTGTGGGTATATATATATGTATATATATATAGTATTTATTATTTTTATTATGTAAGGCATACCTCATTTTATCATGCTTCACAGATACTGCTTTTTTACGAATTGAAGGTTTGTGGCAACCCTGCATTGAGCAAGGCTATTGGCACCATTTTTCCAAAATATTTGCTCACTTCATGTCTCTGTGTCATATTTTGATAATTCAGTATTTCAAACATTTTCATTATTATTATATTTCTTATGGTGATCTGTGATGAGTGATCCTTGATGTTACTACTACAATTTGCTGAAGAGTCAGATGGTGGTTAGGACTTTTTAACTGTAAAATATTTTTATATTTGTTTTATTATTTATTTTTAAAAAGATCAATAGGGATTTAATCATTAAGGAAAAGTTGATATTTAACATGATACAAGGCTTTGAAAAATATGGACTTTGTTGTTTTAGTACATAAGAGGATAAACAAAGTAACATTTGTTTTTTTAAAATTTATCATTTTATTTTTAACTTTTTATTTTATATTGGAGTATAGTTGATTAACAATGTTGTGGTAGTTTCAGGTGTATCGTGAAGTGATTCAGTTACACATATACATATATCTATTGTTTTTCAAATTCTTTTCCCATTTAGCTTGTAACATAATATTGAGCAGAGTTCCCTGTGTTACAAAGTAGGTTCTTGTTGGTTATCCATTTAAAATATAAGTGTATACATGTCAGTCCCACACTCCCTAACTGTCCCCTTCCCCCCGGTAACCATTAGTTTGTTCTATAAGTCTGTGAGTCTGTTTCTGTTTTGTAAATAAGTTCATTTGTTTCATTTCTTTTTAGATTCCACATATTCGCAGTATCGTATATTTCTCTTCCTCTGACTTAACTTCACTCAATATGACAATCTCTAGGTCCAACCATGATGCTGCAAATGGCATTAATTCATTTTTAATGGCTTAGTAATATTCCTTTGTATATAGGTACCACATCTTCTTTATCCATTCCTCTATTGATGGACACATAGGTTGCTTCCATGTCTTGGCTACTGTAAACATTGCTGCAATGAACATCCGGGTGCATGTATCCTTTTGGACCATGTTTTTCTCTGGATATATGCCCAGGAGTGGAACTGCAGGATCATATGGTAGCTCTTTTTTCAGTTTTTTAAGGAACCTCCATACTCTTCTCCATCGTGGCTGTACCAATTTAAATTCCTACCAACAGTGTAGGAGGGTTCCCTTCTCTCCACATCCTCTCCAGCATTTGTTGCTTGTGGATTTTTTGATGATAGCCATTTTGACTGGTGTGAGGTGATACCTCATTATAGTTTTGATTTGCATTTCTCTAATAATTGGTGATGTTGAGCATCTTTTCATGTGTTTGTGGGCCATCTGTATGTCTTCTTCGGAGGAATGTCTGTTTAGGCCTTCTGCCCATTTTTTGTTTGGGTTGTTTGTTTTGATGATATTAAGCCACATGAGCTGTTTGTAAATTTTGGAGACTAATCCCTTGTCAGTTACATCATTTGTAAATATTTTCTCCCATTCTGTGTGTTGTCTCTTTGTCTTGTTTATGGTTTCCTTTGCTGTGCAAAAAGCTTTTAAGTTTAATTAGGTCCCATTTGTTTATTTTTGTTTTTATTTTCATTACTCTAGGAGGTGAGTCAAAAAAGATCTTGCTGTGATGAAGAATAGTTTTCAATTTTGATGAAGTTCAATTTATCAATTTTTGTTAAAGGTTCATGCATACGTTTTGTCCTATCTTAGAAATCTTTGCCTACCCCAAGATCACATATGCCTTTGTCCTATGTTTTTGTCCAGAACTTGTATAGTTTTAGTTTTTGATTTAGATAAAATCTATTTCAAGTTGATTTATGTATGGCATACATTAAAGGGGTGAGGTACATTTTTTTTCTGTATGGATATCTAGTTTTTCCAGTATAATTTGCTGAAAACACTATCTTTTCCCCATTTATTATCTTAGCACCCTTGTTTAAAAAAAATCAACTTACCCTATATATGTAAGTCTATTCTGCTCCATTGATCTGTATGTCTATATTTTCACTAATACCATAGTCTTTATTTCACCCCTTTGCATTTCCATGTAAGTTTTTAAATCAGCCTACCAATATCTACCAAAAAATGCTGCTGGAATTTTGAATGATTTATGTTGAATATATAGATAAATTTGGGGAGAACTGACATTAACAAACAATATCAAATCTTCCAAACTATAATTCGAGTATCTCTTCATTTAGTAGGCCTTCTTTAAAACCTCTCAGCAATGTGTTTTAATTTTCAGTGTATAAGTCTTAAACAATTTTTGTTAAATTTATCCCTAAGTATTTAATATTTTTGATGCTATTGTAAATGGTATTTAAAATGTTTAATTTTTGATTGTTCACTGCTGCTACATAGAAACATAATTGATTTTTGTATGGAGCCCTTATATCTTGTGACATTGCTAAATATACTTATTAATTCTACTAGCTTTTTTGGAGATGCCGCAAGGTTTTTGATGTACACTATCATGTCTTCTGGAAACAAAGGCAGCATTATATCTTCCTTACCAACCTAAATGCCTCCCCTCCCCCATTGCCTTATTGCATTGGCTAATATCTCCAACCGAATGTTGAATAGGAGTTGTGAGGGCAGACATTCTTGCATAGTACCCAATTTTAGGGGAAAAGCATTCAGTCTTTCACCATGAAGTGTGATGTCAGCTGTGAGTTTTTCATTTATACCCTTTATGAGGCTGAGGAAGTTCCCTGATCTTCCTAATATGCTAAGAGTTTTTATTGCAAATGGGTGTTGAATTTTGTCAGATGCTTTTTCTGTATATAGATTTTCCCCTTCATTCTGCTAATATGCTGAATTACATTGACTGATATTAAAATGTTAAATCAACTTTGCATACCAGGGAAAATTCATACTTGGTTATGGAGTTTGTGTGTGTGTGTGTGTGTGTGTGTGTGTGGCTGGATTTCATTTACTGCAGTTTTGTTAAGGATTTTTGTTTGTTTCAAAACTGCTTTGTTGAAAGATAATTCATATACCACACAGTTCACCCAGTTATTTGGTTTGGATTGACATGTACATACTACTATATTTAAAATGAATAACCAACAAGGACCTACTATTTTAAAAAAAAGGAGAGGGGACAAGAGAATGATATAGATGATATGAGATTGGCCATGTGTTGATAATTCTTGAAGCTAATTGATGGATTCATGGGGCTTTATTACACTATTTCTTCTACTTTTATGTATGTTTGAAATTTTCTATAATAAAAAAGTTTTTTAAAATAATAAAATCTAAAAAGTGTACAACTCAATGACTTTAATACATTTACAGATATGTACAGTGATCACTACAGTTTTCACCTCAGAAAGAAACCCTGGGGCTTCCCTGGTGGCGCAATGGTTAAGAATCCACCTGCCAATGCAGGGGACACGGGTTCGAGCCCTGGACTGAGAAGATCCCACATGCTATGGAGCAACTAAGCCCTTGTGCAACAACTACTGAGCCTGCGTTCTAGAGCCCGCAAGCCACAACTACTGAGCCCACGTGCCACAACTACTGAAGCCCGTGCGCCTAGAGCCTATGCTCTGCAACAAGAGAAGCCACTGCAATGAGAAGCATGCACACCGCAACAAAGAGTAGCCCCCGCTCACCACAACCAGAGAAAGCCTGCATGCAGCAACGAAAACCCAACGCAGCCAAAAATAAATAAATTTATATTAAAAAGAAAAGAAACTCTGTACTTTTTTTTTTTAAATTATTTTTATTTTTGGCCATGTCATGTCTTCGTTGCTGCACACAGGATTTCTTTACTTGCGGTGAGCAGGCTTCTTGTTGCAGTCATTTCTCTTGTTGCAGAGAACAAGAGAAACGGGCTCTAGGTGCACAGACTTCAGTAGTTGTGGCATGCAGGCTCAGTAGTTGTGGCTCGCCGACTTTAGAGAGCAGGCTCAGTAGTTGTGGCCCACAGGCTTAGTTGCTCTGCAGCATGTGAGATCTTCCCGGACCAGGGCTCAAACCCGTGTCCCCTGCATTGGCAGGCAGATTCTTAACCACTGCGCCACCAGGGAAGTCCCTGTACTCTTTTTAAATTGTCACCTCACTCACTCACTTCCCTCCCCTGACTCTAATCCTAAGCACCCACTAATTTACCTTCTGTCTATAGTTTTGGCAATTCTGGACATTTTATGTAAATGAAATCATATATTATCTTTTGTGACTAGCTTTTTTCACTTAGCATAATGTTTTTAAGGTTCATCCCTGTTGTGGCGTGTATCAATACTTCATTCATTTTTATGCCTGAAAAATGTTACCTGTATGGTTATTTCACACATTGTTCATTCATTCAGAGTTGGCTGATGGACATTTGTTTTCTCTCTTTTTCTTTAACTTTTTATTTGGTATTGGAGTATAGTTGATTAACAATGTTGTGATAGTTTCAGGTGTACAGCAATGTGATTCACTTATACATGTATCTGATGCACATTTGGTTTGTTTTCATCTTTTAGCTATTGTGAATAATGCTATTATGAACATTCCTGAACATGTTTTATGTGGGCATATGTTTCCATTTCTCTTGGGTATACACCTAGTAGTGGAATTGTTGGGCCATATGGTAGCTCTATGTTGAGGAACTGTCGTGCTGTTTTCCAAATTGGCTGCACAATTTTGTATTCCCATGAACAGTATATGCAAGTTCTGAGTTTTCCTTTTTCTTACAATATTTACTCCCTTTTTATTCTAGCCAATCTAGTGGGTGTGAAATGGTATCTCTTGTGGTTTTGGTTTGTATTCCTCTGACGAGTTATAAAGCCGAGCGTCTTTTCCAGTGCTTATAGGCTATTTGTACATCTTCTTTGGAGAAATGTCTCTTCAGACCTTTTGTTCATTTTTTATTGTTATTTGCCTTTTTTTAATGAGTTGTAAGAATTCTTTATATATTCTAGGTAGAAGTCCTTTATCACATACATGATTTGTAAATATTTCCTCCCATGCTGTGGTGGTTGTTTCAGTTTATTAGGGTATCCTTTGAAAAACAAAAGTGTTAAATTTTGATGAAGTACAATCTACATTTTCTTGATGCTTGTGCTTTTGGTGTCATTTCTATGGATTCATTGCCAAACCAGAAGTCATGAAGACCTACCAGTATGTTTTCTCCTAAGAGTTTTACAGTTTTAGCTCTTACATTTAGGTGTATGATCAATTTGGGGTTAATTTTTTTTTTTTTTTTTTTTTTTTTTTTTTTTTTTTTTTACGGTACGTGGGCCTGTCACTGTTGTGGCCTTTCCCATTGCGAAGCACAGGCTCCGGATGCACAGGCTCAGCGGCCATGGCTCACGGGCCCAGCCGCTCCGCGGCACGTGGGATCTTCCCGGACCGGGGCACGAACCCGTGTTCCCTGCATCGGCAGGCGGACTCCCAACCACTGCGCCACCAGGGAAGCCCTGGGGTTACTTTTTTTATATGGTATGAGGTAAGGGTCAAATTTCATTTTTTTGCATGTGTATCATCAGTTGTTTCAGCACCATTTTTCAAAAAGATAATCCTTTCCCCGTTGAATAGTCTTGGCACCTTGTCAAATTCAGCTGACCACAGACATATGGTTCTATTTCTGAACTCTGAATTCTATTTCATTGATCAATATGTCTATCCTTATGACAGTAACATATTTGTTTTTGTTGCTTTGTAGCAAGGTTTGAAATCAGAAAGTTTGAGTCTTCATTCTTTGTTCATTTGTTGTTGTTATTGTTGCTGTTAAAGATTTTTGTATTGTTTCCATGAGAAATATTAGCCTGTAGTTCTCTTTTTTATAATGCTTATGAAGGTATTACTGGCCTCATAAATGTAATAGAGAAATGTTCCCTCCTTTGCCTTTTTCTGAAGGAGTTTGTGTAAGATTGGTGTTATTTTGTTCTTAAATGTTTGATAGAATTTACCAGTGATGACATTTGGGCATGGACTTTTCTTTTGAGGATGTATTAAACGTATAGACTCAATTTTCTAAAAGACATAAGGCTACTAAGATTTTTCTATTTCATCTTGAAACTGATTTTGGTAACTTGTGTCTTTCAAGGAATTTATCCATTTTATGTAAGTGATCACACTTATTGGCAGAAAATTATTAATACATTCCCTATTGTCCTTTTAATGGCTGTAGGATTTCTAGTGATGTCTCCTCTTTCATTCTTGGCATTTGTGTCTTTTCTCTTTTTCTCTAGGTCAGCCTGGCTAAAGTAATTTACAATTTTTTCTACCCTCAAAGAACCAGCTTTTTGTTTCATTATTTTCTTTATCATTTGTCTATTTTCTATCCATTTTTTCCTTCTCTTATCATTCATTATTTCTGTCTGCTTACTTGGGTTCGATTTGCTCTTTCTCTCCTCTTAAGGTAGAAGCTTAGATCATTTTTTATAGCCCGTTTTCTAATTGTTTATAACATTTAAAGATTCTTTTGATGGTGGGATACAATGATACTTGGATAGATGAAAGGCAGAACTCTGTTACTTACAGCGCTGAACAAGAAAAAGCTACCATGCAGTACCACGAGAGATTGCACCCAGGGACAGGGTAACAACAAATTAGAGCTGTAGGGGGCATCCTATGTATGGTAAATGAGGTGTGGTCAGTTAGGTTTCATGACTCTTCTGTGGATTGGCTAATTTGAATGATTTAACTAGGGGCATAGGGACTGTCTTACTTGTCTGGTACCTTGTCCCACGGCAGTTAGGTTGGGTGCATAGTGGCCTGGAGTGTGAGAGCCCAGTAAGGGAAGTGGTTGGGTGTGGATTTAGCCACTCAAGCAGGGAAACTGACTTGCCACTAGCCAGGGGCTTAAAATTGATCAAGATAGTGTTTTTAACTTCTCGATATATATTTTAAAGAAATGAAGTCTGAATCTTGAGGAGATATCTGCACTCCTATGTTTATTGTAGCCTGGAAACAACCTAAATGTTCACTGATGGGTGAATGGATAAAGATGTGTGTGTGTGTGTGTGTGTGTGTGTATACACATATATACAATAAAATATTATTCAGCCTTATAAAAGGATATCTTGCCATTTGGTACAACATGGATGAGCCTGAAAGACATTATGCTAAGCGAAATAAGTCAGACACTTAAAGACAAATACTGCATGATCTTACTTATATATGGAATCTAAAATAGTCAATTTCATAGAAGCAGAGAATATGACGGTTGCCAGGGACAGAAGGAAAGGGAAAATAGGGAAATGTTGGTCAAAGGGGACAAAGTTTCAGTTATACACGATGAATGAGTTCTGAAGGTCTCATGTACAGCATGGTGACTGTAGATTACAATACTGTATTGTGTACTTGAAATTTCCTGAGAGAGATGTTAAGTGTTTTCACTACAAAGGAAGGAAAAGAAAAGAAAAATGGTAGCTATGTGAGGTGACGGATATGTTAATTAGTTGGTTGTGGTGATCATTTCACAATGTCACAACATCAAGCTGTACACCTTAAGTATGTACAGTTCCTATCTGTCAATTATACCTCAATAAAAAATATCTTAAGATAGCATTTTAAAAATATTACAGTTGGGGGCTTCCCTGGTGGCACAGTGGTTGAGAGTCCGCCTGCCGATGCAGAGGACGCGGGTTCGTGCCCCAGTCCGGGAAGATCCCACATGCCGCGGAGCCGCTGGGCCCGTGAGCCATGGCCGCTGAGCCTGCGCGTCTGGAGCCTGTGCTCCACAACGGGAGAGGCCACAACAGTGAGAGGCCCGCGTACCGCAAAAAATAAAAAAAAAAAATATTACAGTTGACCCCTAATGTCTTATCATCAGTTTCGAGTTCAGTTATTTGGGGCATTTGAGTGGCCTGAATAGTAGAGGAGAATTTTAGAGAGTAGAGCATAAGTTGCCCTGAATGGCACAGAAAATATTTTATTATGAGAGTGAAAAGGAAGAAGACAGAAGTACAAGGAGTCCTAATGGGCTGGCCATAACTAAGTTCCCCATTTACATGGCATTAGCCGTGAAAACAGATCTGAAATTTCTGAGGTCTCTAACAATGTCTTGGAGTTGTCAGGTATGTTAAAAGTCTAAGTTATATTTTTCATGACAATATCTTAGTGTATTTTGGTCATGGTGGTAGGTTCTGCAGTTATATTGTTGGAGAGAATGAACTGAGAGTTCAATAAGGTATATATAAATGTCAGTAGTATTTGTAACCAAGGGGCAAGGGTAGCGTGGTAGCCATGGTCAGACATGCAAGGTGAGAAGTGGCAAGCCAGAGGGGGGAGTAGGAGAATGCAGTGGGGAGTGGGCTCATATGAGGTAGTTGCCTCCTGGGGAAAGCAATCATTTTCATTAATTTTTAGAATGACACAGATCGTAGTGCTATTTGGGAAACAGGGTTTCCCATTAGACATGGGAGTATAAAGGTATATATTTTGGCAGAGAGCAAGGAGAATACTAGGATCATGGGCCACATAAAACAGCAAGCATAATAGGACCCCTCATAGCAAAAGAGGAGAAGCAATAAGTGACCTGTGTCTAATTTGTCGGTGGCTTAGGAGAGGCCATCCACGGGCGTAGCTTGGGCAGTGGTCTCAGCGTTTGGTGCGCAGCTCTTGGACAGGAGAGATGGTGTCTGAGGCGATGTCATCTAGTGGTGAACTCCTGGACCACAGCAGTGGCATCTGGGATGTGGGACTGGTGCGTCCTTCGTAAGTGGATACCCACTCAGGTTGATAGGGCTCACGTTTTTCTGACTTTATGGTATAAGAAGAATAAGCCGCCTGTGGAATTTGAAGGCAATGTTGGGCCTGGGAGCTTTACTTTGCAAGCTTAAGTCAAGAAGCTTTGTGGGTACACAGCTCGCAAAAGGGATGCTGGCATCCATGATACTGCCATAATTGGGCCAAAGTACCAGAACCCAGTTGGCACATTTAAACTCCCATATAGGGCTGGCCAAATCTAAAAACTCCCAACAGTCCTAGGTTTTCCCCAGATGGGGGATGAAGGGAATTCTGCAACAAATAGGTTTTAAATCTTATGGCCTCATTTAGGTGCATGTTATTAACAGTCAAGTTGTTTATTTAAATATCCACGGCTGAGGTAGTTAGAGATCTAGAATTAAACTGCAGGCAGGTCCTCCAACTAAGCCAATTATTATGGGCCTTTTGCTTTATGAGTTGGTTTGATTGTTGGCAGGCAAGCTGGCAGGACCTTTGGGCTGCAGAGCCTGCATTATTCACACTTGATGGTATGCAGGCCTCAACATTTGCTGTGTTTGGTTGAAACAGTGACTTGCTTGGAGGGTTTGGGCCTCCAGACTGCAAACCAACAAAAGCACACAGACCAAAAGTAACAAAACAAATAGCCAATGGAATGGGGCACAGCTGCACTTGGCAGGCTTTTGTTGCCTGATATGATTTTGATTTCATCATTATGGGATATGGTGATTTTATTATTCTCTCTGAATGTAATTTTCATTCACTAAGTGGGATTTTCTATTTCCCTTCTTGGTAGTCCACACTGTCTATGGAAATGACCCTGGACAACTCATTTTTATTTCCTTGAGGGGATTGGAGTGAGAGCTCAGAAGAATTACCCACCCCTTTATTATCTGCATATTGAAGAAGATTTCAGGTAGTGGAAGTTCGAGCTCAAAAGGGTCCCCTGTCCGATGGGCAGGTGCCTAGCCTGACAGATAATCCACAGTTAATGGGTCCAAAAGGACTATGCATCCTTGATCTAGCTTCCGACCCTTACGCGGTGGGGGGCAGGATTGAAAATCCATAAAGATACAGGGAGACATTATTAAAAGGGCCTCATATATAATGAGTCTTCATATACATAGAGGAAAGACATAGCCTCTAAAGATAGGAACAAGCATTGGAAAGTTGTTTTAAGTTGCTATAAGGTGTAAGTTACCCAAGGAGACTTAAGAGAGATTAAGGCCTGGGGCAAGATAGAGACCCATTTAGGCATCTATTTGCAGACTAGAGTAAAATTGCGTTATTTGAAGAGACCATTATGTCTCTCATTAAACTGGCTGTCCCTCCCTTTTCCCCTCCCTTCTTCCCTCCTTCTCTGCTTTCCTTCCTTCCTTTGACACTGCATATACTGGGGGGAGGTCCTTTATTCTGCTAATATTGTTTTCCTCCAGAGAGCCTTAAATCAGTATTGTTAGGGTTAGGGACCTCTCTCGTGGCAATGGTTGTCTGGTTTAAGGACGCTTGGCTTAAGTTAGGTTTAAACTAATCCCTTTGCTGTGCTGCAGAAATACCATGGTATTTTTGAAAGATGGAAACTACTGTGCTACAGATCTGCCTTTTGCTTCATTGGGGAAGCCACAGCTTTCACTTTATATCTCTGCCTGATGACTCATAGTGCCAACCTTTTAGGTGGTTATGGGAAAAGGAAGGGAAAGGGCATGGTCTACTCCTAGGTGGGTGTCTTTCCAAAGGATCTGGGTTGGGACTTAGCACCAAAGGAATCTCTCTCCTTGGTACAACGCAGTGAGCCCTTTGTCCAAAGTATCAGTCCCTTGGCATGTGTTATGTGGTGACAGCTACTAAGGCGCCAGCCAATGTCTAGGGGTCTTGAGTTATTGGATAACTTTAACAAGTATTCTGGGTGGGAAGGTGCAAAGATGAGATATTTCTCCCCCTCTTCTCTCCTGATTGCTTTAAGATTTTCTATTTATCACTGGTTTTTAGCAATTTGATTATGATGTGTGTTGGTGTGTGTATTTCCTATTTGTGATTTGTTGAGCTTTGTGGCTCTGTAACTTTTTTAAAAAATCAAATAAGAAAATTTTGGCCATCTTTTTTGTTTTTTCTACACTCTGTACTGTTATTCTAAGACTTCATTTACATGTATTTTCTAAGATGATGTTGCTTCAGGGGTCACTGAACTTGTTTATTTTTTTATTCATTTAATCTTCTTGCTTTTGTTTACCAGTCTTTTCATCTGCAATGTCTAATCCACTGTTAATCTTATCCTGTGAAAATTTTATTTCACATATTTTTTTAAATCTCTAAATGCTTTATTTGGTTTTTTAAGAATATTTTTGATTTCTCTCTTCATTATGTTCATGTTTGCCTTTAAATACATAAATATACAATAGTATTTTAGGTCCTTGTCTGCTAATTTAAAATCTCTTACAATCCCTTTCATTTGAGGTTTCTTCCTGGTTAGGGATCACATTTTCTTGGTTTCTGGCAAGTCTAATAATTTTTGACTGGATGCTGAATATTATGAATGCTGTATTGTTGAATGTATGGATTTTGTTGTCTTCCTTCAAGGAATATAAGGCATTTAAGTTATTTGTTCATCAGTTTGATAAATATGAGCTTTGTTTTCAGGATCTGTTCATTCAAGGGGTAGTTTAATCATAATACTGTGGGGTGCTTTCTTTGTGGTCAACAATGTATGCCCTAGTTGATCACTCAGAACTCTCTGCTTTGGCTGGTTGAAGCTTGAACTTATTGCCCTGCATACCTCTGGGAACTGTTCAGTTTAAAACTATCTTTTTTTTTTTTTTTTTTTTAAAACTATCTTTTTTTTTTAACCCAACCTAATGAGTTTCAGTTTTTTACTCAGCCTAATGTCTATTTAGGTCTTCTGCCCATTTTTTGATTGGGTTGTTTGTTTTTTTGATATTGAGCTGCATGAGCTGCTTGTATATTTTGGAGATTAATCCTTTGTCAGTTGCTTCATTTGCAAGTATTTCCTCCCATTCTGAGGGTTGTCTTTTCAATCTTGTTTGTGGTTTCTTTTGCTGTGAAAAAGCGTTTAAGTTTAATTAGGGCCCAATTGTTTATTTTTGTTAATATATCATTATTAGTGTATAGAAACACAACAGATTTCTGTATATTAATCTTGTATCCTGCTACCTTGCTGAAATTTTTTATTCTAATAGTTTTTGTGTGGAGACTTCAGGGTTTTCTATATAAAGTATCATGTCATCTGCAAATAGTAATGGTTTTACTTCTTTCCTTCCAATTTGGATACTTTTAATTTCTTTTTATTGTCTTATTTTTGTAGCTAGGACTTCCAATACTATGTTGAATAGAAGTGGTGACAGTGGGCATCCTTGTCTTGTTCCTGAATTTAGTAGGAAGGCTTTCAGCTTTTCACTGTTGAGTATTATGTTGGCTGTGGGTTTGTTGTAAGTGGCCTTTATTATGTTGAGATATGTTCACTCTATACACACTTTAGTGAGAGTTTTTGATCATAAATGGATGTTGAATTTTGTCAAATGCTTTTTCTGCATCTATTGAGACGATCATGCAGATTTGTCTTTTTGTTAATGTGATGTTAACATTAATGTCAATGAACATATGTTGATTGATTTACGTATCTTGAACCATTCTTGCGACCCTGGAATGAATCCAACTTGATCATGGTGTATTATCCTTTTTATGTATTGTTGGATTTGGTTTGCTAATATTTCATTGAGAATTTTTGCAACTATATTCATGACAGATATTGGCCTGTAATTTCTTTTGTGGTGTCTTTGTCTGGTTTTGTTATCAGAGTAATGGTGGCCTTGCAGAATGAATTTGGTAGTGTTTCCTCCTCTTCAGTTTTTTGGAATTGTCTGAGAACGACAGGTGTAAGTTCTTCTTTATATGTTTGGTAGAATTCCCCAGGAAAGCCATCTGGTCGTAGACTTTTGTTTGCAGGGAGTTTTAAAATTACAGATTCTATTTTTTTTTTAATTATTATTATTTTTTTGGCTGCATGCGGGCTTTCTCTAGTTGCAGCGTGAGGGGGCTACTCTGTTGCAGTGCACAGGCTTCTCATCGCGGTGGCTTCTCTTGTTGGGGAGCACGGGCTCTAGGCATGCGGGCTTCAGTAGTTGTGGCATGCGGGCTCAGTAGTTGTGGTGCACGGGCTTAGTTGCTCTGCGGCATGTGGGATCTTCCCGGACCAGGGCTCAAACCTGTGTCCCCCTGCACTGGCAGGTCGATTCTTAACCACTGTGCCACCAGGGAAGTCCTCGTTTCAGCTTTATAGACACACATAAGGTCAAAGTGAAAGGATGGATGATGATATTTCAAGCAAATTGAAATGAAAAGACGCAGGTTTAGTCATAGTTATATCAGACAAAAGAAGACTGCAAGTCATAAAGAGTAAGAAAAGACAAAGAAAGTAATTAAATAATGATAAAGGGTCAATACATTAAGGAGATACAACAACTGTAAATATTTACACTCCCAACACCCTGGCACCGAACTATATTAAGCAATTAATAATAGATTTAAGGGAGAAAGAGACAACAATACAATAATTGTTAGGGACTTCAAAACCCCACTATCAGCAAGGGATACATTTTCCAGACAGAAAACCCACAAGGAAACATTGGAATTGAACCACATGTTAGAACAAATGAGCTTAATAGACAGAACATTCCACCAAACAGGAGCAGAACACATTCTTCTCAAGTGCACATGAAACATTCTCCAGGAGAGGTCACATGATTAGCCACAAATCTTAGTAAATTTAAGGAGCTTGAAATCATACCAACTATCTTCTCTGAACACAATGGTAAAAAAAATAGAAATCAACAATAAGAGGAAAGTGAGAAGATGTACAAATATGTAGAAACTAAACAACACACTTCATTTGATCAAAGAAGAAAAAGGGAAGTTAAAATTTATCTCAAAACAAATGAAAATGAAAACACAACATATCAAATATTGTGGAATGCAGCAAAAGCAGTTCTGAGAGGAAAGTTTATAGCAATAAACACATTTGTTAAGAAATTAGATCTCAAATAATATAACTTTACACCTCAAGGAACTAGAAAAAGAACAAATTAAGCTCAAAATCAGCAGAAGGAAGGAAATAGTAAGGGTCAGAGGAGACATAAATGAAATAGAGACCATAAAAACAATAGAAAAATCAACAAAACTAAGAGCTGGGTCTTTGAAAAGGTAAACAAGATTGATGAACATTTAGTTAGGCTAAGAAGAAAAGAGATGACTCAAATAAAATTAGAAATGAAATGGTGAGAAATTGAAAATGTTTCTCTTAAGGTCAGGAATAAGGCAAGGATGCCCAGTCTCACCACACCTATTAAATAGAGCTCTGGAAGTCCTAGCTAGAGCAATTAGTCAAGATAAAGAAATAAAAGGCATACAAATCAGAAAGAAAGAAGTGAAACTGTCATTATTTGCTGATGATATTATCCTATATATAGAAAGTCCCAAAGAATTGGTCAACAAACTTGGAATTAGTCAACAATTTCAGTAAAGTGGCAGGATACAAAATCAACAGACAGTGTAGCGTTGGCGGTACAGTGGTGAGCATAGCTGCCTTCCAAAATCAACATACGAAATCACTGAAGTATCTGAAAAAGAAATGAAACCATCCCATTCACATAGCATCAAAAATAATAAAATACTGAGGAATAAATTTAAGTAAATGAAAGATCTGTATAATAAAAACTACAAAACTTTACTGAAAGAAATTGAATACACAAACAAATGGCATGATACCCCATACTTATGGATCGGAAGAATTAATATTGTTAAAATGGACATACTACCCAAAGCCATTCAGAGATTCAATGCATTACCCATCAATATGCTAAAGACATTCTTCACAGAAATAGACGAAACAATCCTAAATTTGTGTTGAACCATAAAAGACCCTGAATAGTCAAAGCAATCCAGAGACAAAAGAACAAAGCTGGACGTATTACACTTCCAGATTTCAAACTATATTACAAAGCCAAAATAATCAAAACAGTATGATACTGGCACAAAAATAGACACGTCGACCAATGGAACAGAATAGAGAGTCCAGAATTAATCCCCAACATATACAATCAACTAATATTCAACAAGGGAGCCAAGAATACTCAAAGGGAAAGGACAGTCTCTTCCACAAATGGTGCTGGGAAAACTGGAAAAATGCATGCAGAAAAATGAAACTGGACCCCTATATTTCAGGCCACTCAGAAAAATTCACTCAACATGAATTTTTTGAATTTTTAAAACCTGATACCATAAAACTCCTAGAAGAAAACATGTGGAAGAATCTCATCGATATTGATCTTGGCAATAATTTTGGGGGTATGATGCCAAAGCACAAACAAAAAGAGAAAAAAAATCAACAAATGGGACTATATCAAACTCAAAAGCTGCACAGCAAAAGAAACAATTAACAAAATGAAAAGACAATGTAAAGAATGGGAGAAAATTTTTGCAAACCATGTATTGGATAAGGGGTTAATATCCAATATAGACAAATAACTTGGTCACTCAGCAACAAAAAGCCCAAACAATCCAAATAAAAAATGGGCTGAACTAGACATTTATCAAAGAGGATATCAAAATGGCCAACAGACACAGGAAGAGGTGTTCAACATCACTAATCGTCAGGGAAGTGCAAATCAAAACCACACTGAGATATCATCACACACCTGTTAGAATGGCTATCACCAACAAGATAAGAGACAACAGGTGCTTGTAAGGATGTGATGTAAAGGGTACCCTTATACATGGGAATGTAAACTGGTCCAACCAATATGGAAAACAATATGGAGGTTCCTAAAAAATTAAGAATAGATCTACCATAGGATCCAGCAATTCTATTTTTGGGTATATACCCCCCAAAAATGAAAACAGGATGCAGACGAAATATATGTACTCCCATGTTTATCGTGGCTTTATTCACAATAGCCAAGATATGGAAATGGCCCAAATACCCATCAACCGATAAATGGATAAAAAAGATATGTACACATTAACAACAGAATATAACTCAGCCATAAGAAAGGAAGATATTCTCTCATTTGCAACATCATGGATGGACCTTGAGCAAATTATGCTGAGATAAGTCAGACAGAGAAAGATAAGAACTGTACAATATCACTTACATGTGGAATCTGAAAAAGTTAAAACTGTAAAAGACAGTAAAATGGTGGTTACTAGGGGACGGTGATGGGTGGGGAATAAGAGTGATGGTGCTTAATGGTATAGACTTGTAACAAGTAGTAAATAAGCCATAGAGATCTAATGCACAGTGTAATAAATATAGACAATAATATTGCACTATAATTATGTAATATAAGCATATTATGAGCAATCAGCAATCATATTAAATATATAAATGTATCAAAGTAACATGCTGTGTACCTTAAACTTACACAGTGTTACACATCAAATTTATTCAATTAAAAAGAAAAATTAACTTGAAATGGATCATAGACCTAACTGTAAGGAGTAAAACAATGACACATCTAGAAGAGGAGCAAATCTTTAGTGATCCCAGGCTTAAAATTTTGATTGGATACCAGAAATGTAGATGAAAAATATCAGAAATATAAGAAGTGGTTTAAAAAGGAAGGAGGTCATTGGAACATATTAGGTATGCAAATTTGTGAATGCTTCCATAATTGTGAAGTAAAGAGATGGACTATAGAGTATTAGGTTCAGTTTTAAATTTCAAGTTGCCACTAGCACTGACTTTTTGTAAGCTGCTTAATCTTTCAAGTTTCTGTTTCCTTAACTGTGATAGTATCAATCTCTTAAAATTTTTGTGAGGATTAAGTAAGGATAAGAATATAAACAGCTCAATGTCTGATACATGATAATATTCCAATAAATAGGGAGTACTGCTGATATAATACTTATTAGTAACCAGTTAGTTCCATATTTTAAGGACTAGGACATTCAGTGGAATGCCAGGGTTCAAAGGCTACTATATTTAAAGTATCACCACTTCTTTATAGTGATTTATTTAGTAAAGTTGGCAGCCCAAAGAAAAGTCCTCAAAAGGATGAAGAATCCTTTAAATGCTATCACCTTTTGCCTGAGTTGATTGAAGGGTAGCAGAATATGCCACCCCAAAATATGCCTCTTTGCAATAAGAATTATTTGGAGAAATAGCAGATACAGAAGCTCTGAAAACAGAGTTGCTTCTTTGTAATGGAAATTTATACTTATAAAGGAAATCTTCCTTTACCAGAAAGAGGAGGACTAAATCACAAGAGAATCTAATCAATGGAGAAGGCACCAATTTAAAGACTTTAATCTGCATAACAAACCTTACTCTCCACACACTTTCTTTTGTCTTTAACTGAAATGGTATTTAAGCCAGAATTCTAAGCTACCTCTGTGAGATACTAATTTTTCCCTATCTCCCATGTAAACATATTATAAATTTGTTTTTCTCTTATTAATCTGTCTTCTGTACAAGGCCCCAGCCAAGAACTTAGAAGGGTAGTAGAAGGAAAATTATTCTTTACTCCCCTACATGACCCTGACATCGTTGAAGGTGCTGACTTCAGCCTGGCTGACTTTCTTGGTCCTATGCTCTTGACTTCTACTGCACTTAATTTAAAAATTTAATGCCATAGCTTTAAAGATAGATCATTGACTGTCCAAATATGGTCCTTCCTATTAAGTCTAACTTCCTGAATCTTCCTTGATAAATGAGTAAACTAATGAATCTCCAGGGAGAACATGTCACTATTTCCAAAGTCTTATCTGGAATTTATGATTATATTATTTTATGTATTCTGAAGTTTTGTTTGTTCCATGTTTTTCACTCTGGGCCATTCTGAGTCCAGGTTGATCTCAGTTCTTATGGTAGGATCAGCATTATAATTGGGAGAGAATCAAAAAATGTTTACTTTTATAAGGATTAAGGGGCCTTCCTAATTTAAAGAGGTGTTTTTTCACGTTTAAAGTTCTTGGCTGGTAAGAAAAAAGTTATCCCTCGTCTGTTATCCACAATCTGCTATAATTTATTGGGTGTTTATAATGTATTTGACAATTTAAGTACATTAATCTTTATAACAATTTTAAGAGAGAGAAATTATTCTGTTTTACAGTTGAGAAAAGAGGCTGTGCAGAATTAACTGGCTTTAAGACTAGTGAGTACAAAGGAGGCTAATAGGCCTGATTTTGAAGATTTCTGCAGGGTTTGAAACAGATGTGTCTTAAAAAGTCAAGAGTCAGAATTTGAACACAGACCTGACCTAGATTTATCTGTCCCCTTCCAGATATATTTGTGAGCACAGTCTCTGGAGTCAGATTGCTTGGCTTCAAATCTCAGCTCCAACAAATTAATAGGTATGTACTTCATAGGATAATATAAAGTGAGGAAAGAGACCCTGTAAAAAGGGTATGAGATGGGGAAAGAACAAGGCTGCTTACTTTAGTTTTGTTGAGGCTGCTGTTTCCCAAGCAGCCTAGGAGGATACAGGATGATACCCACGGAAAATCAGGGGAGTCAGAAGGTAGGGGGAAACAGATTAAGGATTTTGGTTCCTTCTATCTATATAACTTTTATGCTAAAGGGGAAAACTGATTAAATAACTCAACTTATTTAAAGGACAGGCAAGCAATATAACTTACCACATAATATAGGTATTTAAAAAAATTCCTCTAAGTAGATATTAGGTTCATTTAAAGTGCCAATGATCATGTAATATTGCCAAGAAAATCAAGATGAATAAAACATGATCCCTGTTCTTAAAAGGCTCATAGTCTAGCTTAAGTGCTATAAATGAGAAGTCGTCAAAACACTGTGTGGAATGATTAATTCTGCCTAGAAGGCTGGGGAGTCTAAGAAAGCTTTCACAGGGACTTCCCTGGTGGTCCAGTGGGTAGGACTCTGCACTCCCAGTGCAGGGGGTCCAGGTTCAATCCCTGGTCGTGGAACTAGATCCCACATGCACGCCGCAACTAAGAAGTCCGCATGCTGCAACTAAGACCTGGTGCAGCCTAAATAAATAAACAAATACTTTAAAAAGAAAGAAAGAAAGCTTTCACAGAGAAATGCCAGACATCGGCTGACAAAAACTTTGTTGGACAAAAAAACTGTTGGACAAAAAACTTTATATTAGGATTGGCATGGTGTAAAGAGAAAATATTCCCTCCTCAGTTCTTGCTAACTTAGTCCTCCAAGAGAATAGAAGTATCAGATATAACAAATCTACCACTGGGATCAGGTAGTTAACTATTATATAATTTAGAGTTAATTGTGTCTTTGTTCAGTGTCTCTTGAGGGAAAAGCACTGTCTTTATCAAGAGTTGGTCCAAGTATGATAAGAGTTAATCCTAAGTAAATGTGAATTAATGTCAATTCCCCATTTCCCCACTCTTAACATTTGTAAGAAGTAGTTTAATGAGATTAATATATATAGCAGAAAGACTTTTTGGTCTAAATATCAAAGTTTATTGAAATAAAATATAATCTATAATAAAAAATACTAAGGGTGTTACCACTGGTTACAGATTTAAGTATATTAACAAAAATCCAACATTTTAATTCAAGAATGATGCTATCCTTGTGGTACAATAACAAACATGAAATTAAACGTTGAATAATACTGAATAATTCTTTCAGAAATATTTTATATTTTCCCATCTGTGTTCAATATGCCTTTTTTAGGAGTATCCTCCAAAAGTGAAACTTATGAAACTTAAGACTTACTTTTTAAAATCAAATGGTTTTAGCATAATTAGCATATCAAACAATAACTTTCTTTCATAGAAATTCAGTTCAAACCTAAGCTGGGTAGATGCTTTTAAGTGTCTTTATTCAAAAAATGTATTTAAATGCTCTTTTCTATCAATCTCTAGGGTTGCTATCATTCTACAACTAGAATTAAAGCTGGTCATAAAGCAAAACAGATGAATTATTTCAGAAGTAGAAAGGGCATTAAGATAGTAAAGAAAAGGAGAAAAAAAAAATAGGCACTCATACACAATCTATATATTTAAACTCTTTGAGAACTCTATTTCAATTGGCCATTCTTGGCCTGGCATAGAGATCTATCATAGCAACCTCCTGACCCAAATAGCTGGGCAATAAAGTGGAAGAAGAAAATTTGTTTCTTCTTGTTGTATTTCAAGATCACTTTCTCTGCAGTCATTATACCATTTCACTTGCTACTCCTCCAAATATGTGCCACAAGCCAATTATTCTGCACAATTCAAGGAAAAAAGACTCACATGCACTAACTTTAGGAAATGACTTTCAGGGTACCTCTGAAGTTTCACAAGTGAAGATTATCCCTTTTGCTGATTGTTGGGTAGCAATCATACATCAATCTCCGATCATATTGTCCTACTTGTGATATGTGGATGTGTGAAAACAATAGTTGTTATTTTACTGAGAAGATAGCATTTTAACAAAAACTACTGGAAGCTTTTCAAATCCTCATCTTTAAAAATCTGAAAAGCTTTAGGATATCCTCTATACCCTGGAAAAAAATGGTTATTTCATACAACCATGGTGTAAAAAACAACAAAAACTGACAAAATTGAGAGACATACAGGACAGATTAAATGCCAGTCTTAGTCTTAAAACACATTCATGAGTTAGAACTGCTCTTCAGGGTATTTCAGTTATAATGCTCATTTGGACAGGTCACTGATTTGGGAACTTAAATGGGTATTTCAGTTTACTGAATTCCTATTAAAGTTGTGACTACTAGAGCCAAATAAGCCAGGATCACCTTCAGAAGAATTTTGCTTTGTCCACCCTCTAATCTAGGAGGCACCCCTGCCTCTCAAGATAGGATATTACAGTGAGGATAGATATAAGGTTTGTAAAGTTAATGGTGACAAATTATTAAGTGATTTGAAGGAATTCTTAGAATTAATATCAGATGAAGTAGAGACATTATAGAATAATACTACAACTTTTTGTTCTTTAAATCTGTGGTTTAAAGCTTAGATTTTATATGTTTCTGCCATGGTATTTCAACACCTTATCTGGGATAGTACCATGACCTAAAAAATATCTATTATAAGCAGACAAATCTAAATCTCATCCTTTCTCAGCTCAACAGGATAAAGCTAAACTTGAGGCAATAGCTGAAGACTTTTACCCTGTTTCTTGAGTTGAATTTTTTTGAGATCAGAAAAGTGAAATTAGAAACTAGAATTCTTCATGTAAAAACATATATGTGTATTGCAATTTATTAAACTCTAATTTCTAATGGCAGAAACAATGGGATTAAGTAAGACATGCATGAGTTAAAATTTAGACAGATCTTCAAAATCAGTTAAACTTATCAGGGTCCTGCAATTTGTTCCTTAGACTGCATTATCTCTATATTGCAGTATATTTTGTTCAAGAAGCCTTCAATTATAATTTTAGTTTTAAAGTGTCACTAGAGAAGAGTAACCACAATTTTTTTATGTTTTCCCAAGAGCTTTAGAAGTGTTGGACATCAGTCAAAAAGGACACTCAATTACTAGAGGACCTAAGAACTCTGTTTCTGGTTAGTTATTTTACTTTTTTTTTTTGCAGTATGCGGGCCTCTCACTGTTGTGGCCTCTCCCGTTGCGGAGCACAGGCTCCGGACACACAGGCTCAGCGGCCATGGCTCACAGGCCCAGCCGCTCCGCGGCATGTGGGATCTTCCCAGACCGGGGCAAGAACCCATGTCCCCTGCATCGGCAGGCGGACTCTCAACCACTGTGCCACCAGGGAAGCCCGTTATTTTACTATTTTCGGTCACTTTCTAAAAGAAATTTAATTGTATATTATCAAATAACATTTTACACTTAAAAAACATAAATAATTTAAATAGCCCTAAAAAGGACAGTACTTAAGAGATCTAAATGAATTCCATCCATGCAAAAATGTTTACATATATGTATTAGTAACCTGATCCCATTGTACTTTGTTCCATGAAGAGGCAAAGAGAATCTAAATATTTAGAAATATGAAAGATATCAGAAAAAATAGATTTTTAATGCTTTTATACTCCCAAAATACTCTTGGTTTTGATCCTATAGCCCACAGAACACAAAAGCAACTGTAAAATACTACATGTGGGGAAGAGGGAATTCCCTGGCAGGGGGCACGGGTTTGATCCCTGGAGAGGGAACTAACATCCCACATGCTGTGCAGCGTAGCAAAAAAAAAAAAAAAAATGGGGGAAGAGATGATGCCATGCTCAAAGACAAGATAATTCTACAAATTTTGACAGCATTAAAAAAAACAAAAAACTGGCTTTAGAAATATTGTCATTGGGGGAAAAATTCTACACATTCAAGAACAAAAGATGTGTGTAATATTTATGATTATTTCAATAATACCCTGTGCTTATACTATGCCCTTTATTCCAAGGTGCAAAGCACTAAAAATGAGCATCCTTTAGATATTTAGAGTAAATTGAGGCATGGTAAATTTGCCGAAGGCAAGATAAAAGCCAGGTTTTTAGACAAAATGATTCAGAATTTCACATTTCCCATACCTTAAAATACAAACTATATGCCATCTTTAATGCCTCCATCTTATTTTATCAAACATTAGTAAATTTATTATTATAGTTTAAGTTGTATGCCCAAATATTCTGTGATAGGTAAAAGCCATAAGCTTTCCATCATGTTTTACAATCAATTTGCTTTTTGCTTTTTTTAAAAAAAAAATTTAAATAAATGAGATTGTTTTAGGACAGTTCTAGAAATTCTTGCCTTGATTTTTCTCCAGCAGAATTTTACAAATATCTGCTTTATATGCCAACATTAATATGATAGTTCTTTCCTTAAATATATATTTTACTTCTAGTCCTCTTTCCTCTCAAGATCTTCTGTCTCTTTGTGAACTGAGTTGGTGATTCATTAAAAACAAAATGTTAAGCTTTTGTGAAAGTACAAAATGGTTAATGTTGGGTTCAGTCAACTAATCTCTGATAGTAACTTGCTTAATTAAGCTAAGATCAAGAAGTATAAGGAAGAATTCAAAACATAATTAGTCAAATACTAGAAATTTTAGACAAATAATATATACATATATTCCAAAGACTAATCTTAACCTTAAATCTATGTCTCATTCAACTACTAACTTGACATTTTGAAACATGAAATAAGTTACTTTAACTACGCACATTGAAACAGCATATTATAGGAAGCAGCCAATTCCAATTTTAGCTGCCTTAAACAGCTTGGTGATGATGATTCTTAAATCTGAGACTCCTTTGAGAATCTATTAGAAGTCATGGATCCTTGCTTCAGAAACACACACATACACACACACACGATGTATTTTTTAGTGTTGATAACATAAATCACAGCGTTGTTGATTCAATGGGATTAACATGAAGAAAATTTTCATACTGTTAACAAAGACTGGTCACTAACCTTAAGGAAAAGTCTTTGAAGTATGAGACAGTTCAATGACCATATCCATTCATTCATCTGCTTCTTTTGCTAGCTCTGGTTGCAGAAGAGGTGACTGGTTGATGCAAATGTGTCTCTAATCTAGCCTATAAATCTTAAAAACAAAAATGTTTAAGTTCTAATTTCTACTAGCAGTGCACATGTAACAGTTTTCAAGCATTATAAAATACTGTGAAGGAAAGACTTTAATATACCACTATCAAATTCCAGTGCACCTAAACCAACAATGAAATGTCTGAATATGTAATTTGTTGACTTGAGCAAAATAAAGACATAATAGCTCTAAATTCTTTATAACTTTCAAGGATGGGAAACCAGTATCTCTCAGAAGTTTTTTTTTTTTTAATAGAATTGAACATTTAATTTTCCCCCACAGTATTCAAAGTAAACATTTTATCATTATTACTCTTGGTATATCAAACTGAATTCCAGGAATGTAAGAAAGCCTGACTGGGAAATATTACATAGAAAAAGGTTGAATTAACAAACACATAACATTTCTTAGTTATTTCTTATAAGTATACGTTGACATTTACTTATCTGATAGCAGCACTGCTGGTTTTGAGTGAATTTTTTTTTCTTCTAATGGGACTGCAGAATGGCAGTGTTATCTTTGGAACAAATTAAGACAGTAACAATTAACAGAAGAATACATTCTACACATATACTTTGCAAGGGCAATAAATAGTTAAGTATATAATTATGGGAAAATATGTCTCAAATATGTTTTTTAAAATTTCTAAGGATTTATTGTTTTGCTTCTTAATAAAATATAATGCACTGTCACTACTATCTGTTCTGGGAAAAACAAACACTGAGGTTTGAGTTTCCTCCTTTAACCAACAGAGTGATATCAAGAATAAACTTGGCCTAAAAATCAACTTGTTTGAGCCAATAGAGAATTCTGTAGTACATTTGATTACTTTAGCAATATACACATATTCTGGGTTATTATTAAGAGACTAACCAAATATTTTGTATGAAAGTTTTATACCCCAAACAGGTTCTCTGATGATTTATGCTAGCATATGAAATTTGAAGGAATAACAAATGGTATAACATAAACAGACATGCAATATAGAAGGATGTAAAAGATACAGCTTGACCCTGGATATTTCCCTTAGAATAATTTCTTCCATAAATAAGACTTTACTTTTTACATATAGATTTATCTTATATCTGGTCCTGGATCACGGAGAATGTTAAGGACATAGCTTAAGAAATCAAGACCACATTTTTTGTGTAGTCTTTTGTCACCCCAGACCACAAAAAGCATTCTCCAAGTGGATGCTCAGGTTAGATTAAGATGCTCTTGAACAAACAAATTTACTGAGGCTTAGAATGTAAATCACGTAACTACTTGCAGCAGCAACAGTCTTTTCAAAAATGACTAAAACAAACTTTTAAATATAAAGCATATAAAAAGGACTATTAAGGAAAGTTTTCCAAACTATAGAAATACAGGAAAATATGTGTTGCCTCATAATAAAGTTCAATAAATATTCTTTCTGAATCCTAGAAACACTATAAGATGTTATAGGTTTATTTGGTTCTCATAAGTTAGAATAATCTGATTGCTTCTACATAAATTCCTCCAGATTCTTATCCTCAAACAGATTTTTACTAATGTTTTTCCACTAGACTGAGAGAGTATCTAACATCATTTCAAAAATGTGCTTTTTTGTTGGTTTTAATAAGTATACTTAATTTTCTAAAAAATAAACATTTAAAATTTAAGGTTCAAGGTAATTTTAGAAAAAGGTAGACACTGAACTATCTCCTTTTCTATTTCTACATCTCCATATTTACAAGGCCTAGCATCCACATGGTTTCCTCTTTATACTCACTTATCACACTATCAATAAATAGTAACTGTGGTCCAAGTAACCTTTATTAAAGATTTCAAAATTCCTCAAATTTTATAACACTACAAAGTTATTAAGATTTGATTTTGATGAGTATTGGTGTTATGTAATTTTTTTTTATTGGAAAAGAAATACAAATCTTTTTTTTCTATCTAAATTAAATCCAAGCTCCATTATCAGTTCTCAAGATATATCTAAAATGTACATTCCTAAAGAAACGTAAAGCTGTTCAAGGGCTGAACTAGTCCAATATATAATTGAGGGTTATTTATTCTTGTTATTTGTGTCTTTTCTTTTCTTTTTAAATCTATATTAAACCCCTGGTTTCTCATGGATTAGATCATAATTTAACATTGTAAAAATTAATTTCAGAAATTATTGTGCTAATATTTAGATTTGAGGAAGGAAACAATGAATACTATTCATTGTTAGAATAGAAGATGAAATAGCTTACTAACTGATATGAGTTATGAATGTCACTATGACACAAATTTGCTGTGATTTGCTTATTTGGCTACAAGTGCATTATTTTTCATGAATGACAACACACAGCATTTTCAACTTGTAACATGAAACTCCAGCTCATGAAGAGTGTACTGTGTGACTTGAAAAAGTCTGATTGTAACTAAGTAACAACCTTTCCCCTGAAAAACATGAACAAAATCCATTGGGAAATCAGGCACAGACGGTATTTATCGGTTTTTCTTCCTTTCCTCCTATGGTTTTGTTTCTGAAGACATACAGATGGTTCCAACATGACCCACACTTGTTACAAAATGACACAGCTATTTTTTTCCTTTTCTTTTTCTTTATCTTTTTCTCGAGGTTCCTTTCGTTTACGTTCACTATTCCCAGATTGTCTGCCACTCGATGGAGAGGCTTGTGCTGGCTGGCTTTGCTTTAAGAAAAATAAACAGGAAAAAATTACCACAATTTTTCCAAGATGCTTAAGCATAGTTATCTAGAAAGAAAAACTACAGGAGTGAAATGAATTATTAGTGGAAAAAGGCTATTGGTGTATAGACTTGTTATGTGATATGGTATCTGAATAACTGCCTCTATCATTCAGAATAGATATAATTAATGTATCCATTATTCTAAGTAAATGGAACTTCAAACAATAAATAACATATAGCATTATATTGCCTGAAGACTCAAATTCAAGATAACTTATGTTAAAGTTTAGGAAATGTTAAAGAAAGTGACACCTTTTGGCAAGCTACAATAGTTTTCCAAGATCTCATTAAATACTATAAGAAACAGATTTTAAAAGGAGGGAAAAAAACCCCTGAGGACTCAGAGTGTGAAATGTGTATTCTGTGCAATGAGAGAACTTTTTTAGAGAAAAGCTAATCATAACATGGTAGGTTTTAAATTTTAAGCTTGGAGTAGTCAATATTTCTAGAAATAGAAATGTTATACCTATTTTAATAGAGACCTCTATATTTAAAGTTTCATCAGATCTTAAAGGGCATCAAGCTTTCTTGAATACCCAAATCAAAGGAATAGTTCTAGCATGGTACAAACATAAAAGAAGGGGAATATTTTTTTCATTTAATGAAATGAGATTTAAGAAATAGAAACCCCCTTAGTTACATTTTCAGTGCTTAAAACATTTAGCTGGGGAAAGTGGAAAGGTGCTAACCTTTGTTGAATACTTAGCACATGTCAAACATTGGATTAAATGCTAACATTATTTATTCTTAACCACAAACCTAAGGGTTAAGTATTATCTTCTTTTTTCCAGATAGGGAAAATGAAGCTAAGAGACGTAGAGGACTTTGTCCATGTTGCACCTAGTAAGGGGAGACAGAAGCAGAAAATGCAAATCCACATTTATCTGGCTCCAAAGTCTACATTCTTTCCAGCAGTACCTCATACTGCCTTCTAATTGATAGGAAAGATTTGTTCATATTGGTTTATATTGTTTGAAGGCTATTAAGAACTTAATAAATTTGGAAAATCTTCCCATCAGAACCTCAGAAGAAGTAAAATTAACTAAATTAGAAATATATTAAGATAATCACAAACTTAGAACAATGTCATAAAATCCATGGATGCTAAAAATGCTAACAGAGTCAATACCTAACTTAAAAGTTTTTATCTCAGCACAAATTTCTTTATTGCTAAAGTGATCATTATATTTAAGGATCAGAACACTAGTTTTTACCTGGGCCTGTGTAGAAGCAGAAGCAGCAGCTGCTGCTGCTTGTTCCTGTTCCTGGTAATATTGAGAAGCTCGTCTATCCTCTTCTTCTTGGAGTTTCTTTGCTAGTTCCAAATCACTGATTCCTTCAGGTATTTGTTCCCAATTGATCTCTTGGCTCTGCTGTTCTTGTTGTAGAGATAATGCCATAAGATAGTCCTAAGAAATTAAATGATAACCATTTTTAGCTATGAGATTTTATCCAAGAACTAACGTGTGTGAAATATAGGGGTTATATCTACAAACCTATCAGAGTGGCTTTTAAAAAACATACCAGAGGGTAAATGTAAAAATAGAAGTTTTCTATATATTTGTTTGGGAGGTATGAAATTATTTCAGTGATGTTGCCATTGTTATAAATATTTTAAATATTCATTTGAAATTCCTTCTAGAAGCAGTATATAAGGCATTCAGAAAAGCTTAAAAAAAAAACCACATGTCTGTAGAAAATTGTTACAAAGTAAAAAAGCATAAATAAGAAAGTTAAGATTACCATAATATCATTACACAGAGCCAACTACTGTTAACAATTAATATATAATTGTTATATATTAATCATTTTTTTCTATATTCACATACAAACACAAACACATCTCCCAACCCCTGAAACTATCATAATCTGCTTTCTTTTCCATTTAATGTTATAAAAGTCTTCTGTTTAAAAAAAGGTTATAAGAACTTCCCAAGATTATTTATTAAATATTCTCCCAAAAGATGATTTTTAAAGCCAACATAGCTGTCCATCATACAATCATATTCAGTTACTTAACTATGCCTTTCTCCTCCCACACACACCCCCAGATTATTTCCTATGAGAGAAAGTGATGCATCTTTGGTCAAAAGTTATATTATCTAACAAAACATCCACTTTTATTAAGAATTAGTGCTGAATGAAACTTGACTACTCTTGTGCACCTCCCCCAATCTACCCTCAAAATAAGAGAATTTTAAATAACCACAGAGGATATGTAAAAGGTTGTTGCCTGTGAAGACCTTGTACTATCTAGCATGATTATCTTACTGACATCAAGAATTTGTCCTTCAAAGTTTTCTCAATTCTTCAAACTCTGCTCTTTGCTAAGTCCCTTCATTGCTACTTTTAAAGACAATATCATACATGTATTCTCAACACCTTACGGCTAGATTACTGTGGCAATCTATTGCTTTACTTCATTCCTGTGCCAATATTTTTTACACACAGTAGTTAGAAAAATCCTGTATATTTCTCTTAAGTAACACTTAAAAAGCCATGCTCCTGTATATCTTCTGAAGGAAAATGAGTATGTTGATTATTATGGCTGTTTGTCAAAGGAAGGCCAAGAGTCCTAGAAAGATTAGTATTTGTTTGAATCAAGTATTCTTTCATCCATTCATAGCTTGCTATTCAAATTACCATTATAGAACTTAACATATGATATTAGTTGGTCAAATACCTGCCTCCCCAACTAGACTGAAGAATCTTTGAGGACAGGACTGAATGATTTATCTTTGTGTCCCCAGGATGCAGTTATAGTGCTCAGTACAACTGCTCAATGAATAATGGTTAAATGAACACAGTCTCTATGCACTTAAATTGTTATCAGCAAAACATGTGCCAACTGTTTAACATAAACATATTTCTGCCTCAGTTGAGGAAAATGTCACATCACTGTTATACTTCTAGTAATAAACACACTTGTGGCTCTAAGCCTACCAACCAATAGCAGGCAAAAATCTCATCTGTTTCAGTTCCAAATAAGAATTCGCTCAGTAGTGCAGCTCCTGCTGTAAGTGTCTGTTCCTCCTTACCTTGGACTCTAAGGCTTAGAACACCCCCCTACTCTTTATCCAGTGTATGCTATCTTCAAGATTCCCTCTTTTCTACTTTTTCTGACTAACCAAAATAGATCTCAAATATGTACTTGTCTCTTCATCTCTACCACCAAGGCTAAGCCATCATCACCTCTTGCTTGGACTGCTAGTCTGCTTACAACCGTGTCCTTCCTATGCATTTGCCACATAGCAGGTTTTTAAAAAGGTAAAGTAGTGCTCGCTTCAGCAGCATAAATACTAAAATTGGAACAATACAGAGAAGATTAGCACAGCTCCTATGCAAGGATGACACTCAAATTTGTGAAGCATTCCATATTTTTTTACAGAAGTAGAAACATACTGTTATACACATGAAACATATAATGTTATAAACTAATGTTACCTCAATTTAAAAAAAAGGTAAAGTAGATCATGTCACTTCCATGTTTAATACTTCGCATACCTTCCCTACTACAATTAGAATAAAATTTAAACTCTTTACCATGACCTTCACAGTTCAATATAATCTGGTCTTCTGAACCAAAGTGTACAATTAATGTACATGTAGAATAATCACTTACCTATTTAGGAAGTGTCAGGAAAATTTCACAAGTATATTAATGAACAACTTTTAGTTCAAAAATTTGGATAACTAAATTCACATTTGAAAGGAATGAGCACTTTAAACAATATGAAGAAGATAAAACAACAAATTTACCTGATCTATCTGATCTTGTTGTCCTCTGTATACAGTTTCCGGATCAGAAGGAGGCCGCAGATGAAATTCTGAGTCACAGAAATTTCCATCACCATCGACATTGTGTAGGCTTTCCCAAACAACTTTTTCTTCAGTGAGAAACCCCTGGTCTGTTACCAACAAATACAGCAGACCCTTAATAAGAAATAAGAAAAAGGACTGTTAAGTTGATCAAAGCTAGTTAATATTTAAGAGAAACTGTATAATCTTTTTAAAACATATAATTATTCCTACTAGTTAGGTCTGCACAACCTACTAAATAGTTGACCAAGTAGATATCTTATTTGCTCACTGAATTATATCCACTTGGCTTTGAATATAGTTTATAGAAGGTACACTACAGTATGATGAGAAATAGGAGTTCTTGGCATGTTCAACTAATTCATAACTTATAAATAGCCCTTGGGGTTTTTTAATCTCCTTTCACAAAATAGAAAAATACTATACAAGTTCCTAAAAAATACATCAGATAACAAATAAGATATAGTCACAATAAAATTATATCATATTGCCTGTTTTTTAAAAAAATTAAGCACATATGACTAATCCATTTCATACCAATTTTTCCTTCTCTGCACCATTAGCTGCTCTTAATTTATACACCGACAGTACTTTTTACTTTTTCTATAGTAGCATTAAATCACACTGTACAATGATTATGTTTTCTTCCTCGTTCCCCAGACTGTATTTTTTAATCTATCTCTGGGCCTAGTGTAGGCTGTATCATAAAGTTGAAGCCTAATATTTATTGAATTAATCAATGAAGTCATAATGTATTTACAGTCATTACCATAGAATTTAGCATTGATCTCTAATTGCTCATATGCATTAGTTTTAACTCCAATCATATGTAAAGTGTCCCTAGTATACCATATAACATTTGTAAGCCATTTTTATTTCAGATTTGCCAAGGACAACTTTCATTTACTTGTTCAGAGTTCCCACTGGTTAATATAGTGTTTATTATTGCACAAGAATCATACTTTTCAAGTTCTCACTTATACACAATCTTAATAATTAATAATAAGAAATTCCTTTAAAGAATTTGGTGGTGAGGGTAGAGAATTACTGAATAAATTCTGAAGCTTTAAAAAAAACTAAGTAGTTGTTATTTTTGAACATTTACTATGTGTCCAGCACTATGGGACACAGCTCCTCCTGAAGTACAGTCTTTCCTGTTGTCTAGTAGCAGTTACATTCAAGAATCAGCTGTAGGTACTGATTAATTTACAAGGTCACTGAAATTACTATTGCAACATGAAAAGGATTCATAAAGAAACACATTTTGGTATAAAGTTTAAAGACATTGTTTTAAGAAAAAATTAAGTCCAGGCTCATGTTTTGTTTTGTTTTTTAAATCAGGTATGTTCCAATTTATCAAATATTGAATGCCTACCATATGCTTAGCACTATGCTAAGTGCTTGAGGATTTATATCATGGGTAGTAATGATCCCACCTTACTCTGATATTAGTGCCCCTTTTATGTGACTTCATAGAATCCTGGACTTAACAGTATTATAGCACTTTATACATTGAATTGCAGTTGTCTGTTTACTTAATCATCTCTCTTAATACATTTTAAGCTCCTTGAGGACCAGAGTCATGTTTTATTCACCCATGCAGTGTCATTACCTAACATTTTATTTTTTATTTTTTTTTTGCGGTACGCGGGCCTCTCACCATTGTGGCCTCTCCCTTTGTGGAGCACAGGCTCCGGACACTCAGGCTCAGCGGCCATGGCTCACGGGCCCAGCCGCTCCGTGGCATGTGGGATCCTCCCGGACCGGGGCACGAACCCGTGTCCCCTGCATCGGCAGGTGGACTCTCAACCACTGCCCACCAGGGAGGCCCCTTAACATATTTTTAATACCCAGTTAGGGTCTACCTTGTTCTGGGATAATTTAAGAGAAAAACTAATTTTCCACTGAATAGATCTGACCCTTCTCTTTATACTTATCACAATGCATTTCAACATATTATATAATATGTAAGTTTTACAGTTTATTTTGTATAGATCATATATTAGATTGGCTGTTTGTTGGGAAGGAACTATAATCTTATCAATAATTTTCCTCCAAATGACACTTTAGGATAGGTAAATTCTGGGAGCGTTTCTATTGAAAGCTACTATCATCCATAGCACATGAATATTTAAAAGTTTTAACTAAAAGTATCCATTTCTTGGTATAGGTGACCTGTCTTCTCATGGACCATCAGCCTCAATTTCTTCCTCTTTTAGATCTTGACATTTATCAAAAAAAGTCTGTAACTGGTCCACTGTCAACAATGCTGGTTATTACTTAAAATAACAAAGCATGTGTCAGTATAGTACTGAATACTTTAGGCCCATTTGTTCCTGAGAGTCTACAATTAAATCACCATCAAGAATATTTCTTGGGGGCTTCCCTGGTGGTGCAGTGGTTGAGAGTCAGCCTGCTGATGCAGGGGACATGGGTTCGTGCCCCAGTCCGGGAAGATCCCACATGCCGCGGAGTGGCTGGGCCCGTGAGCCATGGCCGCTGAGCCTGCGCGTCCAGAGCCTGTGTTCCGCAACGGGAGAGGCTACGACAGTGAGAGGCCCACGTACCACAACAACAACAACAACAAAATATATATATATATTCCTTGCTTTTGTATCCCAGCACTTTTGTTAATATTATCTAACCAAAGCTTTCTTTTCTAAGCCTTAAATCTTCTGCCTAATCTGACTCACCAGTCTCTAAAATATTAATTTCACAAAAAAATACAGAATGCATATATTAAATTAAATTGTTTATTAACGTATAAAATGTACGTTTATTATTACATAAAAACAAATGACATTAGATAATTTTTAAAATTTTTTTTAAATGGGCAATTAAATCACAAAAGAAGACTGAACGAAAACCTGTTCTACCTAAAATACTCTGATAATTCTATATAGAGTATATACGTTACTTTTATTAACAATACACATAATACTATCACATTTTGTAAATTGGTAAAATAGAAGAAAACCTGATAATGTAATACAAAAATAAAGTAATTCCAGGCTTTAAAATACAGAGCAAAGCACTGCCTGAATGTTTCTGGTTAACTAGCTTGGATTTGAATTATTTAAAGTCTTTGGACCTTAGTTTTCTTTTCTTATAAAGTGATATAGAATCAGTGAGATGAGAGGATTTCTAAGGAATTTTATAAATTGAAAGATGAACTTTACTCCTACTTAACAAACATCAATCTCACCTACAAGTAACTTTCTTACCCACCCAGAGAGGCAGAGCTGTTGAGAGTGTGAAGTTAAAAGTCAGACTGGAGCTGTTTACAAGCTGTGTGGTCTTGAGCAAGTTACTCAGGGCTTTAAGCCTGTTCTCTCAGATGTAAAGTGGGAAGTTGTGAAAATTAAATGAGATAATGAACGTAAAATGCTTAGTATAATGCAGGGCACGTGAACAGCCCCTAAATCTATCTGGGTTTCTTTATCTATCTCCTTTTCCTGCCTCTTATTTAAAAGGAAAAGCTGGATCTCTCTGCCTGTACTGTTGGAATCACTTTTCTGTTACCACATTTCTTTCCCCTTCCTGCCTCTAAAAAATTTTTTTAAAAGAAAGTGACAATTTGGAAATTCCCTGGTGGTCCATTGGTTAGTACTCCACGCTTCCATTGCAGGGGCCATGGGTTTGATCCCTGGTCGGGGAACTAAGATCCTACAAGGTGTGTGGCACGGCCCAAAAAAAAAAAAAAAGTGACAATTTTTGATGTATTAACTACCTTTTAAAAATATCTAAATTAGGTGAATTTTTACTTAAGTGTAGCCTTCTGTGGAAAAAAAAATTCCCACCATAGTCTTAGTTGAAGAGAAAAGTGAATGGACAAACTTATTTTATTTCTTTAATATGGCTTTAGTACTTATCTTGAACTGTATCTCCTAAACTACTCTCACTTCTAATCCTTAAATGTAAAGTAAAAAAGCAAACTAATAAAAGCTAACCTTAAAAAACACCTTGGTTTCGAATATACTCCAGAGAGTTGTCAATAATTTAAAAACAAGAGGTAGAGGAAACAGTCAAGACATGGATATAAAAGTTGATATGGGAAAGGGATGATCAAGGGGGAGTCACGATGGGGAAAGAACTAGGCAGATGTCGTTATTTAACCAAAGATCTAGAAGCTAGGTGATATAGACAGAGGCCAAGGAATCAGTAGTTTATTTTACTCAAGAGCAAGCAGGGGGGCTTCCCTGGTGGTGCGGTGGTTGGAAGTCTGCCTGCCAGTGCAGAGAACGCAGGTTCGATCCCTGGTCTGGGAGGATCCCACATGCCGCGAAGCGACTGGACTGGACCCGTGTGCCACAACTGCTGGGCCTGTGCTCTAGAGCCCTTAGGCCACAAATGCTGAGCCTGTGGGCCACGGCTACTGAGGCTCGCATGCCTGGAGCCTGTGCTCTGTGGTGGGAGAGGCCACCGTGGTGAGGGGCCCGCGTGCCGCGGCGAGGGCTGGCCCCCGCTTGCCGCGGCTGTTAAGTGCCCGCATGCAGCAGCGGGGACCCAACGCAGCCAAAAATAAATAAATTTTAAAATTTATTTTTTAAAAAAAGAGCAAGCAGGAAGTATTAGAGAAGCGGAGGAGGATCATTAAAATAAAAAGGAATAACTAGATCTTGGATATAGAGTTATATATATAAGAATCCCGAAGCAGAACTGACCAAAATAGGTCTGTTTCTAGGAAAGTGCAGATTTATTTACAGCCCATTTTTATACTTTCAAATTTTCTGTCTGGTTAAAAGTCATCTTACTATTTAGAACCACAAGAATGGCCCTGAAAGCATGTGCACTCTCACTAGCATCTCCTCCTGCTACTTTCAGATCCTAATCTTAGTTATGCTGATGAAAAGCACAGATCTTCGTAGGATCATGTACTCAATGTGGATTTGCCAAAATGATCTGCCCAGTTTAACTGTACAAGATTAAATGGAATTACATGGAGCAAGGTAACATATGAGATAGAAATTAGGGGTATATGTATTTTTGCCAATGGACAGGTGAGGGAAGAATAGTTTAATCAAGGGTTCATGGAGAGTGCTATTACAACTAATAACTAACAAGAGCTGGACTTGATTGCTTTGCTAGTAATGGAAGAGGTACTTGTCCAGAGTTTAGGAATGGTAAACCACAAAACTAGAAATAAGAGGAGTTTCCAAAAACAGGAAGTCAACTAGTATCTGCTGTCAGAGAAAATGTCATGAGAGGCTGTGCAATCAAAACCATAGATCCGGGCTTCCCTGGTGGCGCAGTGGTTGGGAGTGCGCCTGCCGATGCAGGGGACACGGGTTCGTGCCCCGGTCTGGGAGGATCCCACGTGCCGCGGAGCGGCTGGGCCCGTGAGCCACGGCCGCTGAGCCTGCGCGTCCGGAGCCTGTGCTCCGCAGCGGGAGAGGCCGCAGCGGTGAGAGGCCCGCGTGTCGCAAAAAAAACCCACCATAGATCCATACACAGTTGAGAAGTGTGAAGTTGACTGGTAAATTATTATAAAAATCAAGAATAGGAAAAAAGTATAATAGGGAAAAAATCAATTTAATTCACACATCCTCTGTGACTCTGCGATGACAGAAGGCCTAATTAAAAAGTCTATGGAGGGGAGAAGACTGTCAAAACAGCGCACAGATCACACACCCCAGCCCCGGAAGATGGGGAACTGCCTCAAGTCCCCCACTTCGGATGACATCTCCCTGCTTCACAAGTCTCAGTCCGACCAGGCTAGCTTTGGCGAGGGGGCTGAGCAGGATCAGGAGCCGCCGCCGCCATATCAGGAACAAGTTCCAGTTCCGGTCTATCATCCAACACCTAGCCAGACTCGCCTAGCAACTCAGCTGACTGAAGAGGAACAAATTAGGATAGCTCAAAGAATAGGCCTTATACAGCATCTGCCTAAAGGAGTTTATGAACCTGGAAGAGATGGATCAGAAAAAAAGATCTGGGAGTGTGTGATCTGTATGATGGACTTTGTTCATGGGGACCCAATTCGATTTCTCCCGTGCATGCACATCTATCATCTGGACTGTATGGACGACTGGTTGATGAGATCCTTCACATGCCCCTCCTGCATGAAGCCCGTTGATGCAGCACTGCTTTCGTCCTACGAGACTGACTGAGCCAGGGTCTCTCATCTGACTTCAAGTGAACCATCATTTTTGGTGGTTTTGATCTTTTGTCACTGAGCCCAAAAAGCCAGGGATTAGGGATTAAGATCATGCACAAAAGTTTCCTAAATATTCCTGAATGGCTGCAGCTGTTGGGGAAAAGTATGTGATATTTTAGAAACTTAGGGGGAAAAGTAGGAAGGTATTTTTATGTAAAGCCTTGACCCAGTGTTCAAGAATATAATTGTATTTAGATCTTGTTATTGCTCCAGTACATAGGAATTGTGTAAAGTGTTAAAGCAGCTGTATAAGTTTAAATTGTGTATGTCGAAGATTAGGAAAAAGATAGTGGTTGTTTTTCCTAAATGAAGTAATTTTCTTCTCCCCCCCACCCAGATTATTTTCTCAAGTTGCTGGCATTTGGGTCAAGGTTTTATTAAAAGCTCCATTTTACAACACTGGCACAAAAAAAGTAGCTTTAAGCTTGTTTGTACAGTTCTTTTATCCACTGGAAATGGAATTCATTGCCTTAGGTCTTTTTAAATAGTGTATTATTATCGTTGGGGCTGGCTCTATGCTTGAAAACCACTTTATTTATAACCTGTTATAAGTGCTATATCTGTTTGCAGTTAGGAAATGCAGAATTCAAAGTGATCTCCTAGTGTGTAAGCAAGCTGAGATGCACTATCCCTTTTCTATAAAAAAATGAGTTAATGTGTCAAGAAACCAACTCTAGTAAAGTGGGATTTAATATTACCCTTTCTTATGTGTTTCACCTAATTAGTTTGGTTGTTAATATGGTGATAACTAAAAGTCAAGGTAAATTTCAAACATTAAGAATTCTGATTTATTGAGCTTGAATTATGCCACCATGCTTATGTAAAAATGCAAGTGGCACCATGGTTAAACTGAGAAAAGTTTCTCAGTTGTAACAATTTTGATTTATTCTTTCCTGTGACCTCCTTCCCTGTATTGTAGTGCTGAGGTTATTGAAGTTATGTAAAACACATCTCTGTTTCTGTTTCTTGGAAGAACAGTCCTGCTAGTTGACTGACAATTCTAAGCAGGGAGAATTAAGATAAATGTGTTTCATGTTTTGCACACAAATGCAGAATTTGTATAACCACATGACTTCATAGTTGTGATCTCAAAAAAGAAGGAATTTCTCTTTTATCTTTTTCTTGCAGTTAATATAAGAACACTGAATCTCTAAGCTTCTGAAGTGTTAGAAGTAGAGATGGTCTAGTAAGGATGTAGTTGTAATGTTTTATCCATTTAGCATGTGTTTATTTTTCTTAATGTACTCAAAGGTGACATATTTGTTCAACTCAGTGATATTACAGCTAAAAAAGTCATTCATTAGCAAAAGGAGAAGCAATCTCAACCCAACAATCAGAAATGTTTCTTATTATTTTATATTGAGTTGAATATTTGACTTTAACACTTTTCTACATATAAAACACAAGTCTCAAAAAAAAAAAGTCTCTTGAAGGGTTCTTCATAATTGCATTATAGAAGAATTTAGTATGTCATAAGCACTTAAAGATTTAACATTCAACTGTAGCAGTATCTATGTTGGTTAATTTTCTTATAAGCCCCACAATGAGTTTGAGAAAAATGGAAAGAAATTAGATTATCAGGTTCTGTTAAATTGTTACATGTATCTTGCTTAAGTTTTTGTTCATTAATTTATATCCAATTACATAAAGCAAATTTGGAGGAAACACCTGAAGTTGTGCAATATTTTCAGAGATATTACTTTTTTCTATCTTTGTGTTTTCTACTTAAACATGATGTCTGTCATCAAGTATTATAGTCACTTTCTTTTTTCTAGATTGTTAAATGAACTTTTTTTTTTAAATCATCTTCTATGTTGCTGTTAGTCTTTATTACAAGGCTTCTTTCACAGAAGTTTGGCAGTAATATTGAAAGAACCAGGATTGAGCTGAATGCTTTTTTTTTTTTTTTTTTCGGTGCGCGGGCCTCTCACTGCTGTGGCCTCTCCCGTTGCAGAGCACAGGCTCCAGACGCGCAGGCTCAGCGGCCATGGCTCACGGGACCAGCCGCTCAGCGGCATGTGGGATCTTCCTGGACCGGGGCACGAACCCGTGTCCCCTGCATTGGCAGGCGGACGCTCAACCACTGCGCCACCAGGGAAGCCCCTGAATGCTTTTTTTTTTTAAGGTACTTTGTATTCTTTAATTTTGATCTCCACATACCATGTTCAGAACTATCAATTTTGGCTTTTACCAAGTGAAATAAAGTTATATTACAGTTGCAAAAAAAAAAAAAAAGTCTATGGAGGGCTTCCCTGGTGGCACAGTGGTTAAGAATCTGCCTGCCAATGCAGGGGACACGGGTTCAAGGTCTTGTCCGGGAAGATCCCACAGGCTGCGAAGCAACTAAGCCCATGTGCCACAACTACTGAGCCTGCGCTCTAGAGCCCACGAGCCACAATTACTGAGCCCGCGTGCCACAACTACTGAAGCCCATGCGCCTAGAGTCCATGCTCCGCAAGAAGAGAAGCCACCACAATGAGAAGCCCTCACACAGCAAGGAAGAGTAGCTCCTGCTCGCCACAACTAGAGAAAGCCTATGCACAGCAACGATGACTCAACACAACATCAAAAAGTTTAACTGAACAAGAGAATTTGCCCCTGCCTCTACCCAAAGTCTGGAGACAGGAGTTAGAACAGAGATATAGTACTAGAGAATATTAAAGGAGACACATACCTTCCCTTTGGTCAAACAAAAGTCCATGGCTCATACATCTCTAGAGTTCCAAAAGACTTTAGATGACAAAAATATTTTACACACAAGGTAGAATTTAGTAAATTGCTAAGGAAATTGGTACAACCTATAAAGAAACTAGAGATTCCCTTTCCTAGGTAATCCTTTTTGTCCCAACACAGACTTCTTCCTTGTTGTTCTTGGTCCTGAGATAATAATGGCATATGATACGATATGGGTACCAAAAAGTATAAAAACCCTTTCTGCAAATCACAGTAAAGATAAGCCCCACTAATAGAATAATACACTTATAGATACTTTTGACTGATTGCCAACTTATTATAGACTGGCAGTTTATTATTATAGGTCCCTAGTTATACACACCATTTATCTGTAGTAGAAAATATTCTATCCAGATATTAAATTTATTTTTGGTTGAAAGTATATCTAGAGGGACTTCCCTGGTAGTCCAGTCATAAAGAATCCGCCTTCCAATGCAGGGGACGCGGGTTCAATCCCTGGTCAGGGAACTAAGATCTCACGTGCCACGGGGCAACTAAAGCCCACGTGCCTCAACTAGACAGCCCATGTACTGAAACTGAAACTACAGAGCCCACGTGCTCTGGAGCCCGTGCACCACAACAAAGAGCCCATGTGCTCTAGAGCCTGTGCACCACTAGAGAAGAAAAAACATACATGCTACAACTAGAGAGAAGCCCATGCGCCGCAATGAACAGCCCACACGCCACAACTAAAGATCCCGCGGGACTTCGCTGGTGGCGCAGTGGTTAAGAATCCGCCTGCCAATGCAAGCCACATGGGTTCAGTCCCTGGTCCAGGAAGATCCCACATGCCTCAGAGCAACTAAGCCTGTGTGCCACAACTACTGAGCCTGCACTCTAGAGCCCGCAAGGCACAACTACTGAGCTCGCATGCCACACTGAAGCCTGTGCACCTAGAGTCCGTGCTCCGCAACTAGAGAAGCCACCACAATGAGGAGTCCACACACCACAATGAAGAGTAGCCCCCGCTCGCCACAGCTAGAGAAAAACCGAGCACAGCAATAAAGACCCAACACAGCCAAAAATAAATAAACAAATTTATTAAAAAAAAAAAAAAAGATCCTGCATGTCTCATCAAAGACTCCACGTGCCACAAGACCTGACACAGCCATAAAAATAAATAAAATATATTTTTTTAAAAAAAGAAAGTATATCTAGAATTCCATGGAATGAACTGTGTTTATACTCTAGTTGTTCCAAAGAGTTCACAGGGGCAGGAAGATGCAAAATAAAGTGATCATTAAATATGAATGCATAAAATGGCCCTAAAAATCTCAGGGTCCTTCAAAAGTGAAATGTTAGAAGTCCTTATGAAGATCTAATGCAGCAGTAAAAGTAGGCATATCTTGTTGGAAAAAGCAGCTTTCTAGTTTTTCCTTACTTATATCCTTATAGATTCCTTAGGGCTCAAGTTTATAAAGAACTACAGAAACTCTAACAACCCAGCAATTAGTGGTACAGAATAATAGTTTTAATGCTGAACAGGTTTAATAGAACAAGGGCACAATCTTCCATCTTATTTCCTTATCAAGCAAATGCAGGAACACCTTCCTTAAATTTTAGTAAGTATTCCTTTAGGGCTTCTAGTTTTACACCAACAACTGAAGAAGTGCTAATAGATTTTGTGGTAAGTCAGTTATCAGTCACTGGGTCAATCAGGAGGGAAAGTGTCTCTGACTCTTATAAAGAATGTACTCATTGGGTACTTTGCCAGAGTAAAGCAGCGTCTAATTTAAAGACCCTCAGAACTGGAAAGAAAGTTCAACAGGAATATAGGAAATAGAACTGAGAGGATTATAATGAGGCAGATACAAATAGCCCAAAGACCCAAAAGATTCCTGGAAAACACAGGATTTCTGTCTAAAAAGGACTTCACCAAATGTAACACAAGGTCCTTGATTAGATCCTGGTTTGAACAAACCATCCATAAAACCATTTGGGGGACAAATGGGAAATTTGAATATGGACTGGGTATGAGATGATATTAAAAATTATAGATAACTTTGTTAGATGCAATAATGGTACTGTGATTTGAAAGGGAAATGTTCTTGTTTAGAGATACATATTTAAGTATAAACAAAAATATAAAAATAGATAAAAAATAATACGTCAAAACTGTTAAAAGTAGGTGATGAGTACAATAGGAACACATTAAATTAGTCTCATCATTTTTCTGTAAGTTTCCAATTTTTCATAATAAAAAGTATAAAACAGTGCTACTGTTTCAGTTTGGTGGTCACTATAGAAAATAATACCATTTCCCCCTAGTGACTGGCCACCAGGATAGTTGTTTCCATTTATCCCTTCTATAAAAATAGTACTACCAGGAATTCCCTGGTGGTCCAGTGGTTAGGACTCATTGATTTCACTGCCGAGGGCCCAGTTTCGATCCCTGATTGGGATACTAAGATCCTACAAGCCACGCAGCACAGACAAAAAAAAAAACAAAAACAAAACAGGACTACCTTGTAAAGAATGGTGTTTTTTTTTTCTTCTAGGAAAATATTTATAAGTTTGGCCAATATCATCATGTACATAATAACATCATGCCCCTAAATTCCTTTGCTCTTTTATTCTTTGATGCACCCACCCACTTAACGAAGTCCCAAATCTAGGATAACTAACTACCTTCACCAGGCCTACACTCTGATGAATACTCCCACAGAAAAATGACACAAGTGGTATATTCATGTAATAATTACCATCCTTAACACTGCATAGTGATTCTTAATTTCTCTAGTTAGTCCTTTCTCCCACATGCTGTAAAGACTACTTCAAATTTTCTTTCTTCAAATCTGGAACCAAACCTTCTTACCCCTCCTCAGTCTCAGTAAATGATCTTGCCTTCCACATTACAGAAAATAGAAACATTGAAACAAAAACTTTCTCTATTTCCTGCCATCAAATCTATAAACTTACCTGTAGCTCTACTCATAGCCTATTCTTTCCCTCCTTTACAATGGAGAGGTCTCTTTTTAAACCAAAGGTCAATCCCTTTTACCTGTGAAAATGTTTATCCTTTCTCACCTTCTTGGAGGCTTCTAACATTATCTCCTCTCCTGAATTTTCAACATTTCTCTCTATTGAGTCCTTCAATATTTTAACATTGTCAAGTCTCTCATATTAAACAAAAACAACCTTCCCTGGATTCCACACTCTACTATAGCTATGAGCCATTATGTCTGTGCCTCCTCACAGACAAACTGTTGTTTGTCTGTCAAAAGTTGCCTATAATCTATTTCTAGTATCTGAGACCCCAAACATTTCCTAACCAATTCAATGAGGTTTTTTTTCTGCTTCCACCATTCTCTAAAAGATATCAATGAAATCCATATCCCTAATGAACACTTTCCCCCCAAGTGTTCTTATCTTATTCATCTTTTCAATAGCATTTAACAATTGAGATCTCCAATTCTTCTTGAAACACTCTCTCCTTGTTGGTTTACATGATACCATATTCTTTAGATTTTCCTTTTGTTCTTTTCTTTCTGTCTCCTTTGCCAGTTTATACTCCACTAGTTGATCCTTAAATGTTGGCACTCCTCAAATCTCTGTCCTAGGCCTTCTCTTTTCTTCCAATTCCACATTTTTCTTGTAAATCTCATACTCTCCCTCTCCCTATTTGTACACAAAACTTATTCCAGTCCTGAACCATTTAACCAACATTTCCACTTGGAGGGATGCCTGAGAAGCAGCTCTAACAGTTCTAAAAGTTCACATCTTTTTTCTGTTCCAGTGTTCTGCGTTTCGATAAAGAGCATCATCATTCATCCAGTTGTTCATGCTTAGAACCCAGAAATCATTCTTTCATTTTTTAAATTAAAGAATAATAGATTTACAATACTGTATTATTTTCAGGTATACAGCAAAGTGACTCAGTTACACATGTTTTTTCAGATTCTTTTCCATTATAGGCTATGATCAGATATTGAATATAGTCCCCTGCTATACAGTAAATCTTTGTTGTTTTTCTATTTTACATATAGTACTGTGTATCTGTTAATCCCATACTCCTAATTTTTCCCTCCTCCCTGCTTTCCCCTTTGGTGACCATAAGTTTGTTTTCTATGTCTGTGAGGCTGTTTCTGTTTTGTAAATAAACTCATTTGTGTTATTTTTTAGATTCCACATATAAGTGATATACAGTATTTGTCTTCCTCTGTCTGACTTATTTCACTCAGCATGATAATCTCTACGTCCATCCATGTTGCTTCAAATGGCAATATTTCATTCTTTTTTATGGTTAACATTCCATTGTATATATACACCACATCTTCTTTATCCATTCATCTGTTGATGGACACTTAAGCTGCTTCCATGTCTTGGCTATTGTAAACAGTGCTGCTATGAACATAGGGGTGCATGGACCTTTTTGAATTAGAGTTTTTGTTTTTTCTGGATATATGCCCAGGAGAGGAATTGCTGGATCATATGGTAGTTCTATTTTTAGTTTTTTAAGGAACCTCCATACTGTTTTCCATAGTGGCTAAACCAATTAACATTCCCACCAACAGTGGGAATATTAATATTCCCATATATTAATATTTCTCCACACCCTCTCCAGCATTTATTATTTGTAGACGTTTTGATGATGGCCATTCTCACCAGTGTGAGGTGATATCTCATTGTGGTTTTGATTTGCATTTCTCTAATAATTAGCAGTATTGAGCATCTTTTCATGTGCCTGTTGGCCAGCTGTATGTCTTTTTGGAGAAATGTTTATTTAGGTCTTCTGTCCATTTTTTGACTCGGTTGTTTGTTTTTTTGATATTAAGTTGTATGAGCTCTTTGTATATTTTGGAAATTAACCCTTTATTCATCACATCATTTGCAAATATTTTCTTCCATTCGTGGGTTGCCTTTTTGTTGATGATTTCCTACACTGTGCAAACGCTTTTAAATTTGTTTAGGTTCCATTTGTTTATTTTTACTTTTATTTATTTTGCCCTGGGAGACTGATCTAAGAAAATATTGCTGTGATTTATGTCAAAGAATGTTTCCCCCTTTGTTTTATTCTATGTAATGGTGGCCTCGTAGAATGAATTTGGTAGTGTTCCCTCCTCTTCAATCTTCTGGAATAGTTTGAGAAGGATGAGTTCTTCTTTGTATGTTTGGTAGAATTCCCCAGTAAAGCCATCTGGTCCTGGACTTTTGTTTGCAGGGAGTTTTTTTGTTTTTTGGGTGTTTTTTGTTTTGTTTTGTCTTTTACAGATTCTATTTCATTTCTAGTAATCAGTCTGTTCAAATTATCTGTTTCTTCTTGATAAAGTTTTGGCAAGCTCTATGTTTATAGAAACTATCCATTTTTTGTAGGTTGTCCCAATTTGTTGGCATAGGAGTTTTATGGTATCGTGTCTTATATTGAGTCTTTAAGGCATTTTGAGTTTATTTTTGTGCATGGTATGAGGGAATGTTCTAATTTCATTGATTTACATGCAGCTGTCCAGCTTTCCCAACATCACTTGCTAAAGAGACTGTCTTTTCTCCACTGTATATTCTTGCCTCCTTTGTCAAAGAGTAATTGACCATAGGTGTGTGGGTTTACTCCAGGGTTCTTTATTCTGGTCCCTTGATCCATATGTGTTTTTGCACCAATACCATGCTGTTTTGATAACTGTAGCTTTGCAGTATTGTCTGAAGTCTGGGAAGATTATGCCTACAGCTTTGTTCTTTTTCCTCAGAATTGCTTTGGCAATTCTGAGTCTCTTGTGGTTCCTTATAAATTTTAGGATTATTCTAATTCTGTGTAAAATGTCACAGGTAATTTGAAATGGACTGAATTAAATCTGTAGATTGCTTTGGGTAGTATGGCCATTTTAACAATATTAATTCTTCCAATCCAAGACCACAGGATATCTTTCCATTTCTTTGATCTTCTTCAGTTTCCTTTGTCAATGTTTTATAGTTCTCAGTGTATAGGTCTTTCACATTCTTGGTTAAGTTTATTTCTAGGTTGGTTTTTTTTTTTTTTGATGCAATTTTAAACACTTTTTCTTTTTACTTTCCTTTTCTGATATTTGTTAGTATAAAGAAATGTAACAGATTTCTGTATACTAATCCTGCTACCTTACTGAATTCATTTATTCTAACAGTTTTTGTGCAGAGGCTTTAGGGTTTTCTGTATAGAGTCTTGCATAGAAAGACAATTTTACCTCTTCCCTTCCAATTTGGACACATTTTATTTATTTTTCTTGTCTGACTGCTGTGGCTAGAAGTTTCAATACTATGTTGAATAGAAGTGGTGAGAGTGGGCATCCTTGTCTTGTTGCTGAATTTAGCAAGAAGGCTTTCAGCTTTTCACCATTGAGTATTATATTGGCTACGGGTTTGTCATAAATGGCTTTTATTATTTTTAAAATTTATTTACTTATTTGGCTGTGTTGGGTCTTGGTTGTGGCATGCGGGATCTTTCATCGCAGTGCATGGGCTTCTCTCTAGTTGTGGCATGCGGGCTCTAGAGCACAGGGGCTCAGTAGTTGTGGTGCGCAGGCTTAGTTGCCCTGCAGCATGTGGGATCTTAGTTCCCCAACCAGGGATTGAACCTGCCTCCCCTGCGTTGGAAGGCAGATTCTTAACCACTGGACCACCAGGGAAGTCCCATAAATGGCTTTTATTGTTGAGATGTGTTCCCTCTGTACCCATTTTGGTGTGAGTTTTTACCATGAATCGATGTTGAATTTTATCAAATGCTTTTTCTGCATCTATTGAGAAGATCATTTGGTTTTCGTCTTTTCTTTTGCTGATTTGGTACATCACATTAATTGATTTGCATGTGTTTGAAACATCCTTGAAACCCTGGAATGAATCCAACTTGATCATGGTGTATGATCTTTTTTATGTATTGTTGGATTCAGTTTGCTAATACTTTGTTGAGGATTTTTGCAACTATATTCATCAAAGATATTGGCCTGTAATTTCTTTTTGTGGTGTCTTTGTGTGATTTTGGGTATCAGGGTGATGGTGGCTTCATAGAATGACTTCGGTAGTGTTCCCTCCTCTTCAATCTTTTGGAATAGTTGGAGAACAATAAGTTCTTTGTATGTTTGGTAGAATTCCCCAGTAAAGCCATCTGGTTCTGGACTTTTGTTTGCAGGGGGTTTTTTCGGTTTTGTTTTTCGTTTTTTTTTTTTTTTTTAATTTACAGATTCTGTTTCACTTCTAGTGATCAGTCTGTTCAAATTATCTTTTTTAAAAAATTAATTAATTTATTTTTGGCTGCCTTGGGTCTTCATTGCTATATGCAGGCTTTCTTTAGTTGCATCAAGCAGGGGCTACTCTTCGTTGTGGTGCATGGGCCTCTCATCGCAGTGGCTTCTCTTGTTGTGGAGCACGGGCTCTAGGCGCACGGGCTTCAGTAGTTGTGGTACACGGGCTATAGAGTGCAGGCTCATCAGTTGTGGCGCATGGGCTTAGTTGCTCTGCGGCATGTGGGATCTTCCCAGACCAGGGCTCGAACCCATGTCCCCTACATTGGCAGGCAGATTCTTAACCACTGCACCACAAGGGAAACCCCAAATTATTTTGACTCAGCTTTGGCAAGCTATATGTTTATGGAAACTTGTCCATTTTTTTCTAGGTTGTCCCAATTTGTTGGCATATAACTATTCATAGTATTTCTTATGATTTTTTTGTATTTCTGCAGTATTGACTATTAATTCTCCTCTTTCATTTCTTATTTTGTTTACTTGGGTCTTCTCTCTTTTCTTCTTGGAGAGCCTGGCTAGAAGTTTGTCGATTTTGTTTATCCTTTCAAAAAACTGGCTCTTGGGGCTTGCCCCAAAGTCCAAAACACCTTAATGTTATACAAGGGGCAGGGAGACACACACTAGTGGTACACTGTTTAGCTACAGAATAAGGTTTACTGAGAAAAACTTAGAAGTGAGAAATAGCAGAATACACACATTCTCTCGGCTATCATTATCTCATGGAAATGCATATTCAGTCCAGAAACAGACCCAATGCAGAAAGTGCTCCAGGAGAGGCGCACCCTTCCCAACCACACAGGAAGATTGCGAATACCTAGGTGACTAGTAAAGGACTTCCAGGTCAGGGATATGGCCTTGATAAAAAAAAAAAAGGGAACGTCTAAAGCTCAATTTTGGAAAGTTGTAAAACAACCACTCATGACAGCCAGAGACGTTGTTTTCTCAATTGAACTATCCTAACCCTGTGGAGAAAAAAAAAAAAGAGAGAGAGAGAGAGAACAAAAAGAACGACTAGGCCATCAAGAGACCAAAGTCTGTTTCTCTCATTCATTCATTCATTTATTTATTTATTTTTGGCCACACAGCATGGCTTGTGGGATCTCAGTTCCCTGACCAGGGACTGAACACGGGCCCTGGCAGTGAAAGTGCCAAGTCCTAACCACTGGACTGCCAGAGAATTCCCTATTCCTCCTTTTAACTTAGGACTCTACAAGATCTGATATCTATCTCTTGAGCCTTACATCATGCCTCTTGAGCCTTACATCATGCCTCTTATTTTCTGTGCTTCAGTCACATAGCCCTTCTTCGAATTCCTTAAAAAGTTAGGTTATTTCCCTCCTCAGGGCTTCTGCACACATGTTCCATCTGCTTAGTTAACCGCACCACCCCCCCTTTTTTCCTGACATCTTCAAATAGGTTATAAGTCCTAATAAAAGTACTCACAGCATGTTGTAGGTACCCTTCACAGAGTGTATCTCAATAGAAATGATACCTACTTATGTAATTATTTAACATCTGTCCCTTGTCAAACTAGGAGGTCCTTAAATGGCAGGAACTATAGCTGCCTTGCTCAGGCTGCAGTCCTAATACTTAGCTAAGTAAGTACCCAGTCATAATCATGCTCAATAAATATTTGTTGAATGAATGAATAAAGTGTGGACTTAAAGAGATCAGGTAAAGTGAGAAGACTTAGCAGTATTTATTATGTAGCAATAATTCTGATTTTGTGGTTCTTTGGCCTTAGATTTTTGAGGAATATGGATAAATCTGGGCCCATACCTAGCACACATCTAGCTTAAATATGGGAACAATACAAACAAACCCTTGCTATAACTAACAGGGGAGCAGGAGAGCTAGGGCTATACAGTATTCTTAAATAAGCAAACAAATCATTATTTTACACTACTTTGTGCAATTCACTGATTAAAGTGTTGAAGGAAATACAAAGTCAGATTCCTGACTTCAATAAGCTTACTTTCATTTAGAAAAATGAGACACATTTACATGGAAAGAAAATTGTTAACTAGGTACTCATCAATAAGGGCAAAGTAAGGACAATATGGCCCATAACAAGTAAAGGAGGAAGGGTAGAGTAGTGATCCAGAGCCTTAGCTGCATATTTAAATCACCTGGAAAACATTTTAAAAATACTGTTGCTCAGGTCTCACCTCTACACATTCTGATTTAATTGAGTTGGTGTTGGGCTCTGGGCATTGGTATTTTTTTAATAGCTCCGTAGGCAGCTCTAGCATACAATCTGGGTTGAGAACCACTGATTTAAGGAGAGAAGAAGTAGCTTTACTGAAGAGTTAGTATATAAAATGTTTCTTAAAAGATAGGTGAAATCTGGATAGGCAAAAAGGAGTGAGAATGTTCACATAGGGATTAGGAGTAAGAAACAAAATGGGAAAGCATAAAGTGTGTATGGGGATGGAGGACTATTAATGAGTAGACAGATCATTATGGCTGAAGCAAAGTGTTGACACAAGGGGATAGCAGAAAATACCTTGCATTTTTATCCTCTAGGCACTGGGTGCTACTAACATTTTTGCAATATTATTGACCTGATCAGAGGAGTATTCTGCCACAAAAGTCTAGAGATAAGTTGATAAACTCCTGTATTAGGTGGCAGCTGTAAAAATGGAAGCATTGAAGAGATAACAAGAGGGATGAATCAGTAAGATTTTTTTGGCAAAGCCATAAGTGACATGATAAAAAGAATTTAAAGTCACACTGATAACTTAATAATAGAAACACTATCATAAAGACAAATCTTGATTCTTTCTCTAAACTCCTTTAGCCCTCAAATGTAAACATCCATCATTAGCAGTCATCCTAGTTCTAACATTAGGGCTTATCTTTTTTTTCCTTAGAAAGAAAATAATAAATACATTTTAATGCAGTAATCTCTGAAAATGGAGTTGAGACCTAAATAAAAAAAAAAACTGATTTTAAGTAACAAATTGCTAATCCATTCCACCCTAAAGAATTAATTATTACCTTCATAATTTGATGGTTAAAGAATATTACGCTAAAATTTTGAAGCAGATCATAAGACATCTCTAAATCAAGCTCCTTTAGTTTAGAATAACAGTAGCTATTTCTATATCATACCTTGTATTTGGTCATGGTGCTAAAATGATTATTCCGAAAGAACACACAAAGTTCTCCTTCCTGAACCGTTGAAGTTAGTTCACATAATCCATGGTATGTCAGTTGAGTGGCTGTGTTATTTAGAAACTGCTCAGCTACAAAGCCTAGGAACCAATGCATAATATTAGATGGAAGAATAATTTCAAAATTTTAAAGTTTTTCTATTTACATTGTGTTCCAATTATGAAGAAAGGCCAATCAAAATAAGACTCCTCCTACTATAACATGATGGCCCTAAATTGCCTAAATTGGAGATTTTTTTTCTAATTCTGCGATGGAAGATGTGTCTATAGACATTTCCAGGCCAAAGAAACAGTTATCTGAAATTCTTTTTATCAATAAATGTATTTACTTATACCACACCTTCTTCCGCAAAGGATTTCATGCGCCTTGCAATAGAAGAAACACACACAGTAAAACTAAAACCCAAAAAAACAATAAGAAGGTAAGGGTTAGCAAAAGTCAACAACTACTTCCCCAATGGATAGGTGTTTAGAAATTAAAAGTAGCCTCAAGAAATTGAGTTGCTTAAGATTTTGACAAAGATCCCAGATAATTTTCAGTTCACAAACTGCTCAATTCTTGCCTTAAAACTAAAAGTAGGCATAAGACTGAACAGAAAACAGTGGGGTAACTGATAACATTTTTATCCTAATCTCCTCCAACATATGCTACTCATTATGTAGATATACCAAGTTCAGAAATAGAAATCATCTCTTCTGTTTTCAAACATAATGAAATATAAAGAAACCTTCTGGGGTTTAATTTAAAAGCTATACATACAGTTGATCCTCATTATTCACACGGGTTCATATACGCTAATTTGCCTACTATCTAAAATTTATAACTCCAAAAATCAATACTTGTTGCACTTTCAGGGTCATTCCTGAATATGTGCAAAGCAGCAAAAAAATTGAGTCACCCAACACACACATTCCCCACTGAAGTCAAAATAGGCAACAGTGTGTCACCTTCTTGTTTCAGCTCTCATACTGTGAACAAATTCATTTTCACATTCTATATAATGCCACATTTATCACATTTTGTGAAATTTCTGTGCTTCTTTGGAGTGATTTTTACTGTGTAAAATGGCCCCCAAGCATAATGCTGAAGCTAGTGTTCCTAAGCACACAAAGGTTGTGATGTGCCTTATAGAGACAATGCATATTTTTGCAGCTTCAGCCGGGCATGAAGCTGTTGGATATAAGTTTAATGTTACTGAATCAATAATATATATTAAACAAGGTGTCTCTAAGTGGCATGGACTTATATATACTACCAAATGTAAAACAGATAGCTAGTGGGAAGCAGCCGCATAGCACAGGGAGATCAACTCCGTGCTTTGTGACCACCTAGAGGGGTGGGACAGGGAGGATAGCAGAAGATATGTGGATATATGTATATGTATATGTATAGCTGACTCACTTTGTTATAAAGCAGAAACTAACACACCATTGTAAAGCAATTATACTCCGATAAAGATGTTAAAAAAAAAATAAGGTGTCTCTCAACAGAAACACACGAAAAACAAGGTTATGTATTGATAAGTTGATGAAAATCTTGTGACCAGAGGCTCACAGGAACCTAATGTTGTGTTTCCCCTATGAGCAGTGGTTTGGTATTCACTAATTCAGTGTTCACAGCAACTTTATGGAACATAACTATCAGTAATAATGAGAATCAGTTGTATAAATATTTTAAAAGCCTATATTTCTCTCTTTCATTCTTCCTCTTCCTTCCTCCTTTTGCTCCCTTTCTTTAAAAAGGAATAGAGGGGAGGAGAATGCTCTAAAAAGTTTTGTAAGTGAGCAGGGAGGTGCAGATATAGGGAGTAAAGATGAATCTGTGTTAATAAACTGATGACTCAACAAAAATTTGAAAATAAACTTGGTAGAAACTTGGTAGGGCCAGAGGCAGCTGCCTGATATAGATTTATTCCACTCCCTCACTTTTAGTGTCAAGCCATAGCACTTCAAGCTGCAAAGTGGTTGTAAAAAGTTACCAATATATCACACTATTCCAAGGAATTGGTAATGTAGGATGGGAAGTACAAAAAGTTATACAGAAGGCCACAGCCAAAGGAAATTTATAGCTCATTTGCAACTTCCTGGCTTTATACATTTAGAAATAAGACCCCTCCTCAATTATTATCATTACTTTGCTAAATGCTAAGTTATTGAGTAGAATGTATTAGTTATATACTAAAGCATTTTCTCTTATATAGCATTTAAAAAGTAAGCGTTATGCCTGTGCTGAGAAGTACCACTGCTGTCTATAATATCCATGTAACTAAACACTTCCTTCAGAAAGATGTTTCTAAATGTCCCTCCCATATCTCATTCATACAACATACTCTCTACAAAACCCTTTCAAAAAGATACAAAAATTCAGTGGAGATATAGCACAATGTTACTTTCATGTATGAAATTCAAAAATTTAATACTAGAAGTCTTTCTCAGCTGCTTGTTTCTAGAGAACAGGACATGGATTCAGAGAGAATAAGTGACTTGCTCAAGGACATAAAACTAGTTATGGCAAAGTGAAGACTGGAACTTAACCGGTATTAATTTATAAAATGTAGTGCTGATTATCATAAATGCAAACTGAACTCTATTTCTCCCCAAACCACAGAGCATAGACTAATTTAGACTTAGAGAGAAAAATGTTTCCTAATTCTTCTACCAACTTGTAAACAGTGACACCTGTGTGATTTTAGTGGCATATTCAAAAGCCTAATCTAGTTTCAACTTTTCATAACTAAACAAATTATGGAGTTTCAAAACATAATATCAGAGATTACTTATTAATTACAAATGGCAAAGGGCATCTTTCCAACAACAAAAAATCTGGTAAATATCACCTTAATCCTATTTGAACATCACCAACAATGGGATAATCAGACATCACGTGCCACCTGATTTGATGCACTAGGAAAGACACAATGTCGCCTATGTAGTATTCCCAAGGAAAATATATAACCCAAATCTACTAATGAGGAAACAATCCGATGAATCCAGATTGAGGACTATTCTATAAAACAACCAGCCTGGACTATAAAGAAAAGTAAATACCACAAAAGACCGAAAAGAAAAGAAAAGAAAAAAGGATAGGGATCTTCTGTTCTAGATTACAGGAGACTAAATTGATATGATAATTAAATGATACTTGATTGAAACTTACACTGAAAAAACTTAAAAGCTATAAGGGGCATTACTGGGACAACTGGGGAATTCTGAATATAAACAGTATATTAGATAATAGTATTGTATCAATGTTAAATTTCCTGAGGTAACTGCATTGTGATTACATAGGAAAATTCTTTGTTCTTAGGAGACAAATATTGGAGAGTTAATGGATAAAGTGCTATAATATTTGCAATTAATTGCACGATTTAGGAAAAAAATTGTGTGTGTGAATACAGAAAGTAAAAATTCAATATGCTAATAATTGGTGAATTTAGATGAAACATATATATGTACAAATATGTATATAGATACATATATTCATTGTACTATTCCAATTTTATGGGTTTGAGTTTTTCCAAAATAAAGAGAAAAGGAAATCAATATTATTTAATCAAAAATAATATGAACTCAAACTATAATCTTCAGCGTTTATGGCACATAATAAAAGCTCAGTAAGTGAGCTCGAATAAGTGAATATACTGGAATAATTTCCTTAAGCATATTTTTTTTTACCTAGAAACAATTGTTAAAGAAGAAATTATTCCTGAGAGATCTTCTGGAATTAAATGACCAGTTAGCATGAAGTCTGGAAACTGGTACTGTGCTATTTTTTTCCTTGTTGATTTCTGCTGCCATGCCACAACCCATCGTTATAACTTGATTCAAAAAAGTATTAATATCCAAAAGAGGTAGCAAGTAATAAATATTCTATGTACATGTAAAATTTCTGTACTTTTACTTACAAGGTATTGCCACCAGAAAAAAATAAATGTTCTCTGAAAGAAGTTGAAAGAATATCTAATTCTATTTGACTATTAACTAAATAATATTTCTTTTTCATCAAAAAAGAATGATAGTAAACATATTTCTTGTATTCTGCACCTTATGGAGATGAAATATTTGAATTTTTAAAAAATCATCTCAGACCAAAGTTTAATAATTTTTAATAAAGAAAGATTAGAAATAAACCACTTTGGGATATTTTATGATTCAGGAGGAAAGTTACAGTTGTAGGCTAAACAGAAAAAGAAAGCAGACTACTTTGGTTGAACAATATACCCAAGAAAATATGATGAAGAAAATGGAAAAAAAAGCTAATTGCTATATAAGAAAAAATGGAGATATGGGAACATATGTATATGTATAACTGATTCACTTTGTTATAAAGCAGAAACTAACACACCATTGTAAAGCAATTATACCCCAATAAAGATGTTAAAAAAAAAAAAAAAAGAAAAAATGTCCATCGTGGCCTTTTATTTCCTTAATGATTTCATAGTGCCTTATACAAGTAGCCATTGGGATTGAATACTTATTTCAAGCAGACTACATATTTGTAATTTCTTATAAACAAAAAACGAGTTTAGCTTTTTAATTGTACTGAATTTCATATATAATTTTTCCTTCACTATGTATGGAAATATGATAAGCAGAATTTCACCATTATGAAATTTATATATCAAGGAATTAATCAGCTCTGATATATATTACCTGAAAATTCTATACCACTAAAGAGGAAGATTCCTACTTGCTTATACCAAGATATTCTTCTCAAGTTATCAATTCTATACAAATTAGCTACAGTTTTTTATTATCCCAGGGATTCAATACCAGAGAAATAATAATAATAGTTGTAAAATCACGTTGAGAGAAAGGAGAAGTGATGAAGGGACTGTTTTTTGGTTGTTGTTCATTCTGCTAGTGTAATAAGTCCTACCCCTGTTACATTGCAGCCTAGCTTGGTGAAAATGCTGTCAACATTAGTGTTTCCCATAGCTTCTTACCTTATAAATATATTCATCCAAATATCACTTATTGGCTATCATTCCATCTGTTAACACTTTCTGGACCCTACTGTTCTCTCAATTACTATTGAATAGCATACTGAAAGTTACTGATGGATACTTTCTTTATAGCCTGCTTTCTAAGAATATTTACAGTAATGAGAGCTTGGATAAAGAATGGAAAGTTCTAGTGAGTGGAATTTTGTCAACTGAGGGAAAACATTTTTTGTAACAACTTTTGTTGCTCCTCTCTCCCCTAAAATTTAAACTTTGCTGCCTTAGGTTGTAGTGAAAGAGGCGTCACACAAATCAATGATCAATATTGCTGAATATCTGTGTGTTTACTGCAAGTAAAAGACTAGATGAGCCTCAACTAACACACTGTGTATTTTCCTGCTACTGGCCTCTTGCATAAACATGTTAAACTTCTGGATAATTGAGTAGTGTAATTAGTTGGGTTCTTATTAATCAATATAGTATGAGATTCACATACACATCTTCTTTTATATGTTCTTAGGTACTCTTGTAGTCACTTGGTTTTAATTTTTTAAAATGTAGTGACGATAATAAATTTTTATTATACCTCATGTGAAAGAACTGTGTGTCTGCTTCTCACGATTTCTCTTTCTTTTGTTAACACTTCAAACTGAGGAGAACAGTAGTCTCAGTATTTGTGTATATTTATGAAAAAGTGAAGTGGGTGATGGTGAAGTTATACCCAAATGCTATGGTTCCTGATAGAACTCTGGTTTCAAATCTGCTCTTCCCTTCACTGACTGGAACACAGCTTAAACAAACAAACAAACAAACACATGAAAAACACTTCTATGCTGATGAATTTAGCAATTTTTAATTTTAGCTAAGGATTAGGGAAACTGATGATCAAAGGTGTACTCTGATCCAGAATAGAGCTTTAATATACTATATTGTACTGAAATATAAGGTAGAACTCTACTAAAATGAACACTTGAGTACCATAATATACATCTCAGTCAACAGAAGTGTTCAAGATGAATTATAAAGTTCCCTCAGTACTCCCAAGTAATAACCCTTTTTTAAAAGAGTAATTATCAGTAACCCCTGGGTAACTGATTATATCAAAGATAGCAAGTGATTCCAAAGACTTTTATTAGAATCCAGGAGTGATTTTACAAAACAAATAAAAAGGGTTCTAGGAAAAACCTTTCACTGGTACCTCTATGAATAATTACTTCTTTTAATTCTCATAGGTAGAATCACTTTTATTTTTTAGAAGTTGTATTTAAGACATTTAGAAGACATTAAATTTTAAGACAAGTTACTTTGCCAAGAATAAGTCAGATAATAGCAACACTCACCCACCTTCACTAACCAGCTCACTGTTGTCTGACTGCTTACAAGAGATGATCTTCTCCACTAGCTGGTTGTAGCTGCAGTTACCAACAGCTTTTACAATGTCATCAATCTACAAAACAAATGACTGTCTCACTAATCATGATAAAATTAAAAACAATAACAAAGAAACCCATATAACTCTTGAGGGTTTTATTCTAATATAATACTAAATATAAAAGTATTACTTATGAAAAAAGAAAATCAGCACTAAAATTAACACCCAACAGTTTCCAGTTTTGTTTATGGTTCACAATAACATATTATGAACAATATTGCTTAGCCATATTTCAATTATGCAATAACTAATAAAATGGAATTAATATATGCAATTTTATTTCTTAAGATTGTAAAGCAAGGCGGGCTTCCCTGGTAGCGCAGTGGTTAAGAATCCACCTGCCAATGCAGGGGACACGGGTTCGAGCCTTGGTCCAGGAAGATCCCACATGCGGTGGAGCAACTAAGCCTGTGCGCCACAGCTACTGAGTCTGCGCTCTAGAGCCCTCGAGCCACAACTACTGAGCCCGCTGGCCTAGAGCCCATGCTCTGCAACAAAGGAAGCCACTGCAATGAGAAGCCCATGCACCGCAACAAAGAGTAGCCCCCCGCTCACCCCAACTAGAGAAAGCTCAACACAGCCAAAAATAAATAAAATAAAAATTTTAAAAATTTATAAAAAAGATTGTAAAGCAAGGCAAATCTAAAAGATGTTAATTTATGGCATAAACAGGGTTTCCCATTTTATTTGTTACTTAGTTTCTAGCATAGTGGAGATATGAGCAGACATAACTAATGTTATTTCCCTAAACAAAAGTTAATATATATTAATAAGAGAAAATATTTGCCTCATGATTCTTATTTGATCTTTGTCTGTAAAGGTACAGTAGAAAAATAAATTCAAAGTTTTAAGGTATAAGAAAATAAAATTGGGCATCTCTACTCTCCTTCCATATACTTTGCTTTTACTATTGAAGCAAAATAGATATCTGCTGTCTAAACTTACTTTGATTGCCCTCCCATCCCTAAAATATATTTATTTGTAAATTATTTAAATGTACTTTATTAATTAATATATTAATTAACACAAATTAATACAATGAAATAAAAAATAAGAGAGGCCATGTTTTTTTTCCACATCCAAATGATCTTCATGAATATCTACTCTGAATACCACAAGAATTGACAGATCTGCACAATAGTAAGGACAGTGGTTTTCAAACTGGGAGCTTTTTAAAAAGCTAAAAGAATTCAAAACTCAAGTTGTTTCTCAAGTGCCTAAGTTTTCATTCCTGCTGCCTAGCAAAATTTAAGAACAACTTCTCTAGGTTATAATTTTTTGTTGTTCCTGCAAAATTCAAGGATGGTAAAAGCCTCTTAACCATCCAAGTGGGACTGACGGTTGGCTGAAGATCAGTTAATTGAATAAATTAAAGCAGGAAACTGTGGAAAATGTTACATACATATCTTAAACAGTTCATGTTAGCTTAAAACACACAAATGTATTCACTTGTCAACCTTCTGATACGAAGCCAAATAAGGCCGTTTCTTTGAAAGTGGATCTTTTGGCTATGATTCTAGGTAAATGACACAAAAGAATATGCCTTTCAGTTTTCATTTATTTAAAATGAAAACTTAGACCCTTAAGAAGCAGTTTGAGAGCACAATCCCTTTAAATTTTCATTATTTTTTGTAACACCTTTACTGATTACAGCAATTTTCTTTAGTGACTCAACTTCATTGTCTTTCCAAAGAACTGAATTTTCAATCCTAAGGAATCCACAAAAATACACCTAGAATAATAAATACATGATCAATATATAAAAATCAGTTGTACTACTATAGACTAGCAATGAAAAATACAAAGATTTCAAATTTCATAGGCAGGATCTCTACATTAATATTTCATTCAATTAATTCATTTGGATGCCTTTTATGGACTACTGCACTACTACTGCACAATTAATTCATTTGGATGCCTTTTATGGACTACTGCACTACTACTGCACTACTATGGACTACTGCACATACTACTGCACTATGCACTACTATGCACGCACCAGGTGCTCTTAGAGAAACTGAAGACTCAGCAGTGAATAAAATAGATGGTCTATGCTTTCATAAAGTTTATATTCTAGAGAAAGGACAAACAATAAACCAAATAAGCAAAAATATAACATACTAGGTAGTTGTATGCAGTGGTATGCAGCTGTTCTTTGTTTCCATTGTACTATAGCATTCCATAGTATGAATATACTATAATACATTTATTCATTCATCTTTTGATGGCTATTCAAGTTGTTTTCAGTTTGGGGCGATGACAAATAATACTGCTATGAACATTCCTGTACATTTATCCTGTTTCACAAATTTAGTTTCTCTAGGGAATTTGCCTTGTCAAATTCTTGAGTCTTATCCTCAACTTTACTAGATAACTCCAAACTGCTTTCCAAAGGAGGTAGTCAATTTACATTATCATTAGCATGGAATGAAAATTCTCTATACTGCATATCTTCTCCAATATTTAGTATTGTCAGACTTCTAAATGTCAGCCATTCTGATGGGTGTGTAGTCGTATCTCATTTAGGTTTTAATTTGCATTTCCCTGATGACTAGTTCATACGTTCACTGGTCATTTGGGTATCCATTTTTGTGAAGTGTCTCTTCAAGTCCTTTTTGAAGAATTTTAGCTTTGTTAATCTTCTTTATTATATATTTATTTTCTATTTTAATACTTCTGCTCTTAAGATAGATATAAAGCTCATTAATTTTCAGTCTCATTATTCCTTAATATTCGATTTTAGGGCTTTAAAAACCCCTTTAAAAACTGTTTTAGCTAAAAAAAAAACTGTTTCAGCTAAATCTCACAAGTTTTGATATTTAGTTGTTGTGTAGTTTAAAATATACTTTAAGTTTCATTATGATTTTTTGATCCAGACAGTCTCTACTGTTTTTTCTGCTGATTTCTAGTTTAATTGCATTGTGGTCAGAGGCTATTCTGTACTTCATATATTTTAAATCCTTAAAAATTTGTTGAGGGGCTTCCCTGGTGGCGCAGTGGTTGAGAATCTGCCTGCCAATGCAGGGGACACGGGTTCGAGCCCTGGTCTAGGAAGATCCCACATGCCGCGGAGCAACTGGGCCCATGAGCCACAATTACTGAGCCTGTGCGTCTGGAGGCTGTGCTCCGCAACAAGAGAGGCCGCGATAGTGAGAGGCCCGTGCATCGCGATGAAGAGTGGCCCCCGCTTGCTGCAACTAGAGAAAGCCCTTGCACAGAAACGAAGACCCAACACAGCCATAAATTAATTAATTAATTAATTATTTTCAAAAAAGATCTTTAAAAAAAATTATTAGTTTATTTTAGACTGAGTTGGGTCTTTGTTGCTGCACGTGGGCTTTCTCTAGTTGTGGCAAGTGGGGGCTACTCTTTGTTGTGGTACCTGGGCTTCTCATTTCAGTGGCTTCTCTCGTTGCAGAGCACAGGCTCTAGGCATGCGGGCTTCAGTAGTTGTGGCTCGTGAGCTTAGTTGCTCTGCCGCATGTGGGATCTTCCTGGACCGAGGCTTGAACCCATGTCCCCTGCCTTGGCAGGCGGATTCTTAACCACTGCGCCACCAGGGAAGGCCCCAATGCTGCTCTTAAAGAGTTAATTATCAATTAATAATGGAGAAACACCTTCCCGTGGCTGAACTATGGTGCCGGCCCACCATCCAGAAAATGACATTTATTTGCAAGATAATTATTTGCAGTACACATAATCATAATACAAAGAACTAGCCAGTTCTAAGAGATATTTCATAGAGACCTATGGATTTCAAATTTTGCCTTGTTCTTTTTTCTTTCTCAGCATCAGAATCCTTCTGTCACAAAACAAGTAAGTAAAATAGATAAAAAGCACAGCTCTCAGGCCGAAGAGTTTGAAAACCACTGTGTAGACCAGAAAAGTCCGATGAAAATTTTCTGTCCCGTATTAGAGTACCTTTTTTTCTTTAAGCATATGAATTCAACTGTTTGCCAGGCAATATGTAGCTACACATACCGTCAGAGGGATGATCTGAGTCCAGTTTTTTAAAACTCAGGCTTATATTCCTTAGGTCATAAGTTCATCCTCCTCAAGAATCTAGGCTACCTGGCATTGCCATCTGCCAGGATCCAACATGACGCACCTTGGAGGTTTCAGATGCTGGACATGTTTAGACTTTTCAGTGATGTTCTCAGAGACAGAGTGCCAAAAAAAATACAGATGCCCTGCTTACAGTAAGCCACCCTTTCACTGCCCAGAATACCAGTTACTTCTACCAAAGGACAGGGATGAAGAAACACTACCAAATCCTTGCTATTATGATCTCTCCTCCCCTATACATAATGCATGCATGCATGTTTCATTCCATCAGTTAATATCTATTGAGAACCTACTATGTTCCAGGCACTGTTCTTAACAATGAGAAATAAGAGCCCAGCTCTTATAAAACATACACTCAGACTTCCCTGGTGGCGCAGTGGTTAAGAATTCGCCTGCCAGTGCAGGGGACACAGGTTCGATCCCTGGTCCGGGAAGATCCCACATGCTGCAGAGCAGCTAAGCTCGTGTACCACAACTACTAAGCCTGCACTCTAGAGCCCATGAGCCACAACTACTGAGCCTGCATGCCACAACTACTGAAGCCCGCATGCCTAGAGCCCATGCTCTGCAACAAGAGAAGCCACCACAATGAGAAGTCTGCGCACCGCAACGAAGAGTAGCCCCTGCTCGCTGCAACTAGAGAAAGACCATGCACAGCAATGAAGACGCAACGCAGCCAAACAAAAAATAATAATAAATGAAATAAATTAATTAATCAATTAAAAAAACCAAAAACATACACTCTACTGGGAGATGAGAGCCAATCAAGTAAATAAATAAATAATAATTCTAGATAATGACTGGGGGAAAAGAGGGTGACTCATTTCAACAAGGGAAGGTCTCTCTAACAAGGTGATATCTGATCTAAGACCTGAATAATGAGGAAGTAGAAATGGGGAGATCTGGGAGAACAATGTGTTAGGGTAGTAAAACAGTGCTCCACAGTGGGCAATCAGCTAGTACAAAAACCCGAGCTAGAAATGAGCTTGGTATGTCTGAAAAATAGAAAGGCAGCTGGTGTTGTTGGAGGGTAGTAAAAAGGTGGGAGAATTATGAGGTGAAGTTTGACAGGAGGCAGAGTCTAGATCACGCAGTATATCATAAAAACTCTAATAAAGGGGCTTCCCTGGTGGCGCAGTGGTTGAGAATCTGCCTGCTAATGCGGGGACACGGGTTCGAGCCCTGGTCTGGGAGGATCCCACATGCCATAGAGCAACTAGGCCCATGAGCCACAGCTACTGAGCCTGCGCGTCTGGAGCCTGTGCTCCGCAACAAGAGAGGCCACGATAGAGAGGCCCGCGCACCGCGATGAAGAGTGGCCCCCGCTTGCCACAACTAGAGAAAGCCCTCGCACAGAAACGAAGACACAACACAGCAAAAATAAATTAATTAATTAATAAACTCCTACCCCAACATCTTCTTTAAAAAAAAAAAACTCTAATAAATATTTTGTATCTTATTTTAAAGAACAGAATAATGCCATTTGCAGCAACATGGATGGACCCAGAGATTGTCATATTGACTGAAGTAAGTCAGATAAAGACATATATCATATGATGTCACTTATATGCAGTATCTAAAAAAATGTTACAAATGCACTTATTTACAAAATAGAAATAAAGGACTTCCCTGGTAGTGCGGTGGTTAAGAATTCGCCTGCCAATGCAGGGGACACGGGTTCGAGCCCTGATCTGGGAAGACCCCACATGCCGTGGAGCAACTAAGCCCGTGCGCCACAACTACTGAGCCTGCGTTCTGGAGCCTGCAAGCCACAACTACGGAGCCCATGCGCCGCAACTACTGAAGCCTGCGTGCTCTAGGGCCCGTGTGCTACTGAAGCCTGCACGCCTACAGCCCGCGCTCCGCAACAAGAGAAGCCACTGCAATGAGAAGCCCGCGTGTGGGAACAGAGAGTAGCCCCCACTTGCCACAACTAGAGAAAGCCCACACACAGCAATGAAGACCCAACACAGCCAAAAATAAATAAATAATAAAATTTAAAATAAACAGAAATAGAGTCACAGATGGAGGAAACAGACTTATGGTTACCAGGGGGCAAAGTGGGGGGAGGGTTAAATTGGGAGATTGGGATTGACATATACACACTACTATATATAAAATAGATAACTAATAAGAACCTACTGTATAGCACAGAGAACTCTACTCAGTACTCTCTAATGGCCTATATGGGAAAAGAATCTAAAGAGTGGATATATGTACATGTATAACTGATTCACTTTGCTTTACACCTGAAACCAACACAACATTGTAAATCAACTATACACCAATAAAAAGTAAAAAAAAAAAAAAAAAAGATTTTGTATCTTACTTTAGTTACACTGGAGGCTTTTAAGGAAAAGGGTAGGGCGCAGGGATAAAGGGGAGGGTTAATTTCACAAAGATCACTCTGACTGCCAAGACAATTCACTGGGGGGAAGAATAACCTTTTCAACAAATGGGGCTGGTACAACTCAATATCCACATGCAGAAGAATAACGTTGGATCCCTTCCCCAAACCATATATACAAATCAACTCAAAATGGATCATACTCCTAAATTAAGCACTAAAACTATATACTCTATACTTACATACTTTATATAAGTATACAAAGAACTCTTAGAACCCAGTAACAAAAAGACAAATAGCCCAATTAAAAATGGGCAAGAGATCTGCAGATATTTCTCTAAAGAAGATATACAAATGGCTCATAAGCACATGAAAAGATGATCAACATCATTAGTCATTAGAGAAATGCAAACAATCCACAATGAGATACAACTTTACACCTACTAGGATGGCTGTAATCAAAAAGATAGACAATAACAAGTGTTGATGAGGATGTGGACTCAGCTTTGTAGTTGGCCTCTAACTCCATGAAATTATAGGCAGAAGTCTTGGGCAGATTTAGCAGTCTGGAGGACTGTGCTCTTAACCTCACAATGTGGCTAATTTCATGTAAAAGCACAAAAATATAAGTATCAGAAAATATAAATCTAGATTAATTTGCCAAATTAATAGATTTTTACTATATTTGTGTTCATATAATTTAAGATTTTCTACTTACCTGAGGGTCCACTAGCCATCCATGGTACAAAGGAATATCAAGAAGATCAAATACTATGCATTCTGGTGTATATTCAAACACTCGAACACCAGTGAATTTTACATTTACATCCAAGCCTGTCTGTAGTTTGTGCAGTACTGCCATAGCATCACTCATATTCTGAAAAATAGAAAGGGGAAGAGAAAAAATAAGGAAAATCAAACAACAACAAAAAAGATATTTAAATGCAGACACATTTACTACAAATTTTCCATTTTATCCAATTTATTCATTCCTTCAATTTTTATTATTAAGTACCTACTATGTGCCAGGCACTAGTATGAGATCTAATGATAAAATAGTGGATAAAACAAAGTTCCTAATCTCATGGAACTAACATTCTACTATGAGAGACAAATACATAAATTATAAAGTCAAGTATTAGTAAGAAAAATTGAACAGGATAAGGATGTACAGAGTGAGAGGGGTGAGGGACCTATTTTTAGACCAGGAAGTCCAAAGACAAAATTTCTAGTCAAAGGGGAAGGCCTCTTCCACTTCTAGGTATATTCCTAAAAGAACTGAAAGAATTTAAAGCATCGTCTTGAAGAGGTATGTGTACACCCATATTCATTGTAGCATTATTCACAACAGCCAAGAGGTGGAAGCAGCTCAAATGTCTATTAACAGATAAATGGATAAAGGGAACATAGTATACATATACAATGGAATATTATTCAGCCTTAAAAAAATAAAGAAGGAAATACTATTACATGCTACAACATGGATGAAACTTGAGGACATTATGCTGAGTGAAATAAGCTGCTGCAAAAGAACAAATACTGTATGACTCCACTTATGTGAGATATCTAGAGTAGTCAAAATCATGGAAATAGAAAGTAGAATGGTAGTTGTCAGGAGCTGGAGGGAGGGAGATCTGAAGAGTTGTTCAATGAGTATAGAATTTTAGTTTTACAAGATGAAAATGTCCTAGAGATGTTATACAAGAATATAAATACAGTTAACACGACAAAACTATACACTTAAAGATGGTTAAGAGAGTAAATTTTATATTATGTTTTTTAACCACAATTTAAAAAAAAGAAAGAAAAAGAAATGAGCTATCAAGCCATGAACAGACATGGAGAAAATTTACATGTACATTACTAAGTGAAAGAAGCCAATCTGAAATATATTGTATGATTCCAAATGACACAGTGGGAAAAGGCAAAACGATGGAGACAGTAAAAAGATCAGTGGTTGCCAGGGGTTAGGAGGAGGGAGGGATGTACTGGCAGAGCACTGAGGACTTTTACGGCAGTGAAAACTATTCTGTAGGATACTATAAAGGTGGATACATGTCATTATACATTTCTCAAAACCCAAAGAAAGTATAAACACCAAGAGTGAACCCTAATGTAAACTATGGACTTTGGGTAATAATTATGTATCAATGTAAATGGTGGGAGATGAAGTCTGAGATAAAGGCTGGATCACACAGACTTGTTGGTCAAATTAAAGAATCGTTCTGTCCACAACAGTTTTCTCAATAAACACGGTCATATAAGTGTGTAATGAAGACTATTTTAAAACATGTTTTTCTAAACGTTTTAATATATTAAATATGGACATAATTTAGAGGGTATATTTGATGGAACAAATAAAAACCAATATATAAAATTTGATAAAATTTTATTGAATCCCTACTGTTAATCAGACACTGTGCTACACACTAAAGATATAAAACAGGAGCAGACTATAGCCTACTGGAGGGCTTATAGTAGAAAGGGTGAACATTAAATAAATCCTTTCATATTAAAATTAGGGACTCTCACTGAAATCTCAGATGGACAAATTTAGGTCATAATAACAAAGTTCTGTTTTACCAATTAACTTATAAAATTCCATGCTAAGAGACTATACAGACTGAAAACAAATTATTCAAATGTTTTAAATTTATGAATGAAGAATTTATAACAGGATAACACTGTTATATACTCTTTGGATTTTGTCAGTTTCACCTCTAATAACTATATTCCCCCAAAACAATATATTTTCTCAGTCTTCCTAAAAGTTGAACCCTTGAAAACAATCCGCTCACATTTTTTTCCTTTCAGTGTTTTAAAACTTTTCCTAAAGCCATAGCAATGATGAATGTGAGAAAATAGCAACAATAATGAGCCACTGTAGGATTATAGTTCTACCACTGATACTACTGATTTTTTTCTGCTATTTGTTAAATTCTTAGTTGCCAGTCATCCAGTTTCCTTCAGGGGGAAGTATAATTTCTAACAGCTCCTGGACTCAAGCTTATACCTTTATGTATCTTCTACATTTTTAATAGATTATAAAATGTTAAAATAACTAAGTTAATACAATTAATAATATCCATAAATAAAACTGATAAAATAAACAAATTTATAAACAAAGAGTTAAAAAGAGTATTTTGCCATCTTGTTCTTGAATCCAAATGGGTGCTTACAAGAAAGGATTACTACTCCTTTAAGCCAGTAGTTCAACTGTTTCTTAGAATTTTTCTTAAAGGTACTGTTAACGTGGTGAAATTTTAAAGTTAAATATAAGATATATTTTAAAAATATATTTGCAGTCATATAAAAACCTGTCATAAACACACACACACACAGTATTTTCTTGTGTTGTCATCATTAAGCAAAACTGAAAGAAATACGCTCTTTGTTTATATTATGATTTCTGGTAAAAGGGTTTTTAATTAGGAAGACTTCAGCTCTGCATTGGTCTTTCTAAAATTTAGGCTTAAACATTTCTGCTCACACAAAACTATACAAAAAGAACATTGTTACATCACACCTGTGGAACATTAAGCACCAGCTTAGACTCAGTCTTATCAGCTTGGTACATACTATTCTCAAAACTAATGGTAATGCAATCACAATACCTTATAAATAGTTTTAGAGCTTATTTTAAATGCAGGGTACTTTCTGTCTAACATGTTTATAAGAAATGCAAGTGGTTGTTAGTGTCTGTTTCAACTTTGAAGCAAAACTTTACTTCCAATCATTTTTCAAGAGTCTAGATCACCTTAAAGGAAACATATCCTGAGACTGCAAAACAGACTTGAAACAAAGTGCTGATATCATTTGCAAATACTCATCACTCAAGATTTTCTCAAAAAACAAATACCGTATGCTAACACATATATATGGAATAAAAAAAAAATGGTTCTGATGAACCTAGGAGCAGGACAGGAATAAAGAGGCAGACGTAGAGAATGGACTTGAGGACATGGGGAGGGGGAAGGGTAAGCTGGGACGAAGTAAGAGAGTGGTATGGACATATATACACTACCAAATGTAAAATAGATAGCTAGTGGGAAGCAGCTGCATAGCACAGGGAGATCAGCTTGGTGCTTTGTGACCACCTGGAACGGTGGGATAGGGAGGGTGGGAGGGAGACGCAAGAGGGAGGGGATATGGGGATATATGTATACATATAGCTGATTCACTTTGTTATACAGCAGAGACTAACACAACATCGTAAAGCAATTATACTTCAAATAAAGATGTTAAAAAATGAATCAATAAATAAAAAAGATTTTCTCAAGACTGTGCAACAGAAGTAAAATGAATTTTGAGGTTAATGTGAAACTGCAACTGTGATCCATAATTTCTAATTTCAAGTTTTTGTATTAATCATAATAGCCTTGCTGATTTCAATAAGAAATGATACAAGTTTGATAAATAAATGATATAAATTTAACCATAACACTTTATACTTATAAAATATTTACTGATTTTATATATTGAAGGTTAGCCTAAGATTTCATTTGAAAAGAAGTTTCCATTGTGAGAAATGTTTAGAAATCCTTGCTTTAAGCTACAAATTCCAATAGAATTTAAATGATTTAGCATACCTATTTGGCTTTAGCTATGGATTGCCTACCTTACACAGTGATGCAATGCAACATACTGGCTTTTCCATTTTATTAGGACTAGATTATTTGAACATTCAAATTCAAGAAATTTTGCAATACCGAAATGAATTTTGTTTTCTTTTTGCCATTTGGATACTGGTGAAAGTATGTAGTAAGGGTTACTTTGAAAGTAAACATAAAGGTTCCAATGATATCTGTTTCTTCCCTGCCTGATACTTCTTCCACTGTAAGAACCTGATTTCTTCTTGCCTTCCATTGTCAAACAAAGGAAGAATACTGAAGAAAATGAAGCTATGCTTGCTTTCTTACAGCTCCAATAATTTTGAGCCCAGTGGTCCCCTCCTATATTACAGAATAGTATCTCTAAAGAACGTGCCAAGCAACGTAGACACATTGAAACTATGAAACAGCAGATTTAGTCCTAATGACATACCCCAGAAATCTTCTGCTGAACTGTTTCCTACATATAATTTAATTGTAAAATGTACACAAATGAGGAAAGATAAATCAATAACAAATTCACTTGAAAGTCAATTTTTTCAAGGAAAATACCAAGTTATCATTCTACATAGGTGTGTAGAATGATATCTATGTTTCATTCTACATTGCATATAGATTCACATAAAAGACAGATCAGCAAAGTACGGCCTGTGGGTCAAATAAGGCTGTGAGCTAAGAATGGTTTTTACATTTTTAAAAGGGTGTAAAAAGAGAAAACAAAGAATATGCCCAAAAATCCACTGAGACTCCCTCTTGCGAGAGCACCGGAATCACAACCAACTGCTGAACAATCATGGACAGGAAGACACTGGAACTCACCAAAAAAGATACCCCACATCCAAAGACAAAGGAGAAGCCACAATGAGATGGTAGGAGGGGTACAATCACAATAAAATCAAATCCCATAACTGCTGGGTGGGTGACTCACAAACTGGAGAACACTTATATCACAGAAGTCCACCCACTGCAGTGAAGATTCTGAGCCCCACGTCAGGCTTCCCAACCTGGGGGTCCAGCAACAGGAGGAGGAATTCCTAGAGAATCAGGCTTTGAAGGCTAGCGGGATTTGATTGCAGGACTTCGACAGGACTGGGGGAAACAGAGACTCCACTCTTGGAGGGCACACACAAAGTAGTGCGCACATCGGGACCCAAGAGAAGGAGCAGTGACCCCAGGGGAGACTGAACCAGACCTACCTGCTAGTGTTGGAGGGTCTCCTGCAGAGGCAGGGGGTGGATGTCGCTTACTGTGGGGACAGGACACTGGAAGCAGAAGTTCTGGGAAGTACTCCTTGGCGTGAGCCCTCCCAGAGTCTGCCATAAGCCCCACCAAAGAGCCGGGTAGGCTCCAGTGCTGGGTCGCCTCATGCCAAACAACCAACAGGGAGGGAACCCAGCCCAACCCATCAGCAGACCAGTGGATTAAAGTTTTACTGAGCTCTGCCCACCAGAGCAACACCCAGCTCTACCCACCACCAGTCCCTCCCATCAGGAAGCTTGCACAAGCCTCTTAGACAGCCTCATCCACAAGACAGCAGACAGCAGAGCAAGAAGAACTACAATTCTGCAGCCTGTGGAAGGAAAACCACATTCACAGAAAGATAGACAAAATGAAAAGACAGAGGACTTTGTACCAGATGAAGAAACAAGATAAAACCCCAGAAAAACAACTAAATGAAGTGGAGAAAGGCAACCTTCCAGAAAAAGAATTCAGAATAATGATAGTGAAGATGATCCAGGACCTCGGGAAAAGAATGGAGGCAAAGATCAAGAAGATGCAAGAAATGTTTAACAAAAGCCTCGAAGAATTAAAGAACAAACAGAGATGAACAATACAATAACTGAAACGAAAAATACACTAGAAGGAATCAATAGCAGAATAACTGAGGCAGAAGAACGGATAAGTGACCTGGAAGACAGAATGGTGGAATTCACTGCCGTGGAACAGAATAAACAAAAAAGAATGAAAAGAAATGAAGACAGCCTAAGGGACCTCTAGGACAACACTGAATGCAACAACATTTGCATTATAGGGGTCCCAGAAGGAGAAGAGAGAGAGAAAGGACCCAAGAAAATATGTGAAGAGATTATAGTCAAAAACTTCCCTAACATGGGAAAGGAAATAGCCATCCAAGTACAGGAAGTGCAGACAGTCCCAGGCAGGATAAACCCAAGGAGAAACCCGCCGACACACACAGTAATCAAATTGACAAAAATTAAAGACAAAGAAAAATTATTGAAAGCAACGAGGGAAAAAGGACAAATAACATACAAGGGAACTCCCATAAGGTTAACAGCTGATTTCTCAGCAGAAACTCCACAATCCAGAAGGGAGTGGCACAATATATTTCAAGTGGTGAAAGGGAAGAACATACAACCAAGATTATTCTATTTGCCAAGGATCACATCCAGATTCAGTGGAGAAATCAAAAGCTTTACAGACAAGCAAAAGCTAGGAGAATTCAGCACCACCAAACCAGCTCTACAACAAATGCTAAAGGAACTTCTCTAAGTGGGAAACACAAGAGAAGAAAAGGACCTACAAAAACAAACCCAAAACAATTAAGAAAATGGTAAAGGAGCATAGATATAATTACCTTAAACATGAATGGATTAAATGCTCCAACCAAAAGACACAGGCTCGCTGAATGTATACAAAAACAAGACCCATATATATGCTGTCTACAAGAGACCCACTTCAGACCTAGGGACACATACAGACTGAAAGTGAGGGGATGGAAAAAGATATTCCATGCAAATGGAAATCAAAAGAAAGCTGGAGTAGCAATACTTATATCAGATAAAATAGACTTTAAAATAAAGAATGTTACAAGAGACAAGGAAGGATACTACATAATGATCAAGGGATCAATCCGAGAAGATATAACAATTGTAAATATATATGCACCCAACACAGGAGCACCTCAATACGTAAGGCAACTGCTAACAGCTATAAAAGAGGAAATTGACAGTAACACAATAATAGTGGGGGACTACACCTCACTTACACCAATGGACAGATCATCCCAACAGAAAATTAATAAGGAAACACAAGCTTTAAATGACACAATGGACCATATAGATTTAATTGATATTTATAGGACATTCCTTCCAAAAATAGCAGATTACACTTTCTTCTCAAGTGCACATGGAACATTCTCCAGGACTGATCACATTGTGGGTCACAAATCAAGCCTTGGTAAATTTAAGAAAATTGAAATCATATCAAGCATCTTTTCCGACCACAACGCTATGAGATTAGAAATCAATTACAGCAAAAGAAACCATAAAAAACACAAACACATGGAGGGTAAACAATACGTTACTAAATAACTAAGAGATCACTGAAGAAATTAAAGAGGAAATCAAAAAATATCTACAGACAAATTACAATGAAAACATGATGATCCAAAACCTATGGGATGCAGCAAAAGCAGCTGGGATTGACATATATACACTAATATGTATAAAATGGATAACCAATAAGAACCTGATATATAAAAAAAAATTTTTTTTAAAAAGATGACACAAACAGATGGAGAGATATACCATGTTCTTGGACTGGAAGAATCAATATTGTTAAAATAACTATACTACCCAAAGCAATCTACAGATTCAATGCAATCCCTATCAAATCACCAATGGCATTTTTTACAGAACTAGAACAAAAAGTCTTAAAATTTGTATGGAGACACAAAAGACCCCGAATAGCCAAAGCAGTCTTGAGGGAAAAAAGTAGAGCTGGAGGAATCAGACTCCCTGAATTCAGACTATACTACAAAGCTACAATAATCAAGACAATATGGTACGGGCACAAAAACAGAAATATAGATCAATGGAACAGGATAGAAAGCTCAAAGATAAACCCACGTACCTATGGTCAACTAATCTATGACAAAGCAAGCCAGGATGTACAATGGAGAAAAGACAGTCTCTTCAATAAGTGGTGTTGGGAAAACTGGACAGCTACATGTAAAAGAATGAAATTAGAACACTCCCTAACACCATACACAAAAATAAACTCAAAATGGATTAAAGACCTAAATGTAAGGCCAGACACTATAAAAGTCTTAGAGGAAAACATAGGAAGAACACTCTTTGACATAAATCACAGCAAGATCTTTTTTGATCCACCTTCTAGAGTAATGGAAATAAAAATAAACAAATGGGACCTAATAAGACTTAAGAGCTTTGTAAAGCAAAGCAAACCACAAACAAGACAAAAAGACAACCTTCAGCATGGGAGAAAATATTTGCAAACGAATCAACGGACAAAGGATTAATCTCCAAAATATATAAACAGCTCATGTAGCTCAATATTAAAAAAACAAACAACCCAATCAAAAAATGGGCAGAAGACCTAAATAAACATTTCTCCAAAGAAGACATACAGATGGCCAAGAAGCACCAAAAAGGCTGCTCAACATCACCAATTATTAGAGAAATGCAAATTAAAACTACAATGAGGTATCACCTCACACCAATTAGAATGGACATCAACAGAAAATCTACAAACAACAAATGCTGGAGAGGGTGTGGAGAAAAGGGAACCCTCTTATACTGTTGGTGGGAATGTAAATTGATACAGCCCCTTTGGAGAACAGTATGGAGGTTCCTTAAAAAACTAAAAATAGAATTACCATATGACCCAGCAATCCCACTACTGGGCATATACCCAGAGAAAACCATAATTCAAAAGACACATGCACCCCAATGTTCATTGCAGCACTATTTACAATAGCCAGGTCATGGAAGCAACCTAAATGCCCATCAACAGACAAATGGATAAAGAAGATGTGGTGTATATATACAATGGAATATTACTCAGCCATAAAAAGGAACAAAATTGGGTCATTTGTAGAGACGTGGATGGATCTAGAGATTGTCATACAGAGTGAAGTAAGTCGGAAAGAGAAAAACAAATATCGTATATTAATGCATATATGTGGAACCTATAAAAATGGTACAGATGAACTGGTTTACAAGGCAGAAATAGAGACACAGATGTAGAGAACAAACGTATGGACACCAAGGGGGGAAAGTGGTGGGGGTGGTGGTGGGGGTGGTGTGATGAATTGGGAGATTGGGATTGACATATATACACTAATATGTATAAAACAGATAACTAATAAGAACCTGCTGTATAAAAAAATAAATAAAATTCAAAAATTAAAAAAAAAGAAAAGCCACTGATAGAAACCAATGAATATATCCGTAAGTAAAAATTAACTATCTTAATATAACAAAAATTGTATCTATTACCTGCTCATAGTTTAAACGTTGAATTTCTGAAATTTCTTTTGGCTTTGTATCAAGCATATAGTCTCCTGTAAAAAGAAACGGTAAAGTTGCCTTTTAAAAATATTACTTTTTATCTAATTACAAAGGTAATATATTTTAATTATAAATTGTAGCAATAGGTAACATAAAATATTTACCCCCCCATTCAGAGAAAATCAATGTTAACTGTTAGCTAAGGTCTCACATATTTTTTTCAGTGTACATCCTATGTTTTGAACTTTCTTTTTCCTCCTCTTTATATTTAAGCATCTTTCCATGTCACTACAATAAAGCTCTAAAAGGTTTTTACCAAGTTTCACTGCTATCAGCAAGATAACTATTACCCCAATACCTTTCCAAGAATGGGTGTCATCAGTCTTCTAAATGTTTGTCATTCTTAGAAGTAAGCAAACATTTTTTTTTGCATTTAAAAAATTGGTATCTTAGTGGTTACCGGTGAGGAGAGGGGAGAGAGAGAGGCAAGAAAGGGGTATGGAATTGAGATACAAACTACTATGTATAAAATAGATAAGCAACAAGAATATATTGTATAGCACAGAGAATTAAAGCCATTATCTTGTAATAGCTTTTAATGGAGTATAATCTGTAAAAATACTGAATCACTATGCTGTACACCTGAAACTAATATAATATTGTAAAGCAACTATACTTCCCCCAAATTGATACATTTTTATACAGGTATTTTCACTTGGTATCACCATTTTAATATATAAATGACTTTTTAAAAAATAAATTTATTTACTTATTTATTTTTGGCTGCATTGGGTCTTTGTTGCTGCACGCGGACTTCCTCTAGTTGCAGCAAGCGGGGGCTACTCTTCGTTGCGGTGCGCGGCCTCCTTATTGCGGTGGCTTCTCTCGTTGCAGAGCACAGGCTCTAGGCGTGCAGGCTTCATTAGTTGTGGCATACGGGCTCAGTAGTTGTGACTCGCAGCCTCTAGAGTGCAGGCTCAGTAGTTGTGGCACGTGGGCTTAGTTGCTCCGCGGCATGTGGGATCTTCCCAGCCCAGGGCTCGAACCCGTGTTCCCTGGAACCCGTGTTCCCTGCATTGGCAGGCAGATTCTTAACCACTGTGCTACCAGGGAAGCCCCTATAAATGACTTTTAGTATACGTGATACCTTTTAAATATATGTAGCATCATTTTAATATATGCAGTAACTTTTTATCCATGTTTTGCCTTTTTAACTATGTATTAATTATATATACTTATCTTTGAATTGCCTGCCTATACAAGTATCATTTTTTTTTTTACTGAACCACATAAAAGCTCTTTTTCAGTTAGAGGAATTAGAATATTTCCTGTTATACATGGTAAATTTTTTTTTCCCATAATGGCTTCTGACTTTATGGTGATGTTTTTTGCCTACTTTTCACCATACAGAAAGATTTAATTTCAGTATAGTCAAATTCTTCTATTATAGCTTCTGGGTTTGATGGGTTTGATGTCATGTTAGAAAGATTTTCACCTCTTCAGAGTATACAAACATTCACATATACTTTCTTCATGTAATTTTATGTTTGTCTTTTTTTGTTTAAATCTTTAATTTATCTGGAATTAATTTGATATAAACAGTGATACATGGAACTAACTTCTCAGCCAGCCTCCCAAATCACTAAGTTGATAAATTGTTTTATTAACTTTTATTTTCAAATTCAAAATAAACTTCTAAAGACTGCATCAAGTATTCTTTTAGGGACTTCCCTGGTGGCACAGTGGTTAAGAATCCGCCTGCCAGTGCAGGGGACATGGGTTCGAGCCCTGGTCCGGGAAGACCCCACATGCCAAGGAGCAACTAAGCCCATGCGCCACAACTACTGAGCCTGCGCTCTAGAGCCCGTGAGCCACAACTACTAAGCCGACAAGCCACAGCTACTGAAGCCCATGCGCTTAGAGCCTGTGCTCTGCAACAAGAGAAGCCACCACAAATCAGAACCCCATGCACCACAACAAAGATTAGCCCCCGCTTGCTACAACTAGCGAAAGCTGCACGCAGCAACGAAGACCCAACGCAGCCAAAGATAAATACATAAATAAGTTTTTAAAAAAGTATTCTTTTAATCTCTCCAACTCTGATAATAAAGGAATTCCTATGAACATCAATATATTATTATTTTTGCTTTTATTTAGAACTTTAAGATGGCAAAATCTAACTGATAACAATTTTATTCCACCATAGGTACAGGAATTCTAAATCACTAAATTAATTCATTCACAGAAATATATAAGCAAGTGTATTTAACAAATATTTTTGAATCCTTATTATACATGGCACATTGTATACTTACATGTTGAGGTTTTAATATAGCATTTAACTGAAAACTACGCTTTGAGTAAATTTTATACATTATTTATTCAAATAATTGAGAACATATTTGCTATACTGGTATCCTATATCTCATTTAAGCTCTGTATTTATCCTGATAAAAGACTGTAGTGTATGCTTTCCTACAACTTTAATAGGGTCAGGATGCAGAACATTACATAATTCAATACTAAATGACCCTAGATATGCTATCATGGATTAAAGCTTAGGTGCTAAGAATAGAATAATTATTGGGAAGGACTCAGATAAGCAACCCCTCTTTTCCTGAGGTCAGAAAAGATCTTCAGACAAGAGAAGAATGGCCTGACTAAGGGAGGCAGCCTCTGTGATGGACCTCAATGAGCCCTATAGCCTGGCATTCATACCTTTGTATAATCACTTTCCCTTGAGTGTGGACTGGATTCACTTCTAGTGAATCAAATACAATAGAATTAATGAAATGTCACTTACAAAATTATAAAAGAAAATATTGTGTCGTTTGTCATGGTGCTTTCTCATTTGCTCACTCTGAGGAATGCCACCTGCCATGTTCTGAGCTGCCTTTTGGAGATGCCCACGGCAAGGAATTGAAGGAAGCCTCTAGAGAGAGAGCCACAGAGAGCCACAGTCAATGAGGAACTGAGAACCTCGGTCCAACAACCTGTGAGGAACTGAATCCTGCCAACAACCAAGTGAGAAAGCTTGGAAGCAGATCTTCCTCAGTTGGGCCTGGAGATAAGACTGCAGCCCCAACTGACACACTGACTGCAACCTCATGAGAGACCTTAAGCCAGAGTCACTTAGCCACACCCAGATTCCTGACCTACAGATACTGTGTGATAATAAACATTCATTGTTCTAAGTGACTAAATTTTGGGGTGATATGAAGCAATAGACATCTGTATTTTTAGGAAAGTTTGTAATAGAGAATTAGATATTTTTAAAAGACTGATTTTGAGTTTTTAAGGGAGCATCTTTCAGTTTTAGATATCTAAATAAATCATCTCTTAAGAATTCTGTCTAGCTTATCTAACCTTTATAACAAAATTGGTCAACAATACTACCTCAATCAAAAATATTTATTGAGGGACTTCCCTGGTGGTCCAGTGGTTAGGAATCTGCCTTCCAATGAAGGGGATGCAGGTTCAATCCCTGGTCGGGGAACTAAGATCCTACATGCTGTGGGGCAACTAAAACCACACGCCGCGACTACTGAGCCTGCACACTCTAGAGTCCACGCACCACAACTAGAGAGCGTTCGTGCTGCAACTACTGAGCCCATGGGCTCTGGAGCCCACGTGCCACAACTAGAGAGCTCACACGCTGCCAACTACTGAGCCTGCGTGCCCTGGAGCCCGCGCGCCGCAGTGAAGAGCCCATGCGCTGCAAAAAAAAGATCCCACATGCCACAACGAAGATCCTGCGTGCTGCAACTAAGACCTGACGCAGCCAAATAAATAAATAAATAAAACATTTTTTAAAAAACAGTATTTATTGAAAGTCTATTCCGTGTTTAGCAACAGGTTAACGTGTTTGGAAATGAGCGTTTCCCTTAAAAAACTAATAATTTGGTTGGGCAAAGAACATACAGGAAACAGAATAAAATAACAATAAGGTATAATAGAGTGTAAAATGTAATAAAGGCCTTAAGTACCAAGTGATTTTGAAAAGAAATGTTCATAAAGCCTGTAGCACTTAGAAATATCCTTTGTAGGGGTAGTATCTAAAGCAGATTCAGAAAAATCAGCAGAACCTGCCAAGGCAGTGAGGGGAAAAAGCATTCTTTGAGGGAGAAAGAATGATGGGAAAAGCAAATATAAGAAACATCTTGCTATATGGGCAGTTTATAAGGAGGTTTATACATAAGATTTATGTTGCAGAGTGGTGGGAAATATGGCTGGATGGGTAAGCTTGATCAGATTATAGAAAATCATAAATAATACATCAGTAAGTTTGGCTGCTTGTGAAAGATCATAAGGGAATCTTTCTGTTTTTAAGTAGACAACTGAAGGATGAAACTGGTGCTTTAAGAAGATAACACTGATATGTAGGCTAATTTGGAGAGTAGAGGAAACAAAAGAGCTTGCAATAAATCACATTCCGAAGTACCAGTATACAGAGAGAGGAAAGCATTTCAAAGAAAGAATCCATAAGACTTTGCTATTAATGGGATATTTCAGACAAACAGAAATTAAGAAACAAAAACCTGACAGCCACATTAGGCCAAAAAAGGAAGAGAGGGTTTGGCAGTAGGTAGTAGGTAACTTATCCCAGGTGAGCATTTGGAAAAGAGAAGACACAGTCAACTGTGGGCAAAATTAACATGCTTCAACATTGACCTCCTTTTATAGTATTTATGTTCAAAAGATAAAATAAATTACCTTTTAAAAAGTCAGACAGCACCATCATCCTAACAACCATTTTCCTTACTATAATACGATGCTAGTCTCACCATCATACAAACTGTCTTGGATGGCTAAAATCATAGTGTGTATTCTAGTTTGTGTTGTGCTTTTTTACCTCATCTTCCTAACCATTTTCTGCCTTCCACCTACACTTCTTCCCCACTTAGACCTCCTAGCACTCACTAGGAGCTTTCATGTTGCTTTCTTGAGGCCAAAGCCCTCCAACAAGCCATGTCCATGTTTGACCCATGTCCATGTTTGACCCTGTTCTAATACTCCAGTAACAGAAATTTCCAAATTAAAATTCCCTCCTCCTCTAACCTTTGAAAAACCTAGGAAAACCTTTACTGGTTTCTTTACAATCTTTCTACTAGTGTAGAGAACTGGAGTAATCTCAAGAGAACAAAATCCAAATAGCTTAGAAAATTAAACAATTTGTTTTGGCAGGATTGGCTTTAAATAAAGTTTACTTTTGGTGAGGCAGACTTTTCAGAATCTCTCTTCTCACATTATTCTTGCTCACTTCTCTCCCACCTCCCATTAGGATCATATTACTTTCATGCTGTCCCTGTAGATGAGTCTCCTCGCCCAGGACTTCCAAACCTCTTTAGCTACCCTAAATCTAAATATTACTTTGTCAATTTTTCTTTTTCCCTATAATTTAAAAAATTCTCTACTCTATGTCCTGCTCTCTCAGGGATTTTTAAAATCTAACAGTTAGATAAATTTAAGATACCAAGATGCACTAATTATTTTCTTTCCAAGAAAAATACCATGTTAACATTTTCTTAGTACATTTATGCAAGCCACATTGACTGTATTGTTGACACTTCCAAATAACTTGTCCACAGTACATAATCAGTAAATATTTGCTGGATAAGAAAAAGAAAAAAAAAGGAAGAGACAAGTAGTAGGAATTTAAAATACTCTATCAAAAACACTTGAGTGGTGGAAAGGGAGAAGGGATATACTTTTGAGAATACTAGCCTTTCAGCACTTTAAAAATCATATTAGAAGGTGCCTAGATGGATAGAACACATAATTTAATCTTTCTGAGCTTTGGTTACCTCATCTGTAAAATGAAGAGATATTATAATTTATGATGCTTTTATTTCCACTCCAATCTTACCCTTTTATACTATTAGTACCTCCATTCATATGCCCTCTGCCTCTGCTCATGGGTCTCTGCCATTACAAATGCATTCTTTAGCTATGGGAACTGACAGCAAAAGAGCTCATTTTGTCTCAGAAGGTAGAATAGAAAAAGGCAAGTAGAGTGATGGTAATAACTAGCAGGCAAGAGGTTAGGTAAATGGCAGCGGTCTATGATAGCACAGACAGCAGAGCCAGGATGACATAAGAAGCTGTGGAGTGGCAGCACAGTTTAAGGTTAGCACCGTCCAACAAAAATATAATGCAAGCCACAAATGCAAGCCCATATGTAACTTTAAATTTTTAGTAGCCACATTAAAAAAAGTAAAAAGAAGTAAAATTAATTTTAATAATATCTTTTATTTAGCCCAGTATATTAAACGTCACCCCTGCTGAAACTTCCCCCCACCCCGTGGGAAAATTGTCTTCTACAAAAGCAGTCCCTGGTGCCGAAAAGTTTGGGGACCGCTGCTCTAACCCATGCATTTCAGCAGGGGCGATGTTACCGCCAAGGGGGCAAAAACTGATTCTTGGAGGGTAGGGACAAAGGTATCTTAGATATTATAATGGTTTGTGGCCTTCAAAGGGCCACAGAACATGAAGAGACATACAGTATACCTGTGGTATTAAAATTTCCTGGAGTGAGTGATTAGGACAAAGATGTCTACAAAGGCTCCTTAGGGGGGCAATACTGAAAAAAAGGTGGAGAAACACTACTCTACCCAATCTGTGCATGCTGGGAAACTTTATGGGATGATCCTGGACCCACGTCTCTTCTCTATACTTTCTCTCTTAATGATCTCATCAATTTCCACAGATTTAAATACCATTTTTATACTAACGACTCCTAAATTCCTATCTTGAATTTCAGTGTCCTCTGGAACTCATGGTCTCTCAAATCTTCTAAGTATTTTCTTTTTTTAATGTTTCCTTCATCTTCTGCCTAAATGAAATTTGGCTCTGCCTTGATGACACTGCAGCCCTCTTAAGTGATGTCTTTTCTCTCTCATGCTTCTTTACCGGTGAGCCTGAAGGTGGATCTACTTGCTCCTTAGGGTCATTCTTTCTCTCCCTCCTCCCTAAAACTCCTCAGTTTTAAAACTCATGCTATCATATAATACTACCCATTATCCACCCACCTGGTTATAGTTCTCTACCAACTTTCAGGTCAATCTGCCTCATTCCTAGCTCACTACCTCTCTATGACACAAATCCTGCCATAGTTTTTGATAATTTCAATACTCATAGAGATGACCCATCTAATACCCTGGACTTTCTGTTCCTTGCCTCTTTTCCAACAAGAATCTTATATTCCACCTTATCTCAGAAACTCATTCCCTATGATCATACAGCTTTGTTATCACCAGGCTCCAAAAATTCTTCAGCTGTATCAGGGCCTACAATCCACTAAATCCTGTCACATTTTTCTTCAACATATTCATATCCTCATTTCCTCTTTATGCAACTTAACTATTATAGCTCATCATTATAACCACTCTCTACACATACCTTCAATTTCCTAGACTCTTTCTTCAACATACTCACTTGGCAAAAACCCAGCTCTGGTTAAATCCTGCTCCTCCACTATTCAGGCCTATACTCATGCAGCTGAGTGTGACTAAAGAAATCATACTGCCAATGTTGGCTGGTCTCACTAACCCCAGTGGTAATGCCCAGGAATAATACTTCATCTCCCCATTCACCTCCAACTTGTCTAGGCAACTATTTTATACCTTCCTTCTCATCTTCAACAACTCCTCCTTCATCTTCACTCTCAGCTGATAACCTGGTTTCCCATTTCACTGAGAAAATAGAAGCACTCAAAAGACCTTCTATAAGTTACCACACCCACATCTGTCCACCTACCTGCATCTATTTTTAATACATTCTATCTTCCCTCCTATTGCTAAGGATAAAGTATCTGTACTGCCTAAGACTAATACTTCTATTTGTCTAAAATACTCTTTTCAATTCCTTTCCTTCAATTTTCTCTTTTTAAAAACAGCTTTATAGAAATGTAATTCACATACCATATAATTAACCCATTTAAAGTGTACAATTCAATGTTTTTAAAGTATATTAATAGGATTGTGAAATTATCATCATGATCTAATTTTAGAACATTTTGGTCTCCCCTTAAAGAAACTCTATACCCATTAGCAGTCAATCTCTATTTCCCCCCTATATTCCCAAGTCCTAAGCAACCACTAATCTACTTTCTGTCTCTAAATTTGCCTATTCTGGACATTTGATATAAATGGAATCATATAATAAGTGGTATTTTGTGACTTGGCTTCTTTGACTTAGCATAATGTCTTTAAGGTTTATCCATATTACAGCATGTATCAATACATTCCTTTTTATGGCTGAATAATGTTTCACTATATGGATATAACACAGTTTGTTTATCCACTCATCAGTTTATGGCTATCTGGGTTGTTTCCACTTTTAGGCTATTATTATAATGCTGCTATGAACATTCCTGTACAAGTTTTTGTGTGAACATGTATTTTTATTTCTCTTGGGTAAAGTTGTAGGATCATAGGTAATTCTATATTTAGCTTTCTAAGGAACTGACAAACTGTTTTCCACAGTAGCTTCATTATGTTACATTCCTACTGGCTATGTACAATATATAAGGGCTTCTAATTTTCCCCTGTGCCCACTCCAGTCAGGTTTTTATCCTGTGGACTCCCTGAAGTTACCAATTACCTCCTTATGGCTCAATCAATGGTCAATTTTCAGTTTTCATCCTGCGTGGCCTATTAGCAGCATTTGATTCAACTAATCTCTAACTCTTCATTGAAACTCTTCATTTAGATTCTAGGAAATTAGTCTTTGGTTTTTCTTCTATATAGTTGAGCTTCTACCCATTCTTCCTCTTCCTCAGCTTCTAATCACTGGCACATCCAAGATTCAGTCTACTGATCTCTTCCCTTCTCTATCTACATTCATATTATTTGTGACTCAGTATAACTGTCATTTATATATGTTATCTGTTCCCAAATGTGTATTTACAGGCTAGATCTGTGCTGTCCAATACAATAACTAGTAGTGACATGTGGCTACATAAATTTAAATTTAATTAATTAATAAAAATTTAATTTAAAATTAATTTAATATTCAGTTCCTCAGTCACATCAGCTATATTTTAAGATATCAAGAGCCACATGTGCCTAGTAGCTATGAAACTAGACAGCACAGATATAGAACATTTCCATTGACACAGAAAGTTTTACTGTACAGCACTGATTGAGACCTCTCCTCTAGACTCTACATTTATATATCCCACTGCCTCCCTGATATCTCCACTTGAATGCCAATAAACATCCCAAAACCAAAATCCTGATATTCCTCCCTAAATATGTTCCTTCCATTTTTTCCTGTTTCAGTTGATGTTAAGTCTGTCCTTCCAGTTGTTCAAACCAAAAATCATGGGGTAACCCTTGACTTCACTCTCACGCCACATTCAACTGATCGGCAAATTCGGTCAGCTCTATATTCAGAATCTGACCATATTTTATAATCTCCACTTCTACTACCCTGCTTGAAGCCACCACCATCTTTTGCCAGTTTTAACAGCTTGCTAACCAATCTCCCTGCTTCTGCCTTTACACTACTAAGTTCTATTTTCAACATAACAGCCAGAGAATTCTTGTTAAACTCAAAGTCAGATCCTTAGTCCTCTGTTCAAAATCCTTTAATGGCTTCCCAATCACCCACAGCAAAAGTCAAAGTTGCTATAATAGCCTAGGATACTGTACGATATGATCCCATTACCTCTAATCTCATCTCCTAATACTTCCCCTTTGCACAGTCCTTGGCAGTCATACTGGCTGTTCATCAAAAGCACTAAGCATATTTCAGCCTTTTCCATGAAATATAATTTAGAAACCACAAAGTTTAAGAATCACCAAGCTAGAGTAAAAGAGGTTTAAATAGAAATTCTATTTCCAGACATCTAGATATTGAAAGTAATCTACACTTAACTATGAGGTTCCCTAGCCAGTGAGTGGGATTAAATGACATTAATTACATAAAGAAAAAGGTCTTCGAGGGCTTCCCTGGTGGCGCAGTGGTTGAGAGTCCACCTGCCGATGCAGGGGACACGGGTTCGCGCCCCAGTCCAGGAAGATCCCACATGCGGTGGAGCGGCTAGGCCCGTGAGCCATGGCCACTGAGCCTGCGCGTCCGGAGCCTGTGCTCCGCAACGGGAGAGGCCACAACAGTGAGAGGCCCGCGTACTGCAAAAAAAAAAAAAAGAAAGAAAAAGGTCTTCCAAAAGCTCTAATCTCGATTACTTCACTAAACCTACACCTCACAAAAAAAAAAATCAGTTACCTAGTTGTCTGGAATGGCATAAATAAACTAATCAGCTAATAAAATTTTTTTAAATAAAAATTTAATTACTAAACAACTGTAAGAATATGGATTAAGATTTCCGATTTGGTAATAGTATAAATATATAAATTCTTATTTGCTAAATTGTAAAAGACCGCAGGGTGATATACAACAACCTACTCTGTAAACAAGTTCTACTCAATGCAACTGGTCTGCAAACTGTGTACTATGGTCTGTTTTGAAATAAGAATCTTGCATAAGAATGCAATTCAATACACTGCTTCCTTCATCAAGAAAAATTGGCCATCAAAAAATTTCACATGGACTAAAATGTTTTACACTCTAGTATAAGCCTCTATTTCATTGCAGACCGGTAACTAACATTTTATAGACTGACAGAGGTCCATGAATCATATTTTGGGTAGCACTGCTCTAAATCACCTCCTGGGTTTTAATTCAAGTCTACTCAATATTTTAAAACACTACCTACATTCAATGTTAGAGTTTTTGTGCCATTTCCCACTCTGTAGTTTATTGGAATTAATATGTACCTTGTTTTCTAGATGTCACTAGTCTATTTATATTAAAGAATTTTAATGCTGGTCAGAAAGAAGGCATCCAATAACAGAAACATACTGATAAAATTTTTTAATTAAGAGATTAAAAATTATAACTTAAAAATAGCCTCAAAAAGGTGAAATTTGGTAATATATTAGCTTTGAAAACTTTGGTTTATTTTGAAAGAGATATAAAAATCATTCACTTTTCAACACTAACCTAAATATTCCATCAGCTGTTCAGCAGTTATGATTTCCATCATCGGTGGAAGTTTCACCTGAAAAACAAAGTATTTTTCTATAAAATCAAATGTTTTAGATAATTAAAGTGTTTCTTCAGTCAGAAACACAAGTATGTATGTGTATTATATGTATCTACTATAGGTATACAACACTCACATTTAAAAATCTTTGTAACTAATCTTTAATACAACAAAGCCAATCCTATCACCATAAAATTTACAGGGTGATACAAGATCTCAGAGAGTCAATGAGAAATCTATTTTCAAAGCCAAGTGCTATGCCTTTCGTCACCCATCCTGATTGTCATTATGTACCTGCAGCAGTGTCCTGCATGATAGAAAATACAGTTTAAGGGCAGGAAGAGGCACCGAACATGTTTTGACAGGTCACCCATGCAGCAGTTTTACTGAAGACAGGCTTAACACAGGTCAGTATTCCATTACTTCAGTCTACCTGGGCCATTTTTTTTTGTTGAGTAGCTAAAATGAATACAGTATAAAGGATGGTCATAAACTGAAGGATTCATACTATATGAGTCAACCTGTAAAATTTAAAAACAGGCAAAATTAAACTTTACTGTTTAGAGCTGTATATGTATAAAGAAAAGAAAATGGGTACTATAAAAATTAGGACTGTGGTTAACCCTAGGGATAAGAGAAGGAATTATAGTCGTAACAGGACACGTAAGAGGCCTCTGGGGTGCTGGCAATGCTCTATATCTTGACTTGCATGGTAGTTCCACTGTTTGCTTTATGATAACTTGTTAAACTGGACATCTCTGTTTTATGTACTTTTCTGTATGCGCTATATGTCACAATAAAAAGGTTAAAAGTAGATATATACGTTATAGTCATATTTAAGTTTCAAAAGTCATGTCAGCTGCAACACAGTCTAAATGAATTTTTCAAATGAATTATCAGATGATTTACACAGATATTACAGCCAATGATTGTAAATATTTTAGATGACTTATTGAAAAGCATACTCCTTGGTATATTCATGGAAGAAAAATAAGTACTGTAAGATGCAAACTCGAACAAAATAATTAACATAGCAATGACAGAACAGCAGCATAATTAAAAATTCCTCAGGAATTACTATTTCAGGATCTTTTAAATCAGCAATTTCTCCAACAACAAGTATTGAAGGTGCTCTGGATCTTTATGTTACCAAATGTAGTAACAGTATGTCACAATTTTTTGTTTTAATCAATGAATAAAGTAAGTGCTAAAAAAGATCCCTGTAAAACAGAACAGTTTTAGACCCTCTGAAAGCATACATGACAGTTGGTACTTATGAGTTAGTCATCCAGTGGCTTTATCACTCAGTGAAAACCAAGAGTTGCCATGGAGGTTTTGATCATTACTTGTTTCTAAATTATTCTTATTTTCTAGGACACTTTTTAAAATTGTAATAGACTTTTTTTTTTTTTTTTTTTGGCTGCGCCGCATGGCATGCGGGATCTCAGTTCCCCGACCAGGGATAGAATCCATGCCCCCTGCAGTGGAAGCACAGTCTTAACAACTGGACCACCAGGGAAGTCCCAGAAATTGTAATAGACATTTTTTTTGGAGCAGTTTTAGGTTTACAGAAAAATTCAGCAGGAAGTACAGAGAGTTCCCATAAAGAGCATATTTTTCAAATTGAAACTCATTGGCAAATTATAGTCCCCTGCTTGTTTTTCTAAATAAAGTTGTATTGGGTGTCACTCTCATTTGTTTATGTACTGTCTTTGGCTGCTTTTGCCCTATAATAACAGAGCTGAATCTGCAACAGAGACGATATGGCCCACAAAGCCTAAAATATTTACTATCTGGTCCTTTACAGGAAAAGTATGTTGATCCCTGCTTTAGATGATCTTAACTGCTTTTAGATAATATTTTATCAAGGTGTTTCAATACCACTTTGAAGGTCTGATATTTAAACCAGTAGTTTATATACACTGTGAATATTTACATTCTGAATAACTGTCAGACCACTCTGAAAGTCCAGTTTTCACCTAACAATGCTTCTTAAATGAGACCTATATATTCTTTTATTCCAGACAAATTCAGTGCAGAAATATATTCACCAGAAAATCCCATAAACAAATAGCTTATCCTCTTTTGGTCAATGTAGTAATCCCACTATAAAACTGTCAATAAGAAACCAAGGCACTAACAAGTGTATGTATTTGGGAAATACATTCTACAATCCTAGATTTCTACAAATAGATGATTTCAGGGTTTAGTCTTGAAATTTCCAAATAATAACAACTGCCTATCATGTCTTGCTTCAAACATTTGAAATAGGAAATGACAACCTTTATAGAGATTTTAGAAGTGGGACAACAAATACACAAATATTTTAACTATTCCCAAGCATACTGAGCGGTATATTCATTTCCCGAATCTTAGCCAACAAAATATTATGGATGTTCACTAAAGCTAGGGACAAAAGAGTATAATAGTGAAGAAATGTCTGCCTCCCTCCCACTAATACTTTGGAGCCATCAACAGATCTTAATTTTTTTTAACCACAAAATGATCTTCCTGAATGCTTGCTTCTCTTTTTGCTTCCCTCTACCACCATCACCACAAAAGCAAATGCTGAAGATTTTGTTAATGATCGTAAGACTTTCTTTCCTTTGTCTCTTTAGAGTCTATTAAAGAAAAAACAGGTTATGGGAAAGTTAGCTAAGGATACAGAATTTTAAATTGTGGCATTCTGTCTGAATCTCTAAATTTTAAATCTTATGATGAAAAGCAGACAAACAAATGAAGTATGACCTAGGTTCTCAGATGGTCCTCTTTTAGTAATAATCTATAACATATTGTTTACAAGTAAATTAATGTATTCAAGGACATCTGGAAGGTACTCTAAGTAGTTTAAATATTCTTCCTAAAATTTGACCAAAACTTCTCAGTACATATTCACACACAGTTTCAAATTAATAGAGTCCAAATAAAATGAAGCTTTTATTATCTAGGAAAATAAATTATGTCCTATCCTATAAATATTTTATTATTCTAACTAGATTTCTATTAAAATATTTAAATAAAATATTTAATACTAAACACTTAAATTAACAAAAGAATATTTAAATTAACAAAAGAAAATAGCTACTACAACTCTATATATTCAACTATAGGATAAAACATCATTAATCCAGCCCAATTATTCTGTAATTCTTAGTCATTCGAAGAGTGAAGTGTACTTGAGAATAGACTCAAGAGAGACCAAAAATAAAAATAACAAAACCTGCTTAAAGTGTTAATATCCTGAACAGAAATGTAAAACATCTCAAAAGTGATATGCCAAGATTTTGATGCCTATAATTATGATATAGGGGAGAGGTGGGAAAAAAATGCAGGGGACCCAGTAATAACAAAGAAATAAGGAACACTCTATATAGCTAATGGTAAGTATGAAAATGACCAGCCAAAGAACATTGTTAAATGTTTAATTAGAATACCAATTAATAAGTACTCAAGAAATACAGTTTGGGGCTTCCCTGGTGGCGCAGTGGTTAAGAATCCGCCTGCCAATGCAGGGAACACGGGTTCGAGCCCTGGTCCGGGAAGATCCCACATGCTGCGGAGCAACTAAGCCCGTGTGCCACAACTACTGAGCCTGTGCTCTGGAGCCCGCGTGTCACAACTACTGAAGACAGCACACCCTAGAGCCCGTGCTCTGCAACAATCAATCAATGTGATACACCACATTAACAAACTGACAAAAAATCATATGATCATCTCAATAGATGAAAAAAAAGCTTTTGATAAAATTCAACATCGATTTATGATAAAAACTCTCAACAAAGTGGGTATAGAGGAAACATACCTCACCATAATAGAGACCATTTATGACAGGGCCACAGCTAACATCATACTCAATGGTGAAAAGCATTTCACCATTTCCTCTCAGATCAGGAACAAGACAAGGATGCTCAACCATTTTTTTTTTTTTTTTTTGGCCATCCAGTGTGGCTTGTAGGATCTTAGTTTCCGGACCAGGGATTGAACCTGTGCCCCCTGCAGTGGAAGTGCGGATTCCTAACCCCTGGACCACCAGGAAATTCCCATTACCACTTTTAATCAACATAGTATTGGAAGTCCTAACCACAGCAACCAGAGAAGAAAAAGAAATTAAAGGAATCCAAACTGGAAAAGAAGTAAAACTGTCACTGTTTGCAGATGACATGCTATACATAGAAAATCCTAAAGACACCACCAAAAAGCTACCAGAACTCATCAATGAATTTGGTAAAACTGCAAGATACAAAATTAATATACAGACTTCTAAAAACAGCAACACTTTCTTTCAATGAAATCTTATATAAAACGTTATCTGAAATATATGTATATATATATATGTGTGTGCGTGTGTATTTTTTTTTGGCTGTGCTGCACAGCATGTGGGATCTTAGTTCCCCAGCCAGGGATCAAACCCGTGCCCCCTGCACTGGAAGCACAGAGTCTTAACCACTGGACCTCCAAGGAAGTCCCGTGAAATATATTTTAAATGAAGAACTGACAGAACTTTGTGACCAGTGAAAAGTGAAGGATGATGGGAAAAGAAAAACTGAAGTTGACTCTAAGGCTCAGGGAACTCTAAAACTTAAGATCCATATATTTAATAAAAATAAGACATTTGGTAAGGGAAGGTAAGTTTGTAGAAGAAAATGATGTCTGCTTCATAAGTGTGAAATTTAGTTTGACATTCAAACAGAAAGTTGAGCTGGAACTCAGGAGACAAAATTTTTTTTTTTTAATATTTAGTTAGTTGCACCAGGTGGGCTCGTTAGTTGCGGCTCGCATGCTCCTTAGTTGCAGCATGCAGGCTTCTTAGTTGTGGCATGCATGTGGGATCTAGTTCCCTGACCAGAGATCGAACCTGGGCCTCCTGCATTGGGAGCATGGAGTCTTAACCACTGTGCCATGCAGGGAAGTCCCAGGAGACAAATATTTTTAATTTGTCCGTGAATTATTTGATTCCTGTGCTGTAGTCTGTTTTTGCATTACTTATGGTAAAAAGGATCACTAAATCATACAATTTCTTGGGAATTCCCTGGTGGTCCAATGGTTAGGGCTCTGCACTTCCACTGCAGGGGGTGCGGGTTCAATCCCTGGTTGGGGAACTAAGATCCTGCAAGCAGCACAGCACGTCCAAAAAAAAAAATTTCTTCTCAGTTCAAGTTTCACTGATTTTGAATATGTGGCAAATCATATAGTATTCGTAATTTTTTTAAGTTGAAATTGTGAAGAAATTATAATATAAGTATTATTAATGGGAATCAAAGAGACGAAATGCAGCTTTTTTCAAAATAAGGGCTAAAAAACTTAAGGATCCTTTCAACATGCCTTTAATTCTGGCTCCAGCAAATAAACATGTATTATAAGCTATTATACATCATGCTTTATATTCTAATTTCTTAGAGGTAATATTCATTTATTATTAAGAATAATTACTGTACTTAAAAATACTAAAAATCTAACTGACTTTCTACATGCCATCAGTATTTCAAATCAGGAAAATTTAGTAAGAGACAACTTTCAACTTCGGCCAATTTGAAACACCTTTACCCTCAATGTTTATCAGAACTTAGACCCCATTCTCAGAGTAATATCGAGGCCTATTTAAAACTATTTAAAACCATCAGAAACTGCAGATATATTCACATGTATTAGATTTTCAAGAATGTCCTATTTTATATGCAATTCAAAGGTTTTAGAACAATGAAGAATGTTTTTCCAGTGAAATTTTCCCAGTAAAAGATGTATAATAAAAGAAGACATCTTGGCGCTTCCCTGGTGGTGCAGTGGTTAAGAATCCGCCTGCCAATGCAGGGGACACGGGTTCCAGCCCTGGTCTGGGAAGATCCCACATGCTGTGGAGCAACTAAACCCATGCGCCACAACTAAGCTTGCGCTCTAGAGCCAGCAAGTCACAACTACTGAAGCCAGTGTGCCTAGAGCCCATGCTCTGCAACAAGAGAAGCCACCACAACAAGAAGCCCACGCACCACAACGAGGAGTAGCCCCCGCTCACCACAACTAGAGAAAGCCCGCGTGCAGCAGCGAAGACCCAAGGCAGCCAAAAATAAATAACTAAGTTTATAAAAATAAATAAATATAAATAAATACAACTTTTTTTAAAAAAGGCATATTTAGTTCAAATTTCACTGGACTTATATTTAAGCAGCTCAGCAAGCTTACCATGCTGAAAATATACCCAAAGAAAAAGTGACAGTGAAACATTTATATTAATTGCTTGAAAGACAGATGAGAATAAGATAAGACAAAAGAACAGTTAAAAGGCTACTAAAGTAGTCCAGAAGAGAGATGAAAGTGGCCTGAACTAGGGTAGTGGCAGGAGAGAGAAAACTTAACTACTGAAAATATCAAAGAAAATACTTAATAAACTTTGATGGTAAAGGCAAGCTCGTTCACCACAGAACTCAAGAAAGGCTCTGAAATTGGAAGTGTCAGATAATTGAGAGGACATGGGATAAAACACAGGGAGCTAAAAACAGAAGGAATCTGTACAAAGAACAGATCCCCAGGATTTGTTCTAAGGAATCGTGAAGTCTATTTCTGCTTCTCTGACTTTATCACTAGCTCTTCTTCCACCCTGGTTTGTCCCAGGCCTATTGTCCACCAGGCTTACTGTTACCTTGAATTTCAACTTTCCAACCAAATATCTGAAGTAAGAGCTCAGGTTCTGAAGTGGGTATAAACTTACCTTGGGTAAGTTATTTACATTTTATGCACCTCAATTTTCTATGTATGTAAAATAGGAACAATATCTACACAAGGATTTCCTGATGTGGTCGAGAAAATTAAAAGAGAAATTGCATAGGGGCTTCCCTGGTGGCGCAGTGGTTGAGAGTCCGCCTGCCGATGCAGGGGACATGGGTTCGTGCCCTGGTCCGGGAGGATCCCACATGCCGCGGAGCGGCTAAGCCCGTGAGCCATGGCTGCTGAACCTGCAAGTCCGGAGCCTGTGCTCCGCAATGGGAAAGGCCACAACGGTGAGAGGCCCGCGTACCACAAAAAAAAAAAAAAAGAGAAATTGCATATAATACATGTAGAATACTTAGCATAGTATCTGGACATAAAAATAATTGAGTACTTACTGTTATTATTCAAAGCCCTAGGATTACTGATACCACCTGTGCTCAAATGTCCTTCACCTGGGACTTAACAGCGACAAGGATGGAAGGAGAATGGGAAGGTTTTCCACTGAAGGACTACTCATAGCAAAGGGAGAGGAGAAAATGAGGACATCACTAATAGGACAACTAACACAGGGAGTATTCATAATCTCATCTGCCCATATCCACTTTATCTGACAAACCCAGAGATATTACACCAATCCTAATTCTTAGGAGAGACTGGAAATGAAAGCCTCGGAAGTGTTGCTTGCACCTTTTGTGTAAACAAAACTCTACCACTGTGTGAAGTTTTTAATCTCTTCTTACAGGATCTATATTAAAAAACAAACAGGGTGGGCACAGGCTAAGATGGAATCTTCAGCTCACCATCTGTTTTTCCATTTTTATAAGTAATACACTTGGAAATCCTCAAAAGAGCTTTGTGCCTACTTTAGGAAAAGGGGAATATGAGAAAATTTGTGCAATTGCAATATTCCTATGAGTCAGGAAGTAAAAAAAGAAGGTAAAACCTAGTCAAAAGTAAGAAGAGGTATCTGTGAAAAGGTATGAGAAAAGAAAGTCATCAAGGAGGGAGGGAGAATTAGAGCAAAAGCTTTCTGGTAAGAAGCTCACCCTCTGCAGGTGATAATGAGACAGAGGATATGTCCGCTGGAACTTCACTGAATTTTCTGCTAATGGCCTTTTGCTCATTTTGCTCTTGGGTCACTCATCTTTTTCTTTCTAATTTATAAGGGCTCTCTGTAAATTAAGAAATTAGCCCTTAGACACATACAGTAATCTAGCAGATAATTCCCTTAGTTTGTAGTGTGTGTTTTGACTTGACTTAGTTCCTGGTGAAGTTTTTTTGGGGAAGGTGTATCTTTTTGTCCTTTTTCTTTTTTTTAACCTTAAGTTTTTTGTTTTTTACTGAATCAAATGTATCAATTTTTATTTTATATTGATAGTTTCTAGGTTTAATGTCTGGAACAACAAGCCTAAGGTAAACAAACTTGCTTAAGAATCCTGCTGTTCCTCCCTTGATGTGGAGTAGGAGATAGTCTCAGCACCTGCTAAGCAAAGAAAGAAGAGGAAGAATTTCCCACCCAAAGGATTAGGGAGGAGAGGGGATGTGCTTCCAGCATCTTAAATCAGAATAGTGCATTCAGTCTTCCACTAAAATGCTACATAATAATTAGATACATAATGATTAGATATTACAATGCTATATGTCTTCTATTATAATGTACAGTATAAGTTATATATATATGTGTATATATATATATATTTTTTTGAGTATGTGGGCCTTAGAACCTATATTCTTTCTATAAGAAAACAAAAGTGTGACAAAGCAGGGACTCCCTCTATTATTAAAGTAATACCTTCATAAACATAAAAATATTAAGGCAGAAGCTTTTAAAAATGTTTCATAATGCAAAATTTGAATCATATGGAAAAGCCAAAAAGTAACAGCATAATGAACTTCCAAGTACCCATCACTCTGCTTCAGTATTTATAACATAGGCCAATAACATCAGAAAGTAAATTTTATATTTTATATATCTTCTGACTTGATTTTTATAAACACAACTGATTAATTGGGCCACAGCCCTCAAATAAAAAATGGCATTATTTTATGAAAGATTAAAGAAAAACTATTAAAAAAACACCAAAAAAAAAAGTCTAAAATAAAGAAGCAAAATGAAAATGTATTCTAAGACTTCAATTTGGGTCAATTTACCTGGTGTCGGCTAAAGAGAATTAGAAATTTGAGCTTGAATTAAATTTAATGAACAGATTTCCTTCTTTCTTGATTTGTTGGATTATCACAGCTCAACTATTTTACAGATGAGTGATGATCACCTACTTTCCATCAGTCCTAAACCAACTTTTCATTAAAACTCCAACATTTCCAACTCAGTACTTACCATGTTTGATCATTTTAACTGTCATCTCTCACCCAGAATCATCATGGCACTTACTTCCTTTGAATCACTCAAATCTTCCTAATGTATTCAGTTTATTGATTTTTTTGTTTTTTTAGTTCCTCAACCAGGGACCGAACCCGTGCCCCCTGCAGTGGAAGCGCAGAGCCTTAACCACTGGACTGCTAGGAAATTCCTTACTGATTTTTCTCATTACTTCATTCTCCCCCAAAAAAGATGATCAACTGTTTTACTTTCAATTCTTAATTCCATTGACTCTCCATGAATCAACCCTTGAAAAGCCCAATACATGATAATCCTAACCAGACATTCTTCCTGCTCCTATTTCCAGAGATGAGAGAACTATTTTGGGGAGGGTGGAAGCAAAATTGACATACTAGAAGTTTTAAAAGAATACCCCAATTTATCCATGGCCACTGAGTACTTTCTGCTTATGCCTCAAATTCCTAGGCATAATCTTCAATGAGATGAGAACTTCTTTAAAACACAACATAATTTTCTCACAAAATTCACCCTTCGATGCTTTACAACTTCTCTCCTTAATTACTGGCAAGTTCAATAGCTATTACTGATGAGATCATCTGTTATTCTGCCAAAATGGAGAATGAGTCCTCAATTTTCATGTCTCTCTATCTTAACATGACCTTGTCTTTGTATCTTCCTTCCATTACTTCAGAAAAAAAGATTGTTGTTGTTTTCCTCTGAAGAGAATTTTACCACCTATTCTGAGGACTCCATGTTATCCTGACTTTTTAGCGACCTTGTTCTCATATCTGTCCTTTTTGGCAAAATCTTTCCTACTCCACCAGTTCCTTGATGCTGCTGCATTTAACAATGATAACTGACCTTTTTTTTTTTTTTAAATTAGAGTCTCTCTCCCACACTACTATCATGACTTTGTCCTATCTCTAGTTCTCATTTACATCTCAAACTGTGCCTATACTGATTTCTTTTACACTCTCTCATCTTTACTGCTTAGCATTCCCTTCTCCCCAGCAACTTTATTCCTCTGTTTTCCTCTTTATTCCTCTGTTTTCTCTATGTCTACTGGAGAACTGGATGGAAGAGGGAGCGAGAAAATAGAGGGAGGATGTTTATAATGGCAATTTGCAGTTCCTCACATATACTGGGATGACAAATAGTTGAGAACTATTCACCACTCTCTTTGGAGAATTCATGTATTCTCACTGATACCATACTTATATCTATGCAATAATTCTCCAGTTCAATTTTTCTCATAATTTTTACGTCTTTCCTGAGGCCCATTCTATGTTTCTGGAGGCATAATGAACATTTATATTTTTATGTCCCACTAACAGACAATTCCAACCTGACACAGCCAAACTCTGACATCAACTTTCCCATCTAAAACACATTCTCTACCTTTTGAATGATCCAACCAATCCTTATTACCCAATTAGAAAAAGTGTCACATCCTTCATTTCCTATATCCAGATAGCAATCAATTCATCATTTAGGCTGTGACATTATCCTCAACAGAGAGAAGGGGCAGAGAATTTCCCATCCAAAAGAGCTATCCTCATCAATTCTTCCTGCTACACTCACTACAATCTCACCTCCAGTCAAATCTCAAATGAAAAGACCCCTTTCTTTATGTCATTCCTCTATCCAGTAATTTATAGTAGCTTCCTATTATCAGCTGTATATAAAGTCTAAACATGTCTAATGATGGGTCCTCTGAAATCTGACAACTACCTTCATACCCTATTTACTATTTTTCTCTACTACGGCATTTCTCAAACTTTTTGGTCTCAAGACCCTCTTCAGTCATAAAAATTATTTAGGATCACAAAGAGCTCTTGTTTAAGTGGATTATATCTATCAAGATTTACCATACTAGAAATAAAAATTGAGAAAAATTTTAAACACAAGAATGCACGAGCACAGATTCTGTTAACTGTCAGAGCAATTATGTCATCACACATCATACAGCCTGAAAAACTCTACTGACACTGAGAGAATGAGAGCGAAAAAGGCAAAAAAAAACTGAGTACTATTATGAACAGTACTGACCTCAGAAGCCCTGGCTCACTTTGAGAACACTGCTCTATCCAAACTTGCTTCTCTTAATCGATCTCCCCATCAATCACTGATGATTACTGATGAGTAGTTTTTGTGTGCATCAATAGCCTTGAGGCAGAAAAAAGGCTAAGAGCCAAAGATTTATAAAACAATCTCGAAGTACCTTAGCATGCCTGCTCATTCAGAGTCTAACCCACCTATCAATTTTATTTCCTGCTACTGCCATTTCCTTCTCCTCCTCCACTGCACTCCAAGCAAGGTTGGAGTCTCCAAATAGAAAATACCTTTTTCTGCTTCAGCATCTTTGAACACACTATTCCCTCTGCCTCGAAGGAACTTCTCTTACTCATCCATCAGACCCAGTACACAGGTTACCTCTTCTGTGAAGCTTTCCCTTGACATGTTCCACTCCCAATTACACTTTTCTCTGTAATTCCATAGCATATTTAGAACTTCTACATTGCAATGTGGTTATTGTTTATATGTCTGTCTCCCCATTACCAATGAGCTACATGAGGGCACACATGCATCTTACTCATCTCTGTATTTCTAGTACCTCACATATAGTGGGAACGCAAATGTATGCTGTCTTTCAAAGACCAATTCAATGCTCATCTATCCCCAAATATTTGAGACCATGGTACTTGCTCTTTCCTCTGAACTTCTGCAGTACTATGTAGAAACTAGGAAGTGAGAAAAGCCTATAGGAATCTGTTACTCCTTCTGACAGAAAGGCTGGGGACTTTGGCTCATAGGATGAAATTTAACTCCCTAGTCTGACATTCAAGGGCTTTCATCAAGGGGCTCTTCACCTTTTCAATCTTATTTTCTATTATCCTGCAATATGAACTTACCACTCCTGTCATCCAAAACATACACACACACACACACACACACATTATCCATTTTATTTTCATCCCTTCCCTCTCCCAGGAATTCCATTTATACCCTTCCCTCTCCCAGGAATTCCATTTTCCTGTTATTTTAAATCCTACTTTTCCTTAAAAGCTTCCTTCAAGATCTAAAAATTCCATGAAGCTCTCTGGGACTATGCCAGACCAAAGGAAAACTTCCCCTTTGGGGATGTCTAATGCATTTCAATCTGCTTCCTATAACCTAGCATTTATAGTGTATTGTCTTGCATTGTTCTTTAGTAATTTCAAGTAAGTCGATGCTGCAACTCCAAATAGCTCAACAGCTCTTCAAGAGCAGGCAGTTTTCACTCAACACATTTGAGTGCCATTATGTACTAGATACTGGTAAGATATAATCTTATTTCTTTTGCATTAGCCCTTGCTAGAAAGGAAGATGAAGGGACTTAATAAACACTATTTCCTTTACTTGATTTTCTTCCTAACTAGTCACAATAATCCAGATTATTTTTTTCTAGGGAACATTTTATCTATAGATACAATTCTCAATTTAAAAGTAAAATATGTACTCTAAGATGCATGTTCTCAGCACTCTAAAACTGCAAGCTTAAATAAGACACTTCATTTACAGGTCCCCAATATATTGAGTCCTCAATATACTTCCTTTTGAAGGGCCCTTCCCTCTTTTGCTCCTTTAACTTGAATATATCTTTTCTTATTTTAGTTGTTATAATTTTAGCTCCCTTAACACATTCTGATGTGTGGTTACTGGTAATAATGCCAGACTCTTTAAGTAGAGTCAAAAAAATGAGGCAAGTAAAAATCATGCATAAAATAAAAACAATCTTTGAAAACCAAGAAGTTATGGTAATTAGGTCTCAGGCCACTGCTTTTCCTTAAATGGAATTTGTCTAAGGGGCCACATCTTCCCCAGCACCATGTCCTTAAGTATCCACACCCAAATGGAGCAAGCAGGAGTTGGAAAATAGACTAAACGTAACCATCAAACTTGCTCCCTGATATCACGGATTGATGGTAACTTCTGAAGATGACCTTCCCCATTTCTTCACTCTTTTGCATATGTGATAAAGTCAGTAAGAAGGAATAACACAGAAAAATATAGGTTAAAAAAAACAAATCAAAGGGTTTAGGATGCTCCTAGTCCCGGCTGTTTCCAAGTATATCAGCCATAGCTGAATGCTGAACGTTCATCACTAAACACTGCAAGAGAGACCTGAGGTTGCCGGCAATTCTTTCTGACATACATATGAGAACACTCTTCCAACAAGAGAGTCTCAGAACGAGTTTCATGTAAGAAGAAAAAGGGACGGATTGATGAATGAGGGAAAAAAAGGAAGAAGCCATCAGCTGACAGGCAGCAGCTCCCTCGCCCCGTGTTCCCCCTCCCCGAAAGCTGTAGGAAATAGAAAGCTGCGGAGTGTACCTTCCAGGCCAGAAGCAAAACATTGAGGATGGCCAGTAAAGGGCAGGGGCCATTCTCATTCTGCGTGATGATGGGTGTGTTCTCTTCCTTCCACTGGATCCACTTGATATGATAAACAGATTGTCCCGGGAAGCGTTCCTTGGAGGCCGCCAGCACCTGGGCTGCCTCCGCCTCCTCCTGCTCCTCCTCTCGGCACAGAGGCACAGCCCGGGGCAACACCGCCGCTCCCTCCTCCTCCTCGGGGACCCTGTTCTCAGCTCCTTCCTCACTATTGAACTCGGAGCTACTCGGGAAAGAATGCAGGTTAGAGAACGACTCCAGGGAGTCCAGGCTCGGCGATTCCCCGGGAGGGCTCGGGTCGCTGCAACTGCTGCTGAGGCCGCCGCCGCTCCTGGGTTCCTCGAAGCCCGCGGCCGCCGACTCTGCCCGGCAGGTGCCGGCTTGATCCGCGAGGGCGCCCGCCTCTCCGGCCGGAACCAACTCATGGTCGGCTCCGGCCTCAGCTGCCTCCGGGGAGGCGGTCACCTTGTGCTGCCCTGTCAGAGGCGCCTTCTGGGCAGCAGGACTCTCCAAATCGCTCCCCTTCAAGTCCAAGTCCGGGAGGGAGCTGCAGGGTACGAGAACCCGAGGCGAGCCGGCGGGAGAAGCCGAGTCCGAGAGGCTCCTCCCGGCGGCTGCCGCCCCCTGCCCCTTCCCGCCGCTGCTCTCCGCCGCCCATACTCCAGGACCATCCCCAGCGGCGAGCCTGGTCTCCTGTCGCCCTTCCTGCGGAGAACCTGTCCCTGGCGCCGGCCCGGCGGCCACTCCGTGTTCTAGCGGCTGCAGGCTCTCAGGGCCGCTCTCCATACCCAGCCGCCCGCCCCTCGCTCTAAAGAGACCGCGGTGGGTTCTCCTCAGACAGCGCCTCAGACGCCATGACAGCGGCACTGGCAGCTACAGCGCCCTTGCGCGGCCTGGGCCAGGCACGTCACGGAGGAGGGCACCGGGAGCGAGCGCGCGCGCCGCCGCGCTGTCCGTGGGCCCGGGGCATTCCTGCGCGCCGCTGAGGGAGGGCGAAACTCGCAGCGGCCGCCTATGCGGCCCCGCCCCTCCCGCGCGCCCGCGCGCTCTTGCGCGGGGCGTGGAGGGCGAGGCTAGGAGGGTGTGGCCAGGAGGAAAACATCCTCTCATTTTGTGGCCGGAAGTTGGACTTCGGAGCTGCTCGACCGCGCGCGGCTTCTTTGAAGGCCAGCTGGGAGGCGGTCAGCTACATGTGACCCTTCAGAACTGGGTCGAGTGTGGTTCAACCTTGGACTGAGGGATGGGGAGGTGGCAGTGGTTGTAGTATTTGGAAAAGAGCTCATCCCTGAAGAGCTCCGGAGATTTGTTTACCCAGCTTGTAATATGGAAAATGGAAGGAATTTCATACGAGATATAGATTTAAAGACTGAGATCCACTCGAGGTGTTTGGATTACTGCACTGCACAATTTCCAGTCTCCCTCGGTTTTGGCTGAGAAACACCGTGCTCCTCACCAGCTACTGGTGAAAACGTTCGCCCTACATGAGGCATCAGTGCGGTTGTGGATATTGGCCTGCGCGGCAAAAAAAAGTGGGTAATTTGGGCCAATCATAATAAATTAGCTTGTGCTTGCATTAGCCAAGTCTTTGCTGTTTTGTTGACTTGGCCTCATTTTGCATGGAGTGGGAAGTGCCTGTTCCTGGAAAAGTGACTTTTCTATTGAGAATCTACTCCTCTTAAGGCCATTCAGTTTTAAGAGAGGGCAGACAGAGTAGGCTGTAAGTTTTGTTGGTGACAAAAGGGGATTTGGGTGCTAGTCTAACCCACTGCGATCTGTTCCCGACAAGGACTTTTTTTTTTTTTTCTTTCCATATTTTCTAGGTTCTGGGGATCCAAAACTTGACAAGATGGGTCTTCCTTCGTAGTCAGATATATAAATTCCTGATACCTAATAGAATGTGGTCTTTTTGTATCTCTTTTGATTAGGGAAGATAGACGAAATTAGTAAGCAGTGTTGCATTCACTCATTTAACATATTTCAATACCCATTATATTGCTGGATACTATGTTTGGCACTGGGGATGCCATGGTGAGTAAGAGGAAGGGCTCATATCTTGCGGTTTACTGTCTAGAGGTTTTTTCTTATTGCTACATTTTAAATATTTGCTTGGGCAGTACAATTTCCTGACAATGTAGGAAAAAGGTGCAACACTGTAAAAAGGTGGAATGCCTTTCCTTCCACCTTTTTACAGTGACACAATGTTATGATATTTAGCCAACTCTTGGCAAGGAGGAAAATTAGAAGAGATAATAGAAAGCTTGTTCAAAATATTGAGTTTAGGTCTCCATGTCAATCTGTAAACAATAAATACTATTGTTCCAATTAGAATTTTTCCCTGAAAAATAATTGCAAATGTTAACAGATTTAGATATATGTTGCTAGATTAAGCACTTTACAGTATTTAAGATCATTAAGTACAAGTGAGAATATTATAGATTTCAGGAAATTCAGAACTTAGCAAGGTGCCTTGACTATAAAAAAGAAATTTGTAAAGGTGTATTACATGAAAAAAAATTGAATGACTGAATCATTTATAGGCCAGAAACCATAGAAGAGCTAAAAATCATGAAACAAGCATCTCAAATAATGACCTTTCACCATTTTTCAAAGATGCTACTTAGATAAGCCTTCTTGCTCTGGTAGTTTTTATTAGTATATGTTTCAAATGTTCACATGCATAATTTAATAACTTATTTATAACAAAGAAACAGAACCAGTTTTTCTTTTCATATGTTGTCAGCAATTATGTAAGTCAAGCTGACCAAATATATGTATTTAAGTTTGTGAAAATGAACATAGTATTTTTCTAAGGGAGGTGGGGAGTGGCATTTAGGAACAAATGTCAGAAGATAATAAACTGGAAAATGTTTCATTCTTTTTTGCTTATTTGCATCTTTAGTTAATTGTGAGATAAAATATACCATTTTAAAATAAGCTGGTTACTATCCAAAATTCTTAAATTATTTGTCAGAGTTACAGATGTAATAGTGTTAAAAGTTAAAAGAGTTACAGATGTAATAGTGTTAAAAGTCAAATAGTTTCTGTACAAACAAAGCAGTTCTCTGCCCTATGCCTCCACAATGAAGCAGTCCCATTCAACTCCTAGATATTTTTAGCTCCTTATCTCCATATTCCTGAGTAACATGATTCCACTCTGATTTCTTCGTTTAAAAATTGTAGATATTGTTTATCGATTTATTCCCATGAAAGATGGGGATTTGGTTCTTTTCTCTCACACCATTCTTCCTTCTCTTGCTCCAACCTCCCAATTATTTCAAATTTTTGATCAAAGCACTCAAAATTTAAAGCACTAGAGTTATATATATGTTATTCACCACTAAATCAGGTATTTTACTGCGACTGTGATTACTTTTTTTGTTAAAGTTTTGTTTTCCCTGGAATTAACAATTGCCTCATTATTTTGTTTGTTTGCTTTACTCTTCACCTACCACTAACTCAGGCAGACTTACCAGTACGGTCAACCATATCAAGTTACTTCTCACACCCATTTTAATCTTGGGTACATCTCTCCTGGAACACTCCTTTTGCTCTGATCTGGACTTGTTTTATAGGCCTGCTGCACAGCTGTCATCCTGGGATTTCTCTTTACTGTTGTTTTAGGAATTCCTTCTTCCTCTCTTACATGTTGATTACTTTCTGTCTTGGATCTCCTGTCTCCCTGTTTCCTTGATTTGGTGAAACATATTCTCAGCTTCCTGAGAAAGAGTGCATAGGAAGCCCATTTTTGTAGGTCATGTTTGTTTGAAAATAGCTAGACCTTTACTCTACCTTTACATTTTATAGTTTGGCTGGATATACAACTCAACATTGGATACTTTTTCTTCATTTTAGTCATTGATCAACTGTCTTCTAGCTTCTAGGTGATTGTAGAGTAGTCTGATACTATTGGACTCTGGATCCTTTGTATATAACCTATTTCTTTGACATTTATTTGATCTTCTCTTTCTTCTTGGTGTTCTGACGTTTCAGTATTTGATATACCTTTGGGTGGGTCTTGCTTTATTCATTGGGCTGGGTATTTGGTGATCACATTCAATGTAGAAACATGTCCTTCGGTTCTGGGAAATCTCTTTTTTCATTTTTTATTAATCTTATCTTTTCTCTAATTTTATTTATCTTTTCTTTCTAAGAGATTTCCTCAAATTTGTCTTTCAGCTATTTTAAATGCATTGTTTATTGACACTATTGTATATTAAATTTACGAGAGTTCTTTCTAGTTCCTTTATATTGTTTGATGGCATCCTGACCTTTCATCTCAGAATATTGAACATAATTTTTTATATATCCTTTATATTTTTCAAAGAATATCTGAACCATGTGCTATAAAATAGTATTACTTAGTCAGTATGGAGTTACAGTGCCAGAATATGAGATGTGGGGGATACAAGTGTAAAACATTGGTTTTATTCTTCGGGAGAGCAAAATCTGCTTTGGGAAGTAAGACATTCACATGAATTGGTCATTGAGAATACAAGTTAATTAATAATTAATACTAAAGGAGTAGTACAAGCAGTAACTTAGATTCAGATGAGAAAAGATCTTTAGTGTGAGGTAATTAAAGAGGAATTAAGCTATACTCCCCTAATTAAAATCACAGATTGATTATTACCTCAGGCTTAAGAAATCCAAAAAAAATCTCTAACTCTCAAAATGATAATTCTCTTAAAATTCTATTTTTCATAGTTGGATCATAGCTTTTCTAGCTACCATGACAGAAAAATTGATGCTATATTTGACTTTTACCCTAATTTATTTACTATTATCTCATCTATCAAGTCTTGCTGATATTGTACACCCCTTTACTATTTCATTCATCTATAGCCACTTCATAGCTGAGTCCTTACCACCTTCCTAGTAGAGTGTCATAGCATTCTAGTTATTCCCCAGCCTATGGTTTTGTGTTCCTCATTTTATCCTGCATAAACCTATTAGAGCTATGGTTCAAATATCTTGCTTTTATTTTGTTGATGGTTCTACTAAAACTGTGATGGTTCTTTATTGTTAGCTGAATCAAAATTGGCTCTGAGCAGATTATTGCACAGGTACAGGGCATATATACCTTTACTCCTCTTCTCTTAGCTTTCTACCCAAGAGAGAGTGATAAAATTCTGAGTTAAAATCAAGGGTTTCACACATGAAAGGCTGCTCAACATCACTAATCATTAGAGAAATTCAGATCAAAACTACAGTGAGGTATCACCTCATACCAGTCAGAATGGCCATAATCAAAAAATCTACAAACAATAAATGCTGGAGAGGGTGTAGAGAAAAGGGAACCCTCTTGTACTGTTGGTAGGAATGTAAATTGATACAGTCACTATGGAGAACAGTATGGAGGTTCCTTAAAAAACTAAAAATAGCACTACCATATGATGCAGCAATCCCACTACTGGGCATATACCCTGAGAAAACCATAATTCAAAAAGAGTCATGTACCACAATGGTCATTGCAGCTCTATTTACAATAGCCAGGACATGGCAGCAACCTAAGTGTCCATTGACAGATGAATGGGTAAAGAAGATGTGGCATATATATACAATGGAATATTACTCAGCCATAAAAAAGAAATGAAATTGAGTTATCTGTAGTGAGGTGGAAGGACCTAGAGTCTGTCATACAGAGTGAAGTAAGTCAGAAAGAGAAAAACAAATACGGTATGTTAACACATATATATGGAATCTAAAAAAAAAATGGATATGAAGAACCTAGGGGCAGGACAGGAATAAAGACGCAGATGTAGAAAATGGACTTGAGGGCACAGGGGGAGAAGGGGAAGCTGGGACGAAGTGAGAGAGTGGCATGGACATATATACACTACCAAATGTAAAATAGATAGCTAGTGGGAAGCTGCTGCATAGCACAGGGAGATCAGCTTGGTGCTTTGTGACCACCTAGAGGGGTGGGATAGGGAGGATGGGAGGGAAGGAGACGCAAGAGGGAAGAGATATGGGGACATATGTATATGTATAGCTGATTCACTTTGTTATAAAGCAGAAACTAACACACAATTGTAAAGCGATTATACTCAAAGATGTTAAAAAATAAATAAGATTAAAAAAAAAAAATCAAGGTTTCCATGTAACTCAAATTGCCCTGGCTCTGGCCCTCAACTGACTATGCAGAAACTCCAGCCTCCTGTAAAGTACATCCCCTATTTAATTATTTCTGAGAGCCCCCATGAGGAGTCTCACACCTGTTCAGAAACAAATTCAATCCTATGATATTCTACCAGGTGCTGCTTCTACTACATGCTGTTTCACCAGATGCTAGTCTGTTCTGGTGGTGTTAAAGATGTGTGATGGTGACTGGAGGGAAATGACCTTCTTTTCCCTTTTATTGTAGCTCTAAAATGCTACAGTATTAATAAAACAGTTTTCTCAATTTTACTTATGTAGTCTTTTTGAAAAGTAGGACCTAAATATTGGTCCAGATGGGTTTCACCAGGAATGAATTAAAGGAATATGGTCCATCACCTTCAACTCAGAATCCTTGCTCCCCTGGTATTATACCAGCTATTAAGGTTTGTTTCTGTTTTTGTTTCTTTTAATTCCCCACACTCCAGCTCTTTCTCACTGTACCATCCCAACCCAGTTCCCTTCCCTAGAGCCTCCTTGCTCCTCCATGATCAGGGCTCTTCTGCCTTGTGAGAAAGAGGCTCTGGAAGTGGCTCTGCTCATCTGGTTCAGGTTTTCTCATTGAATCAAGTACATCTCATGCCTTAGGACTTCTCTCCTCAAACAAATTTCTCCCCTGTCAACCTACCAATTTACCAGATTTTTCTCAACTCTAGTATGAGTGCCTTCAAAATGTGGTTTTGGAATTAGCAGTATCAACATCACCTAGGTTCTTGTTAAAAATGTAAATTCTCTAGTCCCACCGAGATTACAGAATCAGGAACTGTGGGTGTAAAGCCCAGCAGCAAGAGGTCTGTGTTTTAACAAGACCCCTAGGTGATTCAGATACACGATAAAGTTTGAGAATTACTATTCTAGCATTAAGCGAAGCCTGTCCTCCTCATTCCTACTGCCAATAAATAAACCTTAGCAAGAGAAAAAGGTTTCTAAATTCATCTTCTATAGCCAGTGTTATTTTTCATTACTCTCCCAGAACGCCACACTGCTCCAAAGTTAGTCTTTTGGCCATTTTTCTATACACTCTCCCTTGAGATATGTATATAATCCTGATCTCAAAATGCTTTTTTGTTCTTGGCCTTCCCACATTTTTCCATATTAGTATCAGTCTCTGTCACCCAGGCTTAAAATATTCAAGTAGTTTTGTTTTAGTTTCCTCATGGTCAACAAGTCCTATTTTTTCATATAAAATGCTAATGTAAAGAGATAATTAATTTTGCTTTTTTAGTAGAAAACCAAAACATATTCATTTTAGAAAAATTAGAAAACAAGATAAGCAAAAAGAGGAAAATAAAAAACACCCTTCGTTGCACTATGTAGAATGAAGTATTAGAAATAACACTAGTGATACTTCATTGTATGTCTATCCTTCCCAAACTTTTCTAGGCATCTGAACACATACATATTTTTGTAAACAAGAATCAGACCATTCTAAACACATTTGTTTCAGTTATCAATATATCGTGAACATTTTTATGCATTAATATCCATTCATCTACAACATTCCTAGTGAATTAATAATATTCCACTATGTGGCTGAACCAATCCGTTTCTTAAATATTTAGATCATTTCCATTGTTTAACTATTATGAACTTCACCGCAGTCAATGTCCTTGGAACTGAATCTTTTTTTTTTTTAATATTTATTTATTTGGCTGTGCCAGGGCTTAGCTGCAGCACGCAGCATCTTCGTTGTGGCGTGCGGGATCTTTCTTTAGTTACGACCTGCGGGATTTTTAGTTGTGGCATATGCGATCTATTTCTCTGACCAGGGATCGAACCCGGGACCCCTGCATTGGGAACGTGGATTCTTAACTGCTGGACCACCAGGGAAGTCCCTGGAACTGAATCTTTATATCTGTACTTATAATTGTATTCCTCAGATATATTTCCAGAAGTGCAAGTCAAGTCAGGATTTGACTTTCTTCAATGGTTTATCCAAGCCTTGCTTTCCATTCTCTCTGGTGCTATTCTAGGTTAGTGAGCGTGTTAGTGTAAACCTGCTAACTGATTTCTCTACAATTTCTTTTCCTTTGAGTACCTTGTGGATGTTGCTAGATTAAACAGTGCTTTCTTTAGTTCCACCTACTGCTGAAAAACCTTTAAAGGCACTTCCTTAACTACTGAATATCATGAGTTGACCTGGCAGTAAAAGCTTTTCTTAATCTGTCCTTATTGTTTTTAACCACCCTTACCAGCTACTAAAATGTAATAGCAACCTTCTTTCTATAAGATTTGGTTTGGTCACTCCACTAATTATACCTATCCAAATCATTAGCTCATTTTGTTTCCCTAACTTAAAGTGTCCTCTCTCTTCTTAGCTTTCAAAGTCTACTCAGACCATGTCCAACTTCCCACCTCCAAACTCCTCTGTTTTTACTACACCATTTAAAATATAAGTACCGAATTTCCTCAGGTCTAAGTTTCACTTTCTTAATATTTAAAATCTTCTAGGTTTGGAATTAAACATTTTTTGAGGATTTAATGCTCTTTTCTTCAAAAACTCTTATTGAATCAATGGTGTATCTTACAATTGAGGTTATCTTAGAATCAAGGAAATGTATCCTCTTCTTTATTGTTTTTATATGTTGAAATATATATATTTTTGTAAGTTGACATTGCTTTTCCTAGAGAACCTGGTATTTTATATTCACTCTATCCCTCATTATGTTTATTTGGAACAGTGATTGTCAAACTTCAGCATGATTAACTCTTAGGTGGAAAACCTGTTAATAGGCATATTTCTGGACTCCATCCCCAGGAAGTTTCATTCAACAAAACTGGAGAAAAACCCAGGAATCTGCCGTTTTGACAGGCATCCTAAGTGACTCTGATGCTGATATGCCACTGGCCATGTGTTGAGAAATACTCATCTAGAACAATATCAGATAATAACCATTTGCATTATTGAGACATATAGTTGATATGTTAAGATACAAATAATAAGAATTATGACTCACTGGCTTATAATTACAATAAAAAACCTCTGTGATTATTTATTCAATATTTACAATGTGGTGTTCTGGGGCTCAGAAGAGAATATTAAGCATGGTCATGCAGAAGCAGCCTAATGTATTGGGTTGGCCAAAAAGTTCATTTGGGTTTTTCCGTAAGATGTTACAGAACTTTTTGGCCAACGAACCAATAGTAGAACGCGTGATGAACAGAGACTACAGGAACTGGGACTAGAACCTGGTCTTGCCATTGACTAATTTTATAAGCTTGGGTAGGTCAATTTACTTCTGCTAACTTCAGTTTTCACCTTTTGTAAAAGAAAAAAAAAGCAGGGGAAAAATATTAGCATGAATGATTTTGCTATGTGGTTTTGTGAATAAAATGGGAACAGATAGTAAAGCTCTTCAAATATATTATTGTTGTCACTGCCCTCAAATTGGTTACAATCCGGTTAGGAAGACAAAACATAAACATTTGCAAATGAAATAAAAATGGGAACCTGAAGCAGTGCGTAAGGGCTACTATAAGGTGCTTCCCAGAAAAGTGGGAATTAAAAAACCAAATCAGTCTAAAATGAATCAGTTTAGCTATTTGTCATAGTTCCCTTAGAAAACAGAATTCTTTCCAAGTCCAAAAGAAGCGAAAGTAAGGCCTGGAAATTAAGTCAAAGTCTGAATAGGCATAAGAAGTTGTGGCCTAATCAATTATATTATAACTGAAGAAAGCAAATAATAATAACAGAAAGGGAGATGGTAGTCTGTGTGGAGTCTAGAGAAGATCCCAAAACATAAGGGTTCGTCACAATATGCTTCAATCACCATCTAAGGCTGGGGGGCACCTGAACAGGGGGATGGCCTGGTACCTGTCTGGTACCTTGATAGATTCTTGTGTGGCATAGTCAGTTGGATAGTTGGATGAACTAGTCAGTAAAATCATTCAATTACTTTATTCTGCACTGATGCCTTGCTTACCTAAGCCACTTTCAGTTGTGACTTCCCTTCTGAAGCATCGAAGATTTAAAAAAAAGAATGTATTGACTTGCTACCATGAATGTCTCACTTATAAAACAATAAGGTGACATTTTGATCAAGACGTAAGTCCCTTGAGAGTTTAGTTCCTATGAGTTAGTCTTTGTCAGCTGATCATCTCAGGTTGCAGTGAGAGAAATCAAGCTTCTTGACCTTCGAAGCCAAGAAGTAGATTCTGGACCATGGCAGTGATAATAAGGATGAATTTATCCGGTAATTCAAAAGACTAGACAAGATTCGGAGTCAAACATACTTGGTTTAGATGTCTGGTCTGCCCCTGCTTCCTCATATGTAAAATGGGAATCTACTTCATAGCATTGTTGTAAAGAGTTAAATGGGATCATGTATGGGAATTGCTTATCTTGGTGCCTGGCACTGCATCAGGAATATTGTCTTGGTGGTCTGGAAAACCCCAAACCAGGAGCAGAACAAATATTTGTTGAATGAATAACCAATAATTATCATTGTCACCCTGTAAAGTTTTTGAGTGCCCTCTGCTTTGCCTCAAAGCCTCTTTATCTAAGCCCTCTGTAACATCAAAATAATAATGAGAGTTTCTATAAAGTAACATGTGATTAATTGCAGATGAAGGATATAAATAATAGGTGTTTTGAACTAAAATATGATTGAGATTGGGGGCCCCGGGGGTCTAGGAAAACAGGACTATTTGGAACTTGGTCTAATTCTTAAATCAAGCATCAGAAGGTCAAATACTGACAGTGGTAGTACAGACTGACAGTGGTAGTACAGACTGGGGTGACATTAGACCAGCCCCATCCAAGGAGGGCAAACTCTACTCAGTTTTAGCCAACTTCTGTTTTGCGACAACTTAAGTCTGCTTAACCTTTCAGCTTTCACAGAAAGTCTGGCATCTAGGTTTTAACATGAAAGCTCCTAACTGTTGAATAGTGACATATAATTAAGAAAAAGTTTTTTAACTACAAATGAAACTGAACTTGTCTGTGAGTCTAATTTGGTTTATGAGCTACCAGGTTGTAACCAGCACTTTAAGACTATATATGAAATACATGTTAAAAGGTAAACTGAAGCATATTAAACATTTTAAGAGTTTATTTGAACAAAACTTGATTTGAATCAGGAAGCATCCAATCTAGCAGATAGAAAGGAGCTCTGAAGAGCTCTACAAAATGAAAGGCTTTTATAGGCAGAAGAGAGTGAAAACAAGGAAGTGATACTAGGCAAAAAAAGGTGTTGGTTATTGCAAAGTTACTTTCGTTTACAGGATAGCAGGGGACTAATGGGCACATTACCTAACAAGTGCTGATCGGGTGCTTCCTGATTTACTGGTTAAAGGTTCCATTTCTGGGAGAACTGAAACAATTAAGAATCTTGGTTTGTTGACATGGGGCTTAGCATAAATGACTCCATTTTTGGTCCATTGTCTTTTTTTTTTTTTTTTTTTTAATATACTGTATGAGCAGAAAGGAAACCGAGGTGACAAAAAGCATAGAAGGGGGAAGGTTGAAGATAGTTTGGAGTTCCCAAGTGTAGTTTGATAGTGTGGAGTAGAAGTTTCATTGAAAGGAGAAGAGAGAAAAGTTTGGACAAATGAATTTTGTGGAGCATCTTGAATGTTAGAATAAGATATCAGGATTTTAGGAAGTGGGGAGGGGGTCACTCCTAGGTTTTGAATAAATTAGTAAAATGGATCCTATTCTGGCATTAAGATTCAATAAACATTTGTTGAATATATATTTGCTTAACTCTCTGAGGTTCTGTTTTCAAAACCCCTGTTTTCAATAACATGTGATTTCTGTTTTCAATAACATGTGATTCATTATTATCTTTAAGAATTAGGGAAGATTTAAAGTAAACAAATACAATACAGTTTGATATAGCTACTTTATAAGTATAGACATGGTATATATTAACTTTGTCTAGTGGTGAAGTTAGTGAAGATTTTACAAAGGAGAAACAGCTGTATGTTTAACAGTATCTATTCCTTTACATTTGAAAGGAAAGTGACACTTATTACATGCCTTCTAAATGCCTTAACTTTTAAATACCATTTTCCACTGTTCTCTTTTCCCCAAAAGTGGATTTTCTAAGTGCTTTTCCTCTCTGATTCCTCTTCTATACAGAAAGCAAAATCCTAACCAAAAAAAAAGTGTCTTAAAATGAATTATTGAAATTCCACATGGAGAGAATAAAATATGCAAAGATATCGCATTTAGTGTGGCCATGTAAAGACAGGAAGGCATTGGCTAGTATAAGTTAGATATGTAACAACACCTAAAATTTTACAGTGCTTGCTATATGCCTTGCAATATTCTCAGTGCCTTACCTCTATTAATTTATATAACTCTCGAACTTCTGAGGTAGGTATTACTACTCTCCCCATTGTAAGCATTAGGAAACTGTGGTACAGGTGCCTTAACTCACTCAAGGTTGCACAGCTGGCACATGATGCAACTAGGATATAGGGCTGTGCTTGGGGCACAGGTGCAGGAAAAGTGTGGACTATGTGCTAGGCAGTGGGGTAGAATTCAGAACAAGACAGACCCAGGCTTTGTTTTCATGGATTTACAGCCTAGTGAGTCATAGACATTTGGAGGTAGTAAAAAATAATCATGCAAGTGAAGAATGAGAAGATAAAGCCAAAGATGAAGTCCTGAGGAACACCAATATCTAAAGGATAAAGAGAAGAAAAAGCCCCAGGGAAGAGATGCAGAAGTACAGTTAAAAGTAAGGAGGAAGAGACCTTCAAGAGGCGGAGGAGTAAGTCGTGGAGATCACCTTCCTCCCCACAAATACATCAGAACTACATCTACATGTGGAACAACTCCTACAGAACACCTTCTGAACGCTGGCAGAAGACCTCAGGCCGCCCAAAAGGCAAGAAACTCCCCACGTACCTGGGTAGGGCAAAAGAAAAAAGAAAAAACAGAGACAAAAGAATAGGGACAGGACCAGCACCTCTGGGAGGGAGCTGTGAAGGAGGAAACGTTTCCACACACTAGGAAGGCCCTTCGCGGGCAGAGACGGCAGGTGGCGGAGGGGGGAAGCTTCAGAGCCACGGGGGAGAGCACAGCAACAGGGGTGCGGAGGGCAAAGCGGAGAGATTTCCGCACAGAGGATCGGCGCTGACCAGCACTCACCAGCATGAGAGGCTTGTCTGCTCCTGCCGCGGCGGGCGGGGCAGGGAGCTGAGGCTCGGGCTTCGGTCAGAGCACAGGGAGAGGACTGGTGGCGTGAACACAGCCTGACGGAGCTAGTGCGCCACAGGTAGCCTGGAGGGAGTACGGAAAAAGTCTGGACCTGCCTAAGAGGCAAGAGACCGTTGCTTCAGGGTGCGTGAGGAGAGGGGATTCAGAGCACTGCCTAAACGAGCTCCAGAGACGGGTGCGAGCCACGGCTATCAGTGCAGACACCAGAGAGGGGCATGAGACGCTAAGGCTGCTGCTGCAGCCACCAAGAAGCCTGTGTGCGAGCACAGGTCACTATCCACACCTCCCCTCCTGGGAGCCTGTGCAGCCCGCCACTGCCAGGGTCCTGTGATCCAGGGACAACTTCCCCGGGAGAACACATGGCATGCCTCAGACTGGTGCAACGTCACGCTGGCCTCTGCCGCCGCAGGCTCGCCGCGCATTCTGTACCCCTCCCTTCCCCGCCACGCCCTGAGTGAGCCAGAGCCCCCTAATCAGCTACTCCTTTAACCCCGTCCTGTCTGAGCGAAGAACAGACGCCCTCAGGTGACCTACGCCCTCAGACGCCCTCAGGTGACTGCAGAGGCGGGGCCAAATCCAAAGCTGAACCCTGGAAGCTGTGCGAACAAAGAAGAGAGAGGGAAATCTCTCCCAGCAGCCTCAGGAGCAGTGGATTAAATCTCCACAATCAACTTGATGAACCCTGCATCTGTGGAATACCTGAAGAGACAAGGAATCATCCCAAAATTGAGGCAGTGGACTTTGGGAGAAACAGGACACTTGGGGTTTGCTTTCTAAATCATGTTTGTTTCTGGTTTATGTTTATCTTAGTTTAGTATTTAGAGTTTATTATCATTGGTAGATTTGTTTATTGATTTGGTTGCTCGCTTTTTTAAAAATATATTTATATATATTTTATATATTTTTCTCTTTTTGTGAGTATGTATGTGTATGCTTCTTTGTGTGATTTTGTCTGTATAGATTTACTTTTACCATTTATCCTAGGGTTCTGTCTATTTTTCTTTCTTTTTTTTTAGTATAATTTTTAGTGTTTGTTTTCATTTGGTGGATTTGTTTTTTGGTTTGGTTGCTCTCTTCTGTCTTTCTTTTATTGTACCACTTTTCAATTTTTTAATTTGTAATAATTTACTTTTATTTTAATAACTTTCTTTTCTTTTCTTTTCTTTCTTTCTTTCTTTCTCTTTCTTTCTTCCTTTCTTTCTTTCTTTTTTTCTCCCTTTTTTTCTGAGCCGTGTGGTTGACAGGGTCTTGGTGCTCCGGCTGGATGTCAAGCCTGTGCCTCTGAGGTGGGAGAGCCGAGTTCAGGACATTGGTCCACCAGAGACCACGTAATATCCACCACTGGCTCCACATAATATCAAACAGTGAAAGCTCTCCCAGAGATCTCCATCTCAACACTAAGACCCAGCTCCACTCAACGACCAGCAAGCTACAGTGCTGGACACCCTAGAGAAACAACTAACAAGATACGAACACAACCACACCCATTAGCAGAGAGGCTGCCTAAAATCATAATAAGGTCACAGACACCCCAAAACACACAACCGGATGCAGTCCTGCCCACCAGAAAGACAAGATCCAGCCTCATCTACCAGAACACAGGCACCAGTCCCCTCCACCAGGAAGCCTACATAACCCACTGAACCAACCATAGCCACTGGGGGCAGACACCAAAAACAACGGGAACCACAAACTTGCAGCCTGTGAAAAGGAGACCCCAAACACAGTAAGTTAAACAAAATGAGAAGACAGAGAAACACACAGCAGATGAAGGAGCAAGGCAAAAACCCACCAGACGAAACAAATGAAGAGGAAATAGGCAGTCTACCTGAAAAAGAATTCAGAGTAATGATAGTAAAGATGATCCAAAATCTTAGAAATAGAATGGAGAAAATAAAAGAAACGTTTAACAAGAACACAGAAGATCTAAAGAGCAAACAAACAGTGATGAACAACACAATAAATGAAATTTAAAATTCTCTAGAAGGAATCAACAGCAGAATAACTGAGGCATAAGAACAGATAAGTGACCTGGAAGATAAAATAGTGGAAATAACTACCACAGAGCAGAAAAAAGAATGAAAAGAATTGAGGACAGTCTCAGAGACTCCTGGGACAACATTAAACGCACCAACATTTGAATTATACAGGTCCCAAAAGAAGAAGAGAAAAAGAAAGGGATGGAAAAAATATTTCAAGAGATTATAGTTGAAAACTTCCCTAATATGGGAAAGGAAATAATCAAGTCCAGGAAGCATAGAGAGTCCCATACAGGATAAATACAAGGAGAAACTTGCCAAGACACATATTAATCAAACTATCAGAAATTAAATACAAAGAAAAATATTAAAAGTAGCAAGGGAAAAACAACAAATAACATACAAGGGAGTTCCCCATAAGGTTAACAGCTGATCTTTCAGCAGAAACTCTGCAAGCCAGAAGGGAGTAGTAGGACATATTTAAAGTGATGAAAGGGAAAAACCTACAACCAAGATTACTCTATCCAGCAAGGATCTCATTCAGATTCGATGGAGAAATTAAAACCTTTACAGACAAGCAAAAGCTAGGAGGATTCAGCACCACCAAACCAGCTTTACAACAAATGCTAAACGAACTTCTCTAGGTATGAAACACAAGAAAAGGAAAAGACCAACAAAAACAAAAGCAAAACAATTAAGAAAATGGTAATAGAAACATATATATTGATAACTACCATAAATATAAATGGATTAAATGCTCCAACCAAAAGACATAGACTGGCTGAATGGATACAAAAACAAGACCCATACATATGCTGCCTACAAGAGACCCACTTCAGACCTAGGGACACATACAGACTGAAAGTGAGGGAATGGAAAAAGATATTCCATGCAAATGGAAATCAAAGGAAAGCTGGAGTAGCAATTCTCATATCAGACAAAATAGATTTTAAAATAAAGACTATTACAAGAGACAAAGGAGGACACTACATAATGATCAAGGGATCAATCCAAGAAGAAGAGAGAACAATTGTAAATATGTATGCACCCAAACGAGGAGCACCTCAATACATAAGGCAAATGCTAACAGCCATAAAAGGGGAAATCGACAGTAACACAGTCATAGTAGGGGACTTTAACACCCCACTTTCACCAATGGACAGATCATCCAAAATGAAAATAAATAAGGAAACACAAGCTTTAAATGATACATTAAACAAGATGGACTTAATTGAAATTTATAGGACGTTCCATCCAAAAACAACAGAATACACTTTCTTCTCAAGTGCTCATGGAACATTCTCCAGGATAGATCATATCTTGAGTCACAAGTCAAGCTTTGGTAAATTTAAGAAAATTGAAATCGTATCAAGTATCTTTTCTGACCACAATGCTATGAGAGTAGATATCAATTACAGGAAAAAGTCTGTAAAAAATACAAACACATGGAGGCTAAACAATATGCTACTAAATAACCAAGAGATCACTGAAGAAATCAAAGAGGAAATCAAAAAATACCTAGAAACAAATGACAATGAAAACATGATGACCCAAAACCTATGGGATGCAGCAAAAGCAGTTCTAAGAGGGAAGCTTATAGCAATACAATCCTCCCTCAAGAAACAAGAAACATCTCAAATAAACAACCTAACATTACACCTAAAGGAACTAGAGAAAGAAGAACCAAAAAACCCAAAGTTAGCAGAAGAAAAGAAATCATAAAGAACAGTTCAGAAATAAATGAAAAAGAAATGAAGGAAACCATAGCAAAGATAAATAAAACTAAAAGTTGTTTCTCTGAGAAGATAAACAAAATTGATAAACCATTATCCAGACTCATCAAGAAAAAAAGGGCGAAGACTCAAATCAATAGAATTAGAAATGAAAAAAGAGAAGTAACAACTGACACTGCAGAAATACAAAGGATCATGAGAGATTACTACAAGCAACTCTAGGCCAATAAAATGGACAACCTGGAAGAAATGGAAAAATTCTTAGAAAAGCACAACCTTCCAAGACTGAACCAGGAAGAAATAGAAAATATAAACATGCCAATCACAAGCACTGTAATTGAGACTGTGATTACACATCTTCCAACAAATAAAAGCCCAGAACCAGATGGCTTCACAGGTGAATTCTATCAAACATTTAGAGAAGAGCTAACACCTATCCTTCTCAAACTCTTCCAAAATATAGCAGAAGGAGGAACACTCCCAAACTCATTCTACAAGGCCACCATCACCCTGATACCAAAACCAGACAAAGATGTCACAAAAAAAGAAAAGTATAGGCTAATATCACTGATGAACATAGATGCAAAAATCCTCAACAGAATACTAGCAAACAGAATCCAGAAGCACATTAAAAGGATCATATACCATGATCAAGTGGGGTTCATCCCAGGAATGCAAGGATTCTTCAATATACACAAATCATTGTGATAAACCATATTAACACATTGAAGGAGAAAAACCATATGATCATCTAAATAGATGCAGAAAAAGCTTTTGACAAAATGCAACACCCATTCATGATAAAAACCCTCCAGAAAGTAGGCATAGAGGGAACTTTCCTCAACATAATAAAGGCCATATATGACAAACCCACAGCCAAAATTGTTCTTAATGGTGAAAAACTTAAACCATTTCCTCTAAAATCAGGAACAAGACAAAGTTGTCCACTCTCATCACTATTATTCAACATAGTTTTGGAAGTTTTAGCCACAGCAATCAGAGCAGAAAAAGAAATAAAAGGAATCCAAATCAGAAAAAGGAAGTAAAGCTGTCACTGTTTGCAGATGACATAATACTATACATAGAGAATCCTGAAGATGCTACCAGAAAACTACTAGAGCTAATCAATGAATTTGGTAAAGTAGCAGGATACAAAATTAATGCACAGAAATCTCTTGCATTCTTATACACTAATGATGAAAAATCTGAAAGTGAAATTAAGGAAACACTCCCATTTACCATTGCAACAAAAAGAATAAAATATCTAGGAATAAATCTACCTAAGGATACAAAAGACCTGTATGCAGAAAACTATAAGACACTGATGAAAGAAATTAAAGATGATACAAACAGATGGAGAGATATACCATGTTCTTGGATTGGAAGAATCAACATTGTGAAAATGACTCTACTACCCAAAGCAATGTACAGATTCAATGCAATCCCTATCAAACCACCACTGGCATTTTTCACAGAGCTAGAACAAAAAGTTCACAATTTGTATGGAAACACAAAAGACCCTGAATAGCCAAAGCAATCCTAAGAACGAAAAACAGAGATGGAGGAAAGAGGCTCCTGGACTTCAGACTATACTACAAAGCTAAAGTAATCAAGACAGTATGGTACTTGCCCCAAAAGAGAAATATAGATCAATGGAACAGGATAGAAAGCTCAGAGATAAACCCACGCACGTGTTGTCACCTTTTTCTTGATAAAGGAGGCAAGAATGTACAATGGATAAAAGACAGTCTCTTCAATAAGTGGTGCTGGGAAAACTGGACAGCTACATGTAAAAGAATGAAATTAGCACTCCCTAACACCATACACAAAAATAAACACAAAATGGATTAAAGACCTAATTGTCTTTAAGGTCTTTAAGGCCAGACACTATCAAACTCTTAGAGGAAAACATAGGCAGAATACTCTATGACATAAATCACAGTAAGATCCTTTTTGACCCATCTCCTAGAGAAATGAAAATAAAAACAAAAATAAGCAAATGGGATCTAATGAAACTTAAAAGCTTTTGCAAAGCAAAGGAAACCATAAACAAGCCAAAAGGACAACCCTCAGAATGGGAGAAAATATTTGCAAATGAAGCAACTGACAAAGGATTAAGCTCCAAAAGTTACAAGCAGCTCATGCAGCTCAATATCAAAAAAACAAACAACCCAATCCAAAAATGGGCAGAAGACCTAAATGGACATTTCTCCAAAGAAGATATACAGATTGCCAACAAACATATGAAAGGATGTTCAACATCACTAATCATTAGAGAAATGCAAATCAAAACTTCAATGAGGTATCACCCCACACCAGTCAGAATGGCCGTCATCAAAAAATCTACAAACAATAAATGCTGGAGAGGGTGTGGAGAAAAGGGAACCCTCTTGCAGTAACGAAGACACAATGCAGCCAAAAATTAAATCTAAAAAAAAAAAGATCTGTTAGTTATTGATGCCACTACACACTTTCACTCGTTATCTAACATGTAAATTGATACAGCCACTATGGAGAACAGTATGGAGGTTCCTTATAAAACTAAAAGTAGAACTACAGTATGACCTAGCAATTCCACTGCTGGGCATATACCCTGAGAAAACCATAATTCAAAAAGAGTCATGTACCACAATGTTAATTGCAGCTCTGTTTACAATAGCCAGGACATGGAAGCAACCTAAGTGTCCATTGACAGATGAATGGATAAAGAAGATGTGGCACATATATATGATGGAATATTACTCAGCTGTAAAAAGAAATGAAATTGAGTTATTTGTAGTTAAGTGGATGGACCTAGAGTCTGTTATATAGAGTGAAGTAAGTCAGAAAGAGAAAAACAAATACCAAATGCTAACACATATATATGGAGTCTGAAAAAAAAAAAAAAAGGTTCTGCAGAACCTAGGGGCAGGACAGGAATAGAGACGCAGACATACAGAATGGACTTGAGGACACGGGGAGGGGGAAGGGTAAGCTGGGACGAGGTGAGAGAGTGCCATGGACATATATACACTACCAAATGTGAAATAGATAACTAGTGGTAAGCAGCTGCATATCAGAGGGAGATCAGCTTGGTGCTTTTTGACCTCCTAGAGGGGTGGGATAGGGAGGGCTGGAGGGAGACGCAAGAGGGAGGAGATACGGGGACATATGTATATGTATAGCTGATTCACTTTGTTATACAGCAGAAAATAATACACCATTGTAAAGCAATTATACTCTAATAAAGATGTTAAAAAATAATCTTGAAAAAAAAAGTAAGGCGGGGGCTTCCCTGGTGGCGCAGTGGTTGAGAGTTCGCCTGCAGATGCAGGGGACACGAGTTTGTGCCCCAGTCCAGGAATATCCCACGTGCTGTGGAGCGGCTGGGCCCGTGAGCCATGGCCGCTGAGCCTCCGCGTCCGGAGCTTGTGTTCCGCAACGGGAGAGGCCACAACAAGACCAGGAGAGAGCACAGTCTTGGGAAACACTGGAGGAGGGAATTTTGAGGAGAGAACGTTAATTGACCAAGAGGTCTAGTTAGATAAGGAGTGAGAGTGTGTAGTGGCATCGGTAACTAACATTTTTTTCTTTTTTTTTTTTTTTAATTTTTGGCTGCGTTGTGTCTTCGTTACTGCATGCATGCTTTCTCTAGTTGCAGCGAGCAGGGGCCTCTCTTTCTTTCAATGCGTGGGTTTCTCATTGCGGTGGCTTCTCTTGTTGCGCAGCACGGGCTCTAGGCGCGCGGGCTTCAGTAGTTGTGGCTCGCGAGCTCAGTATTCGTGGCTCGTGACTGCAGAGCACAGGCTCAGTAGTTGTGGCGTGCGGGCTTAGTTGCTCCGCGGCATGTGGGATCTTCCCGGACCAGGGTTCAAACTCATGTCCCCTGCATTGTCAGGCCGATTCTTAACCGCTGTGCCACCAGGGAAGCCCCTAACAGATCTTTGATGGCCCCAGGAAGAGTAGCTCCTTGAGAGTGATGGTGTTGGAAGAAAACTTCAGTGGACTGAGGTGAGGTTTGAAAGCAGCACCAGAAGTGAGAGAGACTGGAGTGAGATGGATTAGAAGTCCACCAAGCAAGAGAAAATAATTGTGTAAATTGGAGTGACAGTAATGGGTAGGGATGGATTAAAGGCAGAAGAAAAATATTTTTAGGGAAGAATCAATTCTTGGTGACTGTTTATGAGTAGACAAGGGAAGAAGAATATGAGAAGATTCCACTCTCCATCCCAGGTTACTGAGAGGGTGGTGGTGCCATTATCAGAGATAAGTTACACATATTGAGTTTGGCATGACAGTGAGACATGCAGCAGGCAGTTTATTAGGAGCTGGAAAATTTAAAATGTTTACCAGGATTGGTTTTAAGTTGTGCAAGAAACATTTTCGTACAGTATTACTTGTATAATATACTGTATACGGCCATATACTTCCTAGCTGAATTTCTCACTATTAAAACTTGAGGGTAACTTTCTTTTATACTGGTAGTATCAAAGCTGTGTATTATAGCTAAGGAAATAATGCTATTAATCACTGCTTTCAAATGGACGAGTGTTCATGGAAGAACCATAATATTTATATATTTTTAATTAAACACTTATATAGCAATTATTTAAACACTTATGTAGCAACAGCCAGACACTGTTATAATCACTTTACAAATATTAAATAATTTAAATTTAATCATCAGAACAGTCTCATGAGGGACATATTTTATCATTCTCATTTAAGAAAAGAAACACTGAGGTTAGAAAGGTGAAATAACTTGGCCAAAGCCACACAGTTTATAAATGGTAAAGCTGGGAGTCCAACCCAGACTGTCTATGATGGTATAAATGCAGACCTTATATTTCCACATTTCATCAGTTTCCCATACATTTACAAAATACCAAAAATGTAGTAAGTTAAAATGTCAAAAAAAAAATAGTGTTTCAAACTTGTAACATTGGAATACCATTCATTATGATGCTGGTATGCAATGAATGTATGTTTTTAAATAAAAAGAGATACAATCTTAAATGTAATTTTTGGTGGTCACCTTGGCAATGTAAAACACGATTTTGGTTTTTTTCCAGTTGAAATTAAAGAGAAGGTGCCATTTGCCTCTAACCCCTGGAATTAACTATAAAAAATACTGTGGGGCTTCCCTGGTGCCACAGTGGTTGAGGGTCCGCCTGCCGATGCAGGGGACGCGGGTTCGTGCCCCGGTCCGGGAGGATCCCAAGTGCCGCGGAGCGGCTGGGCCCATGAGCCATGGCCGCTGAGCCTGCTCGGCCGTAACCTGTGCTCCGAGGCGGGAGGGGCCACAGCAGTGAGAGGTCCGCGTACCGCAATAAATAAATAAATAAATAAATAAAATAAATTACAAAAAACTATAATAATTCATTTTTCAAAATGAGAATTAAAGAAGCATATGGTGATAAACTGTAAAAAATACACAGCAAAAAGAAGTAGGAATTCCAAATTATTATTAGTATTAATACTTATATTTTTAATTCAGCCTCCTGAAGCAGGATGCCAAATAGATGAAGACTAATTAGATGTCATTGAAACGTTCTAATTCATGAAATACAAGTTTTTTTTTCTTATTTGTCATATGAATATGTCTTGGAAGTAGATGGTGGTAATAGTTGCACAGCACTGTGAATTTACTAAAATGCCACTGAATTGTTTACTTTTATTTATTTAGTTAGTTTTAAATATTTTCCAGCTTTATTGAAATATAACCAACATATAACATTGTGTAAGTTTAAGGTGTATACATGTTGATTTGATACACTTATATATTGCAAAATGCTTACCAGTATTATTAACTATAGTTGGCATGTTGTACATCAGATCCCCAGAACTTGTTCATCTTACAACTGGAAGTTTGTACTGTTTGACCAACATCTCCCCATTTCCCCCACTTCCCAGCCCATGGTAACCACCATTTTACTCTGTTTCTTTAAGTTTGGCTTTTTTAGATTCCACATATAAACGAGATCACACAGTATTTGTCTTCTCTGTTTGACTTATTTCTCTTAGCATAATGCCTTCCAGGTTCATCCCTGATGGCAAGATTTCCTTCTATCTCACGGCTGAGTAATATTCCACAGTATCTACATACGACATCTTTAGCCATTCATCCATAGAGGGACGCTTAGGTTGTTTCCATATCGTAGCTATTGTGAATAATGTTGCAATGAGTATGGGAGTACAGATTTCTCTTAAAGATCTTGATTTCACTTCGTTTGGTTTTATACCCAGAAGTGGGGTTGCTGGATCATATTGTAGTTCTTCTTCTTCTTTTAAAAAGATTTATTTATTTATTTGGCTGTGCTGGGTCTTAGTTGCGGCACATGGGATCTTCCTTGCTGCATGTGGTATCTTCACTGCAGCATGTGAGATCTTTAGTTGGCATGTGGGATCTAGTTCCCTGACCAGGGATTGAACCAGGGCCCCCTGCATTGGGAGCACGGAGTCTTAGCCACTGGACCACCAGGGAAGTCCCTCATATGGTAGTACTATTTTTAATTTTTTGAGGAACCTCCATGCTGTTTTCTGTAATGCTGCACCAATTTACATTCCCACCAGCAATGAACAAGGGTTTCCCTTTCTCTACATCCTTGTCAACACGTATCTCTTGTCTTTTTGACAATAACCTTTCTAACAGTGTGGCAATATCTCACTGTGGTTTTGATTCACATTTCCTTGATGATTAGTGGTACTGAGCATCTGTTCATGTACCTATTGGCCATTTGGATGTCCTCTTTGAAAAAATGTCTTTTAAGTTCCTCTGCCCATTTTCAAATTGGATTGTCTGCTTTTTAGCCATTGAGTTGTAAGGGTTCCTTATATATTTTAGTTATTAACCCTTTCTCAGAGACACAATTTGCAAATATTTTCTCTCATTCTGAAGGTTGCCTTTCCATTTTGTTGATTCTTTCTTCTGCCATGCCAAAGCTTTTTAGTTTGAGGTAGGCCCACTTATTTATTTTTGCTTTTGTTGCTTGTGTTTTTGGCGTCGCATCCAAAAATTATTGCCAAGACCAACATCAAGCTTTCCCCTGTTTCCTTCTAGGAGTCTTATGGTTTCAGGTCTCATGTTTAAGTCTTTAATCCATGGAATACTAGTTTAAAGAGTCAAAGGGAGTTACTGATAAATCAAATAGGAGCTTCAAAGAAGTTGGGGTGAAGGAGATTCCACAGTTCTGTTCAGAGATGGAACAGAGAGAGTGGTAAATAGGACATTTTTCGGGCTAGAGATTCCGTACCCTGTGGTTGAGGCGGCATGCTTTCAGAATGGCTAAGGCCTGATCTGTGCCACAAATTTGTAAAGCGATCAGAAAGATATGACAGGCTGTGTTTCTGCTGCTGGAAGGTCTTTACATTTAGGTTCTGATTGTTGGCGGCTGTCTCCTTTGTAATTACCGCTTGTTCGCACTTGGCTTTTTTGGTGGGGGACTTTGCTTTTGTTTACTTAGTAGACGTCGTGCACTCTGAGAGGCAAAAAAAGAAGTAACCAAAATCTCCATTCCCTGTGAAGTTAAGAAGTGGACAGCTGCCCCTTGACTCTCCCATTTTAACCCAAGAGACAATTCTCAGCAGCTCTAAGAATCAGACCTACGCGGTCCGCAGATTTGCGCTCCGGTCCGGGGGCGGAACCCCAGGAAACCCCGCCTCCCAAGCCCAATCCCCGCTCTCCGCCTGCGGACAGGAAGCAGCTGCTGGCCGAGGAGCCCGGGAACCAGCCGCAGCGCGCATGCGCGCGCCCCTGGGGCACCTGGGGGAGGGGGAGGGGCGGGAGGAAGGGGTGCGGCTCCGCCTGCTGGTTGGGCGCTCGCCGGTCACGTGGCAAGGAAGGAGGCGGAGGTACCGGGCTCGGGGGGAGGGAGGTAGAGAAGAGGGAAGGAGCGAGGGAAGGAAAGCGGGGAAGGGAGGAAGGAAACGAACGAGGGGGAGGGAGGTCCCTGTTTTGGAGGTGCTGGGAGCTTTGCCGGCCCCTGAAGTGGGGCGAGAGGGAGGTGCTTCGCCGTTTCTCCTGCCGGGGGAGGTCCCGGCTCCCCGTGGAGGCTCCGGACCAAGCCTCTTCAGCTTCTCCCTCCGGATCGATGTGCTGCTGTTAACCCGTGAGGAGGAGGCGGTGGCAGCGGCAGCGGAAGATGGTGTTTCTGAGAGTGTTAATTCTGCTCCTCTCCTGGGCGGCGGGACTGGGAGGTGAGGCACGACCCCGAGCGCCGGGGGCGCGGTGAGCACGACAGACCGCGCAGCGGCAGCGGCGGCCGGGCCGAGCGGAGCCCAGTCGCTCCGTGTGGCTGGCGCGTCAGTCAGCCCGGCCGGCCGGCGGCGCCACTCGGGCGCGCAGCCCTCCCCGCTCCCTATTGTCCCCTGCACCCCGACCGCGTTCCCTTCCGTGGCGGGCCGAGGAGGCACCGAGCCTTCGGCGAGGCCTTTCCCGCCCCCTGCCGCCCCAGCAGCAGGGGAGCCTGGGGTCGCCTGCCTGAGAAGCAAAGTCGAGATCCGGGTCGCCAGGCGAGAGCCGGTGGTGCTCAGGCCGGCAGCCCCATCCCTCCAGCCTGCTCGACGGGCGCCGGGGCGGGCAACTGCCGCGGGGCCGCCGGTCTTTGCCATCCTGGTCCCGCGCTCACCCTCCTCACCCTTCCGCCCCCAGCTCCTGCCTGGTGGCGAATTCCGGAGTCCGCTCAGTCGCGGAGAACCGCCGCGCAGGCTCGTGGGAAGTTGCGATTGTATTGTTCTTTACCGGGCGCGGCGATCCAGACCGACCCGGTTCTGCAGAGGGGCCGCCCGTGGAGGGGTAACAGTGGTCTCCTTCTCGTCTGAGCCGGGCGGCTACCGCTCTCCAGAGTGCCCCGCCTCTGTCCGGGTGTTCGGAGAGAGATTGCGGTAGGGTGTGTTTATGTTCAGTGCAAACATTTTGTTGCCCAGGGGAAAGGTTTTGGTGGGGAGAAAGATAAGCCGTTTTCGGGATGTTCACTGATCTGTAGGCTGGATTGCGTCTTTTAGAGGGACAGTCCCTCGGTGACCCAACTTGAAGAGTTTTATTAAACTCTCAGGTGGAGTAGACATACAGTGTAATTAGTGGATTGTCAAAACAGTGGCAACCCTCCACCCCCCACGTTGGCGTTAAGTGTGCTAAAAGCGTATAATTTCTTGATTACTCCAGTTTTGAAGACGATTTTCATTTCCATTGTATCCCAGGACCAACTGCATCATTTTGTTGTTGTGTAAAGTGCTTTATTTTAGGTTAACTTTTTGACTTCCTCCATAGTATACTTACAGACCTTAAAATATGTTTAAGAGAATTAGATTGGAAGTTTTTCCGGAGTGCTTTGGATTAGTATAGACAAATTTGATAATTTAGAAAATATCTGAATATTTCATGTAGTGGATTGTTTTCGTTCTTTTCTTTGTAACTTTGACTGCAGAGCCAAGCATATTTTTGTCCTGTCTTATACTTCGTCTGAGGATGATACTTTGTAGGTAGACTTCTATTGTAGTTTGTAGTGTTCATTTTCTAGCGAAACAGATTAGGAGCTTCTAGTAGATGTTTAGTTTGAAATATCTGTGCTGGATACCCTCTATAAGGGCCTTTGTTTTTACATTTGTATTTAAGTTCTAAATGTGGCTTACAAGAAATTTCTGTTTTCACTTTTTGTTAGACACCGGTTTCTATGAGGTAGTAAAAAGTAAGGCGTCCACGTGAGGCAGTTTAAACTCCTGATGAGCAGTAGTCTATAAAATGTCCTTTGCTTTTCAAAAGTGAAACAGTAAGAATAGAAACTGGTGTATTCTGATGGTCGAAGAAAAAGTATAAATTGACAGCATAATCTTTGTGGGCTAAGGCCCTTTTTAAACAAAAATTTTCTAAATTCAGAACTCTGGAGTCATTTATAAAGTACCATTTCGCATTAAACATTGGTTAAAAGGTTACTTACTTTTTGATATTTGTTTTAAGCAGAACTTTTTCAAAAAGACACTAAGAAATCTTTCATTTTAAAATTAGCATCAAGATTGTAGCTTTTGGGTGTAGAGATATTTGTAATTTAATTGTAATATATAATATTTTAATTACAAATCTGAGCTTTTATGGTCAAGTTTGTAAGAAGTTTTTATGAGGATGATAGAATAGAATACATACAGATTCTCTTATGAGAGACTGAATATGTTTGTGTAGATTAGAAGAAGCTGTAGTGGAAATATGGATTTAACTTTAAAGTATAAATCATTTTTAGGTACTTAATTATCCTTTTTAGTTGCTTTCCCCTATCCGATTTGTCAGTCACTGTTTTGCATTAGTTTTTTCTTGCTCTTAGTGTGTTGGTGAGAAGCTGGAAAAGAGAATGTGTTTAGAATCATAAAACTAAACTTTCCTAAAGTTGTCCATTTCTTGCACATGTCCCAGCCTATGCTGTATCTGTAGGAAGATACCATAAATTTTCTAGAGTTTAATGTCTATTTAGACATGACTCAAATATATACATAAAAATATTTTATGCAACCACATTATAAATTTATTAGAACTTCTGATTAAGTATAGCCCAAAGAATTTTTATGTATGTGTGAATTATACTTTTTTTACACAAATATGTTGGTGAGTTGATGTTTTTTCTTTCTCCTCTTTTAAAAAAATTAATTGGTGTGTTTGAGAGGTCCACAGGTATTTTAGCTGTAGCAGTAAATTCAGTCCCATGTTTTGGTTTAATGAAATCATACTTTAAATGAACTTTAGAATATGACACTTTTTTTTTTTTTTTGATGGAGGCACGGCTCGTGGGGATCTAAGTTCCCCGATGACCAGGGATCCAACTGGGGCCCTTGGCAGTGAGAGTGCGGAGTCTTAACCACTAGACTTCCAGGGAATTCCGACATGTTTTTTATATTAAAAAATCTGGTGTAAATGCTTCGCTTTGTAGCATGCATTATAAAGAAATAAGTTTTCTGGAAGTTTGGCCAAAAGTATTAAAAGTATCAAAGTTTAAGCTTAAACTATTTCACTTTTACCAGCAAGTAAGGGCCTATGATGAAATTAATAAAGGGGACAGACTTCTTGTCTGCATCTTTTTTTAAATAAATTTATTTATTTTTATTTATTTTTGGCTGCGTTGGGTCTTCGTTGCTGCGTGTGGGCTTTCTCTAGTTGTGGCGAGCGGGGGCTGCTCTTCATTGCGGTGCGCAGGCTTCTCCTTGCGGTGGCTTCTCTTGTTGCTGAGCACAGGCTCTAGGCGCACGGGCTTCAGTAGTTGCAGCACGTGGGCTCAGTAGTTGTGGCTAGTGGGCTCTAGAGCGCAGGCTCAGTATTTGTGGTACACGGGCTTAGTTGCTCCACAGCATGTGGGATCTTCCTGGAATAGGGCTCGAACCCATGTCCTCTACATTGGCAGGCGGATTCTTAACCACTGCGCCACCAGGGAAGTTGTGTCTTTTGTCTTTAAGGAGCTCTGACTCTTCATCTTTTCAATCTGAGATTGATAATCCAGTTAGCTGTATCATCTTGAGAAGGCCCATTTCAAGCCATCCCCTACATTAGCAGTATCTTTTCTGTGTGTGTACAGGACCTCTCTGAGTAGCAGGGTTTGAGAGAACTGGGCATGGCAAGCACCTCTGTCTTTTCTGATCTCCCTTTTATAACTTGTTTAAGATCTTCAAGGGTGTTTATTATCTAATATTTTAAAAATTATCTTACGAACTTGTAGGATGGAGCAGGGAGAGTAAAGGGACATTTCTGTGATGTCTGCTGTGTATCTGATATTGTGTTAGAAGTTTCGCTTTTCAACATACACGAGGGAGTGGTGATATTTTACATTTGAAGAAACAGGCTTGAAGAAATAATTTTTCTGGCATCATCCACCTGCTAAGTGGTGAATTAGATATTCAAACCCAAGCCAGTTTGACCTCAAAGCCTAGGCATTTTACCCATTGCCCCCCATACCTTTTTAAAAATAATTAATTAATTATTGCCTGCGTTGGGTCTTTGTTGCTGCACACGGGCTTTCTCTAGTTGCAGACAGCGGGGGCTATTCTTCGTTGTGGTGTGCAGACTTCTCATTGAGATGACTTCTCTTGTTGGGGAGCATGGGCTCTAGGTGCGCTGGCTTCAGTAGTTGTGGCACACAGTCTCAGTAGTTGTGGCACACAGGCTCAGTAGTTGTGGTGCACGGGCTTAGTTGCTCCGTAGCATGTGGGTTCTTCCCGGAGCAGGGCTCAAACCCGTGTCCCCTGTATTGGCAGGCGAATTCTTAACCACTGTGCCACCAGGGAAACCTCTGTGTCCCTTTTAAATGGGCTGAATTTAATCTTAAATGATGGAGGTTTAGTATAAGAACAGCTTACAGTTTGGGGCTAAACTTACTTTAGCTGTCAATTTTTGTACTTGGAAAAAGGAGCAATACTAAGGATAAATGGAAAAACTGGAATAATCCTGCCAGTTAGATTCCTATGAGGGCAGTAACACTGCTGTCTAGCAGTGTGAAAGCTTTGCCTTAGGACTACTGGGGTGGGGACAGTCCTGTCCTAGCTAGGTTGCAGGAAATAGCAGTACTGAGAATAGTTCTCAGGGGGTGTAGACTCTCTTTGATGTTGGGTGAATTCATTCTGAAGCTACTACAATTCCAATTAAACAATGTGAGAACATGTACAGTTAGAACATTGCTGTTTAGTCACCAGTGTTTATTGTATGTCTATGGCTCGTAGGAGTCATGACGGCACAGTCTTGAGTGAGAAGAGAAGAAAAAACATTGAGTTTGTCAGAGTAGACAGAAATGCCAAGATATAAAAATAGAGTTCCAATTATGTATTGTAGCTGCAGTTGAAATGAGGATTTATTAAGCTGGAGGGACATCAGCCAGTTTGGGAGAGCTTTTTGAGATAGAAGAGAATGGCTTATAGTGTAGTAAGATGCATGTAGGCTTACTTGCCTGGAATGGAGAGTCCATGGCAGGAAATAAGGAGAAATGCTAACTGGGCCATAATGACTGGGACTCTCATTATTCATATAATAGGCCATGATAACCATGAAGAAGAGTATTGTGGAATTTTGGTTGGCTGAGCAGTTGGGATATGATACAATAAGGAATAAATTAGCTGCTTGATGAACTGGGTGATTGAGTCCTGGGTTAGGGTAGTGATTGTAGAAACAAATACGGGTACAACAAGAAATCATATGGAAGAAAAACTAGTAAAACTTGGCAAATGTTTAATGTGAAGGTATCACAATTTATTGAGGGCTTACTCTGTGTTGAGTTTGGATCTTAGAGGCTGTTGCATTGGAGAGAGTGTAGTTTTATAAAGCTTTGAGGACCTCAGCCTTTGAAGTTGAAAGTGTCTAAGATCTTGAATCTAGATTGAAGGTTATAGGTTGGGATGTGTGTCAGAGTTGAATTTTATCCTACTTGCAAACTAATACTTTTGTTGGGCATTGGTTAAAACTTTGCACAGTCCTTCAATAATCTGTGGTTAGTCACTTGGGAAGCACTGTTCCTGACAGTTGGGAGATAGAAGTTTGGTGAATTTGAGGTGGAGAGGAGAAGTTAAAGGTACATTAACGAGTATATTTTTACCTTACAAGTATATATTTACTGCCCTTCAGTTGGAATTAGGCTCTTCAGTTCAAGAATATGCTTGAGGGCTTCCCTGGTGGCGCAATGGTTGAGAGTCCGCCTGCCGATGCAGGGGACGCGGGTTCGTGCCCTGGTCCGGGAAGATCCCACATGCCACGGAGCGGCTGGGCCCGTGAGCCATGGCCGCTGAGCCTGCGCGTCTGGAGCCTGTGCTCCGCAACGGGAGAGGCCACAACAGTGAGAAAAGACTATGCTTGATACTGTTGATTATATGTGAATTGTGAAATTCCTATTTCAGACACAAATTGGGGAAAAGAATGTGACTTCTGCGTTTGAGGCAAATGTACATATATGATTTGTGGAGCAGAATTTTCTTTCGTTTATTTTTGCTTGCATTAATGATTGCAAGGGATATATATGTACACATATTTTTTGAAAAACTTTGAACTTTGGATTTAATTTTCAAAAGAATATGGATAGAATCCTATACTTATGAATTGGGTAGAATATTAATTTGCTTCTTTTTTCCTAAGAATTAAGTGGGAGAAGTTTGTAAAATGCTGAAGAGATTGTAAAGTGATGTGCAAATATTGTTAAAAATATGTTGTTTCCAGGCCTAATTTCATTTGGAATCTATTAGTTACAAAATATAGATAAATAAATGTATTTTTAAAAGTTGAAATACTAGAACATCATTATCAAACATTAGCAACTAGAATTTGAGAAATCCATAATTCCTTCTCGAACACAGTTCTATCACTTTTTAATATTAATCATTCAGTCTTTTAAAATGCCTGTTATTATGAATTTACATCATAGTATTTATGTGGTTTTGTAGCTTTTAAAAATTAATGTGTAGTTAAAATGTATACACAAGCAGACACTGAAATATTTATAAGTAGTCTGGAGATAGTTTTGGTTGTCACAACTTGAGGAATGCTTACTAGCATCTAGTGGGTAGAAGCCAGAGATGCTGTGAAACATCTTTTACAATGCATAGGGCAGCCCCCACACAGCAAAGAATTATCGGGCCAAAACTGAGGCTGAGAAACTCTGCTCTAGCAAGGAATTTGCTGTCTTTGTCCTCTTCATCTTTTTTATTGTTTTTGTTATTTCTGATAGCTTACTGTCTTGATTACTCAAGTCACATAAACTCCCCATATTCTTATCCTGTTGAAGCCTTCCTCCTCCAGTGTTCTGTGCACTACAGTTAGGAAAAAAAATTTTTTTCCAGCATTGCCCATTCTTCATCTTTGAGTTTGCATTTGGGAAGAAAATCTGATTCTCTTAATTTATAGTAGTGATTGAATGACTGATAGCCCATGAGGATTATCTGAAAACCAAAGGAAACCAGTTTCTTGTTAACCCAGAAGAGCCATGGATTAGCAGGATTTTAGTTTCTGTGGAAAGATACTTTGAGGCACTTAACCAGTAGCTTACTCTGCAAATCTCTCTTCAGAATTAGTTCTATTCAACTTCAACTTTTCACAATTTATTTTCTTCAAAATTTTAACTCATAAGTACTCAAAAACTTTCATGTCTTTTTCATAACTCCATCTCTCCCTCCCCTTATTGTCATTGGTAGCACCTTTGGCAGAATTGTTTTATCTACACATCAGATTTCCTGGAAGGAGGTGGAGGCAGATGGTTTGGGGTACAATATGGGAGAAGGGTGGGGTGCTGAGAGTAGGTTAAGGATAAAATGCAAAGTGTGGGGTAAATATATATCAACATTGCAGTGGTAGCTGGAGCCATTTTGTGTATATGTGTGTGTGTGTGTGTGTGTGTGTGTGTGTGTGTGTGTGTATGTGTGGTGGGCTGAAAGTCAAAGTCCCTTCTCTGTACTTATGTTTGCATTTACTTGAAATGGTGTAAAGGCATTTCAAATCAGCATAGAAATCTAAATTATGTACGTATTCCACTTTTGGATTTTTAAGTTGTATTTCATAAGTAGTTGAAGTTTAATACAATTGGTAGGTTTTCACTATCGATGTTTTATGTCCTTTGTGATAGATTTAGTTTAAAATTTATAGTTTATAATTTCATTTTGAGCCAGCTAACTTTACTATTTTTAATTCTTAGAGACGAGCATATCTGAAAAAGTGGGTATGTTGGAATATGCTTATAATTGTAGACATACTCTCCTATTTTGAGCTTTCACTTGTAACTGTTAGGTGTAGATATTTGTAGAAAATGATTTGACTGGTTTCTAGTGAAGGAATAGATACTGTGGCTTAAGTTTGAAGTCACAATTTAGAAGTAACTTTTCCAAGACTGCAGTAAAGGCACTTAAGTATATTGCTGAAATATAGGACACTATAGTTCCTGGAAGTCTACCTTTGTCATACAAGAGAACAGCTTTGTTAATGGTATTTAGTGCTTCAAGATCAGAGTGAATACATATCAAATATAAGAAGCATTGGTCAACCCAGTGTGATGCCTCAGACACAGTTGATGACTCAAGTTCCTTAGGAAGGAAATACACTTTAAAGTTGTGGAAAAATGCTCTTGGTTCCTAATTTTAAAATTACACAAGTGAAAAGTCTGTAGAAAACAACTTGATTACAAGTAATTTTTCTGACGAATGGAAGTGTGCCAGCCTTAGCTTATTCTTACACATCCTCTCATTTATTGTAATTGAGTTTTTCTGTAAATAGGGAGATATGTAATGTCAAAAGATTTTTGCAGATTTCTTTCCCCCATCCTTAAGACTGTACTGTCAACTTTCTTTGATATTAATAGGAAAACAAGTTTATTTCTTACATAATATTGCTCTCCCACAAAAAGGTGTTATCCACCATCAGTAAGATATACTCTGTTTTTTCCCCCGATGTTAATGAAATGTTCATTCTGCGGTTTTTTGCCCTATTCTTTTTTTCTTTTTCTTTTTTTTTTTGTGGTACGCGAGCCTCTCACTGCTGTGGCCTCTCCTGTTGCGGAGCACAGGCTCCTGACGCGCAGGCTCAGCGGCCATGGCTCACGGGCCCAGCCGCTCCGTGGCATGTGGGATCTTCCCGGACCAGGGCACGAACCTGTGTCCCCTGCATCGGCAGGCGGACTCTCAACCACTGTGCCACCAGGGAACCCCGAGGAAGGAAGCTTTTGTTTGCAAGCATTCCTGAGAAGTAAGATGCTGCCTACCCATGGAATATGGGAAATAATCATAATGGTTAGCATTTATGGTATACTTACTATATTCCAGGTATGATTCTTAAAGTATAATGAGGTTGTTAGATTCTGCCTTTGTACGAAGATTGGGTCATTTTGCCACCAGAGCATAATTTAGGCTCTTTGTACTTATAGTATTTGAGCCATTTGACTTTTGGTCAGTCAGGTTCTTTGAAAGGTTTTTTGTTTTTCTTCGTTTTTTTTTTTGACATTAGAAAATGTTTACAGTTAAGACGGGAGAAGCACCTTAGAGAACATTTTATGCATAATACCATTTCAGTTTTGTCACAGATAAATTTATACATGTATTCTTTTTTTTTTTTTTTTTTTGCGGTACGCGGGCCTCTCACTGTTGTGGCCTCTCCCGTTGCGGAGCACAGGCTCCGGACGCGCAGGCTCAGCGGCCATGGCTCACGGGCCTAGCCTCTCCGCGGCATGTGGGATCTTCCCGGACTGGGGCACGAACCCGAGTCCCCTGCATCGGCAGGCGGACTCTCAACCACTGCGCCACCAGGGAAGCCCCCTATACATGTATTCATTTTTTAAAAGCTTGAGGACAGATACTAAATCTCTTGATGGTGAGATATAGGTTATATCTTTTACAAAAGTATCTATTACAAAGCTTTTGTGATACGGAAAAAGAAAAAAACATTTTTTAAAGTTGGATTACCTTTAGTAAATACCATTATCCTGGTGACTTTGAAAACAGTCACAGGAAATAAAATACTGTTCTCAAATTGTGGAAAGGGAGAGAGCGCCTTAAGATCTCCAGTGGCAAGGAGACCGAGTTGTTTTTTCTACTTAGAACCTGCTGGCCATTTTTCTGCCATTCTTGTATTGTAGGTGATTTTTTTTGTGTGTGTGTTGCTTTACTTTTTTAGGTTTTTTTTTTTGAAAATTAATTATATGTTTTCTCCATCTTATAGGTCCAGTCCAATTATTCTTCTACCAATTTTACACATAGGCATTTGCTTGATATACTGTTTAATTTTTCCTAACTTTTTATCTTAAAAATGTATGTATTTTCTGAAAAGTTGGAAGTATATATAGTCCAGTTAACATTTATATACCTTTAACCTAAGTTTATTAGTGATTATCTTTCACCACGTTTGCTTTATCACTCTTAATATGTATTCTTTTTTTTTGTTCTGAACCCCCTAAAGTAAGTTGATACCCTTAAAATCTTAAGTATGCATCTCGTAAGGTTAAGGACATTGTCCTTACATGACCAAGAAGATTCTTTTTTATTTTTTAATTGTTCAAATTTCCCACGGAGCTTGTAGGTACTAAGTACCATATGAGTTTATTATATGTTTTGTGAAGGCCAGATTTCTGGCAACTACAACTAAGGACTAGAAAGTAAAACACTGTTGGTATGCTTTTATGTATAGGTAAAAAAGAGTAATAGTAGAGAAAGGAGACATTGACAGAATAACTACACAGCAGGATGGAGCTATTTTATGTAGGAACAATGGCACAATAACATAATAGCTTAGAGCTTATCATATCATTATGACCTCTTAGGTTGAAGATGTTAATAAGGGTGAGCCTGGCTCAAGAAGATGTTAAAGTAGAGGGGAAAAAAAATCAGTAATGGTTCAAAAGGAAAGATATTAGGCACATAGATAAACCCTAATTATCTAGAAATTTTGCTCAGTGGAACCTGTCATTTTCCTTTGATGTCAGATTACTAACATCTTACTGTACTCTAGGTTAAATGTAGTTTATTTTCATCATTGTCTAGTAACAGATCTGTTTCTCCATTGTTAAGGACTTTACATGATGAGAACGTCTTCAGTGAGTATTCTGTTCTTTATCAGAAGGGAGAAAAGGAGTTAAAGATTGCCGTCCATTGAGTCCTTCCTGTTACCTTCCCTGTCATTCATGTTGCCCTGCTTGGGTAACATATCAGTGATAAAAGAAGCTCCAGTTCTGTATTCAGGGGCAGCAGCAGAACATTAGTTTTTTTGCATTGTTTGCTGTTGTTTTGTTTTTTACTCCTAGACTTGTAGGCTATGATTCCTTTTGTACAGATCTATTTCATCTAAATAAAGGATTTAAATTAGAGGATGAAAATAGTAGTCTGTTATGGGCCACAAATCACATGTTAATTTAAATGGCAACAGACCTTTGGAAGAAGAAGTTTCTGTGCTGGTACTTACTTATTAGGTGTGTTAAATAACCCCTAATATGATGATGACCCCTATATTTGTATCTCCAGCCTAGGACTCTCTTGAATTCTAGACTCCTGTTTCCCAGCTACATCTCCAGCTAGATGTCTGGTGGGCATCTGAAACTTAACATGTCCAAAACCAAACCTCTGATTCCTCTTACCCCAGTCTTTTTTCCTGTAGTCTTTCCCATCTCAGTAAATGGGATCTCCATTCTTAAGTTGCTTAGGCAAAAATACTTTTGAGTTATCCTTGATTCCTCTTTTCACTTACACCCTGCATGCAAATCCTGTCAGCTTCTCCTTTAGAGTATATGCAAATTTTGACAACTTCTCATTAGCTCCACTGCTACAGCATCCATCTCACTTTAATTACCGTAAAACCTGCTAACTCTTCTTCCTGTTCTCTTGTTCTCCCAGTCTCTTCTCAACATAGCAGTCAATGTGATTGTGTTCAAAAGCTGCTTTGGTCAAAACCGTCCACTGGTACATTGTATACTTTAAAATGGTTAAAATGGTGAGGTTTATGTTCTGTAAATTGTACCTCAACAAAAAAGTAATAGCAAAATAAATTAAAAAACCCATTCAGTGGCTTAATATTTTAAGTAAAATCCAGTGTCCTTATAGTGGCTTCTAAGGCCCTACCTGAGGTACATGAATGCTTGTTCTCCCTACCTCCTGCCCCCAGTCCTTCCCCACTGTTCATTTCTGCTCCAGCCACACAGAGCTCTTTAAAAATTGCCAGGCTTGCTCCTGTCTCAGGGATTTTGCACTTGCTGATCCTTTTACATGGAACAGTTTCCCCCTTAGATTGCTGTATTATCTACCCTCTTTCTTTTTTAAGTTAAAAAAAAAATTACATGGTGGTGAAACACACGTAAAATTTACCAGCTTAACCATTTTTAGCTGTGTGGTTCAGTAGTATTTAAGTACACTCACATTGTTGTACTTTGCTCTCTTTCTGAGTCTTTACTGAAATATTATGAAGTCTTCTGATTACCTCATATAAATACATACATATAATACAAACCCCTTCCTTGGCATTCTCTATCCAGTCACCCCGTGATAACACTCTTATAGCCATCCCAAGTTGTTTACTTGTTCACAGGGAACTCTATTCAATATCCTGTGATAACCCATAATGGAAAAGAATATGAAAAAATATATACGTATAACTGAGTCACTTTGCTGTACGGCGAAATTAACACACCATTGTAAATCAAATATCCTTCAATAAAATAAAATAAATTGATTATGCGCCGAAAAAAATGAAGTTATTTACTTGTTTGTCTTACTGTCTGCCTTCCTTCTCTAGAATAAAGTTTTCTAAGGTCAGTAATTTTGTTTTGTTAGCTGCTATATTCCCAGCATCTAAAACAATGCCCATATAGTATATAGTGCATATAGTAAGTGCCCATTATATGTGCTGAGTGAATAGATGAATGATTACTGAACTAGATAATTTCACTTTTTATGAATTACATAAGAATTCCAATTTTCTAAGAGTATGTCTGGAAAAAAAGCCTTCAAAGCTTATAATTAATCTTTTTTACTTTAATTGACTTTAAAATGGAATGAAAATACCATTTTTGTTAGTGTATTGGTTTTGCTCATTAGTTTTATATGCCCAGTTAATTAAAAGAATTAGGTAGGTTGAATGGGTTAAAATATTCTTTATAGAAACCAAATTGCTTTTTCTCAACTACTATGTGTTCCTGTTAAAAAATATTATTAAAGCACTTAGCACTTGTCATTCACTGCAAAAATTAGACTAAAAGGTGAAATGTAGAACGTCTTCATGGTTATCTGATTTTACTCAATAAAACTTGTAAACTTTGCTATATTCCTAAGATGAAACTTTAAAAAACCCATTTTCATTTTAGGGTAAATTTAGAATCACAGAATGTTTGAGCTAGAAGGAAGTTTTGGGAACTTCCCTGGTGGGGCAGTAGTTAAGAATCCGCCTGCCAATGCAGGGGACACGGGTCCGAGCCCTGGTCTGGGAAGATTCCACATGCCGTGGAGCAACTAAGCCCGTGTGCCACAACTACTGAGCCTGCGCTCTAGAGCCTGTGAGCCACAACTACCGAGCCCTCATGCCACAACTGGTGAAGCCTACGCTCCTAGAGCCCATGCTCTGCAACAAGAGAAGCTACCGCAATGAGAAGCCCGTGCACCACAATGCGGAATAACCCCTGCTTGCCACAACTAGAGGAAGACGGTGCACAGCAACGAAGACCCAATGCAGCCATAAATAAATAAATAAATGTATAAATAAATAAATTTATAAAAAATAAAAGGAACTTTTGTAGTTTTGGGTGGATTGCTTAACCTCTCTGTGCCTTATCCTAAGATTAATTGTACTTGCCCTGCAATGTTGTTATGAGGGTGAAATGAGAGAATACATTCATTAATTAATTTAACCATAATTTACTGAATTCTTACCTGTTATGTACTGTACACTATTCTAAGCCCCTTATATATATTAAGTAATTTAATCCATATAACAACACTGTTAGGTATAGGTATTGCTATTTCACTTATTTTACAGACAGGGAAAATGAGGCACAGAGAGGTAGGTAACGTCCAAGATCACTCAACTAGTAAGTGGCACAGTTGGGATTCTAACACGTGACTTATAAATAAAGATAATGCTTGCGAAACTGTTGAAACATAAAGTAAGATATGTTGACGATATACTTCCACGGTTATTGAAAAACTTCGTTACGAAAAGGAATGTAACATTTTTAACTGTTCAGAAAGTCATGAAAAATGGTGATGAAAGCTGCATAGGTAATTGCAGAGACAAATACCTGAAATGCACTCATTAGCATCAATAGAAGATTAAAAAAAAACTTACCTAGCGAATAGATCTATAATAATTTTAATTTTAACAAGTAGCACTTTGCAAATACTAGACCTGTTAGAAATTCTGATGCTTCTTGGATGAGTATCATAGATCACATTTTCTGATGATTGATTTATGGCTTTCTTATCAGCAAGGTATAGGCTGCTTTCTTTATAAATTCATATGAAAAAGGAAATTTCCGTGAAACGTTGAGTGGATTCATTAATTCTTACAGCAAACATTTACTGAGCACCTGTTTTCTTACTTTGTTTAGGTAATGAGGGTACATCATTGAACAAATCAAAGTCCTTGTTCTCGTGGAACTTCTGGTGGTAGAGGGATATGTCAATAAAAAATAATATGAAGAAAGAGGGGGATATTAGAATGAGTATGATTGGGACATAAGCTTTTAGATAGGGTGATCAGAGAAAGCTTCTGAAGAAATTTTGTAGATATCTGAATGAAGTGTGCCAACCCTGCTTTGGGGGAAGATATTCCAGGCAGAGGGACGATAAAGAGACTAATGTGGCTGTAATACACAGAGTAAAGGGAGAGTGGTAGAAGATAAGGTGAGACCTGTATGGAAGTGGAGTGGGGGAATGCAGCCCCTTATGAGGATCATCTTCAGCGTTATAAGCCACGGTTATGACTTTTTTTTTTTGAGATTATAAATCATGATGAAGGCTGTGGAGGGGGAACAGCTAGTGAGGGGGGTGGGTGAGGGGTGGAACATTTTGAGCAGAAGAGTGACACAATGTAACTTTATTTGAACATTATAACTCTGACTGCTGTGTGAAAAATAGACTGTCGGGGGTCGGGGGCAGGAATGGAAGCTAAGAGGCCAGTTATTTGCAATGGTTTTTGATTGTCTAGAACCTTTTGAACCTTGCTTTGTTTGGCACATTTTCAGCCTTATGAATTCCATCTCCTTAATTTAGATTCCCCAGCCTTTCAGTTGCAACTAGGACACAGGCATGTAAACTAGTCTTCTGAACTAGGCTCCTCTAATCAGAAGCATCACTGGAGACCTGGATTCTGAACTGAGCAGACATGTATGCTTGCTGAAGTTTTGCCAATAGTGTGCATCTTTCAGACTGTTTTGACAGATTTTTCCCTAGTTGTTTTAAGGTTGTGTTTCTGGTACAAAAGTGGGATTGGAGAGGCAGGACAGCGTTGGTGTTTTTCACAAGGTATTTTTGGGGTAATTATGGTGTGTGCTGCTGCTGCTTGGGATACCTGGATAATCTTAAGGAAGATAAAATGGAGAGGGTTCCAGTATATTGTCAAATAGTAGAATATTACTTCAAGTAATAGACTATTGTATCAGAAGTATGGGAATTGATTAAGATCATAATGGAGAATACTTTAGTGTTTATGGAAAAATCTGTAAGTTCTGGATCAGGTTTCCTGTGTAGGATTTGCATGTTGGGATCACTGGTTGTCATTTACTCTTTTATATTCCCCCAACTTTTACTACTTATGTCTATCCTATTAACAAAAATATACTGCTGAATAATGAGTCATTATAGGATGCTTAATAGTTTCTTGGAGGTGAGTAGAATGTTGATTTTATTTATTTTCCTGAAGGGAGGACAAGCTGGACTATTTTGAATTGTCTTTGTTTTAGATTCTGGATTTTTTTTTTTTTTGGAAAAAGTGTATAACTTAGGGAAGAGTAAAAGAAAGGCCAAATACCCATATGCTTACCACTTTGACTCACCATTTTTCTTTAAAAAATTTTTAATTAGCTTTATTGAGGTATAATTTCCATACAATAAAATTCAACAGTTAATTTTGAGAAAGGTATATAGTTGTTTAACCACCACCACCATAATAATAATAATAATATGGAACATTTACACTAACCAGTAAAGTTCCCTTGTGCTCTTTGCAGTCAATTAAGAATCCTTCTGATTTCCCTTTTCATTTCTTCTTTGACCCAAGGGCTATTTAGAAGTGTGTTAAGTTCTCAATATTTGGGAATTTTTCCAAGTATCTCCTACTGATTTAATTGCACTGTAGTCAGAAAACATACTCTCTGATTTCAGTCTTTTAAAATTTATGGAAACATGCTTTATGGCTTAGAATTAAGGTCTATCTTGGTGAATACTCCATGTGCCTGTGAAAAGAATGTATACTCTATTGTTGGGTGGACTATTTTGTAAACGTTAATCAGGTCAAGTTGTTTGATAGTGTTCAGTCCTTATTTTTTGTCTACTTGTTCAGTGAGGAGTGTTCATGATTTCCAACTATAATTTACAGATTTGTCTACTTTCAGCTCTGTCAGCATTTTTAATTTTTAAAAAATTGTATTCCTCGTTCTTTTTTAAAAAAAATATTTATTTAGGCTCTGCCAGGTCTTAGTTGTGGCCCGCGGGATCTTCGTTGAGGCATGTGGGATATCCAGCCGCGGCATGCGGGATTTTTTTTTTCTTTTTTTTTCTTGGTTGCGGCATGCATGCGGGATCTAGTTCCCCAACCAGGGATTGAACCTGGGCTCCCTGCACTGGGAGAGGGGAGTCCTACCCACTGGACCACCGGGGAAGTCCCCCGTCAGCTGTTTCTTCACATACTTTAAGCTCTGTTATGTGATGCACATTTAGGATTGTTACGTTCTTTCGATGGGTTATGAAATGTACTTTTTAAAAAAATGTATTTATTTTATTTATTTTTGGCTAAATTGGGTCTTCGTTGCTGCACGCGGGCTTTCTCTAGTTGTGGAGAGTGGGGACTACTCTTTGTTGTGGTGCGTGGGCTTCTCACTGCGGTGGCTTCTCGTTGCGGAGCATGGGCTTTAGGTGCACGGGCTCAGTAGTTGTGGCACGCAGGCTCAGTAGTTGTGGCTCACAGGCTCTAGAGTGCAGGCTCAGTAGTTGTGGCACATGGGCTTAGTTGCTCCACGGCATGTGGGATCTTCCTGGTACCCATGTCCCCTGCACCGGCAGGCGGATTCTTAACCACTGCGCCACCAGGGAAGCCCCTGAAATGTCTTTTTTTAATCCTTCTTTTTTTTTTTTTTTTCCTTTGGTTTGTTTGTTTTAAAGTTTACTTTGATAATACTGTAGGCACTCCAGCTTTCTTGGATTAGGGTTTGGATGGTATAACTTTTACCTTTTTTTTTTTTTTTTTTTTTTTTTTTTGCGGTATGCGGGCCTCTCACGGTTGTGGCTCGCCCGTTGCGGAGCACAGGCTCCAGACGCACAGGCTCAGCGGCCATGGCTCACAGGCCCAGCCGCTCCGCGGCATGTGGGATCTTCCTGGACCGGGGCACGAACCCGTGTCCCCTGCATCGGCAGGCAGACTCTCAACCACTGCGCCACCAGGGAAGCCCCCTATTCTTTTTACTTTAACTCATCTTTATTTTTGTTGAAGTATCTTTTAGACAGCCTGTATTAACATTTTCTTTCTTGAAAAATAATAAAATGACTTCCATTTAATTATGTTTAAATCATTAACTTTTAATGTAATTATTGATAAGATTGAGTTTAAAACTACCATCTTACTGTTTGTTTTCTGTTAGTTCTATCTGTTCATAGTCCTTTTTACTCCTCTTTTTCTATATTCTTTGGGATTAATTTTTTTTAAAAAATGATTTCATTTTATCTCTGATATTGGCTTATGTGATATACCTGTTTAGTATATATTTTTAGAGGTTGTTCCTAGGGTGTACAGCATACACCTGTAACTTAAAAATGTATACCTTTAAATAAAATACCACTTCATTTATAGTGTACTTTCATTTCTCCTCTCCTCCATTGTGCTGTATTATCATACATTTTAATTCTATGTGTGTCATAAATGCCATAGTACATTGTGTTTCTTGAACACAATCACTTAATTTTGAAAGAGATTAAAGAATGAGAGAAGAAATCATTTTTATTTTCTCATTATAGTCATTGTTCCTGTGTCAACACAGGTTTGTGTCAGCACAGGTTTCCAGCTGGTATATTCCTTCTGCCTGAAAAACTTCCTTTAACATTTCTTGTAATGCAGGTCTACTGGTGATAATTGTCAGCTTTGATGTCTGAAAAAGGGTTCATTTTACCTTTTTTTTCATTCATCTTCATTTATGAAAGATATTTTTATTGGGTATGGAATCTTAGGTTGACAGTTTTTTTTTTGTAGTACTTTAAACATGTTGCTGAATTATCTTCTGTCTTATGTAGTTATGCTGTCATTTATACCTTTGTTCCTCTGTATGTAATGTGTCTTTTTCTGTAGCTCCTTTGGGTCTAACCCACCAGCTGATTTTAAGGGTTTTTTTGTCCCTAGTTTTCAGCTGTTAGCCCATGATAACTTTTAATTTCTTTGTATGTTAATTCCATCATCTCTATAGTCTCTGTTTCTAATATCTGATTTTTTTCTCCAGTAATATGAGAAAAAGACATTTTCCTGATTCTTTACATGCATGGTAATTTTTGATTGGATGCAGATCATTCTTGATTTTTACTTTTTTGTGTGTGTTTGATTTTTGTCTTGCCTTTAAACACTGTCACATATTTTTTGGTGTACAATTAAACTACTTGGAATCAGTTGAGTCCTTTGGAAGATGGCCTTTAAGCTTTGTTAGAGTAGATCCCAAACAGCCTCTAGTCTGTGGTTAATTTTGCCCCGTAAATAAGGTGATGTATTCCTGAGGGCTCTACCCAATGCTCCGTATATTACAGGTCTGTCTTCTCTGGATGGTGGGAATATGAACACTTCCCAGCCCTATCAATATAAACTTTTAAGATTGTTCTGCTTACTCTTTTTGTGGTTTATTTTTTTGGCCTGGGATAGTTGATTCTCTCACATGATCAGATATGAATCTGCCAAACATGTAAGGGGACCCTTCTTTAGATCTCTGAGCTCCTTTTCTGTTAGCTTCCTTTTCTTTGGCACTCTGACCCACAAATTCTAAACGCCTGGCCTCTCAGAACTCAGATACCTGGCTCCTCAATTCAGCAAGACCAGCAGGCTCTGTTTGGGTTCCTCTACCCTGCATATTGACCTGAAACTGCCTCTGGGTAGTTAAGTTGGGCCAATTGTAGATCTTACCTCATTTGTTTATCCTCCAATGTATTTTGTCAAGTTTTCTGAATGTTTGTGGTGGTAGGTTAAATTTAGTTCCTCTTACTCCATTATAGTCAGAAGTGGAAACTGATAGCAGTTGTGTCCTTTTTCTTTTTTGTCCCACTCTGAATCACTTCAGTGAAAATTATGCGTGTTATTTTACTCTTAAGTACTTCAAAGTACATCTCCCCAAATTCAGATTATTCTCCTACTATATTACCACAGTGTTGTTGTATTGAAGAAAATTAACAAGAATTCCTTAATATCATCTAAGACTGATTGATTCCAGTTTGTCCCGGATTGTTTCTAAGTGTTTTTTGTTTTCCTTCTCAGTTGGGTTTTTTTCTCTTTTGCTTTTTTTTTTTTTCATTATTTTTGCTCTGGTATGTTTCGACATGTTCATAGTGGTGTGGCTCTTCTTTGTTCTGTCATTTTTTTTCTGTGACAGAGTTTGTGTTTTACCTACTTCTGTGCAGTCAGGACTCATGACCATATACAACCTTTTTGAGAATTCCAGGGCTCTGTTCTCTTGAGATTTTCTTAAAAAGTGAATTGTATGGCTTATGAGGGTTAGGGGCAGCGTCTGGAGTTCAGTGTGCTATGCTTTGACACTTTCTCATTAGAGTATTCTGTTTATTTCCTTGGCTGCTTCTTTGAAAGATATACCATTAGGTTATACCCAGTGTTGTTTTAGTACACTGGTTCTCTTGAAAACAAGAAAAAAAAATCCTCTGATTTGTAGCCATTTCTAATTTCAGTAGCATGAATACTCTACCCATGGCTGATTTCAAGCTACCAACATGTCACTGAACACAGTTGGGAAGAGAATTGGCACTCGTGAGTCCGTATCAGCTAGCCCTAACACACACTAGTTATATCCATTTCTTACTTGGTTTTAGTTCTTGAGGATTTTTTTTTTTTTTTTTTTTGCGGTACGCGGGCCTCTCACTGTTGTGGCCTCTCCCGTTGCGGAGCACAGGCTCCGGACGCGCAGGCTCAGCGGCCATGGCTCACGGGCCCAGCCGCTCCGCAGCATGTGGGATCTTCCCGGACCGGGGCACGAACCCGTGTCCCCTGCATCGGCAGGCGGACTCTCAACCACTGCGCCACCAGGGAAGCCCTTGAGGATTTTTTTTTAATGTGGAAGGGTGGGCTGCTTTTTATAGTTGTTTTTTCCCATGGTTTTCCCATTGTTTCATTAAGTATTGAAGGGAGAAACTGCATAATACAGTTTCATTTAATACATTTTTTTTTTTGGCCGCACCATGTGGATTGTGGGATCTTAGCTCCCCGACCAGGGATTGAACCCAGGCTTCAGCAGTTAAAGTGCTGAGTCCTAACCACTGGACCACCAGGGAATTCCCTCATTTAATACATTTTCTTCAATAATTTTTAAAGTATTACCGTGACCATATCATAAATACTGATATTTAGGCACAGTTAACAAAGAAACATAGGTCTTTTGTAGAAGCTGATACTGAAGTGGACTTGTTAACTGTATGTCCCTGGGTAGCGTTTTTAACTTTCCCATTTAAACCCAGTGAATTATGTTTTATCTCAATTGTAAAGATTCTGAAAGTCATCACTCAGATCCTTTGTAAGTGAAGGTAAACATTATGTTGCTTCATAAAATTCCTTTGTGTGTGGCACAGAGAAGAGATGACTTTGTTTAATAACTCTCCCAGAAGTGTTACATCCATTCAAATAATTGAGCCGTTATCACATGTGCTTCACCAGAACAGCCATAGTTACTGTTTTAAGTTATCAGAGGTGGCAAAATGCTTTATCTGCATTGTGACTTAAAAAGTTGACTTTTTGGTGCCGAAAAAGGAGTGGACGCAGTAACTTTGCAAAGCTAAGTTTGTACTATGACTATTCAGTCCACTTAAAAGAAATACAATTCAGTAATCCTACTTTGATTTTGAAAATGAAAGACCTACCCCAAAGTTCTCATAGTACAACTTCCCCATTCTTGATTTTTTCTTGATATTTTATCTTGTGTGAGGTATTTTTAAAAAGCCACATACAGACTCAAAGATATTTTTAAGGAATATGGAAGATGCATTGGTACAATATATAATTCCATTATTGAGTCCTGATTTTTAGAAGTTCCATACTGGGAGGTTTTATTTTCTCTTATACCTTGGGTTCACTATATTTTCTATGCTAGTTGTAAGATAGCTTTGGATTCTAGTTTCAGACTCCATTTCTGTCACCTCTCTTGAGAGCAGTGCATTCAAGAGTATGGTGAAGTGAGTCAGTATTTTATTTTATTTTATTATTATTATTTTTAGGAGTCAATTTTATTTTATTTTGAATTTTTGAATTTTATTTATTTTTTTATACAGCAGGTTCTTATTAGTCATCCATTTTTTACACATCAGTGTATACATGTCAGTTCCAATTGCCCAATTCATCACACCACCATCCCCACCCCCTGCCACTTTCCCCGCTTGGTGTCCATACGTTTGCTCTCTACATCTGTGTCTCAATATCTGCCCTGCAAACCAGTTCATCTGTACCATTTTTCTAGGTTCCACATATATGTGTTAATATACGGTATGTGTTTTTCTCTTTCTGACTTCACTCCTGTATGATAGTCTCCAGATCCATCCACGTCTCTACAAATGACTCAATTTCGTTCCTTTTTATGGCTGAGTAATATTCCATTGTGTATATGTACCACATCTTCTTTATCCATTCATCTCTCGATGGGCATTTAGGTTGCTTCCATGACCTGGCTATTGTAAATAGTGCTGCAATGAACATTGGGGTGCATGTGTCTTTTTGAATTAATGGTTTTCTCTGGGTATATGCTCAGTAGTGGGATTGCTGGGTCATATGGTAATTCTATTTTTAGTTTTTTAAGGAACCTCCATACTGTTCTCCATAGTCGCTGTATCAATTTACATTCCCACCAGTGACTCAGTATTTTAAATTGAATGGTCTTTTCATGCTAGACTTTGTGCTAAGCAGTTTACTTGCATTTAAGTTATTTACTTTTGTCTCTATTTTACAGACAAAAAAAAAAAACCCTGAGATTTTAATAAGTTTAATAATTACCCAGATCATGTAGTTATGGTGAGGAAATGTCAGAATTCAAACCTAGTTCTGTCTTTATTCCTGAATGTATGGCCTCAATTTGTGTATATAGGTCTCAAAGACAAGTGTGAGAGAAGGCAAAAAAGGAAGTGGAGGAAAGGGAAGAGATGGTGATGACTATGAAAAATTTACTGAGCTTTCACTGTATGGTAGGCACTTTGCTGATTGCCACACATGGCTTAAATCATTTAATCATTGTAACAGCCTTAAAAAAGAGGTATTCTTCTCTGTGTTTTTCTTTCTTTCTTTTTTTTTTGCGGTATGCGGGCCTCTCACTGTTGTGGCCTCTCCTGTTGCGGAGCACAGGCTCCAGACGCGCAGGCTCAGCGGTGTGGCTCACGGGCCCAGACGCTCCGCGGCATATGGTATCCTCCTGGACTGGGGCACAAACCCGTGTCCCCTGCATCGGCAGGCGGACTCTCAACCATTGCGCCACCAGGGACCCTTACTTCTCTCTGTTTTAAGGGTGGGAAAATAAAGTTGAGTTTTCCACTTGATCAGGGAAACAAGCTAATAAATGAAGGTAATGGGATTCAAACCTAGAGAATTTTTTTATTCTAATAAGAAAATGCTTGCCATAAAATTTACTATCTTAACCATTTCTGGTGTACAATTCAGTAGTGTTAAGTATATTTACCTTGTTGTGCAGTCTTCAGAACTTAAACCCAGATGACTTAAGAGTTTGTATCCTTAACCATATAATGACAAGCAACTGACTGCATAAACAGAAAATTTAGTGATGGAACATTTAGGCTTTATGCAATACATTAGGCGAGAAGCAATGGTTTTTAATACGCTGGTCACCAAGTGGTGAAGGACAAGATCCCCAAGAGAGGGGAAACAAATGAAGCGAGACCTATGATTGTTCCAGCTTTCTGCCTGGAACGAATTTCCATCTGCAGTTCATTCGTGCTACAAGAGGGAACCTAGGTGGAGACGAACAAACTCTGAGTTGAGATGGAATGGGACCAAAGCAGCTAGAGTTTGCAGACAATATCAGAATGAAGGGCGCTACATAGAGAGAGAATCCCTGAGATCTGCAGAGGGTTCCCCTGGAGTGTTTGGCAGAGTATTGATCAGTGTGTATACGTGAGGAAATTACCTGAGGCCAGGGAAAGAAACAGTGCCCTATGTTCACGTAGTGCAGGAAATAGTACTTGTTCTTACCGGCCAGGTGGGAAAAACTCATGCCATGATTTGTGGAGCATTGCATAGAGTACTCAGATATGTCTTGCCCCAGTGGTAGGGAATAAAATTAGCCCTACACTGAACCCTGCTCCAGACCCATGTAACAAATCATAAAGGCAAGAGCCAAAAGGGTCAAACTTTCTAACTACCTTTACTTTGTCCTGTAAAAAAGCCTAAGAATATTTATAAGAATACAAAAAATGTCCAGCCCCTACAAGGTGAAATTCACAGTGTCTGCCATCTATTCAGTGAAAGATTATGAGACATGCAATGAAGCAGGAAAACACAATCTGTAATGAGAAGAATAAGCAGTCAATTGGAACCAATCCATAACTGTCATGGGCATTAGAATTAGCAGACAAGAACATTAAAAGAGTTATTACAACTGTATTTCATATGTTTAATAAGTTAATTAGAGACCTAAAAGGTATAAATAAAACAGACGGAAATCTAACTTCTGCAGATGAAAACTACAATGTTTTCAATGGAAAGCACACCATATGGCATTAACAACAGGTTAGACATTACAGAATATTATTGAACTAGAAGACAGCAGTAGAAACTATTCAAAATGAAACAGGGAAAAAAAGAATTTTTGATAAATATGAAAAAACCCATCAGTGGGCTGTAGGAAGAATTTGAGTGACCTAATATACTTGTAACTGGAGTCCTTGGGTGGGTGGGGGTGGGGAGAGTGAAAAAAATTGAAGAAGTAAGAGTTGAAAAATTGTAAACCCACAGACCCAAGGAGTTTACTGAAACTAAAGCTCAGTAAATATGAAGAAACCAAAGCACGTCAGAATCAAATTGCTCAAAACCAGTATTAAAAAGGAAAGTCTTAAAAGCACTAGGGAGGGAAAAGACACATTATATTCAGAGGAGCAATGGTAAGGATGACAGATTTCTTGTCAGAAGGAATATGGGTGAAAAGAGAGTGGAGCAAGGTTTTAAAAATATTTAAAGAAAAAATACGAACTTGTCGACCTGGAATTCTGTGCCAGTGAAAATATCTTTCAAAAATGAAGACAAAAATAAAGACTTTGAGACATCCAATATCTGGAAGAGCTCTTCACCAGCAGAAGAAATTTTAGAGGAAGTTATCTAGGTAGAAGGAAAATGATACCAGATGGAAATATGGATCAACATGAAGGAATGAAGAACCCTGGAAATGAGAAAGAGAGTTTTTTCCTTGTTATCTAAATCTCTTTAAAAGATAATTGTCTGTTTAAACCAAAACAATTACAATGTATTATGGGCTTTATAAGACACAAGTAAGTAAAGTATATGATGACAATAGTCTAAAGACCAGGAGGAAAGAAGTGAAAGTATAGTAATGTCAGGTTCTTATACCTGAAGTGTTATAATATCATTTGAAGGTAGGCTAAGTTAAAGATGTATACGTATAAGCCCTAAAGCAACCACTAAAATAACCAAACAGAGAGTTTTGCTAATAAGCTAGTGAAGAGGTAAAAACAGAATCATAAAAAACTAATTAGTCCCAATAAAGGAGAAGGGAGCAGAGAAAAGATGGGACAAACAGAAATAAATAGCAAGATGATAGACTTAAACCTAACCACATTAGTAGCTACTTTAAATGTAAATGATCCAAACACTCCAATTAAAAGGCAGAGATTATCAGATTGGACAAAAAGGCAAGACCCAGCTCTATGCTGCCTACTGTGAACTCACATTAAATACGTAGGCACAAATAGATTAAAAATAAAAGGATGGAAAAGAGATATCATGCCAGTCAAAAAAAAAAAGAAAAAAAGGAGTGCTATATTAATATCAGACAAAGTAGATTTTAGAACATAGAATATTGCAAAGAATAAAGAAGATCATTTGATAATTGATAAAGGAGTGAATTAATCCAAAAGGCATAATACATAATATTCTTTGACATTTATGCGTGTAATAATAGAACTTCAAAAATCAATTAAGCAGGGCTTCCCTCATGGCACAGTGGTTGGGAATCCGCCTGCCAATGCAGGGGACACGGGTTCAATCCCTGGTCCGTGAAGATCCCACATGCTGTGGAGCAGCTAAGCCTGAGCACCCCAACCACTGAGCCTGAGCTCTAGAGCCCACGAGCCACAACTACTGAAGCCTGCGTGCCTAGAGCCCATGCTCCGCAACAAGAGAAGCCATGACAATGAGAAGCCCATGCACTGCAGCGAAGAGTAGCCCTTGCTCACCACAACTAGAGAAAGCCCACGTGCAGTAACGAAGACCCAATGCAGCCAAAAATAAATAAAATAAATTAAAAAAAAAAGAACAACAACAAAAAATCAATTAAGCAGAGAACTGCAAGGAGAAATAGAGAAAAAGTCATAATTACAGACAGAGATTTCAATACCTTTCTCTCAATTATAGAACAGGTAGATAGAAAATCATGAAGGGTATAGAAGATTTGAACAACACTGTCAGCCAGTTGACCTGGTTGACATTTATAAAACACTGTACTCAATAAGTGCAGAGATTGACATTTCTGGAACACTCATCCATTAACAGCAGAATATACATTCTTTTCAAGTGTGCATGAAACATTGCAAGGATAGACCAAATTCTTGGTCATAAAATAAGTCTCAATGTATTTAAAAGGATTGATGTCATACAAAGTATGTTCTCTGGGTATAGTAGAATTAAATTAGAAGTCAGTAACAGAAAGATAACTGAAAAATTCCCCATATTTAAAATCTAAATAACAGACTTCTAAATAGCACATGAATCATAGAAGAAATCAAAAAGGAAATTAGAAAGTATGTTGAACAGAATGAAAATGGTAACACAGCATAACAGAATCTGTGGGATGTTGCTAAAGCAGTATTAAGGGAACATTTATAGCACTAAATACCTGGATTAGAAAAGAAAAGTCTTAAATCAATGGTCTTTACTAAAAAAAGAAGAGTGATTAAACTCAAAGTAAGCAGAAGGAAAGAAAGAAAGATCAAAGTAAAAAATAAAAAAATAGAAAGCAGAAAAATAAGGAAAATCAAAGGAATTACACGTTGGTTCTTCAGAAGATCAGTAAAATCAGTAAATCTCTAGCTATCCTGATCAGGACCAAAGAGTGGAGATACAGATTACCAATATCAGGAATGAGGGAGGTAACATCACTATAGTTTCAAAAGATATAAAAAACATAATGAGGGAATATTATGAACAGCTTTATCTCCATAACTTCAACACCTTAGGTAAAATGGACAAATTCTTACCAAAGGTCACTCAGGAAGTAGATAACCAGATTAGCTGTTTATATATCAAATTGATGTCATTAATAACCTTTCACAAAGAAAATTCCAGGCCAAGATGGCTTCACTGGTGAATTCTATCAAACATTTAAGGAGGAAATAATACCAATTCTACATACATTTGTCTAGAAAATTGAAGAAGAGGTAATACTTTCAAGGTCTTTTTTTTATACTGATACCAAAACTTGACAAAGACAGTCCAAGAAAACTACAGACCAGTGTCTCTCATGAACATAGATAACAAAAATTCTAAACAAAATTATAGCAAATTGAATCCAACAGTATTATAAAGCATAATATACTATATTCAAGTGGGATTTATATCAGTAATGCAAGGTTGGTTTAACATTAGAAAATGAACAATTTTTTAAAAATTGAAGTATAGTTGATTTGCAATGTTGTGTTAATTTCTGCTATACAGCAAAGTGATTCAGTTATACATACATACACACACACACACACACACACACACACACACATATACATTCTTTTTTTATTCTTTTCCATTATGGTTTATCACAGGATATTGAATATAGTTCCCTGTGCTATACAGGAGGACCTTGTTGTTTATCTGTTCTCTGTGTAATAGTTTGCATCTGCTAACCCCAAACTCCCACTCCACCCCTCCTCCATCCCCACCCTTGGCAACCACAAGTTTGTTCTCTATGTCTGTGAGTCTATTCTGTTTTGCAGATAAGTTCATTTGTGTCATATTTTAGATTCCACATATAAGTGATACCATATGGTATTTATCTTTCTCTTGCTGACTGACTTCATTTAGTATGATATTCTCTAGTTCCATCCATGTTGCTCCAAATGGCATTATTTTGTTCTTTTTTTATGGCTGAGTTGTAGTCCATTGTATATATGTACCACATCTTCTTTACCCATTCATTTGTTGATGGACATTTAGGTTGTTTCCATGTCTTGGCTATTGTGAATAGTGCTGCTATGAACATAGGGGGTGCATGTATCTTTTTTTTAAATTAAATTAAATTTATTTATTTAATTTATTTTTGGCTGCATTGGGTCTTCGTTGCTGCACGTGGGCTTTCTCTAGTTGTGGTGAGTGGGGGCTACTCTTCATTGCAGTGTGTGGGCTTCTCATTGTGGTGGCTTCTCTTGTTGTGGAGCACGGGCTCTAGGCGCACGGGCTTCAGTAGTTGTAGCATGAGGGCTTGGTAGCTGTGGCTCACGGGCTGTAGAGTGCAGGCTCAGTAGTTGTGGAACATGGGCTTAGTTGCTCTGCAGCATGTGGGATCTTCCTGGACCAGGGCTTGAACCCGTGACCCCTGCATTGGCAGGCGGATTCTTAACCACTGTGCCACCAGGGAAGCCTGCATGTATCATTTTGAAATATAGTTTTGTACAGATGTATACCCAGGAGTAAGATTGCTGGATCGTATGGTAACTCTATTTTTAGTTTTTTGAGGAACCTCCATACTGTTCTCCATGGTGGCTGCACCAACTTACATTCCTACCAATAGTGTAGGAGGATTCCTTTTTCTCCACACCCTCTCCAGCATTTATTATTTGTAGACTTTTTAATGATGGCCATTCTGACTGGTGTGAGGTAGTACCTCATTGTAGTTTTGATTTGCACTTCTGTAATAATTAGTGACATTGAGCATCTTTTCATGTGTCTGTTGGCCATCTGTATGTCTTCTTTGGAGAAGTGTCTATTTAGTTCCTCTGCCCATGAAAATCAGTCAATTAATTTTCCATATTAATAAACTAAAAAGAAAGAACCATATAATCATCTCTTTAAAAATTTATTTACTTATTTTTATTGCAGTATAGTTGATTTACAATGTTGTGTTAGTTTCAGGTGTACAGCAAAGTGATTCATTTATACATATTTTATATATGTGTATTTTTTCAGATTCTTTTCCCTTATAGGTATAATTCCCTGTGCTATACAGTAGGTCCTTGTTGGTTATCTATTATAATCATCTTAACAGATGCAGAAAGAGTGGGTGACAAAAGTCAACAACTCTTCCTGATAGTTTTTATCAGCAAAGTATTAATAGAAGATAACTTTGTCAACCTGATAAAGGACATCCTAGACAAACCTATGGCTAACATCAAAACTTGTGTGTGTGGTTAAAATTCCCATTATAATAAGTTTTTAGGGACTTCCCTGGCAGTCCAGTGGTTAAGACTCCATGCTTCCACTGCAGGGGGCACAGATTCGATCCCTGGTGGGGGAACTCATATCCTGCATGCCACACGGCATAGCCAAAAAAAAAAAGTATATGAAAATAAAGTACTAGGATTAGTGAAACAGTTTCATATTTATAGATATTTGAATAATCATGGAACCATATTAGAACTAGAATGGGCCACAAGATGACATTAATTTAAATTGTTTATTTTTTATAGGTCAGTATGGAAATCCTTTAAATAAATACATTAGACATTATGAAGGATTATCTTATGATGTGGATTCATTACACCAAAAACACCAGCGTGCCAAAAGAGCGGTTTCACATGAGGACCAGTTTTTACGTCTAGATTTCCATGCTCATGGAAGGTGAGTAAATTTATGCTGACTGTGTCTGAAGTTCCCATGTATTCAATCTATATTAAGAGAAGAAATTTATACCCTTAATTTTCCTTCTCTAATGGAAAGGTCCCCATTTGGAAATCCAGCCTACACTGAAATTTGGTGTATACATTAAAAAATGTTTTCTTTTAAAATGGATTGCCCTTTTTATGTTGTTAAGGAAACAGTCACGTTTAAATGTTTTTAGGTTTATGAATTAGATCCTCTGTTGTATTATCAGAGGATGTGTCTTTAAAGAAGAGTCTATGTTTGTGGTTCAGCTAATTTTATGTGTTTTATGGCCTATGTGTCTGTTCTCTGGTGCCGAGAGTGAAGATAGCTAGTTGTAGGCTATTAAGTAAGTCATTTAATTTCTCATTAACTCAATTTTATCAGCTCTAAAATGACAACTTGTAGACAGATGACCTACTGTACTGCTTAATTCTCAGACAGAATTGTTAAGGAATAAAGAACAGGGAGCCAAGGGAGAGAGGTGAAAAAAAAAATCACATTTATTTAGTCCTGTTGTGTTCCAGGTACCGGATGCTTTATATGCATTTTCTTTTTTAATCTCTCTACACCCAAACAAGGTAAATCTTTTTATATCCAAGGAAACTAAGACTCACAGAAGTTAAATAACTTCTTTAAAGTTACGTAGCACAGATTTTACCTGGACCTGGCTGATTCAAGACCCCATATTATTTTTTTCTTTGTCTGTTAGGAGTATTCAGATACAAAATCTTCAAGTATTCTTTGTCAGATTCTCTGCCTTGCCTGCTGTAATGAATAAGTCTATTCCTTTTGTACTTTTTCTACAGTTGTAACCCTGATTTATTATTCACCTCCTAATAGGTTTCCCAGCTTCCATTCCATTTATCATTAAAGCTATACTATGTACTGCTACAAGATGACTCTTCCTTAAATGCTTCCTTTTTCATGTCAGCTTATTGCTCTAAAGTCTTCAATTAATGATTGTTAGCCAGATTTCTTAACTGGGCTTTCAAGATTCTTTGTAAATTAACTCAAGTCTATTCTAAACTTACTTTGTTCCACTTCCCCATATTGTGTCTGTTTCATTCAGAATGAGCTTCTCATTGCTGAATATACCATGTACAGTTTGTTTCCTGTATTATTTATCTTAAATTCTGATCATCTTTTAATACACATTCAAGTTCTACTTCTTTGAAGCTTTATTTACACCTTCCTCTGAACCTTTAAATTACTTACCTGTGCCTTTGGCATTGGTTCAGTATCTCTTCCTTTTCATGTGTGCATTTCTTGTTTATTTTTCTGTAACTGTTTTTTCTTCCTCACAGGCAGACACATGCTACTATTTAGTGTCTGCTATTTGCTCTTATATTATAGACACTCAAGAAAGATTTTAATGGATGAAAAAAATCAGTTAATAAGAATTGCTATGAAACAAAGTATTTTGCACATGGAAATAAATGCATTACTTAACTTAATTTCCATATTACAAAACAATGATCATTATAGAAAAAAGTACTTTCAAGTTATAAAATCTACTTTGTTTTGAAGGAAGAAAAAATTCATTTCAGGATCTGTTCTAGATAAAAATTTTACTGATGGCAAATCATGTAAATTTTTATGACCCTTAACCTCAGAAAAAAATTTTAATTACCCATTCTTTATTGGTACCATGAAATAATAAGCAATCATTAAGCCTTCCTAAGTTTTTAGTAACTATCTCAAAGTAAATTTAATGCTGTATTGCAGATATCGTGTGACTGCCAAAAGGAAAAGTTGAGATTCTAGCTGCCTTTGGTTTGGATACCACATTTCTATTACATCATTAGATTTTTATTAGCTCCATTACATAATTCATATTGAACATATGGCAAAACCAAATCCCTACCTCCTTTTGTTTTTTTTGGTACATGTGTGAGCGTAACTGAGAGAGAGTGTACAAGTACACGCTGTTATTTAGTTATTCTGATAGGAGCTGCAAGATGTGCGTAAGTCATTGTATAAGAAGAAAATGTGATATGGTGCTTTACAGATAAAATGCTGTAGGTATTCAAAGGGAGGAGGACTTACTTCTAGCTGAGGCTCTCAGCAAAGGACCTGGACCCAGGAAATCTCATTCTGTGTGTTAGTGATTATCTTAGGTACTTTTAACAGAAATCTGTTTAATTAACTATATACATATACTACATTTTCTAGAATAGATCTGAATTCAGGAATTTAATTTTGTTGTCTCAATTATTATACCTGTATATTCACACTGTCTCAGAGTTTGTGTCCTAAAACATGGTTATTGTAACTATCTTATAACATACCTTAGTTAAAAATGTGATGATCTCATAGTTTTATTTCTCCCTTTCCTTGAAATAGGCCTACAAAAATGACCTTGATAAATATAATTATAGATTTCTTGCTAAGTTTCTTCTCCTTCTCCACCATATACAAAATGTTGGTTTTGGGTACTAGCACAGCCTCTCTAGGGTGTGTGTATGTGTGTGTGTGTATGTGTCTTTCAGTATTAAAATCATTCTTTGTTCTGTTTGTTTTATGCCTAAGCACATGAACACAATTCTTTCAACCTGGCTTCCACGTTTCCTAAATAAGAAAGGGTGGATCACATCCCACGTTTACAAATATCAGTGTTAAATGAAGGAATGTCGAGATTCTTTAAGCCTAATGTCCATTCTTGAGAATTCCATGAAAAACCATTGCTCTTTTTTTCCCTTCCAGTTTTATTGAGATATAATTGACATATAGCACTGTACAAATTTAAGATGTATAGCATAATAATTTGACTCATATACATCATGAAGTTAACATTTTTTTTTCTTGTGTGTATATGTATTTTTAAACATTTCCTTCATGTTTTGTTTTCCATTATATACTTTGGACAGTCAACTTTATTTTCTGGTCTTCTCACGACTTTGCTAACTTTACTGCCTTTCATAGATTTGCATTTGAGTAGGAAGCTACTTAGTAAAGAACTTGTGATTTTTATAGGAAGTATAATATATGTATTGAAACAGTCGTAAACTGGGTAGAGAAAGGAGTACTGTGGTGATTTGGAGCCTGAATGGTGTTCCCTTCTGAGTTGGCATGTGTTATCTAGAGATTCTTTTGAGCCTTAGCTTCCTCATTAGTAAAACCTTGAAGTTTGGATGAGATAATGTTTAAGGCCTCTTCCTGCTTTGGAGTTCTACAAAATAGTAACACTCAAGTAACTAAATTAAAAAGAACTCTCAAAACACTGTCTAGTCAGTAATAAACTTTTTTATGCTTCTGTGTTTAATTGTTTAGGTACATAATCAATAAATCAGAAATTGTTTCCATCTAATATGTGATTTGTATATAGTGTAGAAGATACCAAAATTTTATCTAAGTGCAGTATGATGTTTTGGAGTTTTCTTTTTTCTTATTTTGATAAGATAATTATTCCTATAGCCTTAACTGTACGTTTACGAACTGTTCTAATAAATGGTCAGATAATTTGATTTGAAGTTTCTTTGCAGTTTGAGACTCAAGTTCTCCCTGCCTCTGAAATGTGAGGGTATCAAGGATGTGGCCCAGGTAACCTGTAAAAGGCATAAGTATTCTCTTTGGGTCCTGACTGGAGCTGGGTTAGTCAGGAAGTGTCTTGGACTTTATCTTTGACGTATCATGAGTAGCGTAGCAGAAACCCAGGATGCTTTTAACTCCATAGACAAACCAGCACACTTTAAGACACAGAAGTGAGAATCTAGGGAGCACAGATAGATGCCAGCTCATAAAGAAGAGCAACAGAATAAATTAGAATTGTGTAAAAATGCTATTGTTATGGATATGGAAAAACAAAATAAAAAAAAATACTGACCTGACACTGAAATCTGTTCCAACAAGATTTGAGCAAGTTTGAGCAAAATTTCCTAAGGGAAAATGGTATTTATTTGTACCTATTTTATGTCAAGTACAGTGCCCTTTAGCATATACTTTTGTTTAAGTATATTTCATACCACTCTTGGTCTCAGCAGTGGATTTTCTAGGATATGCAATTCTTAGTTATTGCCTGATTGCCTGATTCCTCGTTAAACACAGAAATTAAAAGCCTAACAAGTATGTTTTTTAAAACTCTGAAGGCTACACTGGCTATTTGAATTACTTACTGAAATAAGAAATAGCAACTGAGTTGTGTTCACGTTAATTCTGTGTTGAAGAAGTTAAATTGAGAGCTGATGATGGCTCTGAGCTTAGCTTCTTTGATAAGATTTTAACATGAAATACCATTTTTATTTTTCATGTTTTTAAGCGCTAACTAAGGTTTATGTAGAAGAGGGAATGAGTTTTAAAAAACTGAGCTTCCTCCTGTTTTGAAAAAGGAATGGAAATACGAGTGTAAACGTATTTTTCCTTTGTTTTTTAATTTAATTTATTTAATTAATTTATTTTTGACTGCCTTGTGTCTTTGTTGCTGCATGCGGGCTTTCTCTAGTTGCGGCAAGCGGGGGCTACTCTTTGTTGTGGTGCACTGGCGTCTCATTGTGGTGGCTTCTCTTTGTTGCGGAGCACGGGCTCTAGGCACGCCGGCTTCAGTAGTTGTGGCACGTCGGCTCAGTAGTTTTGGCTCACGGGCTCAGTAGTTGTGGCGCATGGGCTTAGTTGCTCCATGGCGTATGGGATCTTCCCAGACCAGGGGTTGAACCTGTGTCCCCTGCATTGGCAGGCAGATTCTTAACCACTGCGCCACTAGGGAAGTCCCTGCTTCTCCTTACACAGGATAAATTTACTTATTTTTGCTTGAGTTTTAGTTTCACTTTTATCTTCTTTGGGAGCTCTTGAGGAATCTCGTATATGTATTTTTGCTTATTTGAGGTAATCTATCTACCTCAGGGCCATCAGTAAAGCCTGGAACTGTGTTTTTCAAACTGTAGAACCCTAGAATTTCTTTGGAGGTTGCCTCAGGTTCTTCCCAATGGGCCGCAGGTGGGCTGACTCTGCCCTTTCCCCTTCTACCAACCTGTTCTATTTTATCCTTTTTTTTTTGGAGGAGGTGGATAGTGGCTTCTTTAAGATAATTTGAAAAAGGACTTTGCTGTTTCAAAAAGTATACTAGTGGAAGTAAACTAGATATTTGACTCATAGTAATATTTGCTGTTAATACTGGCAACTTGTCTTACAAAAATAGTTTGAATGGAGAGTCTGTCAAGCATCTTTATTAAGAAGAAGGTGAATGTTACAAGGAAAAGAATACCTAGAAATGTCAGGGATGGCTATTAAGTACTGTTTTATTTCTAGGAATCACTACCCAGGTCTACCATAAACCTGTTCCATTTAGACTCAGTAGACCCGTCTGGGACTGCTGGATTACAGACATACTTGGAAGCAAGGTTTTTGCTCTCAGGTTTCTTCCCCCTGTTACCAAGGTACTTGATTAGTCGAGGCTTTTTGTCCTAATATGACTTCAGTTCAAGGGATGCACCTTTAACTATTGCTGTTTTCTTCTGAGAGTCAGGGCCATATTATCTTTAGCCTAAATAGCTATCATATGGGAAAAGGCAACTTCTTTTCAGTTTATATTCTTACTGTTCTAATATATAGAATGGTACCTCTTTAATATAGAAGTATATGATCAACCAAAAACTTAAAGAATCATATCCTAGCATAATTTATTTTGTTGTTCTGTACCACAGGTGGTTCTGGTACCTCTGTTTGTTTTAGTTTAGATTTAGAGTGCTTTTCTCAAGCCTTAGAGGGGAAAACCAACTATTATTACCACATGGTACAACTGCATTTTCAAAGCACTGAGGCCAGAGATTTGGAATCTGTTTCCTGTATTTTTTCAAATTGCTGTCATTTGTTAGTTGATTTTGCCCTCCTATAATTTTACTCTATTCTTTATAACTTTACTATATGCCACTAAGGAAAGAATTATAATAGAACTACTATAATCAAGATGAGAGACAAAATACTATTGATTCATAGAATCAACATAGTGATTAAATCTAACAGTAGGAAAATATTCCCAGTGCAAATGATGTTCCTTATACAGAGCATCTTCCTCCTCAGAGGAAATCTAAAGTTTATCTTTGATGACAGTATACTATATTATAACAATAAAAAAAAAGAGGGCTTCCCTGGTGGTGCAGTGGTTGAGAATCTGCCTGCCAATGCAGGGCCACAGGTTCGAGCCCTGGTCTGGGAAGATCCCACATGCCACGGAGCAACTGGGCCCGTGAGCCACAACTACTGAGCCTGCGCGTCTGGAGCCTGTGCTCCGCAACAAGAGAGGCTGTGATAGTGAGAGGCCCACGCACCGCGATGAAGAGTGGCCCCTGCTTGCCACAACTAGAGGAAGCCCTCGCACAGAAACGAAGACCCAACACAGCCAAAAAAAAAAAAAAATATATATATATATATATATATATACATATAAAAAAAGAGAACTAAACTTACTGAAAGAAACATAGTAAAACGGGATTAATAATCAAAGGGAACTTCTTATGGTGGTGTTGTAAAGTAGAATTTTCAGTGAAATTCAAATAAGGTTATATTTTCACTTCTGTGTCTTACTTGCATTTGTTCAAATTTTAAAAGGTGACTTGGTGAAGACTGATAATATTACATACATTAAGACTGCTACAACACTCAGCATGTATTAGCTTGACTGCTTCCGGCACATGCTTGAGAGGCATTTGTGGTATGATTGAAAGCAAGATGCAGCAACCAAATACTAGAGTTCTAGTCCTAATTCTAGTCTTGTGACCTGAGTCATGCCCTTTGATAAAAATATTCATCGTGCTTCCTTAGCAATGTTACTGTGAGGACGGGATGCAGTAATATGTGTGAAAGTGCTCTGAAAACTGTAAACCTATATAAATTTAAGAAGAATGTTATAATCTCATCATTATCATCACAATACTACTATCTCAACCAGTTCTCTAGGGGCTTTTACCGCTAGGAAGGGTATCTCTGCCTGCACAATTTTATTTTATACCCTAGTTTTGGGGAATACAATGATTTTTTAAAAAAATGTTTATTTATTTATTTGGTTGCGCTGAGTCTTAGTTGCAGCTCGTGGGCTCCTTAGTTGCAGCTCACCAGCTCCTTAATTGGTGCACGTGGGCTCCTTTAGTTGCAGCAGGTGGACTCCTTAGTTGCGGCATGCAGGCTCCTTAGTTGTGGCATGTGAACTCTTAGTTGTGGCATGCATGTGGGATGTAGTTCCCTGACCAGGGATCAAACCTGGCCCCCTGCAATGGGAGTGTGGAGTCTTAACCACTGTGCCACCAGGTAAGTCCCAGTACAATGATTTTTAAACATTTATTTATTTTTATGGTGGAAAAATAACATCTAACTTACTATTTTAATCATTTTTAAGTGTACAATTCAGTGGCATTAGGTACATTCAAAGTGTTGTCTAACTATCACCGTGATTCATTTTTAGAGCTTTTTGATTATACCAAACAGAAACAATAACTTCCAATTCTGCCCTCCTACCAGCCCTTGGTAACCTGTGTTCTACCTTCTATCTCTAGGAATTTGCCTATTCTATGTCCTGCATAACTAGAGTCATATAATATGTGGCCTTTTGCATCTGACTCCTTTCACTTAGCATAATGTTTCTAATGTTCATCTGTGTTGTAGCGTATCCGAATTTCATTCCTTTTTAAAGCTGAATAATCCATTGTATGTATATACCACTCATATGTACATCTTTTTTTTTTTGGCCGCACTATTCGGCTTATGGGATCTTAGTTCCCTGACCGGGGATTGAACCTGGGCCCTTGGCCGTGAAAGCGCGGAGCCCTAACCACTGGACCACCAGGGAATTCCCCATACATACATCTTGAAATCCATATGTTGATGAATATTAGAATTTTTTCTGTCTTTTGGCTATTATGAATAATGCTGCCACACACACTGGTGTACAGGTATCTGAGTCCCTGATTTCCATTCCTTTGGGTGTATACATAGAAGTAGAATTGCTGGATCATATGGTAATTCTGTTTAACTTTTTGAGGAACCACCAAACTGTTTTCCCAAAATACAGTGATTTTTATAAGGCAGTGTTCACTGTAGTTATTCTGACCTTTGGGCCAAAAGTTTAAGCAATTAAAGAATCAGGTTGGGACTTCCCTGGTTGTGCAGTGGTTAAGAGTCCTCCTGCCAGTGCAGGGGACATGGGTTCGAGCCCTGGTCTGGGAAGATCCCACATGCTGCGGAGCAAGTAAGCCCGTGTGCCACACTGCTGAGCCTGCGCTCTAGAGCCCGCGAGCCACAACTGAGCCCGTGAGCCACAACTATTGAAGCCCGTGCGCCTAGAGCCCGTGCTCTGCAACAAGAGAAGCCACTGCAATGAGAAGCCCGCGTACCACAACAAGGAGTAGCCGCCACTCACTGCAACTAGAGAAAGCCCACGCACAGCAACAAAGATCCAATGCAGCCAAAAAAATAAATAAATAAAATAAAAAGAATCAGGTTATGTTTTCAGATGATTTTTTGTTCAAGGCTTGTTGAGAAATTGGGAAGGTAGGATGTGTTCATCAGCTAATTATTATTATTACTTTATAATGTGTTGTCTGACAGGACTATTGCAAAGAATTTGCAATTTATATAAATATTAAAATAGTGTAAAGATATGAACTATCAAACAGATGGTAGTGGAATTAAAATTAGAGAACTGGAATCCAATGACTTAGTTAATGGAATAATATACCCAACTTCTGATTATTCATTTGTAGTTGATCTGTTTCATGGATTGTGACAGAGTTTAATTCAGTCTGGCTTCTTCTACTATTTACCTGCCTTCCAGGCTCACCCTTGTTCCATTCCTTCTTTGTTTATATATGTTTCAGATGCACATTAATTTTGATATTAATAGAGCAGTGCATCTTGGGGGTATGATGTAAATTTGATTTTTTTGTTTTATTATCTATGTTGCTTCTTGACTGTGCATAATTGAAAACTGATTTTATATGTGGTTTCAATCCAATTTAAATCAATAGTGAGAATAATGTTTTGTATATATGAGATGATTTTCTTATGAAATCAATATCAAGATTAGAAGGGGCCTACTTCAAGTGTTCTTAAATTCTCTCTGTTACAACATCCCTCTAGGATTGCTATCTGCATAGACACGTAAAGTGATATAAAACTATTGTTTTGAGTAGGGATTGCAGCATAGATTGTTCTCATATTGAACTTAAATGTCCTTTCTGAAGCTTTTACCATTTTGGGGGAGGGAGATATAGAGTACTAATGCTGCTGCTTATAATGGATTTAAGGTAAAACAGTTTTGCTGAATAATAAATCCTGAATGACAAACATATTAAGCCCTTGGATTTTTACTGTTTAACAAAGATGCTCTTTTAGAGGTGGTATTTATATAGTAAATTAAAAGTGTATATAATGATAAATTAATGATTTTCCAAAATGTGATCCTTTAAAAAATAATGTGTGTATTTATACTCACCTTTCAAGAATTTCATGTCTGTTAGTTAGTTAAAAGGAATTTTATGAAAAGGATATACAATAAGAATTCAGGAAAGATTCCTGTTTGTTTAGGATTGTCTTTTTTTGACTTTTTGGAGTTCCCATTTAGAAGATGTGTTTGGCTTTGTTGATTACTTGCTGCAGTAGATTGGAACGTTAAGGTTCTAAGGATGTCTTTCCTAGCCTACAGTCCTTGCCACAGTAGTTGGGAAGCCCTAGGAGTTTTTTGGTGAGAGGTTTAGGCAAGTGGAAATGAATGCAGCTGCAAAATAAAAGGTTGCCAATACAGGAAATTAAGGGAAAAAGATAAAATAGTGTTCAGAAAGGGTGACACTCTATGAAGGTAATGGTTATTATACCCAACTGTTGACCCCTATTCACTTGAAAAATGATTTGATTTTTTTCTTTAAAATCAACATTATTGAAGTATAATTTACATAAAATATATTCATTTCAAGTGTATAGTTTGAGTTAAGTTTTGACAAATGTATACACTTGTGAACCACCATTCAAATCAAGGTGTAGAACATTTCCATCAGAGCAAAAAATTCCTTCATTCCCTTTTGCTCTTAGTCTCTCCATCCCAGGCAACTACTAACCTGCTTTCTGTCTCTAGAGATAGATTTTGCCTATTCTAGAATTACATATATATGGAATTATATATACTGTGTGCATCCTTTTGTGTTTTATAAAAGTACCTATTTTTAGTAGTTTGATGATTTTATTGCTGAATAGTTTGCTACTGTATGAATAAGCCACAACCTTTTTCTCTCTTTACTTGCTGATAGACATTTAGGTTATTTCCAGGTTTGGGCTATTATGAATAAAGCTGCTTTGGACATTTGTGTCCAGTTGTTTGTGTGGACATATATTTTATATTTTCATTTCTCTTGGTATAGAATTGTGGGTCATAGGGTTTTTGTATGTTTACGTTTATAAGAAACAGCCAGTTTTCCAAAGTGATTATACCATTTTTTACCTCCGCCAGCAATGTGTCAGAGTTCAAAGTATTCCACATCCTACTAACATTTGGGGGTTGGCTAATTAAAGACTTCGGTTCATATTCACTGAGTAGAAGTTGTGTTATATGCAGACATTTATGGCAGTTATAAAGGAGACTTGATACAGTTTTTAAAGTTAGGTAGTGATAGCTACTTTACTACCCTTTACATCTCCTTTGTGCCAGGTACTGTGTTAATGACTTTACATACGTTATAATCTCTAATCCTTAAAATTGTTCCAGAAAATAGAATGTGTTATCTTCATTTAATGGACAGGAATCCTGGGCTAGCAAGGATTTACTAGGCTTAAGATTTTGATTCTGAGTTTGATTCTAAAACCCTAGATTTCTTTATTTAATTTTATTTCAGTATTTTGGTCTTTCCTTTTCCTTTATAGAGGACAGTTAGAATGAGTATAATTTCAGCTAATATCATGGTCCTTTGGGTTTGGGATCTCCAAATTGAACTGAGAAAGGTCTAAAAAGAATTAGAAGAAGATGCCCCAGGGAAAAATAAAGGAGTTGTAAAGTTTTCTGTGTATGTGTGTCTGTCTTTCTGTATGTGTGTGTCTGTGTGTGAAAGAAAGAGCATGCATACTTGCTTGTCTGAAAAGAGATGTTAAGTATCTAATTAATGGCACTTCCTTATGTATTCTCTTATCTGAGTTGTGAATTATAGGGGAAAATGGAAAAGCTGTGGAATTACTAGAGAGGGGAGACAAGTAGTGGTGAATTAACAGTAATTGGGTCAAGAAGCTTGCTTTTATCTTCAAGTAACTTAGTTGCTGTTGGAATGATCTTGTTTCACCATGTGAGAATCAGTCTGTAGGCATTTATTTTTTTAATATATCCCTAGATGATTACTGTTTAATTGTATGTGAGTTGTATCACAGTTTTAGGTTGAATTTCAGAGCAGAATTTTTATAAGAAAATCTTAGCCAGTTATTTCCCAAATAGACAAATTGTGTGAAACAATCCACATTTTGCAGCTTTTTTTTAATTTAAAAAATCATTGTTTAAATTTGGATCCTTTTAATTTCATTTTTTTCCTTTCCTACCCTGTTTGCAGACATTTCAACCTACGAATGAAGAGGGACACTTCCCTTTTTAGTGATGAATTTAGGGTGGAAACATCAAATACGGTACTTGATTATGATACCTCTCATATTTACACTGGACATATTTATGGTGAGTTGAACCTTAAAAGAACCGTGTTTAATTTTTTTCTATACAAGGAAATATATGCATTTTGAAGTATAGGCAAATATTTCAGAAAGATGGGATAAATCCTGGGGAGATTTGAGTGTATTGTGAAGAGCAATGGGCTTTGAAGAATGAAGTAATTCTTCGATCAACCTTTACATATATGTTTAGTATTGAATTATGCAGCGTCTGACTTCTGAAAGGTATGAAGTTTTGACTCTCATTACCTCCAAACTGTTAGATTTTTTAAAAAATTTTAATGATTTATATAATTTTCTGATCTTCCAAGCAAGGAATTAACAGTAACTTAACTATGTTTTGTAACGAACTGTAAAGATTATCTTAATAGCCAAAAATAATGTGACAAAGTCATTCATAGGAAAATCCTCCCAGGGCCTTCCTTCCTCTGGATCTATTTGCTTTTTGTTCACAATTCTAATGAATTTCTCTTACTACACCAGATTTAAAAAGGTATCAGGGAGATGGGGGGCACACTTATTAGCCCAATAGAAAATTACATCTGTCAGCTTAGTAATGTAGGGAGAACAGAACAATTGATGGAAGTCGTAAAAAAGTTAAAAAAGCAAAGTCTTCTCTAGGTATTAAGGGCAAAATATCATTGAGTTATAACTGTATGTTAATAAATACTCAAGATGATCCTATTTATTAAGAGTTATTAAAGTTAACTGAAAGTTAAATTTTATTTCTACATATTAGAGAGATTTCCATTCAAAATCCTGACTTGAAGAATTAAATGCTTTGAGAAAGGTTTCTTATTTTTTTTTATGATGATCGGTAAATGAGACATTTCCGTACTTAAAATTTCTTATTTGTAGATCAAGCATAGTTAAACAATTAAAAGTTTTTTTGTATTCTTATAATTCTTTAATGGAAAAGGAAAGTGTTTTTCCATAGGTCGAGATTTCTAATGTTAGATTATAGTTTTCTGTTATTTTCTTGATCATTTATCTTGCTGGGCAAGTAACTTAGTAGTCTCCCAGCACCCGCCCCCCCCCCTTTTTTTTTGGTAGGTGATAGTCAAAAAGCATACAAGACTAAATGAGTTTGCAGGTAAACATATCATTTAAAATACAAATGTCTTGGACTCAGCTTCAGTCTATGATTAACTTAAAGTCAACTAATTACTGTTAATCTACAACTTAGAAATTGCAGAAAGCCTGATTTTTGTTTTAATGAGAAATTTTTGAATGGCAAATTTAACTTTTAAAGCCCTCACCTAACTACCCACCTCTTCTTATCATTTGATGTTTGGTACTCAGCTTTTCTTTATGACTGTATTAAAAAACAAAACTACTTTTTTTCTTATAATTTTCTTTCCCTAAAGAAGTATAATTGATGGGATACTATCATGAACCTTTTTCCAATATCTCAGAAAGAATTATTGGCATATTTTGTTCAAATTGCTTCTGAAATATTTAATACTGTCTTATTTTTAAAATGTATTTATAAAACCTACTGGTGGTAAGGAAGCTAAAAGTTTCGTGCAGAATATATTAGGTGGGAAAGGAACTTTTTTTCTTATGGCAATTAGAGTAGAATTTCAAAAGATACTTTAATATCTTTATTTTGAAAGTGTATATTTTATCAGTGTATCTGCTTGCCTCTAAGTTTATTTAAGTCATTTTTTTGAATGACTATTGCATGCATGCCAGGCACTGTGCTAGGTTCTGGGAATTTGATTGTCAGCAAGACAGATGTTCCATTTTTCATTGTTGTTACTATATATATACTGACTGTATATATTTTAACTAAGTTCCAGTTGTTGTTCATTCAGGTTGATACGTTTCATGTGAAAATTAATTTCCCCGGTAAATTTGTATTTAGTTTTTTTCTCAATACATAAGAATGGCTTTATAAAGGAGAATGAATTTAACATTCATGTGCAAATCAAATTTTTAAGAGTTTGTGGCTTTCATTAATAGGTGAAGAAGGAAGTTTTAGCCATGGGTCTGTTGTTGATGGAAGATTTGAAGGATTCATTCAGACTCGTGGTGGCACATTTTATGTTGAGCCAGCAGAGAGATATATTAAAGACCGCACTCTGCCATTTCACTCTGTCATTTATCATGAAGATGATATTAGTAAGTACTTAAATTTTGCAAAGAGTATATAAATAGTTAAAACTATGTGGAGACAAATGAAACCTGAGCTGTTTTCTTTCCTGTTAGCTGTTAACCAGGCTAGAAAATAGTTTCACAACTAAAATCTCAATTAAAGAATGGATCTATATCGTTGAGACAATATCATTGTCAGTCTGTGCTGGTACTACTTTGTTGATATGCTACAACCAATTCTATTTGAACTATGAGTCAACCAACTCCGATTGAACTGGAAATTCTATATTGTGGTATCATCCAGTCATTTAATGCTGTAACACCTTGGTGTGTGTGGCCTACTGAAGCATCATCTTCTTATGTAAATTTCAGTGTGGATATTTGCATAGTATTTAAAGAATATTTTAGATATTTTTGTAATTTCTAAGCCTTTTGAGTATTTCTTTTTGGAATCTTGAAATGACTTCCGCTTGGTAAGACTTCAGATTTATCTTTATGGATTTTGTTCTCGACCGTGGTCTTTGTATGATGGTGATTTGTTGGGAGAGTTCTTTTTCTGTGTTTTAAGAATAGAAAATGTATTTAGACTTCCCCTTTTCATTCTACCATTGTCTGTATATCCATAGTCATTTAATCACGAGAATGCTGTAATGACATGACCCAGAAATGCATTCCTCTAATTCACAGGCCTCTTGAATACTCATATTTTATTTTTGACTGTAGTAAGAGTAGTCTATCAATTTTTGCCTATTTTCCTTATTTGGCAGCTTCCAGGCTTCATTTTCCTTTCTACATATAGAAATTTGTTGTCAGTAATTTCGTTCTCACCCCTGGTAATGTACTGGAAAGTGTTAACCATGTCGACTTCTTGCTTTATCAGCTCTGACCGTTTCTGTATTTAAGTCTGTCCAACTTGCTTGTCATCTCTAATGCTCGATTACTATAGAAAATAGCATAATTATTCTAGATAGAATACATTTATGATTTTGGCTATTTGTTAAATCATAAATTCGTTAATGCTACTTGTGCACATTTTTGCTCATCCCTATTTGATTCCTTTTCCAATTTCCCCTCCTGGTATTTTAGACTCTCCTCAAGCTCCAAGCTACAGTCTTCCTTCACAAGCTAGAGTATGAATTCCTTTCTTTCTGCCAGTAGAATTATCATCTACTTCATTTGTATGTTACTTTGTAATTTTCTGAGTAATTTAATCATTTTGCAGGTTTACCTCCTCTATCAGGGTGTGTAAGTTCTCCAACTGCAGTTTCTGTTTCTTTTGCTCCTTTAACATTTCGGATATCATTTATCTCTGCAGCAGTTTCTTCACTGATACTTAATAAAGTCCTGCAACATTTTCCCTATAATGTTTTCTCAAAATCAAGCAAGACCTTTGGGAAAGAAAGGAGAGGAAGAAATGATTGACAGATTTTGAACTGATGATTTCCTTCCCATGATATTGTAATCAAACATTTTCCTTCACTTTGTATGTCTTATAAGTATCTTCAACTGTGTTTATTCTGCCTTTTATGATTTCTGTTGTTTTGTCTTCTCTCTCGTTTCCTTTCTTCTCTTATCTACTTGTATGTAGTTTAAGAATGTCCTGCTCTTTTTTCATACTTCTGTTTCTTCCTCATCATATAATTGCATTTCTTTCACTTTGCATCTTATAGTAATTTTCAAAAATCTCCCTTTATTTCAGCCTTTTCTTTTTCCCCAAAGGTGATGAGTTAGCTTGCAGAATCAGTGACATTGGATGCAACTTAGATTTCTGTTCCTTTTGGCATTTAACTTTACCATTGATTTCAGTGCTTAACTCTTACTTGTCTTGGTAAACATATATTCATGGTAAGGAGATCGTTTCACATTCTGCTTGTTATTACATGCCAGTAGTGGTATTAGAGCCTAAAAACAGCAATATTTAGAGTGATTTTGTTTGTAACTTCTTCTGGTAAATGGAAATGTAATGATATGAGGATAAGAGTATGGGAAGCAATTGCCTTAAACAGAATTTTTAGTGCTTGCAGATTTAGACAATTACTTTTGAAAAACTATCTGAAAATCTGTCAAGTTAACTACAAAAGGAAAGCACCCATGTATTAACCATTTAGTTTTTAAATAGTTGCTCTAGTCTAGATTCTAGACCAAGGGTTGGCAAACTTTTTCTGTAAAGGTCCAGATAGTAAATAATTTGTCTTTGTGGGCCATATTTGCTCTGTTGCAGCTGAATTCTGCCACTGTAGTATGAAAACAGCAATAGGAAATATGTAAATGAACGAGCATGGCTATGTTCCAATAAAACTTACTGACACTTAAATTTGAATTTCATGTAATCTTAACATGACACAAAATATTATTCTTTTAATTTTTTCCCACCATTTGAAAATATAAAAACCATCTTTAGCTTTCATGCCAAACAAAAGGACTCATATCTAGCAGGCTGTTGTTTGCCTACCGCTCTTCTAGAGGATGGCTAGATAAATTTACTTTTCTTAAATTGAAATATAGTTGACATACAATATTATGTTAGCTTCAGGTGTGCAACATAGTGACTTGACATTTAAATACATTATGAAATGATCACCACGATAAGTCTGATAACATCTGTCACCATACAAAATTATTACAGTATTATTGACTGTATTCCTTATGCTGTATGTTACCTCCCCACGACTTACTTATTTTATAATTGGAAGTTTGTGCCTTTTAATCTCCTTGACCTATTTCGCCCAGTCTCCTCCTACTCCCCTTCCCTTTGGCAACCACTGGTTTGTTCTCTGTATCTATGCCTCGGTTTCTGTTTTGTTTTGTTTTGTTTTCTTTTTTTTTTTAAGATTCCATATGTAAGTGAAACCACATGGTATTTGTCTAGACTAAATTTATTTATTTATTTATTTTGCGGTACGTGGGCCTCTCACTGTTGTGGCCTCTCCCGTTGCGGAGCACAGGCTCCGGACGCGCAGGCTCAGTGGCCATGGCTCACGGGCCCAGCCGCTCCGTGGCATGTGGGATCCTCCCGGACCGGGGCATGAACCCGTGTCCCCTGCATCGGCAGGCGGACTCTCAACCACTGCGCCACCAGGGAAGCCCTAAATTTACTTTTAATTGGTCCTTTAACCTCTCTGTGTAGAATACCTAAGGTTCTAATAGTATTAGTGGTAGTACAAGTAGTTATTTCTCTCTGATGTATAACCAGCACCATACAAAGTTCTTTGCTTACATTATTTTGTTTAATCTTCACAATAACCCTGTGAGGTATATAGGCACACATATTATCCCCACTTTATAGATGAGGAAACTAAGCCTTAGAAAACTTAGGTCACTTGATTGTGGATCTCGTGTTCTTAACCATGTGTCTTCTGCTTCACTCCTGGAAAAAAGCTGTAAATTCTCACTGCCATTATTCCAAGGATTTCTGGGTCTTTTCTGAGATCTGTAAGCCTCCCTGAAATCACACATTTGCATCTATTGCTGTTTAGAGCCAAATTCTTTCCCTAACATATCTAGCAATGGATGCTTTATTTCACAACTAATTAAAAGAGAGAGGATGTCCCTTTATTATTTAATAATAATATTATTATTATTTTCATATAATTTGCTTAAGTGCCAATAATTTATTTTTACAGCTAAAGTACTGCATGGCTGTTTAGATCATTGTGTATATGCTTGAGTGAATTTGGTGTCCCTGTATTTGTTATTTTCAGCAGAAGCAAATGACAGGGGAGGCACGCCAACTTTGGATAGGAATCCTGATGAGAGTTTGGCTACCCTCATCTTAATACTGTTTTTGCAACTCTAGGCATGAATATATGAAACCACCATGGAAAATGATACTGATATTCTGGAGAACCTTAGGGAATGGCTTCTGGTGCTGTACCAGAACATAGAGACAGTTTTCAGTGAAAATATTTAATAACTTCTAGATGCTTTGATATCCATTTAGATGTGAAGGTGATAACTACATGTAGTTATCAGCTTAAAATTCATACTTGTTCAATCTATACTTAGGTGGTAAAAAACACTCTCTTCTAGGACATAGAAGTGTGAACAATTATGACAGGGTAAGAATACCATTTAGTCCTCTGCCTCTTGGCCCAGTTTATTTTAAGAAACTGGGAAAAACATTGTCCCATAAACTATACTGCTAGTCTTAGTAATATGAATAGCTTTTAGGAATGACTGACTGTATGATTGCTTGGAATCATTAGTTGTAAATAGTGGACCTTTGCACCTTTTGTATACTACCTTTCTGAGAGGCAAAGGTCTAAGCAATTTTCCCATGCTGTACTTATAAAGAAATATTTTGTTTCTGAACTAAAAGATATTTTAAGTAAATACATGAAGCCGTAGAGTAAGAGTGTTTAGGTTTATTCTTTCACTTCAGATTATTTATTTTCCTTTGGGTGGTATAGGAAAGCCCAAAGAGCTTGAATTTGCCTGTGCCTCATAGTATTGTATCAATAGTAGGTTACTCTTATTTTCAGCCTGTGTGCTAGCTGTAACTGTACTTATCGCTTCTTTCTCTTGTGCTTCAGTGGGAAGACCCCTTATTTCTTGCTCTGAAAAATTTAGACTGTTAAATTTTACTTAACCATTTCAACGTGAAGGCCTCCTTCCGGTAGAAGCCTCTTCGTTTGTGAAACTTCAGGATATTGCTTTTAATAAACTTTAAAAAAAATCAGTTTCATATTGTGTTTTTGAAGTTGTGGATGTAACTGAGTTTTGTCATAGTCACTAAGATTTTCAACACCTTTTGTGTCACTGTTAGTGGAAAGGAGGGACAAAGGATAGAAGGAAAAGAGGAAAGGAAGAATTGAATTGGAAAGTATTGATAATGGCTAGCATTGTTCAAATCTGACATTGTTAGATTGTCACATTTTTCTTCCAGAGGTACCAGGAAATTCTGAGGCTTATCGTGGAAAGTTTCTATATGTGTTTAAGGTCCAGTCTGAGCTTGGAAATGTGCTTATGTGTATGGAGTTGTGACAAACTGTGGTAGACACTCGGAAAGATTAAGGAATGGAGTGTTCTGATTGATAATTCAGTAGCAGAATTGCTTAAGACTATGATAGGAAGTGCCCATGACTTCAGAACTCCCTTAGGATATACAAGTTTATTGGTTAATTTCTGTACTGTATGTTTTAATTCACGTGTTTTACTTAGCATTGATGTTAAATACTTAATTTTCTTAAGCAAAGTAACAGTATTTAAAAGAAATATAAGAATTTAGTGGCATTGTTGACTCTGTTTTTGCTTTTTTTTTCTGAGTTAATCTCTAGGGAAATATAATTTCTCCAAATAGTTCACAGGCACAAATGAAGAAAAGTTGAGAAGCCTGTGAGAAGTGGTAGCTATTTGAAAAATATTTAATTAGAAATGTGAGATATTTAATTGGGAAAACATTTAAAAAAACAGATTAAAAAGAGACAGTGAGGGGTTTAATTCTTTTTGCAGAATTTGGAGAAAATATGCCCAGCCCTTTCATATTATTCAATCAAAGTTTATTTCGTTTTATTTATGTAAATAAGACTCAAGTTACGAACACTTTAGATCAAGACGTTTTCTGATTGGTTACCATATGTATCGGGTTGGCCAAAAAATTCATTCAGGTTTTTCCGTAAGATGTTACGGAAAACCCTGAATGAACTTTTTGGCCAACCCAATATATATTTTTGTATATATTTATTTAAAAAACATAAATAGAAAATATTTTGGCTGCATAATGATCATTTCAGAAACATAAGATTATTTAAAAATAACAAAGCTCTTATATTGTAAAACAGCTTTAAAACTCATCCTAGAAAGTAAAATTATATTTGGAAATTTTGTTCTTTTTTTCCGCGAAATATCACCTCATGATTGTGTTTTGCAGTGTTTGAGATGTTTTTACAAACAGATTGAATAAGAAAATTAATTCATTGTTCATCTGAATATTGCATTAAAGATGCAGTTTTTAATAAGTTGTCATTATACTGTCAAGTCATATGTTTTGAGAGTTTGGAAAAAGTTTATAGACGTTTGATGTGGTAGTAAGAAGAATGAATTTGAAAGTTTTAAATTAAGACTTCACAAGCATATGCATTTAAAAAATAGGGATTTTCTTTTGGGGGGCATTGTTTCTTCATCATACCTCATCAGCAAACTGTTCATGGAAATAGAGTTTTCTGGAATAGACCAGAAGATTGATGTAGTTCTGAATTCAACGGAATTCTGTAACTTTATTACGATTGCAAAAGGGACTAGAATTAGTTCTAAGGTTGAAGATGATGGAAACTGAAGCCTAAAGAGTCTTAAGCAACTTGGGCAAGGTATTTTCATGGCAAGGATCCATGTTTCCTGGCTTTTACTCCAGTTCTTTTTAGTTACATCGTGAGTTAGTAGAGACTTGTTTAAAGGTGGCTAAAGTCAAGGGACTTAATGATGGTAAAGACAATTATTGTGAAGATTAAAAAAAAGATTAGGAGAAAGCTAAGTCTTTATTTTTGGTATCATTGTTGATTTTGCAGAAGTGTGGCTATCTTCCCTACTGAAAAATAGAGTAAATTTACATTTTAGGTTCAACTTTTATGAGTGATGAGTTACAGAAAAACTAGTAGAAGTAGCATTGAGTATATATGTGTGTATGTACTAGGGATAAGAGCGCTAAAACTAGGTCTTTCACATCTCTTCTAGCACAATTCAATGCTTGACGTTTATGCTAGCGACCTTGTGGGTGTGTCTGAGGACATTGGTCTAGGACTTGGGCCCTGTAAAGAGCTGCTTTACATTGTGATACAAGATTTATTATAAAAATGTTAAATTCTGTTCATGGTTTATAAATTTGGAGATTAGATAATCTCCGTAAGCAACCTTGTTATCTTATATTTATATTCATTAGACTAGGAATTCACTGATGTGGATTTTACTGCTTTCAGCAACTGTAGAGGCTTAGAATTGCTGGGGAAGGAAAAAATTGCCCTCTGCCCTTTTTAGGTTCTTCTAGCTGGTCTAAGAATTAAATTGACATGAGATAGATTAAAAGGAGAAAATCAAATTTAGTTATGTATGTACGAGGTCTCCATCAGAAAAATGAGGCCCCAGGTAGGCAATTGAGGTTTATATGGCATTTGAGAGGAGAAGGGGCTAGGGGTTTGGTACTTCAAGTGGGAGGAAAACAATTATAGGAAGATGGAAAAGCAAATGTTGGGTAAACAAATGTTTGCTCTGCCATGCAGGGACAAGGGGACACAGAGAGGACTTGGTCTCCGGGGCCTGCCAAGTTCCTCCTACCACACCTAGCCCATTTTCTTTGTAGATCTCTCTGTTGATAGTGCTGTTCCTGAACCAGGCCCTTTATCTAAATTCTTCTAGGCAGTTAAAGGGCAGGTAAAAAGAAAGACTTCCTGAGTCTTCTGTTTCTTAAAAATAATCAGTCTAAAATAATCCTTATGCCAGAGAGAGACATGGGGTGGCAAATTTTGTTCCCCTGCAGAATCGTGGACTTAAAGGCAACCTTGTAGGGGACTTTCCTGGCGGTCTAGTGGTTAAGACTCTGCGCTACCAATGCAGGGGGTGTGGGTTTGATCCCTGGTCAGGGAACTAAGATCCCACATGCTGCGTGGCACAGCCAAAAAATGAAAAAAAAATTTAAAAAAAGGTGACCTTGTAGATCAACTAGTTAAAACTGTTGCAGAGTTTAATTCATTTGCTTAAGATCACACAAGTTAGTGGGAGACATGGTAAGGAAAAAGCACAAGAGGTAATGTGTCAGAACTGAGGCATGGCATTTGTATGAGAAAGTAGTTTGAAGGGAAATCAGGATGAAGTTTGAGAATAGCTTTGTGACCTTATGCAAGTAAGTAACTTTACCTTTTCTGGGTGTCATTTTCTTCATGTTATAAAGTGAGTATGTAGATCATTAATACTTCTTATTTCTTCTAAAATTTGATGATTCCAAACTACTTTTCCTCTAAAGCTAGAAATATTTTTGGTTTTTCTGATTATCAAATGACTATATAAAATAGATATTTTTGCTTGTGAATTAAGTAGAAGATGAAGTGTATCCACCACCGTTAGCATTTTGGTGAATAGCCCTTTAGGTCTTATCATTTTTTTTTCTTAATAAATTTATTTTATTTATCATTTGCGTGTCTAATCTGTACAAGACACTTTCAGATACATTGGATACAGTGATGAACAGGGCAAAGTTTCTGTCCTAACGCACTTTACAGTCTCCTGATCAGAATAATAGAGCAACATTTCTCCTATTGACCTGATACCCGTGATCCCCTTGGCCCCCAACACTAACCTTTCTTAAAAAACAAGGGTGGGAAGGGACATGCCTGGACCAGCTCTGAGTTTCTGTTTCCTGTGAGAGCAGGGTTGTGAGTGCATGTTGAAAAGGGGACCATCTTTAGCTTACTGTCCTTCATACTATGCCCTTCTCTCCCTGCTCTCCCCACCCTCCCCAAACAGAGACTGGTTGTGGGGGATGGGGGAAGGGGCACTAGGGAGAAAGGGACCTCTGTCCACTGCAATTGGAAGGGGGAAGGGTATTTGGGGGCTGCTTGACCCATCCGTCCATTCCTCCACACCCATCATCTCTCCTTAAAGAAAACAAAAAGTCTGCTCGTCTTTTTACTGTCTCAATGAATCCTTGTGGATTTTTGGCAACTTCGGGAGTCAGTGGCATTTTCATGGGCAAGGACCCAACCTACCTACCCTTCAGATACCTAGCAAATCAACTTTTGGTACAGTATCTGTCTGTGGAACCACTGTCTTTTAAATTCAATGAATATCATAAAAGTTGGGTCATTTGATTGAATTTAGTGAGTCATAGTGTGTCATTGGAGGAATTACACCAAGTTTTGATGGTTAGAGAGTTATCTCATAGCTAAAGCTTTGGACTCTGCAGTCAAATTCCTAACCTGGCAGTCACGTTGAGGGAGGGATGGCTTGCTGGGAGTAGTGAGGAGATAAAGTCTAGTCTAGTTAGTCTGTAGTGAGAAGTGGGTGTTAAACACATCTGTTGGGCAGATGATCTGTACTGTAAATATTCCCCCTTCCTGGAGTGGATGATTGAGAGTTAACTAGAGCTATTTCCTGCTTGAGGTGGTATCACAGTATATGTATTATTTATATCTGTGCTTCCTACAACAAAACAGAAGCAAGAGGTTGGCATGCAGAGGAACTGGAAGAAAGGCCTTAGATTTAAAGCTGATCTTTGTTTTAAATAAGCTGAATATTCTACGCCAATGACTCATTCTTTGTGAAAGAATATGCTGTTTGGCCTTTTCAGGGGAACTACAGTTGCATCCTATGATTTAGCATCTCAATGAGGGCTTATTCATTAGTTGAACAAAGGCTTTTTCTAGAAATGGGGATTATATTGTCAGTAATTTTAGAGGGAAAATGTCATTGTCCATTTTCATAGTTAATGTGGTGACCAGGGAAAATAGGCTCTTTTAGAAGTTTTGAAAGTATATGGGAAACATTTTATACTCGATTCCTTTTTTTCTATTGGGAGAGTTTTGTGCTGACAGATTTTGAAGCATATATAAAATTTATGATATATAAGATACAATTTACAAAGAAACAAAACACTAGTTCTTTTAAATATTCTAATTCTTGATGTTTCTTCTTTTAAATAATCAATTAATTAAATTTTGGCTGTGTTGGGTCTTCGTTGCTGCACGAGGGCTTTCTCTAGTTGCGGCAAGCAGGGGCTACTCTTTGTTGTGGTGCGCGGGCTTCTCACTGCAGTGGCTTCTCTTGTTGTGGAGCACACGTTCTAGGCATGTGGGCTTCAGTAGTTGTGGCATGCAGGCTCAGTAGTTTTGGCACACGGGCTTAGTTGCCCCGCAGCATGTGGGATCTTCCCAGACCAGGGCTCGAACCCGTGTCCCCTGCATTGCCGGCAGATTCTTAACCACTGCTCCACTAGGGAAGTCCTTTGATGTTTCTAATGTTTTAAATTAGAGTGTACTATATAGATCATAGTTTTATTTTTTAATTCCCCTACACATTTATAAATAACAAGAGAGTTTCAGTAGTTTGACAAAAAATTTTGAAGGTCATGGAGCAGTTGTAATTTTCCCCATTGATTATTAAGATCACTTTGCATACTTGCATGGTCAATTTTACTGCCTGTGATAATGTGGTAAAGTGGGGACTGCCTGTAGTTAAACATGAAATAGGATTGAGAAGGGACTCTGGAAATACATTATCATTGTCAGGTGGCATAAAGGAACTGCTTGAGGTTACAGATGATAATTTTTGAATGAGAATAGTTATAGTTACCAGTTGCCTCTCCAGCCCCATTCAACTGGAGTGGTATAGGTAGAGAGCTGAATTTAAACAGGTTTTGGTGGAGAGTTGGGAATGGGGTGGTGGCAAGGGAGTTTAAGGTAAATGCAGTGGAGTAAGTATAGTAATAATTGACTATGGGATTTAAACTGAATAAGGAGAGAGAGAATATCCACTAGTGAACAGGGTGGTAGCATAGGTGGATTGAAGGGTTTTTGAGATGTCAAAAGGATTGTTGGAGTCTAAAGGGAATGTTCTGAAAAGATGAGTGGTGGAAAGAAAGTAGGATGAGGAAGTTGAGATTAAGAAGGGATTTCAGAAATTGAGGTAGGAGAAGACAGTTGGAGAAAAGGTAGGATGAGTGTATTGGAAGGATCATCCCCATGAATGTTGAAATCACTAAGAATTATGATGGGGTGGTATCAGAGAGAGTGACAGTGAGTTAGGAGCTATAAATAAGGTAATAGAGGGAAGTAGTGAATTGGAGGCAGCAAAAACTTATAGTAAACTGGAGTACTTGGTGGTGTAGTCTCATGACTATAAAAGCTGAGCCCCAATGAAAATAGTCTTGATGTTCCCAAGGCAGGAAGTGGTAGATAGCTGTGAGTGTTTAGGTAAGTGAGGGTCAAGGGAATGTCTTCCTAAGAACAGGGAGAGTTCTGGGGTTCCCCCTTGATTTTTTTTTTAATAAATTTATTTATTCATTTATTTAATTTTTGGTTGCATTGAGTCTTCACTGCTGCACACGAGTTTTCTCTAGTTACTGAGAGCGGGGCCTACTCTTCGTTGCGGTGCGTGGGCTTCTCATTGCGGTGGCTTCTCTTGTTGCGGAGCATGGGCTCTAGGCATGTGGGCTTCAGTAGTTGTGGCACATGGGCTTCAGTAGTTGTGGCTCGCAGGCTGTAGAGCGCAGGCTCAGTAGTTGTGGTGCACGGGCTTAGTTGCTCCGTGGCATGTGGGATCTTCCCGGACCAGGGCTCGAATCCATGTCCCCTGCATTGGCAGGCGGATTCTTAACCACTGCGCCACCAGGGAAGACCCTAAGGCTATCATTTCTTCCACATTTATTGGTTGGAATTTTACAGCTGTTGCAATCTTGACCTCTGGTAAAAACTAACGTTTAAATCAGAGCTGTTATATCAATGTAAGTAGGTTGTCCATAACCCCTACCTGCTACCTGCCAGTTTAGATTTGTATTGTGATATTTAGTTAGTAGTTCCAGTGAAATAGGTCGCTAGTGTCCACTTCAGGTTCTAGATTTACTTAAGAAACAGTGTTTCTAATTATAATTCTCTGCATTATAACTATATGCTACTTAAGGGTGTTTCAGTGCTTCCCCTCTAACCCATGTCTCTATATTTTATTTTATTTTATATTTTTTTAATATTTAAAAAATATTTTTTTAATATTTTATTTTGATAGTTCTCTTAATTATGGGTAGTAGATTGAATTATAAAATATGTTCATGAACTAAGGAGAACCTTAACAAGGGAAGTATGTGAACTTTGAGAGAGTGGAATAAACTTTTAAATGACTACACTAAATTGAACAGCTGTCTGGAAATAGAAACAATTCAGTTAAGGCTAAATTAATCACTGTTTAATTATAAAGGGAAAACAAGTGATAATAAAATAGTTATTGCTTTACAAAGCATTCACTTGAATTATACATTGAAGAAATTTAAACTCAGTCTGCTTTTACTATGCCATGGAGCATGTTTCTAGGTTACTTTCCCTTATGACTAGTTGGTATTCATTGAAGGAATTCAAACCAAATATGATATATTTGCCTAACTGTAGTTCAAATTGAGGTAGCTTTGTACATTTGCAGAATAAGAAATTTAATGTTTTGAACGGAAAGTTATAAATTACAAAATGAAGTAAATTGCAGTGTTAAAATGCTCTATATATCTGAAGTGGGACAGATTGGGAAAGTTAAACGCAGAATAAAGAATGATTATTGTTCTTTTTTAGAATTCACAAATCATTCATAAGACAAAAACTTAGAGACCATTGATGTTGAAGGAGAACTTCAGAACCTGCCTGGTTTTAAAAGTAGAATGCCTAGCATAATGCCTTTCCCATTGGAACCCAATAAGCATTTATGGCTTTCATTAATTATGACAGTTAAATTTTCATTTATAAGATAATTGGTAATACCTAAACATGTGACAGTAATAATATTTCTTCTTTGTATTTTAGACTATCCCCATAAGTATGGTCCACAGGGGGGCTGTGCAGATCACTCAGTATTTGAAAGGATGAGGAAGTACCAGATGACTGGTGTGGAAGAAGTAACACAGGTAAGGATTTTAATACAAACTTGTGTTTAAGAAATGGAAGTGAACTTGGGTATGTGTTTCTGCATTAAAAATGTATGTTCTAGGATTTCTAAAAGATTTATACTGCCGTCAGGAAATATTTATATTTTTTAATGCTCAAAGAGGCCAAGTAACTTGCTTATAATAAAGGTGTGATGCTGCAATTTGAGTACAAATCTGCATGACCCAAAAAACATAACGTGTCCAAAATATTCTCTTACATGTTTTATCATAAAATTAAAAAATATCCAGTCTGAACATGTATTTTGTAAATGTGTTTGTATTAATATGAAAATTAGAGTGACCAACTTCCCCCTGGTTTGCCTGAGACTTCTCCAGTTTAACATTGAAAATCATGTGTCTCTAAGCAAACCAAGATGGTTAGTTACCCTAATAAAAATCATCATACTTTTGATATTTTAATCGTAAGTTTTTCTGCCGTTGACTGTTGACGTTTTATTCTTTTTTTGACCTCCTTTATTTCATTTATAGGTGGTAGTTTTATGGTTATTTAAAACACAAGTTTAAAATTTTAAAAAATTTATTTTTATAATAAAACATATATTTTGAACATCCGTTCTAAAAGTAGTAGCATGGATTAACATTTCTTGAGTCACAAATGCAGATTTGTATGTTTCTTGATCTGCAAAATGGCATAAATAATACCATTTCAAATGGGTCTTTTAAGTCTAAGTGAGATTTTATTCTTGTATTCATTGAACAATTTTGTATTGATCTCCCATATGTCAGAAGATCTGTGATAGGTTCTGGGAATATGTGGAAATTAAGATGAAGGCTTGTCCTCACAAAGTTTTTAGTTTAATTGGAGACACAGAAAAATTGAAGATAGTAAGAAATGGAAGAAGATTAAGCAAAGAGTGATATTCTACACACAAGAAGACTAGTTAACCTAGCCTTGCAAGTGTTTGAGGACAATAATCAGAAACTAAAAGAAAAAGCAGAAGTTAGGTTGACCATGAAGAGATGGAAAGAGGAGGAACAGTATATACAAGGCCAGAGAGATAGCAAGACCAGTAAAGAATTCTTAACTTCAGAGTGAGGTGCAAAACTAGAGACAAGGAGACTAATTACGAGTTGTTGCAGTTATTCAGTTGAGAAGTGATAGTGGCTTGTACTAAGGTATCGGCAATGTGGATAGAGAGGCTGAGAGTATAGATTGCTAGATATAATACAGTTTAACAGTGGCTAGACACAACATTTAATATACAAATGTAGGTTGTATTTTTTTATATCAGCAGCAGACCACCAGAAATGTCATGTAAGAGAGGACACCATTAAAAATAATATCAAGAATATTATGTATCAAAGAATAAATGTAACAACGAATTATAAGACCTGTATAAGGAAAATTACAAAATTTTATAAGAAATATTACAGATGATTGATTTTATTATGGAGAGATATACTATATAAAATGGAACATAATACCTAATATAAAAACATTAATTTCCCCATATTGATTTGTAGATTCAGTGCAATTCCATACAAATTACAACATGATTTTTCACAGCACTTGATGGGTCTAAAATGTTACAAGGAAAAGTGAAGGCTAAGAAGAAATGAGGCCCATCTGAAGGTGATGAACAGGAAAGAGAGATGTACCCTGGAAGATATTAAGACTGACTCTAGTAATTGAGAGTGTACTTTCAGCATAGGGATGTACAAATTGACCAGAGGAATAAAATTGAGTGCTCAGGAACAGATCCATATGTATATGAAACTTTGTTATGTGGTAGAGGTGAAATCTCAAATCAGGGAGGAAAATAGAGACTATTGAATAAATGGAGCCAGAGAAAATGTTTATCCATTTGGAAAAAATGAAGTTGGATCTTCATCTCACATTATATTTAAAACAAAACAAAACTCTATAAAGTACTAAAACGAAAACTTTGAAACTCTTAGAACAGGTAAGTGGAGATTTCCCTTTCCAGCTGTGATAGAGTAACTGGTATCCAACTAGCCATCCTGCAAAAAACAACTGGAAAACAAAACAAGAACAACAACAGGAAAAAGAAACAATTGTTTTCAAATATTGGCCAACAGGCAGTACAGGATTGAGTTACCTGAGAGAGGAGAAATAAGTATCTCTGTGATTTCCCTGACTTTTTGACTGGAGGCAAAATTTTAGGAATGGCACAATGAAGGGCATTTCAAGAAGAGTAAGAAGTGCACAGCGCTGTTGCACAATTGAAGAGATATGTTCAGGTTCTGGAAGACTGAGGTATCTGGATTTATGGACATAGTACCTGAGAGGAGAGAGCTATGCTGAAAAAAAGCTCTAGATATCTGCACAGGGGTCGCCTTGAATCTTAGCCGGATTCTAAGCTGTTCATGAACAGGGTGAGAGTCTATGAGAAAACTACCCGAGAAAGAAAAACTACTGAGGAATCTATGAACTGAAACAACAATCAGAAATTGTACTTGGTAGAGATCCCAAGCCATGCTCGGAGTAGGCTAATCTCACCCTAGACTAAAGGCTACTCCAGACCTGTCCTAACTAAGCTGAAAAACCAAGCTTCAGAAAGATCAAGGTGATTTTCAAGTAAATTAGTTGCCTGTCAGAGCAAAGCTCAATAATACTTGTTAAAGAAGGACACTGAATGCAGATACTCAACGATGTAGCATGCAGAATGTCAGATGTTCAGAAAACATTGCTAGATGACCAGAAGCTCAAGAAGTTGGAAAAGGTGATCCATAATCAGAACAAAATACCACCCAGTTAGAAACAGACTAGAAATTACAGGCATTAGCACATGAGGGCTTTGAAACAACTAATATTAATGTGTTCAAAAAAACTATGAAAACAAAGAGAATAGTAATTATAATAAAAGAACCAAATATAATCCCCTAGTGGGGATTTATCTAGTAATTGACAAACAGGTTTTCAAAGTTATATGGAAATGTAAAGGACCTAGAATAGCCAAAACAATTTTCAAAAAAGAACAAAAGCTAGAGGACTTATACTACCTGATTTTGAGATTTACTATAAAGCTACAGTAAATCAAGATGGTGTCATCTTGACCTCAGGATAGACTTACAGGTCATGGAACAGAATACAGAGTCCATATCCATTTGGCCAGTTGATTTTCACAAAAGTCCCAAGGTAATTTAAAGGACGAAAGAGCAGTCTGACAGATAGTACTGGAACAATTGAATATCCATAAAAAAAAAGAACCTCAACTTATACCATTACACCTTATACAAAAATAAACTCAAAACGGATAATAAATCTGTATGCTTAAAGCTAAAACATAAACTTCTAGATAAAAACATGGAGGAAATTTTTGTGACTTTGGAATAGACAACAATTTCTTAGGACACAGAAATACCCTGCTGAAAAAAATTACGAACTCGACTTTGTCAAAATTAAAAACTTCTCAAAAGATACAGTTAAGAAAATGTAAAAAGAAGCCACAGACTGTGAGAAAAATGTCAGCAGTACATATATCTGACAGAAGGCTTTTCCAGAATATACCAAGAACTCTTATAACTCAGTTTTTAAAAAATGGTCAAACCTCAATTAAAAAATGGGCAGGGCTTCCCTGGTGGCGCAGTGGTTGAGGGTCCGCCTGCCGATGCAGGGGACGTGGGTTTGTGCCCCGGTCCGGGAAGATCCCACATGCCGCGGAGCGGCTGGGCCCGTGAGCCATGGCCGCTGAGCCTGTGCGTCCGGAACCTGTGCTCCGCAACAGAAGAGGCCACGACAGTGAGATGCCTGCGTACAGCAAAAAAAAAAGGGCAAAAGCATTTGAAAAGACACTTGACAAAAGAAGATATTAAAAAATATTTTGTATTTTGAAGTAGGGAAACACTTTGAATAAGGCATGGAATCTTTGACTATTAAAGAATTGATGTATTTCACTCTATGAAAATTAAGAGTAAAGGACACCTTAAAGTGAAGACAGTGATAAACTTTGAAACAATATTCACAATTCATAACATGGACAAAATATTGTTGTCAAGAAATAGAGAAGTAGTCCTTCTCCTGTTTAGAACAACTAATAGAGACCAACCTGACCTCAAAATACGAATATTTTAAAAAATATATGTTATGTTTGTGTCTGCATGTGTGTGTATTTGTTAGAAGGAGTTGGAGAGATAACAAAGCTGTGAAGAAGTGTGGGACCAGATCTTAGGGAACAAAGAGGGCACTTAGGAAGGTGAGCCTGACGTTTGGGGCTACCTTTTCTCTAGCTGTATCTTCCAGTTCCTGAGGAGGTAGCTAAGAGACTGAAAAGCTGAATAGAACCCTCCAGATTCTTGAGGCTAAAGATAAAACTACTATTTCGGGACTTCAGGTTGCGATCTTGAATGAAGGGCTGCTCCCTAGAAGTAAGGGTGAATCAGAAAGTGTTCTGCCTCCCCTCACAGGGGTTAAAGTCTCACACCACATCTTAATCTCTGATTGGATTAAGGTAATCGAGGATTACTAGTGCACCAAGGCTCATTGCCTGCCAGAAGTGAAAACAGATCTTCTCTTGAGAAAGATATCATTACTTGAAGCCTCAGATTATATCTATGGTTTTCCATGCACATTGTCTGGCACTCAGTTCAAAATAATCAGCACATTAGCAAATGAGACAACATGATGGAAGAGTGAGAGGGAAAAAATTATTTATCAGACATTAGCCATTCAAGAATAAATGACAGGTATACACCCTCAGAGAGCTTACAGTATAGCTGGGGTGTCAGACATGTAAACAACCTAAAGGTATGTGAATAATGAAATGATCAGACACAGATACAGACTTTATAACAAGTACATAAAGAGGAAATTAAAAATTTCAGCAGAAAATTGAAAATGAACAAAAGAACCTAATGGAAATTCTAGAATGGAAAAATATAACAACAGAAACGAAGAATTTGACGGGCTTAGACCTGAATAGTACGTCATAAAAAAATAGGGTAAACCACTTAGAAACAAAAGTGTAGAAAATACAGAAAAGAGCTTTAAGAGACATAGGTGTTACATTAAAAAGGCCTAAAGTATGTGTAATTGATATCTCAGAAGGAGAAAAAATGAGTGAAATAGGGACAGATGGTGGCTGAGAATTCCACATATGACAGAGAATATCAAACAACAAATTTAGTAAACCCTGTAATTAGCGCAGGAAAAGTCTTTCACAAAGAAAATAACACTAGCACAATATTAGAGAAGTCTAAAAACCAAAGAATATACTCTTAAAAGCAACCAATAAAAAAAGTCTAGTCACCTTCAGAGAAGCAACAGTAAAAATGACAGCTCATTTCTCATTGGAAACAGTTGAAACCAGAAGACAATGGAATGTGCTGAAACAGTAACTGCCATCCTAGAATGATGTACTGAGCGAAAATAGATAAAAGTACAATGAAGACAGTAACTAAGAGAACAGTCAAACATGGAGTTGTCAAGGGAGAAGGAAATTATAAAATGTGAGTGTAAATTTGGAATTGTGGCTTAAAATTTAATTAATTTAAGTTGAATTCTCTATTACTCTGTCATCAAAATTCACTTAACATGGTGCTTTTAGATGTCAACAAATGTTTAAGTGCTTGGATTCAATAGCAGTGTTAATTATTTAAACAAATACTTATTGAGTGTCTACTGTTTGCCTGTGAAGTGTGTGTTAGCTGATAGCAGTATAGTGAGACGCAAACACTGAGAGAATTTCTTCTTTCCAGAACTCTCATTCTAGTGGTTGAAGTAATGGTGGTGGGCTGGGGACAGAAAATAAACAAATAACCAAATGATAAACTGTAAAGGACATGGGTACATGGTTCTGTGAGGTGGTATGATGGGTGAATTGGTCTTTGCTAAGTCTGAAGAAAAGAAGTTAACTAGATCAGGAGAGACAGCATCACCATGTGCAAAAGACTGTGACAGGATGCAGACCGTGTGTTGGAGGGTTGGAAAGAAGGCCTATGTAGCTGTAGCACAGAGAGCTAGAGTTGGGTAATGTAGTAGGGTCTCTCTGTGAAGTAATATGGAACGGGACGAAACTGGACAGGTAAGTAGAGTCTGCAGTGCTGACTGGGTGGTGCATATAAAGGGTTTATGACTTTATCCTTAGAGCCATAGGAAATCACTGAAATACAAATGCAGGTGGGTAATATTTTCAAAATTGTTTTTTGAAAGGATTGCAGTATGAAGATTAGATTGAAGGCAGAAGTGGATAGAGGTAGATTCCCATCGCTCAGATTGCAATACTCTAGGTAATAAGTGTGGCTTGGGCTAATGTGATGGAGCTAGAGGTAATGGGCAGATGCCCTAAGTATTTAGAAGCTAAATCTGACAGGGCTGGGTGATAGATTGGGTATTAGAGGTGAGGTAGAGGAAGACATCAAAGTATTGTAAACTACTGTAAGACTTGCTTTATATTTACGTATTAAATAGTATGTTTTGAAAATGTTTCAAAGTTAAAGAATTGCTTGAATAAATAAGTCATCTATATAGTAGAATGTTATGAGACTGAAAGTGGTGTTTATGAAGAATTTTTAACAGTGCAAGGAAATACCTATGGTCTTACATAATAAAGTAGAAAGTGAAATTGTTTATAATGTGTATTCTTAACTATATAAAATTATAACAGTGAAGCATACTGATGATTAGAAATGACTCTTTTTGACATATAGACACCTCAAGAAGAACATGCTATTAACGGTCCAGAACTCCTGAGGAAAAAACGTACAACTTCAGCTGAAAAAAATACTTGTCAGCTTTATATTCAGACTGATCATCTGTTTTTTAAATATTATGGAACACGAGAGGCTGTGATTGCCCAGGTATTTATAATTTTGCTACTATTTTAGTTTTCATATTCTCATATTGTTTCATTATACCTGTATATTCCTCTAAAAATTAAAGTTAGTACGTATCTCATTTTGGAAAAATAAAGAGTATGTATTTTCAATTGTGATACGAGAAAATATGTAAGGTAAGAACACAAATAACTGAAAGACCAGTTAGGATATTTTAGTGTCATTCTAAAGAGAGATGTAAGAAAATGATTTCATGAAGGAGATGACACTGGGAGCTTAGCTTGGAAGAGAGGGTCAAATTGTCATTTGTGGCTTAAAGGAGGGAAAGGTAGAGGAGTCTTTCCAATAAGAATCTTTAATTTCTATTCTGTGTTCTCCTTATACTTAACACTTTCTAAGTTACATTGCTATCTGCATTTGTGTCTTATTGAAGTATAAATTTTTCGGAGACACTCTTCAAAATATCCTTTTTTTTTTTTTTTTTGCGGTACGCGGGGCTCTCACTGCTGTGGCCTCTCCCGTTGCGGAGCACAGGCTCCAGACGCGCAGGCTCAGCGGCCATGGCTCACGGGCCCAGCCGCTCTGCGGCATGTGGGATCTTCCTGGACCAGGGCACGAACCCACGTCCCCTGCATCGGCAGGCAGACTCTCAACCACTGTGTCACCAGGGAAGCCCAAAATATCCTTCATTTTGAAGGTATCCAGTGAGAGTTTGATGAATGCATTTTGAGTCCAAGGATTTGAGACTGAGAGGGTGGAGGTGTCATTAGTATAAATGGTATTTTGTTGGTGGTGATGAACTTACTTTTAGACACGTTTAAAAGCCCATGTATATGGTGATGATAGGGTATTGAAAATGTAGAACTGGAGCTTGGGAGAGGTTAGCCTTGAGCTTTCTGCATGGAATTTAAGGGTGCAAAAGAGATAGTTAAAATAAGGAGAGAGAATGAAATCAAAAGGGAAGGAACTGGGAGATAAAATCTCTTTATAGTGAATAGAATGACAAGGAGAAGCTATGGGCTAAAATATAATAGTTAAAGAGGTAGGAGATAAAATAGGATTAGCCAAGGAATAAGCAAAGTTTCACAACAAAATGCATAACCAATAGTGTCATGTGGAGATACCAAAGAGAATGACTACAAAGTAATTAACTCGATGTATATGTATGTCAAATATACAATATATATTTTATATGTATGTCAAATCATGACGTACACTTTAAATATCTTACATTTTATTTGTCATTTATACCTCAGTAATGCTGAAAAAAAGAAAGAATGATTATAAAGGTTAGCTGATTTTTAGTTATTAGAATATTATTGATGGACTTTAAGCAAGCTGTCAATAAAGTTGTGAGGGTAAAAACATTGTGAACAATAAGGAATGGGTTGGCAGGAGCAGTTAGGGTTTCAAGAGATGTGAAAAACAGAAAAAAAATGGTGTCAGGAATAATATGGAATATTTGAGTGAAAGGGGGATACATGAGAAGTTGGTCAGAAGAGGAAAATGATCCAGTAGAGAAGCAGTGTTAGATATGAGAAATAAAAACTGATGAGAAACAATGTGTTTGAAGATCCAGTAAAGATTGGGGTTAAGAATATAGAAAAGTTACTCTTTAAGGAAGAGTTACCATTTGAGGGAGATAGAAATGCATAAAGATAGAAAAGTTTGGGGACTTCCCTGGTGGCGCAATGGATAAGACTCCATGCTCCCAATGCAGGGGACCCTGGTTTGATCCCTGGTCAGGGAACTAGATCCCACATGCATGCTGCAGCTAAGGAGCCCGCCTGCCGCAACTAAGACCCGGCGCAGCCAAATAAATAAATAAATATTAAAAAAGAAAGAAAGAAAAGTTGGAAGGTTAAAAAAGCAGGCGATCAAGATGAACCCTCAGTAAAGTAAGATGTCTGATCAATCATCTGTGGAAAAATGTTTGAACTACCACTGTTGGGGGTGGAGAAGGAACAGTGAGAATTGGATAAGGGATTGCTAGGCCAAGCTGAGGGTAGATAGCAGATTTATAATGGACTTTATCAGCAGTGTTATGGTATTCTTTATCATTGTTTGGCAACTAGGGCTACTTTTGAAATTATTATTGTTAATGCTTTTACTTGACTATTTATGTTTATATAATTTCTTTGAAAATAGTTTTGAACCTATATATATATATGCATGTTTTCACATAAGTGGTAGCAAGAGTGCTTTTTGTAAATGAAGATGGGAAGGTTGTATATAGAGTGGTTTAGAAGCCAGAGAGTTAAGTTGGGAGTCAGCTAGGAAAAAGAGGATCTTTTTGTGTTCTATCACCCTGTTTACCTCTTCTTAGAATTTAGCAAAATCTGAATGTATGTTATTTATATTTGTATTACTTCCTTCCCTTCCTCCCCCTCTAGAATAAATCTGTAAATTTATAGGGACCTTCTCAATTTTGTTTACCCCTGTACCTCCAGCACCTAAAACAGCGCCTACCATATAGTAAATGGTGGACAAAACTTACAGAATATGTACTATTGCATCAATGGAAAGACTAAAGTCAGAGACCGACTGAGTGTCCTGATATTATCAGGGAGATATTCACAGAAGATGTTTGAGCTGAATCTAAGGGGTAGATACCCTAGGCATAAGGAAGCAGCATGCGAAAAGGCAATGAGGTATGACATTGCAGGATGGAATTGAGGAAACCAAGTTTTACTGGGTTGGCCAAAAAGTTCGTTCAGTTTTTCCATAAGATGTCACTAGTAGTGCTTAATTGTCTTTAATTTCATTTGAAACAATTTTGTTAGATTGCATTGTGACAGCTGTCAGATCAGCATGCATTAAAAAAAAACTTATCAAAATTGGTGAATTTTTGTGTAGCCATTTTAATATTGAAGATGGAAGAAAAACATTTGGCATATTATGCTTTATTATTTCATGAAAGGTAAAAACACAGCTGAAACGCGAAAAAAGATTTGTGTAGTGTATGGAGAAGGTGCTGTGACTGATCAAACGTGTCAGAGTGGTTTGCAAAGTTTCGTGCTGGAGATTTCTCACTGGACAATGCTCCACGGCTAGGTAGACCAGTTGAAGTTGATAGCAATCAAATCGAGACATTAATTGAGAACAATCAACGTTATACCACGTGGGAGATAGCAGACATATTCAAAATATCCAAATCAAGCACTGAAAATCATTTGTACCAGCTCGGTTATGTTAATAGCTTTGATGTTTGGGTTCCACGAAAGTTGAGCGAAAAAAACCTTGCCCGTATTTCCGCATGTGATTCTCTACTTAAACGTAACGAAAACGTTCTGCTTTTTAAAACAAATTGTGACGGGCAATGAAAAGTGGATACTGTTCAACATTGGTCCCCAAACTTTTTGGCACCAGGGACTGGTTTTGTGGAAGACAGTTTTTCCACAGATGGGGGTCGGGGGGGATGGGTCAGGCGGTAATGTGAGTGATGGGGAGCCGCAGATGAAGCTTCGTTTGCTCGCCCACTGCTCACCTCCTGCTGTGTGGCCCAGTTCCTAACAGGCCGAGGACCACTACTGGTCCGCAGCCCAGGGGTTGGGGACCCCTGCTGTACAATAATGTGGAACGGAAGAGATCGTGGCGCAAGCAAAATGAACCACCACCAACCACACCAAAGGCCGGTCTTCGAGGGCTTCCCTGGTGGCGCAGTGGTTGGGAGTCCGCCTGCCGATGCAGGGGACACGGGTTTGTGCCCCGGTCCGGGAGGATCCCACATGCCGCGGAGCGGCTGGGCCCGTGAGCCATGGCCGCTGAGCCTGCGCGTCCGGAGCTTGTGCTCCGCAACGGGAGAGGCCACAACAGTGAGAGCCCCGCGTACCGCAAAAAAAAAAAAAAAAAAAAAAAAGGCCGGTCTTCGTCCAGAGTAGGTGATGTGTAGATGGTGCGATTGGAAGGGAGTCCTCTATTATGAGCTCCTAATGGAAAACCAAACGATTAATTCCAGCTAGTACTGCTCCCAGCTAGACCAACTGAAAGTGGCACTCGACAAAAAGCGTCCGGAATTAGTCAACAAAAAACACAGAATCTTCTATCAGGATAACACAAGACCGCATGTTTTTTTGATGACCAGGCAAAAACTGTTACAACTTGGCTGGGAAGTTCTGATTCATCCCCTTCAGATTTCCATTTATGTGCACCTTCAGATTTCCATTTATTTTGGTCTTTACTAAATTCTCTTAATGGAAAAAATTTCAATTCTCTGGAAGACTGTAAAAGGTACCTGGAACAGTTCTTTGCTTGAAAAGATAAAAAGTTTTGGGAATGGAATTATGAAGTTGCCTGAAAAATGGCAGAGGTAGTGGAACAAAATGGTGAATACATTGTCCAATAAAGTTCTTGGTGAAAATGAAAAATGTCTTTTATTTTTACTTAAAAACTAAAGGAACTTTTTGGCCAACCCAATATATGACTGAGGCAAGAGTACATGTTTGGTTTTGGCCAGAGAAAAATATGGAAAAGTCACTGAATTTCCCTTCTCAGTTCCAGCTCACTAATCTTTTTCATCCTTTCATCTAGTATATGATATTGACATTTTAAAATTTGAATGTGGTGGAATATGAATAATTCTTGATTTGGGAAATGGAAATTCACAGTCTTTTTCACATTTCAACATTGCCTCTAAAATGTCTTTTTTTTTAAATCAATAGATATCCAGTCATGTTAAAGCGATTGATACAATTTACCAGACCACAGACTTCTCTGGAATCCGTAATATCAGTTTCATGGTGAAACGCATAAGAGTAAGTAAGGAATTTCAGTAGTTAAGAACATAAAGAGAAACAATAAGGATCATGTTTACAAAAAGAAAAATGCTTGACTTTTACTTCATCTTCATGCATTAAATAGTTAAATTGTATGTGCTGATGCAGGTTAGCTTTACTCTTGGGTTTTACACACACACAGAGGGGATACTTGGGTTTATGACTTAATGAAATCTATAGGGCTTTAATCTGGACTGCAGAAGAGGTATGGTAGAAAGTACTGTTTTCTATCTATCTGATTAACATACCAGTTAGAAAGCGCTCTAAGTAACTGCAGATACCGTACTTGACATTTTTCTCCCTGATATTATTCCCCAGTTTCTTCAGATTTGCCTTATGCAGTATATTTCACAGTGTGTCCCATTTGATGCTGCAGCAGAGGGAAGGATAGATACAGTGGTTAAATACAATTGGAAGTTGGAAAAACACTTAATACTGTTTCCTCTTGAAATTTAACAGTGCACACTAATGTATTTCAAGTTTTGAGAAATCCTTTGGGAAAGAAATCCATATTTTTCTAAGCTAATTTAACCTTTTTGTATTAACATCAGCTGAAACTCCAAAGACCTGCAGTGCACATTTTGAGAAATGCTGATCCAGAACTACTGATTCTTAGTTTTAATGTTATAAATTGTTAATAAGTAAATATTATTATTAAAAAGTTGGACTGTTTCAAAAATTTTCTAAATATGAATTCTTTCAAAGTATAAAGCTTTTAAGAATCTGAGTTTATAAGCTAGATAACCTGGGTTTTAAAAATCATCATTTTACAAAAGTACTTGCCACAGGATTTCTTTATTTAAAAAAAAATTATTTTTAATGGCTTTTATTTTTTTTAATGTTATTTATTTATTTATTTTTTGCTGTGCCACATGGCTGTGCAGCGTTTTTTTGGCTGCGCCGGTAGCTTGCGGCATCTTAGTTCCCCAACCAGAGATCGAACCCAGGCCCTTGGCAGTGAAAGCGCTGAGTCCTAACCACCAGACCACCAGGGACTACCCCACAGGGTTTCTTTACATTTTGTGCTTTTATTCTTCTTAAAATATTGTTGACTAGATTATAATTTTAGTACATATATGTAATATATTTTAAAAAATAGCTGAAAGTGGTCCTTACTTTTAGAAGTGACATGATTAATTATTACATTGGATTGCCTTAAGGTGAAATATGGTTCAATATACTGTATAAGAACTGTTTGTAATCAATTGCTTTCATGTATTTTGAGAGAAATATAAACCTTTAAATGAGCAAGTAAAAGTGATGTGTTATAAATATTGCTATTTAGTAGACAGAGCAATGAAATGCAAAGTAGTGAAAAGTAGAGAACACCTGAACAAATTTTAGTGAAACACATTTGTTTGACTAAAATAATTTGCATTATGAATAGATGCATGTATATAAAAGAGTTATGTGGGGCTTCCCTGGTGGCGCAGTGGTTGAGAGTCCGCCTGCCGATCCAGGGGACACGGGTTCATGCCCCGGTCCGGGAAGATCCCACATGCCGTGGAGCGGCTGGGCCCGTGAGCCATGGCCGCTGAGCCTGCGCGTCCGGAGCCTGTGCTCCGCAACAGGAGAGGCCACAACGGTGAGAGGCCCGCATACTGGAAAAAAAAAAAAAAAAAAAAAAAAAAAAAAAAAAGTTATGTGGCGATTAGTTGTTTTTCAGGCCTTTAACTGAGATTAAAACTTTAGTTTAAATAAATAAATTTATTAAGAAAAAATCATCCCATTTTAATATAGGTAACTAAAATTTAGGTGCAGTTTTTATTTGTAGCCAATATTACAGAAGTGTCAGAGAATTTCATTTCTATGTTTAGTGGGAAAAAGCGATATGCAGCATGTCTCTAAGCATGGGCTACCTTTAATGTATAGTGTTCTTGTTTTTGGATGTGTGTGTGTGTGTGTGTGTGTGTGTGTGTGTGTGTGTTAGATGACCATAACTGATTGTTTCTGGTTAATTGTTAATGGATAAACCAGATGATCTCATATCTGTCTTTAGGCAATTGCCTTCAGTGGTGTTTCTACCATCCTGTTTGTAAGCTCCTTGGTTTTTACTGAAAGATGTGGATCCTAAAAAGACCTATAGTTTTCATTTTATTAATTGTAATAGCCTTATCACTGATATTTTCAATAGACTGAGATTTCCCTTCTAAGCAATGTTTACTCTCATACATATTCCTTTTTATTCTCTACCAACAGTCTTGTATGTAATTCTCTGACTTACTTGGGGAAAACCAAATTGTTCTAGGACTACAGAGGTTAGGCAGAGGTCTCTGAAAGGAAGCAATGAGTAGTAAATGAAAGCTTTTGTTTCAGTTGAAGTTTGGTATCAGAACTGATTATTCTTCATATTGTGAAGGAGGAACCTGCACCCAGGAGTATAGTAGCTAAGTGTGGAAGGAAACATTCTGGAGGAACTCAGCTTGAAATAATAAGAGAAATGAATTGGTAAAGAAAAAAAAAATTCTTGATCACATTCAGGGGAAAAGATTGAACTTGAAATTAGTTGTGCTTGACTCAAGACTCTAGGCAAGGAGAATGAAGAATGTGATTTGTCTGCTGAATTGACAGTTTTGGGTTCAATATTTCTTTTATGTTATATTAATTAGCTGAAATATAGGGTTTTATGTCGTACTTGTCATCATATATAGGAGATTAGCACTAAAGGAGACTCATCAAATGATTAAATTGAGAAACTGTACTTCCTTATTGGAAATTTTGAAAGCAGAACTTGTTTTCCCATCCCAAGTGTTCAGTGTTCAGGAATCTGTGAACACTTGCTCAGAAATGTAATATACTCAGTTTTAATTCCCCTACCCTTCCATCCTTCCTTCCTTCCCTCCTCCCTCCCTCCTTCCCTCCTCCCTTTTTGGCTTCTCTGATTAGATCAGGGATGGAGGTAGTGGGAATAACTGTAGAAGCTTTAATTTAGGCCTGACTTCCTTGGGCCCCAAGCATATTGTCCAGGAAGATACTACTTACACTAAGGCTCTGCTAACGTTGGTTGCTTGTTAAAATCATTGTTTTGGATTTTAGATCAACACAACTGCTGATGAGAAGGACCCTACAAATCCCTTCCGTTTTCCAAATATTGGTGTGGAAAAGTTTCTGGAATTAAATTCTGAGCAGAATCATGATGACTACTGTTTGGCCTATGTCTTCACAGACCGAGATTTTGATGATGGTGTCCTTGGTCTGGCTTGGGTTGGAGCACCTTCAGGTAGTTTATCTATATATGTCTTGACTTACTACTTGAAATGAAAAGCAGTTCTCTTGATGGATTGAATTTTACAAAGTATAGGAGAAAGTGATGCCTGTACAGTATCTGAATGTATACATCTTGAGTTAGGCAGAATTCATAAGCATAATGTAAATGGAAAAATAGTTGAAGCAGCTTTTTATTTTGAAATGAGTAAATGAGTACTAACAGGGAGATATCCTGACATTTGGTACATTCAGTAGCTGAAATAAATAATTTTATGGGAAAAAGTGGTACTTAGTTCTGAAACTGAAAAGCAAAATATTAATTTTTTAACAAAAGTTAATGTAATTAATTATTTTGGGAGGTAGGGGGATGGGGAGAGGTTTTTAGAGTCAAAAGGGGAAAACTGTGTTCTTGCTTCTTCTGCCATGAGATAAAGAGCAGAGAAATCCTACTCGGGAATAGCAGGTAGAAAGAAAAGAAAGACTGCCTTTATTATTATTATTTCTCACCTTTATTTTAACAAAAGGGAAGTGTTGCCTGAAAAGAGATGTGGGCAGGAGGCCCAGTATCCATAGCTCCACTGGCTTGACTGCATGGCCCCACGTTCCCCTGGGGTCTCTGCCTTAGCCGTGAAAGCTACTGTCACTGAGAAAGCCCGAATGGGATAATCCCCTTGCCATTGCAGTCGGGGTGGGGGTCTGTGAGTCACAGTGTAATAAGTTCAGTAGCCTATTTTAGAGAAATTGATGAATTGAAAGATGAGTAGAAAGAATCCTGGATTCTTTGAATATAAATTTTGCCATATAGAATTTGATCAGTAGTCTGTCACCTTCTGAGCTATACACAGCAGTTTCTCCTTCTGATACATAATTTCTATCTTTTTCAAAGTATAAACTTCTGCTTTATCCAGGGCAAGACAGGCTTTTCTATTCTTAGTTTATTCTTTGGTTTGTTATGCATATTTAACATCTTTAATACTGTATTTTTGCTTTTATACTTGCTCTTTTTTTTTAAGCCAGCAATGAATATCCTTTTTAGTTTCCAAAGCTTTTTTTTCTTCCACATTTTAAAGTGTACTCAATTTCATGATGTCATTAAAGTACAAGTTTATGTCATAGGCTGCATATATCATAGTGCAGTATTTTTGTATATTTGTCCTTTACAGTGATCTGTGTTGGTTTTGTGTTACTTGCGTTGTCAGCAGATTGTACAACTCACTCTTTCCTATGATAATTCACGTTTTATAACTTTTATATTCTGAAATTTCTTTTCCCCTCCTTGGTTAGTTGGATAATTTTATCACATAGTTTATAGTCCGTTCTCCTTAATCATCAGTAAGTACTATAGAAACTCAGGGATTCATTTTTCTTTATATATTACCATTAATATAGTGGCTCTTGAAGTGTGCTCCATGGACTAACAGCATCTGTATTACCTGGGAACTTGTTAGAAATGTAAATCCATGGGCCTCACTCAGGTCTACTAGATCAGAAACTCCAGGTGTGGAGCCCATCAGCCTTTGTTTGAAGAGGCCCTCCAGGTGTTTCTGATGCATACTAAAGTCTGCAAACCACCATCTTAATATTTTTGCTCACAAAATGTCTCCTGGGCAAATGATTGGATGATCTCAGACTAAAAACTTTCTGCCATTTTGCATTTTCAACTCCAGACTGTTGTTCATTAAGAATGTAATGGTCCTGAGAGAGCTTGGTCAAATTTTCCTGAAACTTCAGATATCCTCATGTCTACTTTAAAAAAAAAAAAATAGACTGTATATTTAGAACAGTTTTAGATTTATAGAAAAAAATGAGCGGATAGAGTCGTCTCCACTACCTTCCTATATTATTAACAGCTTACATTAGTATGGTACATTTGTTACAATTAATCAACCAATACTGGTACATTATTGTTAACTAAAGTCAGCCCATAGTTTATTCAGATTTCTTTAGTTTTTACTACGGTCCTTCTTCTGTTCCAAGATCTTGTCCAGGATACCACAGTCCATTTAATTGTCATGCCTCTTTAGTTCTTGGCTGTGATGGTTTCTCAGACTTTTCTTGTTTTTTTATAACCTTGACAATTTTGAGGAGTATTGGTCAGGAATGTTGTAGGATGCCCCTCTGTTGCAGTCTTTTTGATGTTTTTCTCATGATTGGACTGGGGTTATGGGTTTGGGGGGAGAGTTAGTTTTTCTTTCTAGTTGTTTATGATATCTGGACCACTTATTTTATGAAACGGTGCTTATTTTATTGAAGCAGCAGTTCTGGATTGAAAATGATGGGCTACGTTACTTGTATTTTTGTCATTGCGTTCTTCATCTGATGCCCTCTTCCTTTACTCTGTGTTAAACCCCTAACTCCAGCTCTCAGAAGCCTTTTTCTAAGAGCTTCTGGGGAGGGGCTCGGCAGGAAGAATGGGGCCAGAGTGGCAAAGAGAAGGGATCTTTGTTCCTTTGACACAACTTTTTCTAGAATAAGATACCTGCCTTGACAGCTTTCTTCTTCACTTCCCTTTGCCCTTAGACTACCTGAACTGAGTTTATTTCACCTACATTTTATTATTTTATAAGGAACTTTATGTATTTGCTCTTACTGATTAATTCAGTTCCGTTATGAGGTGTAGGTAATATTTCCTCCATTATACAGGTGGATTGGATTCAGAAACTTTGTCAACAACCCAGTATCTCACAGAACCTAGAATCTGGACCTTTTGACTCCAGGTTTTGTGCATTTGGTAGTTATTTTACTAGGTATTATTATAATGTAACATCCTACTTTTATCTTTCTAAGACATTTCCAAGAAGAAGTTGAAATGTTTCCTGGATCTAAGCAGAGATGGAATCTATTTCCTTCTTTCTTAAGAGAGATGAGTTATAAAACAGTACTACTCTGTATTATTTAGGCATCATTTTGGGTAATTGTCAAGGCATAATTAGAAGAGCACTGGTTTGGGAACTAGGAGACGGGGTCCTTGTCTGTTCTGTCTCTATAAATGCAGGTAAATCATTTTGCTTCAGCTTGTTTATTTTTCATTGTAATTTCTTCTGTCTTTGCCCTTCCTTTGATACGTCATGTTTCTGCATGTAGATCTTCGTAATGCTTGCTGTTACACTATTTTTTAAAATATCATTTTATAGCTGATCTGTTCAGCTTGTGATATTACTGTTTCTTAATCTTTTTCATTTTTATTTGGCCTAATTAATTTCTGTTGTATCATTTAACTCTGCAGCTGTTTCACTATTCAAATATATGGTAGTGGAAAGGATTTTGTTTTGATACTGTTGTGTTAATTTTCACAGAATAGTTACTCAAATTATTCGTTGTAGTCCTCTTCACTGACTCAGTTAAGCTGGGAAAAGCAATGAGGGTTAAAACATTTGAATAGTAGGTTTCTTGTCTTTAAGTCTTGTTAATACTACTTTTTACTTGTTCTTTTAATATTTCTTATTGTGGTTGGGTACTGCCTTCAGTTACCTCAATGAGAAAAACAGTACCTCCTGCCCCAACTCCATAATAAGTAGAAACAGCTTGTGAGCTGGGATGACTTGGAGGCTTCCATTTGAAATTATACAGGGCCTGGAATGGAGCCCCCAAAAGGGAGGAGTCTGGTCTCCAAAACAAAGATAGTCTTGAATATGAATCTAGAAAGATTACTCTAAACTTCTCTTTATATAAACACAGTTCTGTGTTAAGCAGGTAGTAGCCTCTTATTTTAGAGGCCAAAACATTGGTTCCCTAACAAAGTTGTTTTTTTTTTTTGCGGTACGCGGGCCTCTCACTGTTGTGGTCTCTCCCGTTGCGGAGCACAGGCTCCGGACGCACAGGCTCAGCGGCCATGGCTCACGGGCCCAGCCGCTCCATGGCATGTGGGATCTTCCCAGACTGGGGCACGAACACGTGTCCTCTGCATCAGCAGGCGGACTCTCAACCACTGCGCCACCAGGGAAGCCCCCTAACCAGCTTTTTGAGGGGCCTTTATTTTTTGGTTTATTAAGGCACATTCTGCTCATCTATTATCCCTCTTAATGTTATCAGTTAACCCAATGAACATAGTCTCACTTTGCCAGGTCACTGAAAAAGGCTAGCTCTGGAGTTCATCTCCAGAGCTAATCCTGAACCATTCAGTATTCCTCTGAGCATTTGTAAAGAACATTCTTTGAGACATTTGATTTGGTAGAAATTGTCTCTTCTGTTTTTTCTTAGTTTAGAAATTTTAGTTTGATTTTACGTATTAGAATTTGACCACATGCAGAGCTCAAAATGAGGTTCTCAATATAACCCACAGCCTATCGAATTCTTTTTTTTATCATTCCTTCTACTTTAATTAGTTGATATTATTCTTTTTTTGAATTTTATTTTATTTATTTTTTTATAGGCCAGGTTCTTATTAGTTATCTGTTTTATACATATTAGTTTATACATGTCAATCCCAGTCTCCCAATTCATCACACACACACACACACACACACACACACACACACCACCACTTTCCCCCCCTTGGTGTCCATACATTTGTTCTCTACATCTGTGTCTCTCTTTCTGCCCTGCAAACTGGTTCATCTGTACCATTTTTCTAGGTTCCACATATATGCGTTAACATACGATATTTGTTTTTCTTTCTGACTTATTTCACTCTGTATGACAGTCTCTAGATCCATCCACATCTCTACAAATGACCCAACTTCATTCCTTTTTATGGCTGAGTAATATTCCATTGTATATAGGTACCACATCTTCTTTATCCATTCGTCTGTTGATGGGCATTTAGGTTGCTTCCATGACCTGGCTATTGTAAATAGTGCTGCAATGAACATTAGGGTGCATGTGTCTTTTTGAATTATGCTTTTCTCAGGGTACATGCCCAGTAGTGGGATTGCTGGGTCGTATGGTAATTCTATTTTTAGTTTTTTAAGGAGCCCCCATACTGTTCTTCCTAGTGGCTGTATCAATTTACATTCCCACCAACAGTGCAAGAGGGTTCCCGTTTCTCCACACCCTCTCCAGCATTTGTTGTTTGTAGATTTTCTGTTGATGCCCATTCTAACTGGTGTGAGGTGATAACTCATTGTAGTTTTGATTATCATTTCTGTAATAATTAGTGATGTTGAGAAGCTTTTCATGTGCTTCTTGGCCATCTGTATGTCGTCTTTGGAAAAATGTCTGTTTAGGTCTTCGGCCCATTTTTTGATTGGGTTGCTTTTTTTTTAATATTGAGCTGCATGAGCTGTTTATATATTTTGGAGATTAATCCTCTGTCCATTGATTCGTTTGCAAATATTTTCTCCCATTCTGAGGGTTGTCTTTTTGTCTTATTTGTAGTTTCCTTTGCTTTGCAAAAGCTTTAAAGTCTCATTAGGTCCCATTTGTTTATTTTTATTTCTATTACTCTAGGAGGTGGATCAAAAAAGATCTTGCTGTGATTTCTGTCAAGGAGTGTTCTTCCTATGTTTTCCTCTAAGAGTTTTAGAGTATCCAGTCTTACATTTAGGTCACTAATCCATTTTGAGTTTATTTTTGTGTATGGTGTTAAGGAGTGTTCTAATTTCATTGTTTTACATGTAGCTGTCCAGTTTTCCCAGCACCACTTATTGAAGAGGCTGTCTCTTCTCCATTGTATGTCCTTGCCTCCTTTGTCATAGATTAGTTGACCATAGGTGCGTGGGTTTATCTCTGGGCTTTCTATCCTGTTCCATTGATTTATATTTCTGTTTTTGGGCCAATACCATATTGTCTTGATTACTGTAGCTTTGTAGTATAGTCTGAAGTCAGGGAGTCTGATTCCTCCAGCTCCCTTTTTTCCCTTGAGACTGCTTTGGCTTTTCCGGGTCTTTTGTGTCTCCATACAAATTTTAAGATATTTTATCCTAGTTCTGTAAAAAAAGGTAATTTGATAAGGATTGCATTGAATCTGTAGATTGCTTTGGATAGTATAGTCATTTTCACAATGTTGATTCTTCCAATCCAAGAACATGGTATATCTCTCCATCTGTTTGTATCATCTTTAATTTCTTTCATCAGTGTCTTATAGTTTTCTGCATGCAGGTCTTTCGTCTCCCTAGGTAGGTTTATTCCTAGGTATTTTATTCTTTTTGTTGCAGTGGTAAATGGGAGTGTTTCCTTAATTTCTCTTTCAGATTTTTCATCATTAGTGTATAGGAATGCAAGAGATTTCTGTGCATTTTTTTGTATCCTGCTACTTTACCAAATTCATTGATTAGCTCTCGTAGTTTTCTGGTGGCAACTTTAGTATTCTCTATGTACAGCGTCATGTCATCTGCAAACAGTGACAGCTTTACTTCTTCTTTTCCAATTTGTATTCCTTTTATTTCTTTTTCTTCTCTGATTGCTGTGGCTAGGACTTCCAAAACTATGTTGAATAATAGTGGCGAGAGTGGACTTCCTTGTCTTGTTCCTGATCTTAAAGGAAATACAGTTTTTCACCATTGAGAATGATTTTTGCTGTGGGTTTGTTGAATATGGCCTTTATTATGTTGAGGTAGGTTCCCTCTCTGCCCACTTTCTGGAGAGTTTTTATCATAAACGGTGTTGAATTTTGTCAAAAGCTTTTTCTGCATCTATTGAGATGATTATATGCTTTTTATTCTTCAGTTTGTTAATATGGTGTATCACATTGATTGATTTGCATATATTGAAGAATCCTTGCATTCCTGGGGTAAATCCTACTTGATCATGGTGTATGATCCTTTTAATGTGTTTTGGATTCTGTTTGCTAGTATTTTGTTGAGGATTTTTGCATCTATATTCTTCAGTGATACTGGTCTGTAATTTTCTTTTTTTGTAGTATCTTTGTCTGGTTTTGGTATCAGGGTGATGGCGGCCTCAGAAGGAGTTTGGGAGTGTTTCTTCCTCTGGAAGTGTTTGGAAGAGTTTGATAATGATGGGTGTTCACTCTTCTCTAAATATTTGATAGAATTCACCTGTGAAGCCATATGGTCCTGGACTTTTGTTTGTTGGAAGATTTTTAATCACAGTTTCAATTTCATTACTTGTGATTGGTCTGTTCATATTTTCCTGGTTCAGTCTTGGAAGGTGACACCTTTCTAAGAATTTGTCCATTTCTTCCAAGTTGTCCATTTTATTGGCATAGAATTGCTTGTGGTAGTCTCTTAGGATGCTTTGTATTTCTGCGGTGTCTGTTGTAACTTCTCCTTTTTCATTTCTAGTTTTATTGATTTGAGTCCTCTCCCTCTTTTTCTTGATGAGTCTGGCTAAAGGTTTATCAGTTTTGTTTTTCTTTTCAAAAAACCAGCTTTTAGTTTTATTGATCTTTGCTATTGTTTTCTTTGTTTCTATTTCATTTATTTCTGCTCTGATCTTTATGATTTCTTTCTTTCTACTAACTTTGAGCTTTGTTTGTTCTTTCTCTAGTTCCTTTAGGTTTAAGGTTAGATTGTTTATTTGAGGTTTCTCTTGTTTCTTGAGGTAGGCTTGTATTGCTATAAACTTCCCTCTTAGAACTGTTTTTTTTGCATCCCATAGGTTTTGGATCATTGTGTTTTCATTGTAATTTGTCTCTAGGTATTTTTTGATTTCCTCTTTGATTTCTTCAGTGATCTCTTGGTTATTTAGTAATGTATTGTTTAGCCTCCATGTGTTTGTGTTTCTTAGGTTTTTTTTCACTGTAATTGATTTCTAATCTCATAGCGTTGTGGTTAAAGATGCTTGATATGATTTCAATTTTCTTAAATTTACTGAGGCTTGATTTGTGACCAACAATGTGATGTATCCTGGAGAATGTTCCATGTGCACTTGAGAAGAAAGTGTAATCTGCTGTTTTTGGATGGAATGTCCAATTAATATCAGTTAAATCTATCTGGTCTATTGTGTCATTTAAAGCTTGTGTTTCCTTATTAATTTTCTGTTTGGATGATCCGTCCATTGGTGTAAGTGAGGTGTTAAAGTCCCCCACTATTATTGTGTTACTGTCTATTTCCTCTTTTATAGCTGTTAGCAGTTGCCTTATGTATTGAGGTGCTTCTGTGTTGGGTGCATATATATTTATCGTTGTTATATCTTCTTCTTGGATTGATCCCTTGATCATTATGTAGTGTCCTTCCTTGTCTCTTGTAACATTCTTTATTTTAAAGTGTATTTTATCTGATATGAGTATTGCTACTCCAGCTTTCTTTTGATTTTCATTTGCATGGAATATCTTTTTCCATCCCCTCACTCTCAGTCTGTATGTGTCCCTAGGTCTGAAGTGGGTCTCTTGTAGACAGCACATATATATGGGTCTTGTTTTTGTAACCATTCAGCGAGCCTGTGTCTTTTGGTTGGAGCATTTAATCCATTTATGTTTAAGGTAATTATCAATATGTATGTTCCTGTTACCATTTTCTTAATTGTTATGGGTTTGTTTTTGTAGGTCCTTTTCTTCTCTTGTGTTTCCCACTTAGAGAAATTCCTTTAGCATTTGTTCTAGAGCTGGTTTGGTGGTGCTGAATTCTCTTAGCTTTTGCTTGTCTGTAAAGCTTTTGATTTCTCCATCAAACCTGGATAAGATCCTTGCCGGGTAGAGTAATCTTGGTTGTAGGTCCTTCCCTTTCATCACTTTAAATATATTGTGCCACTCCCTTCTGCACCGCCAGGTTGTGTCAGACCCCCAGGTTGGGAAGCCTCACGTGGGGCTCAGAACGTTCACTGCATTGGGTGGACTTCTGTGATATAAGTGTTCTCCAGTTTGTGAGTCACCCATCCAGCAGTTATGGGATTTGATTTTACTGTGATTGTGCCCCTCCTCCCATCTCATCGTGGCTTATCCTTTGTCTTTGGATGTGGGGTATCTTTTTTGGTGAGTTCCAGTGTCTTCCTGTCCATGATTGTTCAGCAGTTAGTTGTGATTCTGGTGCTCTCGCCAGAGGGAGTGAGCACACGTCCTCTACTCTGCCATCTTGAGCCAATGTCCTTGATATTCCTTGCATTCTTAACCTGTTTGAAAGTGTAATTAAAAGGCTAGGAGAATTATGTCATTAAAATATTACATCATTAGAATAGAGGACACTTAATATTGACATTTTGTACAGGTCTGGATTGTCCCTTGCAGGATGTTTAACATCTTTGGTCCCTACCCATTACATGTGAGTACTGCTCCCCAGACTTGACAGATAAAGAAATACCCTCAGACATTTCCTAATAACCTATCTGGGAGTGGTACTAATGTCTGCTTCAAAATTACTGCTCAGATTAATATTGTATGGTCAGCATGATACTATTGTTTTAGATATTTAGGCCTGCTCACATCAAAACTTTATTTATGGATTCTGTCAAGGTATTATACTACCCTGTAGTTTTTATAATTTTTTTCTTTTGGGGGAGTCTTTTTTAAAGTTTAAGACTGATATTCTGTGACTAGCTTTCAGACTATCCTGTAGATAGAAAAATGTCATACTTCTTTGTTGGTCACTGAGTCATCCATCCATCAATAATTGCTTTTGACTCAAATTAAAAACATTTTATTCTTCTCATTACATAATTTCTGTTTTTCAGTAATGACTATATGTAGTAAAATCTTAAATTTACAATGTAAAGCAATTACTGAACTTGAGTTATGGCTTAGCTATAGGTATTTATGATATCATTAATTGAGTTTCTGGCATATCAAAAGTGGTTGCAGTATTTAAAAAGTTAAACCATGACTTATAATATTAGACATAGTATTTTATTTCTTCCTGTATAACTGAATTATTCCAACATATGCTGTTAGTCTGTGTAGCAAGTAATAAACTTTCCAAATAAACAACAGTTATTAAAACCAAAAGCAGTTAAGATGTTGAACAAGATATGAATTATAAAGACTATATTTCAGAAGAGTACACTCAAGTTTATGTATGATCTTCCTTTAAATTAGATAGACCTTAAAAATACAGAAGGTATATTATCAGAGTTTTTAATATATGCTATTTACATTTTTTTTTTAACTGACAAAGATTTGCAGCGTGGAGTCTTCTATGCTTAATTCAAGTTTGCCAGTACTGCACTGGACCAATTTGCATATGACAGATCTTCGATGAGGCAGGATATTAATTTACTATTTGTTTAAAACTGTAACATATAGACTGTAATTATTACATACAGAGTGCTTATTTCTATCTTTTCTAGTTTTTAGAAATAATGATAACAGTCCTCAGGACTCAAGGTTGAGGACTCAAAAGTAGAGGTAGCTTAAGAGAATATATTAAATATTCATAAATTATTTGCTGTTTTCTTTCTATCCAGTTTTTGGTGTAGAAGATGTAGTAAGTTTTAAATGTAGAGGTTCTCAGTCCTTTGCTGGTTAAAATCTGCATATGACTTAGCCTTTCAGCTTAGTTTTCTGTGAAAGCACATTATCATTTCAGCTTCTTAAATTGTATCCTAATAGTCATTAAATTTATGATTTGTTGCTATGTACTTTCTAATATTAAAAGGAACAAGGCAGCAATTGTAGTGTCATGCCATTTGTGTACATCTTTTTTGAATTGCTTTCTATTGTATGCTTTATCAGAGATTATAAATGTTAGACTTTTAAAAATGGTTTAATAACTTTGTTGTAACTTTGTATGTAGTAGAAAGCTAATTTGAAATAATTTGATCAGTTATCAGAATATCCTAATCCATGTGATATTTTAATTAAAATAATTAAATAGAGTAACCTCTTAAATCTGAATGTAAACCAAAGAACTTCTCACTGAAAGTCTTTAATAGTTATTTAAAGTACTGTGGTCTTCTCAGTTTAGTGTACATAAAGACGATGATTGGCCAGCCAGTTTCTGATTTGCTGTTGTTCTTTTTCTAATTTCTTAAATTAACTGCCTTTAGATGTGAAAGCATTTTCATTTCGGTATTAAGCTCTGACGTTCAGGAACTATAAACGAACAGGTGAACTACAAAATGATTTAATATGTATCATATAAGTAAAAATGAAGATTTTTCTTTTAAAATTTGCAAGCATCCTCAAGACATGTTGGAAAATCATAATTCAGTTTTTTGAACCTATTTTGAAAAAAAATTCAAACTTGCCAAAAGGTTGCAAGAGTAGTATACAGTGAACTCCTGATAGATTAATCAGTTAACATTTTGCCACATTTGCTTTCTCTCCCTTCCCACCTTCTCTCCTTCATTCCCTCCTCCCTTTTTTTTTACCCACTTGACATATTTTTTCCTTTTTTTAAGCTATTGAGAGATATATAATTGACAAATAAAATTGTAAGATATTTAAAGTGCACAGTGTGATGATTTGATATTTGTATATTGTGAAAGGATTCCCCCTACCAAGTTAATTAATACAACCATCACCTCACATATTTACCTTTTTCCTTTTTGTGTATGTGTGAGAATGTTTAAGTTCTATTCTCCTGGCAAATTTCATTTATACAATACTGTGTTATCAACTGTAGCCATCATGTGTTACACATTAGATCCTCAGACCTTATTCTTCTTATAACTGGAAGTTTGTACCTCTATCAGTCTCTCCCTGTTTCCCCTACCCCCAGCCTGTGCGACCACTAATTCTTTTCTTTTTTTAAGAATACATTGTATGTTGCCTCTCAGGATAGTGAATCACATACTCTTGTGCATCACTGCTATTATTGGTAGCAGTGACTTTCTCAGAATCTCTTTGAGAATATTTTGTTCAACTTTCATTTAACTTAAATATAAGTTGTTATTTTGTTTGTTTTTTTTTTTTACAAGATGAAGAGGTGTAGGATTTGACCCAATGTAAATGCTGAAATATTTAAATTGAACAGACTCTTAAATATTTGTTTTGCTAAATTAATGGGAGAAAAATTGGAGGACATTTTGATTATGAAGAGGAATATTTTATAAGGACTTTGTATTCAACCCTGGGAATATATGTGTGCCATTAAAACTTTTATTTGAAATGACTTCCTAACCTTGGACAAAAGAAACTTTTGAGTATTTGATATACATGTGTACCAATTTTGGACTCAAAATACATATAAAATGTTTCAAGTTAATACAGCATATATTAGAAAATTATTTGGGGGGAAATAGATGCTAATTTTAGCCATATTTTGTTTTGAATTAGGAAGCTCTGGAGGAATATGTGAAAAAAGTAAGCTTTATTCAGATGGTAAGAAGAAGTCTTTAAACACTGGAATTATTACTGTTCAGAACTATGGGTCTCATGTACCCCCCAAAGTCTCTCACATTACATTTGCTCATGAAGTTGGACATAACTTTGGATCTCCAGTAAGTATTGCTTAATTATTACATTTTTTAAAAGTTACTAATCTTTCACGTTGTTTAATTTTTGTTGTTTACAGTGAAAACAAGTACACATGAATGTTTAGTTTTTATATGTCAGAACACAGTAATGTACTTGACCATAATACTGAAAAGGAGGAAGATAGAATATTTGTAATTAAAATAAGAAAATAAGCACAACAGTGCCAGAATTCTATGAAAGCAAGGAATTTTGTCTGTTTCATTCACTTCTGTGTCCCCTGACCTTAGAACAGTGCCTGGGGGACTTCCCTGCTGGCGCAGTTGTTAAGAATCTGGCTGCCAACGCAGGGGTCACGGGTTCGAGCTCTTGTCCAGGAAGATCCCACATGCCGTGGAGCAACTAAGCCCGTGTGCCACAATTACTGAAGCCCGCGCACCTAGAGCCCGTGCACTGCAACAAGAGAAGCCACCACAATGAGAAGCCCGCGCACCACAACGAAGAGTTGCCCCCGCTCGCTGCAACTAGAGAAAGCCCACGTGCAGCAACGAAGACCCAACACATCCAAAAATAAATAAATAAATTTTTTTAAAAAATTAAAAAAAAAAATAGTTCCTGGCACATGATTCATTCAAATATTTATTTAATGAGAATCACTTTTCATTGCTTAAAGTACATTTTGAATGTTAGCAAATTGTTGGGTTCTTGTTTGGTTTCTGTTAAAGCATTATTGGGGTTTACTAGATTTGTCTTTCTCTACTGTGGAATGAGACTGTTCTTTTAAAGTCGTTCGGTATGAAAACTTTGTAACATATATAAAAGTAGAGACAAATAGTACGGCAAAGTCTTCCGTTCATATCCAGGACAGGGGTCAGCAAACTTTTTCTGTAGTCTACTAGTAAACATAATAGGTGTGGGGGACAATATTTAGTCTCTGTTGCATATTTTTCTTTGTTGTTGTTTTTCTTTTTACAATCTTTTATTTTATTTATTTATTTATTTATTTATTTATTTATTTATTTATTTATTTATTTTTTGGCGGTACGCGGGCCTCTCACTGTTGTGGCCTCTCCCGTTGCGGAGCACAGGCTCCAGACACGCAGGCTCAGCAGCCATGGCTCACGGGCCCAGCCACTGTGCGGCATGTGGGATCTTCCTGGACCGGGGCACGAACCTGTGTCCCCTGCATCGGCAGGTGGACTCTCAACCACTGTGCCACCAGGGAAGCCCTACAATCTCTTAAACATGGAAAAACCATTCTTAGCTTAGGCCATATAAAAACAGGCTGTGGGCTGCGATTTGCCAACCTCTGATTCAGATTGAACGATCATCAGGATTTTGCCACATCTCCTTTCTGTGTTTCTTTCTTTTTCTTCGTAAGGTGTTAGAATCAAATTCATTCCCCCTTCCACATTTCAGTATGCATCTCTTAAAAAATTAGACATTTTCTTCCATAACCACCATGTGGTTATGATACCTGACAAAATGAGCAGTTCTTTGGTATCATTTAATACCCAGTTCATTGAATTGATTTTCAAGTGAACTGAAGATTAATACACATGGAAATACAAAATACTGAAAGATATTCTGTCTTTGTGATTTTGGTGGGGCTTATTAAAATAACAAGTTTGGGAAAATTTCATTTGAAAACTGCATATAAATTCATTTACTTGTACCTTATCACTTGTAAAAATGGAAATTTTTATGAGTTTAGAAAAAAACTGTAGTATCATAGCTTAAAATTCTCAAATGCTCTTATCTAATGTTCCCCCAGTTTGTAAAATATAAGTACCCTCTCACTAAGTTGCAAGTCTTTCTTCTTCTAATTCCGATCAGAAATCGATAGATTATTATCAGTACTCTTGGATAAAGTACTTAAAATGCGTTGAATCGCTCTACCTATTGTCTGCTTTTGTGATATTTTCTAAAAAGAGTAACTGAAAATTTAGAGATGAGCAGAGAACTCTTGTTAATTTGCATTTTCAAGGGCAGTTAAATGTCCTCGACTCTCCCAGTCACCTTCATCCAACCCTTACCAGGGGATTTTCGTACCCTTCCAACTACTCTTCTGTTCGTTAGTCTAGGGTCTCTCAAAGTTTAATGTGCATACAAATTACTGAGGATCTTACAGTATAGATTCCATTTCAGTGGGCCTTTGGTTGGGCCTGAGTGTCTGCCTTTCTAAGACACTCCCATGGGATGCTGCTGCTGCTGGTCTGTGGGCCATACTTGGAGTAGGATATCTAGTTTGTTCTCTTTTCACTTCCCTTCTAATCTGTCTTCTGCCTGGTTGCCAGAGAGGTGTTTTTAAGACATTAATGTAATATTACTTTTTGCTTATTGTTGAATGGATAAATTGGTTCACATTTTTTTGCCTACCTTGCTATCTTTTCCTGTCATACCAGACTACTTATAATGATTCTGTCATGCTCAAATACACCTCATCCCTTTGTGTATGTTGTTCATGATACCATACATATAGATAGTCGGTACTTAGTAAATATGTATTAAATAATTTAATAGTGAGATCAGCCAGACCATGAACTCCTGAGCCTGTCTCCCTTGACATCTTTATCTAAAATCTGTCTTTATCTCTCCTGTCATGTATCTGTATTATGACAATGTTACTTTCTCTTTGAGTGGTTCATTCTATCCCTTATATTTATTTATCCTGTCCTAAATGTTTATTGCACACCTGCTGTTAACCACTTTATAAACTTTGTTGTGGGGAGTTGTAATCATAAATGAGACAAGTTCCTGTTTCTCGGTATGAAAGTCTTAATGTATTGACTCTGAGCAGATGAATCTTTGTCTAGGTATAGTTCTTTCTTTTTTTTTTTTAATTAATTTATTTGGTTTTAGTTTTGGCTGTGTTGGGTCTTCGTTGCTGTGCTCGGGCTTTCTCTAGTTGTGGTGAGCGGAGGCTACTCTTCGTTGCGGTGCATGGGCTTCTCATTGCAGTGGCTTCTCGTTGAGGAGCACAGGCTCTAGGCACACTGTCTTCAGTAGTTGTGGCACGTGGGCTCAGTAGTTGTGGCCTGTGGGCTCTTGAGCACAGGCTCAGTAGTTGTGGCGCACAGGCTTAGTTCCTCCGCGGCATGTGGGATCTTCCTGGGCCAGGGCTTGAACCCATGTCCCTTGCATTGGCAGGTGGATTCTTAACCACTGTGCCACCAGGGAAGCCCTAGGTATAGTTCTAATCGGTCTGATCATGTCACTTCTGTTCACAACCTTACTTCTAATACCTGATGATACTGCTAATACAATTTCCTTATCTTAGCATTTAGGGTTTTCCATAATTTGGGTCTAAGTGTAATTCCAGTGTTATTTCTTCTTCCCTGTCAAATTAAGTCATTTTAAAAAACTTTACTTCTGCCAGGAAGCCAATTCCTTCCCATTTCTGCCTATTGAAATCTTGATCCATGTGGTTATATAATGTAAATTAATATGGCCCTTTTGTCAGGCAGTTTGGCAGTATGTATCAAGACCTTTAAAATATTTGACCTTTTAACTCAGTAACTCTACCACTGGGAATCCAACTAAAAGAAATAATTGCAGAATGTGTCAAAGATTTATGTAAATTTCAAAAAAGAAATAAAAATAAAAAAGGTATCCATTGCAGTTATACCTTCACTGATTTTTTCTTCCCTTCTGAGACAGTGACCCCTAAAAGAGCAAATTATCTTCCTTTTCACAGTCTAAAATAATTGTAAGATCTACTCTAAAGGAGAGTCCATAAGCTTCCATTTTTCTTCTGATGAGAAAATTACATTTAATCAGATGACCTGAAAACCTTATTTTACTTCCTGTTTATGTAACTCTATATTCTTTTTGACAGCATGATTCTGGAACAGAGTGCACTCCAGGAGAATCTAAGAATTTAGGACAAAAAGAAAACGGCAATTACATCATGTATGCAAGAGCAACATCTGGGGACAAACTTAACAACAATAAATTCTCACTCTGTAGTATTAGAAATATAAGTCAAGTTCTTGAGAAGAAGAGAAACAACTGTTTTGTTGGTATGTATATTTTCCCAGCATTTTATTATGAATATTTTGAAACATTCAGAAAACTTGAAAGAATTATATAGTAAACACCTAGTATGTGCCCACCACCTATATTTTACAGTTGTTAGCACTTTAATACATTTGCTTTATCACACTTGTCAATCTCTTCATCTCTCAATCCATATTTTTTTGTTGAAATTTAAAGTGCATTGTGGATATCGGTATACTTCAGTCCTAAACACTTTAGCCTACATAAGTAGAGTTCAATTTAAGTAAAGTTCAATATTGTTTGTGGTGTTTTTGTTTTTCACATAAGTGCAATATACAAATCTTTTTTTTTTTTTTTTTTTGCGATACGTGGGCCTCTCAGTGCTGTGGCCTCTCCCGTTGCGGAGCACAGGCCCCGGACGCGCAGGCTCAATGGCCATGGCCCACGGGCCCAGCCGCTCTGCGGCATGCGGGATCCTCCCGGACCGGGGCACGAACCCGCGTCCCCTGCATCGGCAGGAGGACTCTCAACCGCTGCGCCACCAGGGAAGCCCGCCATATACAAATCTTAAGTCCACCATTTGATGAGCTTTGACAAATACATTTACCTGTGTAATCTAAGCACCTGTGAAGATGTACAACATTTCTGTCACCCCACAAAGTTCTTTCATTTCCTTTCCCCATCAATCTTTGCACTCCTCCTGCAACCATTATTCTGATTTATTTCTCCATAGATAAATTTTGCTTATTTTATTTCATATAATTGGAATCATACAGTTTGCACCCATTTGTGGAAGGCTGCTTTCACTCAGCATACTATTTTGAGATTCATTATTAGTATTTTGTACCATTTTTTTCCCCCACTGAATAGAAGTGCATTATATGAATATATCACAGTTTGCTTATCCACTCTCCTATTGAATGGAACACTTGGGCTTTTTAGGTTTGGGTTAATGTGAATAAAGTTGCTATGAATTTTTTTCTTACTGTGGTAAAATATATATAACATAAAATTTATATTTAAACTAATTTTAAGTGTACAATTCAGTAGCATTAAGTACATTTACAGTGTTATGCAACCATCACTGCTTTTCCATTTTCAAACTTTTAAAATCACTCCAAATAGAAATTCAGTAACCATTAAGCAATAACTCCTATTTCTTTCTCTCCCTAGTAACCTCTAATCTATTTTGTGTCTCTGTGACTTTGCCTATTCTAGGTACCTCATATAAATGGGATAATGCTTTTGTATCTGGTTTATTTCACTTAGCATAAAATTTCCAAGATTCATACAAGTTGCAGCATGTATCAGAATGCCATTCTTTTTTATGGCCGAATAATATTCCATTATATGGATATACCACATTTTGTTTATCCATTCATCTGTTATGCCTCTCGTAGGGCATTTAATATGTTCTAAATATTCTACCTTGTATTATGTTTTTGGGGGTCCTTGTCCTATTTTACAAGATTTTAAGTTACTTGAAGGCAAACACTGAGGCCTGCTCATATTGCACATAAACAACACTCTTATAGATGAGTTAAACATATGGCAGCAAAGGAGAAAGAATTGAGGAAGGTTTCCAGATAAGCACGGCCTTTCATTTTTTTAGCTGCATTTTTAAAAATAAATTTATTTATTTATTTATTTTGGGCTGCATTGGGTCTTTGTTGCTGCACGCAGGCTTTTCTAGTTGCGATGAGCAGGAGACTACTCTTTGTTGTGGTGTGTGGGCTTCTCATTGCGGTGGCTTCTCTTGTTGCGGAGCATGGGCTCTAGGCATGCAGGCTTCAGTAGTTGTGGCACGTGGGCTCAGTAGTTGCGGCTCGCGGGCTGTAGAGTGCAGGCTCAGTAGTTTTGGCTCACGGGCTTAGTTGCTCCGTGACATGTGGAATCTTCCTGGATCAGCGCCCAAACCCATGTCCCCTGCATTGGCAGGCAGATTCTTAACCACTGCGCCACCAGGGAAACCCTGCATTTTTTTTTTTTTTTGAGGTATAATTGACATAACACTATGGCCTTTTGTTTTTAATTGAAATTTATACAGAGATAATTTAGATTCACATGCAGTTGTAAGAAATAATGGAGATTCCATATACCCTTCATCCAGTTCCCCCCAGTGGTAACACCTTGCAAAACTGTATAGTATCAATACACTATTACATATAGCAAGGATATTGACATTGATACAGCCCACAGATCTTATTCAGATTTCACCAGTTTTTCCTGTCGTCATTTCTCTGTGTGTGTGTTTAGTTCTATACAGTTTTATCATGTGTAGGTTTATGTGCCCATCACCACAGCCATGATAAAGAATAGTTCCATCACCACAAGTAATTCTTTTTTTTTTAATTCTTTTTTTGGCTGTGTGGGGTCTTTGTTGCTGTGCGCGGGCTTTTCTCTAGTTGTGGTGAGTGGGAGCTACTCTTTGTTGCGATGCGCAGGCTTCTCATTTCAGTGGCTTCTCTTGTTGTGGAACATGAGCTCTAGGCGCCTGGGCTCAGTAGTTGTGGCATGCAGGTTCTAGGATGCACGGGCTTCAGTAGTTGTGGTGCACAGGCTCAGTAGTTGTGGCGCACGGGCTTAGTTGCTCTATGGCATGTGGGATCTTCCCAGACCAGGGATCGAACCCGTGTCTCCTGCATTGACAGGCAGATTCTTAACCATTGCACCACCAGGGAAGTCCCACCACAAGTAACTCTTGGCGTTGTCCTTTTATAACCACACTCACCTCCCTCCTGGTGTCCCTTCAGCTGCCCCACTATTCTCTATTTCTAAAATTTTGTCACTTCAAAAATGTTATATAAATGGAATCATACAGTATGTAACCTTTGGGATTTTTCACTCAGCATGATTCCTTGGAAATTAATCCAAATTGTTTGCCTGCATCACTAGTTTGTTCCTTTTTATTGCAGGTGGTATGTGTGTACTACAGTTTAACGATTTTTCTATTAAAGGATATTTGGGTTATCTTCAGTTTTTGGCAGTTATGAATAAAGCAGCTATAAACAGGCTTTTCATGTGAATATAAGTTTTCATTTCTCTGTGATAAATGCCTCCAAATCCAACTGATGGATCAATGTAGCCGTTGTTTGTTTTTATTTATATGAAACTGCCAAACTGTTCTCTAGAAGGCTGTACTATTTTATATTCCCACCAGCAGTGTATGAGTGAACTAATTTCTCTCTATCCTTGTCAGCCTTTGGTATTTTTATTTTATCCATTGTGATAGGTATATAGTGGTATTTCATTGTACCTTACTTTGTATTTTTCTGATGACTAATGACATTGAATATCTTTTCATGTGCTTTTTTGCCATATGTATATCTTCTTTGGTGAAATGTCCATGTTTCTTGGCCATTGAGTTTTTTTGGTTTTGTTTTTTCTGTTGAGTTTTGAGGGTTCTTTATATAGGCTAGATGCTAGTCACTTGTCAGATATTGGTCTGCATATATTTTCTTCCTGTCTGTAGCTTGTCTTTTCACCCTCTTCACAGTCTTTCCCAGAGCAAAAGTTAAATTTTGATGATGTTCAAATGATCAATTTTTACTTTTATCGATTGACTTTTTCTTATAAAGCCTTCTTTTTCTTTTAAAAGGGCAGATTAAAATTAAAATTGATGTTCTCATTTTTGTTATTGTTGTTATCAGTGGTAGTTTTTCTAAATCTTCTTAGTGTAGAAGTGACACATAGATTCTTCATCTGTAAACTGGGTTTTCACAATAAACTTCCTGATTGAAAGTGACTTTAAAAATGAGCATATTTGGGGCTTCCCTGGTGGCGCAGTGGTTGAGAGTCCGCCTGCCAATGCAGGGGACACGGGTTCGTGCCCCGGTCCGGGAAGATCCCACATGCCGCGGAGCGGCTGGGCCCGTGAGCCATGGCCGCTGAGCCTGCGCATCTGGAGCCTGTGCTCCGCAACGGGAAAGGCCACAACAGTGAGAGGCCCGCGTACCGCAAAAAAAAAAAAAAGAGCATATTTGTCTTTCTCTGTCTGACGTCACTTAATATGATAATCTCTAGGTCTATCCATGTTGCTGCAAATGGCATTATTTCGTTCTTTTTTATGGCTGAGTAATATTCCATTGTGTGTTAGTGTGTGTGTGTGTGTGTGTGTGTGTGTGTGTGTGTATACACACCACATCTTCTTTATCCATTCATCTGCTAATGGACATTTAGGTTGTTTATATGTCTTGGCTCTTGTAAATAGTGCTGCAGTGAACATTGGGGTTGCATGTATCGTTTTGAATGAGAGTTTTCTCCAGATATATGCCCTGGAATGGGATTGCAGGATCATATGGCTTTAGTTTTTAAGGAATCTCCATAGTGTTCTCCATAGTGGCTGCACCACTTTACATTCCCACCAAGAGTGTAGGAGGATTCTTTTTTCTCTGTACCCTCTCCAGCACTTATTATTTGTAGACTTTTTAATGATGGCCATTCTGACTGCTGTGAGGTGATACCTCATTGTAGTTTTGATTTGTATTTCTCTAATAATTAGCAATATTAAGCATCTTTTCATGTGCCTGTTGGCTATCTGTATGTCTTCTTTGGAGAAATGTCTGTTTAGGTCTTCTGCCCGTTTTTTGATTGGGTTGTTTGTGGGGTTTTTTGACATTAAGCTGTATGAGCTGTTTATATTTTGGAAATTAAACACCTTGTCAGTAGCATTGTTTGCAAATATTTTCTCCCACTCTGCAGGTTATCTTTTCGTTTTGTTTATGGTTTCCTTTGCTGTGCAAAAGCTATTAAGTTTAATTAGGTCCCATTGGTTTATTTTTGTTTTTATTTCCATTACTCTAGGAGACAGATCCAAAAAAATACTGCTGCAATTTATGTCAAAGAGTGTTCTGCCTATGTTTTCCTCTAGGAGTTTTGTAGTATCTATTCTTATATTTACGTTTTAATCCATTTTGAGTTTATTTTTGTATGTGGAATTAGAGAATGTTCTAATTTCATTCCTTTACATGTATCTGTCCAGTTTTCCCAGTACTACTTTTTGAAGAGACAGTCTTTTCTCCATTGTATATTCTTGTTTCCTTTGTTGTAGATTAACTGACCATAAGTGCATGGGTTTATTTCTGGGTTTTCTATCCTGTCCCATTGACCTATATGTCTATTTTTGTGCCAGTACCATACTGTTTTGATTACTGTAGCTTTGTAGTATAGACAAATACCAGAGAAAGACAAATATCATATGATATCACTTGTATGTGGAATCTAAAAAAAGGATACAAATAAACTTATTTACAAAACAGAAATGGACTTACAAACACATAAAACGAACTTACGGTTACCAAAGGGGTTAGCAGGGACGAGGGCATGGGGAGTAGATGAATTAGGAGTTTGAGATTGACATATACACACTGCTATGTATAAAATAGGTAAACAACAAGGACCTACTGTATAGCACAGGGAACTATACTCAATATCTTGTAATAACCTATAATAGAAAAGATTCTGGAAAAGAAATATTTACATAGATGTATGTATGTATAACTGAATCACTTTGTTGTACACTTGAAACTGACACCACATTGTAAAATATCTATACTTCAATTTTAAAAAAAGAAAGAAAGAAATAACATTTACATAAGATAGAAAAAAATGAGCATATTGCTTTTTAGTATTATGGGAAGGAAATTTGTTTCTTAAATTACCATGAAATATGTACGTATTATAATTTTGGTATTTAAACAGCCCCTTTTCCTTGTATTTAAGCTGTTAGCAAATAGCTGATTTGAAGTAATATTTTTGTATGAGACGAAAACTAACGTGTAGTAAATATTGCATGAATGGTTTTCTGACTTCTGTTGTTTTTCCTTTTCTCCTAAATTACGTCACATGAATTATAAAATGATTATTGCTAGACTAGAAAAATCATTATTATTTACTTAGTATATATTTGCATGTGCATGCTTCTAGCTTTTGAGAACAAAAGAGATGCTATAAAATGAAAGAGAGAGGGAATTCCCTGTCAGTCCAGTGGTTAGGACTCGGCACTTTCATTGCCATGGTCCTGGGTTCAATCCCTGGTTGGGGAACTGAGATCCCACAAGCCTCGTGGCATGGCCAAGAAAAAGAAGAAGGAAAGAGTGAGATGGAGCTTCAGTTACCTCTAAAATTTCCTTTAATGTTTGATGTGGTCAAGGATAAGAATGAAGTTTCTGAGTATAAAGCAAGGCTTTCTAGAATATTTTTGATTCAGACGTGCATTGTTTTAGGTTCCTGTGCTTGAGATATGTTCCCTTCCACTCACTCAGTTCTCAGTTTGAGGGCTGTGCTACAACTGTTTTCCACATTGATTTGGTATAACAGAAAGAAAAGAGCACCAGATTTTAGATCTAGAAGACCTGGGTTTAGACTGTGTTTTGTCCATAGTGGGGCATATGGTTTCCAGCAAGTCACAAACTCTGTGAAAGTTAGTTTTCTTTTCTCTAAAATGAAGACATTTGATTCTTTTTATTTCCCTGCAGATACTGAAATTCAGTGATTTTATGTTCTTACTAAGAGTAGCATTCTTGTTCCAATTTTAAACTTCACTGGCAAAATCAAAGAATTTTTAAAAAGAGCCTAAAAATCTTTCTGAAATTATTCACTATGCTTAGACCAGACAGCCTAACCTTAATGAACTAAGATTTGACCCAATATTGTTAGACTCTGGAAATACAAAATGTGTAAATAATACATGGTTCTTCACTTAAGGAGGTTGGTCTAGCTGACAAGCAAAACTAATGTACATTACAAAAAGAATTTACTAATTGACCAGGATACAGTCAGCCAAATAGAATGTGGGAAATTCCATAAAATAAAATGACCCAATTTCTTTAACAATAGTGTAAAAATAAAAAGAGGGGAGGGAATCTGTTACATATTAAAAGAACTTAAGATACATGTCAACCAAAAGCAACCATGGGGAGAGGGGTTGGGGGAAGCTTGTGTGAAACTTGGTTCAAATAAACTAGTGTAAAGAGGTAATTGAAGAAAATTGAACATGAATTGGCTATTAGATGCTATTAAGCATACTGTTAAGTTTTTTAGATGTGTAATGGTATTATGGTTAGATTTTAAAAAGAAAGAACTCCTTATCTGTTAGATTCATCTTGGGATATTTGTTAAGAGCAGCTGAATATGTTAGATGGAGTTGTTTACAGCATATTGTTGAAGTTGCTAAAGCTAAGTGATTGGTACATGGGAGTTCACTATACTTATTCTTTTACTACTTCTGTGTATGTTTGAAATTTTCTAACAGAAAAGGTTTAATTTTTTTCTGCTTGATGAAACACTGACTTACTTTGTACTTATGTGCTAAAAATATAAATAGTACAGTCATTGTTCAGTAAAGCTCAGTGTGGCATGGCCTAAATAGAATGCTACCACTTCTGTGAGGGACCTTAGAAGGGAGCATCAGGTCAAATTCCCTCACTGTACAGCTTAAGAAACTGAGGCCTCAAAAAAGGGAAGTGACTTGCCTAAGGCCACATTGCTAGTTAGTGACCAAGCCACTGTTATAATTAGATCTCCTAATTTCCAGATTCCTAGTTTGTTCTACTTTTCTTATTCTTCGAAATTTTCCTTTCTCCTTTTGTTCTGCAGCTTTAAAGAGTTTGTAAATTTTAAATAAAATTAATGTTGCATATAATGCTTACTTTGTCTTATTTATTTTCTTCAGAATCTGGCCAACCTATTTGTGGAAATGGAATGGTAGAGCAAGGTGAAGAATGTGATTGCGGCTATAGTGACCAGTGTAAAGACGAGTGCTGCTATGATGCAAACCAACCGGAAGGGAAAAAATGCAAGCTGAAACCTGGAAAGCAATGCAGGTACCTTGCTAATTCCAGTAGTGTTAATGTTCCTGGGAAGTCACCTGAAGGCAGTTATGTCAGATTTCAAACTGAGATTAGGAGATGTATGTGGTTTTGGAACTTTGTTGTTTGTTGTTGGTTTATTTTCTGGAGTAGTAGTATTTAGGGCACTGTTGTTGGCAGATTGAACTACTTGTAATTGCAGTTTGTGTGGTGGGTGTTAAAAAAGGCCATGCAAAGGACACTCAATAAAATGCATATTATTTAATGCCTAACTTTAAAAATGTGACTTTTGTCAGTAGTTTTAGAATCTTAACTTTAAATATTTAGATAGTTTGGATTCCATACACTCCTGTAACTTAGTTGTCATATAATTTTATTTCACTTGCCAAATTATTTTGGTAGTGATAGAATAAGCAGTAGAATATTGTTTGTGCAGTACTTTTAAAATGGATGTTCTGTATATCCTAGTTTGATTTTAGTGTATAAATGTGAGAAAAGTTGATAAATTGACTAATGTGTATCTATGAAAAACAATGATGACTTGCCTAATATTTAATCCATTTTCCATTATAACCTTTTACTATAGGCAAATAGAATAGAATAAGAAAGCTCAATATAGCATGCCTTCATTATAAAAACAAGATTCTTAATCACTTTTCTGCACTTATTAGAATGTTGAAATTTAATAGCCTCTTATTCCAATAAGACTTGTTTAACAGTAACATACTTAGCATTTATGATTTAAAAATTAGGACTGTATCTATATGTATAGGAAATATCCTAGTGATTTTCTTTACTCACCTCAATGTTTCTTCTAGTCCCAGTCAAGGTCCCTGTTGCACAGCACAGTGTGCATTCAAGTCAAAAACTGAGAAGTGTCGGGATGATTCAGACTGTGCAAAAGAAGGAATATGTAATGGCATCACAGCTCTCTGCCCAGCATCTGATCCTAAACCAAACTTTACAGACTGTAATAGGCATACACAAGTGTGCATTAATGGGGTAAGCATTTGATTTGTATGTTGTTTATTTAGTTTTATGAAACCTTTTTCAGGATAATTGTTTGTTGCCACTTAAAGCCGCATAAAGTAATTAATCTCGGTCCCTATCTATTTCCTCACAAAGCTGTGAATGCATTATGTGGCATAAGTGCCTAGTGGCATTTGATTAGTTATTGACTTGTCTTTCATCTTGCTACTGCATGCGTTTGATACTCTCTAGAGAAAAATAGTTATGTAACTAGGCATGTAACTTTGTATTTCTTTTAAGTTTTATAAATTAACATTTTAATACTCTAAATAAAAGAACTCTCAGTTATTTCCTCTGAATGTGAAGCCTTTAAAGCTTTCTTGGCTAAATAATCACTTTCCTCTACATGAGGAAAATTTCATTTTTCTCTTCTTATAAAGGAGCCATAATAACCAACATAAAGTCGATGCTCATCTAATCTCCTTCTCTGTTTTTGTTTGGTCTAGATTTTTAAGTTACCATTTCTTTAAAGATTTACTATCTTATTTGCACTTACTTTTTTTTTTTTTTTTTTGTGGTACACGGCCCTCTCACTGTTGTGGCTTCTCCCGTTGTGGAGCACAGGCTCCGGACGCACAGGCTCAGCAGCCATGGCTCACGGGCCCAGCCACTCCACGGCATGTGGGATCTTCCCAGACCGGGTCACGAACCTTTGTCCCCTGCATCGGCAGGCAGACTCTCAACCACTGCGCCACCAGGGAAGCCCCTGCACTTACTCTTTTTAAGATGTGTTTATACCATCCATTTCTGATACTAATCTATGCTTCCCCCCCGCCCCCCGACTTGTAGTCTACTTAATTATTTTAGCATTGGAGGTGTCTCTGTCTGCTATTGTCAACAAGAGGTTTGTCTGTATAGGGATTAAATAATTGGTCTTTTATTTTTCTTTCAGCAATGTGCAGGTTCTATCTGTGAGAAATATGGCTTGGAGGAGTGCACCTGTGCCAGTTCTGATGGCAAAGATGATAAGGAATTATGCCATGTCTGCTGTATGAAGAAGAGTAAGGCTTTTAAAATGCAAGAGTATAAAATCTGTTTCAAAATCCTTATTTTCTGCTAAATTTTAAGTGTTAAACTTTGATATACAGTTGGGACAGATAATTTCCAGCTGAACTGATCCTCTTGAGAAATTTTAAAATGTAGTATAGAATTGTGTTTCTAGTATTATGGTCCCTACAGTGTTTTTAAAATGATAAACTAGACAAAACCTGCCAGCGTTTTTACAATAATTAATATAAATACTGTTAGAAGGATTTAAAGCCATTGTAGGCACTAAGTCAGGAGTTGCTGGTTGTTTGTTTATGCTGTAATATTTAAGGTGAATTACCAGTGGTGTTATCTAGTCTAACTAATGAAAGTCTATATAACATGTCATGGTGATGATTTTAGGCAGTTTCTTCCTTTCCTCCCTCTCTCCCGAGCTAGCCCATAGGAAATCTGATCTTCAACTTACATTTGACACTTCTTTTGCAGTGGAGCCATCAACTTGTGCCAGTACAGGGTCTGTGCAGTGGAACAAGTACTTCCTTGGTCGAACCATCACCCTGCAACCTGGATCCCCATGCAATGATTTTAGAGGCTACTGTGATGTTTTCATGCGGTGCAGATTAGTAGATGCTGATGGTCCTCTAGCTAGGCTTAAAAAAGCAATTTTCAGTCCAGAGCTCTATGAAAACATTGCTGAATGGATTGTGGTAAGTATAATCTTTATTTATAAAGAAACCTTGTCTTAAAATGATTTGATCATAATTTTACTTGGTTAGAGGTCACCCCTGTTATGAGAAAATCACTTCTTTTCTGTTTATACTGGAGTTATAGTTGACCCTTGAACAACATGGGTTGAACTGCATGGGTCTACTTATAAGCAGATATTTTTCAATAGTAAATACTACAGTAGTACACAGTGTGGAGTTGGTTGAATCTGCCGGTGTGGAGGAACCATGGATATAGAGAACTTTGGAGGTGGTTGGCTAACTATGATTAACCCGCCACGTTCAAGGGTCAACTGTATTTTATCTGAAGAGTGATTTTTAGGGCTTCCCTGGTGGCGCAGCGGTTGAGAGTCCGCCTGCCAATGCAGGGGACACGGGTTCGTGCCCCGGTCCGGGAGGATCCCGCATGCCGTGGAGTGGCTGGGCCCGTGAGCCATGGCCGCTGAGCCTGCGCGTCTGGAGCCTGTGCTCCGCAGTGGGAGAGGCCACAGCGGTGAGAGGCCTGCGTACCGCAAAAACAAAAACACCTAAAGGTGCCTTCTGGCACTATGGTAAAGTGAAAAGGGTACAGGCTTGGAATTACACGAGGATTCAGATCATCCTTCTGACGTTTGATAATTCTGTGACTTCAGGCAGCTTACATTTCTTGGCTCCCTTACTTCCCTGTTTTCAACTCAAATCCAGTTCTTATTTTCTTTTTTTCTGATTATCTCTAATAAGAAAAAGTTGAGATCTAGTATACTTGTCTACTATGGGAAACAGTGTGTTCAAAGAAAAAAATCTGATAATTGGAATCTCAGAGTTACGTTCTGCTGAGTTTATGTTGTTGTGCCAGATGTTGTAGGTTTTCTAGATAGTAAATCATATCATCTAAAAATAATATTTTTTCACTTTTCTCCATTATGTTTAATTTTGATTCATTTTATTTACAATCTCAAAAACTCATTCCTATTTTAAAATATTTAATAGAAATGATCTTTTTAGTTAAAGTGTTTTTAAAACCTTTTTTCATATTTTAGATTTGAGGATTTTGTGAAATACTTCTTACAATGAATTTTAGCAATGTGAAGTTTTGTGCTCTGGAACTGATTAATCAGGCACTTTTAGGTTTATGCAGATTTGCCTTAAATGGGTATAGAACACTGTTATTTTAAATCAGTGTTGACATTCACATGCCACCCTTTCAAATAGCATGGTCCATAATGCCGGAAGAGTACCGTTAGGCTGTTGCTGCATTTGTGGGCATTAATCAGATCAAACAGTAAGATAAACAACAGCCACTTCCTTACAAGTTATTTGTCTCATTTGTGTTACTTGCAGAGTTCACTTGCATAGCAGAGTTCATTTTGTTACACTGGTCTTTCATCATGTATAAGGAAAGTGTCCTTCTAGTTAGTGATGTAGGTTATTAGTTTGCTCTGGTAAGAAGCTGTGAAAGGGATAATGGGTTAGTTTCACTGACTTTCCTTTCCATTGGTGCCTGGTGGCTCTTTTGTCTCCTTTCCACAGTATACTATGGCGTCTTTTTTCCTCATGAGGGTAGAGTGGGAAGAACCTTAACAGTTTAATAGTTCAGGGCGTGAGTTACTGACTGCTATAGGCACCATGGAAATGATGTAATAAAGACTTTTACTTTCTTTTCTGGGGAAAAGTTGTTTTTGACAGTAATGTTTGAATGTAGGCTGAGTGCCTACTGTGTGTCTCGCCAGGAGATAATGATAAACATCCTTTGGATTTATCAAGGGGTCACCTAGTTCTTGAAAAGTTGGAGAGCATTCACCAGTAAATCTGTTAAGACCCTGTACCACTGTCTCCTTTTCATTAAATGGGTACATTGGTAATTCTTTTTCATTTTCTTCCATAGTTACTGATGTGTTCACATTTTTTGCACCTTTTGTGTTAGGTTTGACATAGGAAACCATCTTTGACCTTGATTTTTTCCAAATCTATCACTGTATTTACCCCACACTTTAAAATAATTGCCTGTTAGTTTGTGGCTTTTTTCTTTTTAATTTGTTCAGTTTTATCAGGAGTTTATCTTTCTATTATTATTTTGACAAGAGTCAACTATGTTTCTCATTTTTTAATTAATTTCTTCTCTCTTATTTTGCTGTAATTTTATGAACCTAGGTAAGTATCTGGTGTTCTTTATGAAAGATTTAGAGCAGTGTTTCCAAGTGCTTCACAGAACACTAGATCCATAGGTTTGGTGGTCAAATGAATCTGGAAAATATTGCATACTATAGTCCCCTCTTAGAGATTTGTGATAATATTGTGAGAAGCCCCACGATAAAAAATCTTTTTAACTTCATTTTCCAAACTTACCTGACCTTTATTCATATTGTACATGAGAATCACCTAAGGGCTTAGACCAATTAAGTCAGAATCTCTGGGGATGGAGTATAAAGTGTTTGGGTCATTTCAAAGCTCCCAACTCTCAATTCTGATGAGCAACTGGGATTGAGAACCAACCATTCATGTAGAACAGGGGTTGGCAAACTATGGCTCATGAGCCAGATTTAGCCCACTGCCTATTTTTGTATGGCTTACAGCTAAGAATGGTTTCACGTGTATAAGTAGTTGAAAAAAATCAAAATAATATTCTTCTGGGGACTTCCCTGGTGGTGCAGTAGTTAAGAATCCTCCTGCCAATGCAGGGGACATGGGTTCGAGCCCTGGTCCTGGAAGAGCCCACATGCAGCGGAGCAACTAAGCCAGTGCACCACAACTACTGAAGCCTGCACGCCTAGAGCCGGTGCTCCGCAATGAGAGAAGCCACTGCAATGAGAAGCCCGTGCACTGCAACAAAGTGTAGCCCCCCGCTTGCCGCAACTAGAGAAAGTCTGCGCATAGCAACGAAGACCCAACGCAGCCAAAAATAAATAAATAAAATAAATTTATTTTTTAAAAAAAGAATATTACCCGTAACGGAACTAATGGCCATAATTAATTTAAAAAATATATATTCTTCTGAAAATTATATGAAATTCAAATTTCAGTGTCCATAAGTAGTGATTTATCAGAACATGGCCATGTCTGTTCAGTTATATATTGCTTATGGCTGCTTTTGCACTTTGAATAGTTGCAGCAGAGACTGCTTGGCCCCATAAAGCCTAAAATATTTGTCTGGCCTTTGATAGGAAGTGTCTGCCAAGCCCTAATCTAGACCAGTGGATCTCAAAGTGTGGTCCCCTGACCAGCAGCATCAGCAGCACCTGGGAACTTGATAAAAATGCAAATGATCAGGTCCCACGTGGACCCCTGAGTCGGTATGTGATGGTGCATGCTAAAGTTTGGGAACCATTTTTACAGTCTCTGCAGTGTAATGACTCCTTTTTAAAAGACTTGTAACAGAAATTTTCTACTTTGTCTTCCTGCTGTGTTGAAAATGGAAGGTGGTTGTGGACCTCCAGAGTCCTTTGTTGCCTAGTAGAATAGGCCTCATAGATATCACTACCGAAACTTTAACAACAAAGATGCGGTATTGTCACAGGGCTTAGCATATGGTAAGGAGTCAGTATGTGTTTGCTAGATGAATGAAGCAGATTACTATGTCATAACTTATATGGAAAAGAAAAAATCATACATATTATCCTAACTTTGAAGTTGTAATGTTTTCAGGTATCTCTCAGTGGTATTTTAACCTGCTTGCCCAGGCTAAGTATAAAGTGACAAGATTAGTAGCCAGTTGCTTTCGAGAGGGGTGGTGCGTGGAGTGTTGAAGGATAAAAGAACATTTAGTCAGAGTCCAGACAATGGTATCTTCTGAAGGATGAAGGGACGCTTTCTGCCCCTGCAGGATGGCATAATCAGTATCCTGACAAGGGACTGTGGGTCCCACATGGTCTTGTGACTACCCGGAAGTCTAGAGCGTGTTTGCTGTGACTGAGAGTTGTTATCACTGGAAATTCACCAAAAGGATTATGTGATTAACTTTTTCTAGAGATCTTCAAAGTCAGCTAAGATTATCTTATGTCTGAAGAGACTTGATGGCTTGTCTTGCCCCTTCCCCCTCACAGTTTTTTGAGTGAAACCTGTTTTATTGTTTTGTTAGCCTATAGGTCCTTTTTGTTTATTTAGATTATTAAATAAAAAACTATTGTAATTAGAACATAATAAATTAGACTGGCAAATTTTGACCTTTCATTTTTGTCATTTTTACTTAATTTTTCTACTTTGTGTTCTTTTGGCCATATAAGTGGATGTATTGAACATCATCTATCTGTTTCTTATGTAGAATTATTTTCTCAGACTTGATTTAGTACTTGTTAACTTCTAAGCTGTTTTTTAAACTTTTGGATGTCTTTGTCTCTCAAGTTTCACTTAACACGCTTGTATCTATGAAAGACGAGAGCTTGACTCGTAATTTACATTCATTAAATGCCTGTTGAATGAATGACAGCTCTCTTTTATTTCAGACTCTTAACAGGTGGACAAACTGTGATCTCTTTTCTGAGATGAAACACATATATTGCACTTATTAACCTGGTTGGTATTCTTTTTCCAGATTTTATAGTATATGAGAAAACATGTGATTTAGCATTTACCACTCTCTGATAATTCTCTCTTGAAGGGGGCATTTAAAAAAATCTTCTCTGCCAAAGGTGACCATATTTACTAACACTCTCAAATGCACTATTGTTTTGTTTGGTTTTTCCTTGCTATCTTCTATCCACTGCGATATTCTATTTCTGAGAGCTACTATCATTGTCACGAAAACATCTCAGCTTTGGGCTTTTGAGGTATATAGTTACCTGGAAGATTTTAGAGGAAGACCAGGAACACTGCTAGAAGGGACTGGAAATTCTCAAGGACCTGGGTGCCACATTTTCGTAAATGTCTTTTGATCTCAGCTGGGACTCGGTCCTTTTGACCTTTGTTTTCTACGAAGTTATAACCACTGTTAAATTCAGGCTTCCTCTCTCCAGTCTGCTTTTGTTACTGCCATACTACTTGCATCTCTATTTAAAACTCTATAGGTACTGAAAAACTGGTATTAGAAGAGGTGTCAAACGATAATTTTTTATGTCCTCTGTTGTAAGAACCTTTTGCATTATTTGTGCGTGCGTGCAATCTAGATATAATAAATTGCAATCTAGATATAATAAATAAATATTATAAATGAGAAGTGTTTCGATAAGTCAGTATTTGGAGTAATGACTCACGTGTAATAACTAGTCCAACAGGTACTTTTTGGTAGAGTATATACTGAGTTTATAGAATATAAATTCAAAAAGCTTGCAGTCCAGTTTGGGATAGAGAGGATAAGCACATAGAAACATATTTTCAGTTCTGCATCATGTTTTCACAGGAAATAGGAGAACCTATTTGGACAAGGCTTCTTTAAGGATGTGATACCAAAGCTAAGTTCTTAAGGACTAGTAAGTAGAGGGACAGGTGGATGTTTTGTTAAGAGAGAGCAGCTGAAATAGTCACAGACATAAGAAATATTTTAAATAAAAATTTTTTTCACTTCTATCCTTTTGAAAAGTGTGATTATCCTTTTTTTTTTTTTAATTGACAAAGTAATATGTTGAAAAGTAAGCCGCCTTTTTTCCCTGGAGCCCAGTCCTCTCAAGACGAGTTTCTTATATATTTTTCAGAAACTGTATTTTTACAAGAAAATATATTTTAAAAAGACAAGTGGAATCATATATTTACTGGGCCGCAGTTCATTGTGCGCTCTGTTTTTTTATCTCTGTCCCGCTTAGTGATTTATCTTGGAGATCTTTGGTGGGAAGCTTTTTTTTTTTAATTTATGGCTGCGTTGGGTCTTCGTTTCTGTGTGAGGGCTTTCTCCAGTTGCGGCGAGCGGGGGCCACTCTTCATCGCGGTGCGCGGGCCTCTCCCTATCGCGGCCTCTCTTGTTGCGGAGCACAGGCTCCAGACGCGCAGGCTCAGTAGTTGTGGCGCACAGGTCTAGTTGCTCCGCGGCATGTGGGATCTTCCCAGACCAGGGCTCGAACCAGCGTCCCCTGCATCGGCAGGCAGATTCTCAACCACTGCGCCACCAGGGAAGCCCGGTGGGAAGCTTTTGAAGAACGGTTTTACATAGAGGAATGACATAGTTCTGTGTTTTAAGTAGTTGTAACACTGATGACCATGTGGAAGACTAGAAGGAAGGAAATGTGTTCGAGAATATAGTGAACGTCAGGAATGGAAGGGCATCTCCCATAACAGAACTAGCCCACCAGCCTGAAGGTAGTAGGAAGACCCTTGACCCTTTGTGCTTATAAAATGGATCACATTAGAGGTGATACTGCCTTTCCAGAGGGTATTTGGAAATTACCAGTAGTTGTCAGAGTAACTGAGGGACTCTACTGGCATTTGATGGATGAGGGCCATGTATGCTAAACTTCCTGCATTGCTCAAAATGGTCCTGTACCACAATGCCAGCATATCTACACTGAGTAAGAAGCACTCATCTGCATCCTAGTCACGGGCATGCTTGTTTAAAATGCAGTTCCCTGGGCCCTCCACCAGAACACTGAATTGTAAGTAATGTTTTACTGGAACACAACCACGTTCACCTGTGTTGTGTCTTATCTATGGCTGCTTTTGTACTACAGTGGCAGAAATGAATTGTTTTGACCAGGACCATATGGCCCACAAAGCCTAAAATGTTAGTTGTTGGGCTCTTTATAGAAAAAGTCTGCTGACCCTTGGTAGAGACCAGTAGTTCTCAGTCTTGGCTGCATAGTGGAATCATGTGGCAGCTTTAACAAAACTGCTGATGTCAGGATCCCACCCCCACCCTACTGGAGCCTGGGATTTCGTCCAGGTATCTGAGTTTCCAGGCAATTCTAATGGGTAGCCGAGGTTGAGAACCACTGGTATAGATCAGGAAGAGTACTTGTAGCAGTACAAGCTGGTGATTTTGGTTCTTAATGATTTTACTGGGTCAGAGTGTCAGAGTTGCAGACAGGAAAGGTAGGAGAAGGTCTTAACTTCATTGAATGCCACATTTAAAAGGCCTCTGGATGCTTGGAACATGACAAAAGCTGTGCATATAGTTCTGCATGTGACAGTAGGCAGAAATGAAAAGAGGAATCAGCCAGCACTTGAGTTGACAGACTGAGGACAGGACTTAAACCCTGCCTTTTTTTTGATAAATAGCAGGTCTGTTATTTGAGGATGAATAAAACAGGAAAAACAACAGGAGCCTGTGGGAAATTTATTTAACAAGGGAAAGGGAATATTAACCTAAAGACTCACAGGGAAGAGCAGTGCTCTGAAAATTATTTTCTACAGAAACCAAAAGAAAGTTTTAGAAAACTATCTGGCAGTCTCAGTAGGATGCAAGAAATGGCTTCTGAAAAGTAGATTGTAAGCTGTGGTTTCCAAGCCAGATTCAGCCCGGCAAATGTGTCTTGTATGGTCTCCCTGTTGTTTTTAGAAATTTTGAATGAGTTGTTAGCATTTAAAAACAGATTTCATGTAAAAATTCAGATTTGTAGCTTCTCTTTAAAGATAAATCTTTCGGCAGTAAGGCTGACTTGCATCACCCCTTGCTCTCTCCTTTCTTGAACGCTTCATTCCTAAAGGCAATTAGGTGAGGCCAAGCAAGGCATCCATGCCTGGTGAGGGGAGCTGTACTGGCACAGGGCAGGGTGCCCTTTGAACCCTGTGGAGGGGTGACTGGCTTGTGATGTCAGAGTACAAGTATTGTGAGGAGGGTGTCTGCTTAGGAGGGCCAGTTTTTAAAGGAACTAGGGCTCCTTGGAGAAATGACTGATTCCAGTGCTGGGGCAGGGAAAGAACAAGATGAACCTGTAACTCCTTGTGCCAACTGAAGTGCTCAAAGAATGGTGAGGACATGCCCAAAAGACACAATAATGATAGTAATGGATTATAACCCATTAAGGAAAATAGGAAATCATGAGGGAATAAATAAATTTAAAGTTTTATGAAGAATAAAATATTTATATAGTTCTAAATTATGTCCGTACAAAATACTCATTGACTACAAAAGAGAAGAGTATCTTTTTGGTAAAGCTTGGCACTTAACACCTTGGTCAAGTGATCCAGTTAACGTCCTTAGTAATGAGATCAAAGTCATGTGTCACCTGGTTGGATGCAATGAGAAGAATACAGCATCACTTCTGAGATATTCTTACTAAAGATGTATGACCTGAATCTAATAATAAAGAAACATCTGAGAAACCCCAATTGAGGGACATTCCAATGCAAAATAACTGACCTGTAATCTTCAAAAGTGTCAAGTTATATAAACTAAGGGAAGACTGTGGATTGTTTCCAGATTGCGGGGGACTAAAGAAACACAGCTGGTAAATGCAGCACAGTTCTGAATCGGATGGCATTGGGACATATGGCAAAACTTGAATGAGGAGGTCTGAGGGTTAAATGGTAGTGATGTAACAATGCCAATTTCCTGATTTTGTTATGATTATCTAGGAAAACCCCCTTAATATCTAGGAAAACCCCCTTAAGTTGCAGGAACTATATGCTGAATTGTTCAAGTGTAACAGGACATCATGGTAGCAGTTTACTCTCAGATGGTTCCAGATTTTACAAACTTCTTTGTACTGTACTTGGAACTTTTCTAAAAGTTTGGGATTCTTTCAAAATTAAATTGATATGTTTATATATATATATGTATGAAAGGCTTTATGCACACACGGGGAAAGTGGCTTGGGGTATTTTACCACAACATTCATTTTTATTTCAGCTTCTGTTTCTTTAATTATACTGTCACTGCTGGATAAAGAAAACAGTATAGAAGTAGTAGACTGCTGGTTTTAAGGCCCCAGATCCGAGAAGCGCTTCTTAAATGGGAGTTTTATTGGCAATAATTAGCAATAACTATATATGTATTATAACAATCTGCGTAAGCCAATATAAGGTTCATAGTTTTCTAGTTGTTACTATTTTGTATGATGTTTATTAGTACATGCTATCTTAATACAAAAATTGAATATTTTGAATTGCAAAATAGACTTAAATTTATTAAGAATGGCAACAGTAATTTTTCTATAAATAAGATTATGTCAGTAGTTTTTGAAGGTTTTTTGTTTGGCTAATTGATTTAATTTGACTTAAGTTGGAAATGAAATTTTTTAGTACCTTCTTAGAGGTAAACTTTACCTGCTTCTAGAATGTGTGTATCCTTCCACTTTTCATATTAAAGAAGACAGTTAACCTTTAAATAAGTGAGTATATATGTAATAGATATTTTATATATATATATATATATATATATATAATGAGAACTAAGATACATTGTATAGGAATAATTTAATAACAGTAGTCTGGGACTCAAGTTCCAAATGAAATAGAGAAACAGGAAAGAGGGGTCTCAAAAAAGATAGAATTTCAGTCTTAGCTTTGATGATTAGAAAAAAATATAGGTTAAAGAATATTTTAAAAATCTATCTAGTAGAATTTAAAGCAAGTTATATACCTTCTAAGTCACTGGATAGTATAAAAAGCAAAGTCTGTAAGAGTAACAGGTAAAAGAAGGGAAGGAAGTATTTAAATCAGAAAATATTTAGTAACATGGGAAGATGCAATATAAACTATATGCAGGATGACCCCAGTTTTGCACGTGTGTTTTTCTGAGTATGACAAACATAGTTATATAGAAAAGAGACTGAAATGAAAATAAGATTTAGTGGTTTCCTCTAGGAAGTGAAATTATGGGTGATTTTTGTTTTCTCCTTTGTACTTTTTATTTAGAGATTAATATATATGTGCTTTTACATGATATCTACAACTCCCAATGAACAGATGTTCTTTAAAAATTAAAATGTAATGTATCCTATTGTATATTTTATATAATGTAAAATACTCTAAAATATTTTATAGTTTTTTCAGTGGAAAAATCTGTTTATTTCTAGGCTTATTGGTGGGCAGTATTACTTATGGGAATTGCCCTGATCATGTTAATGGCCGGTTTTATTAAGATATGCAGTGTTCATACTCCAAGTAGTAATCCAAAGTTGCCTCCTCCTAAACCTCTTCCAGGTAAGACAATTTGAGCAATATTTTTATTACTCAGAACCATTTAGCAAGTAGAACTGAATTATAAATGAGTCTTCAGTAACTAATATATAATACTTTCTCCTTGAGAATGGGATTATTGGATGAATTATGTAGTTGATTTTTAAGTGTGTGTTTTTTTTGTTTTTTTTAATCAACCCAGTCTAGCTTATGGCTGCCGATTTAATGCTAATATATCCTTTTAAAAAAATGCTAATATATCCTTTGCTAATGCTAATATATCCTTTAAAAAAAAATCCAAAAATCTTCCCTTTTTGGTTTTATTATGATAGACTACTTCTAAATGATTGTTCTTTCTATTCTAATAGCTATGCTTCAGTTATGGTTTTTAACGTTCGTGCTCTTGAAATATTTTCTGGCACGTAAAGTCATTTTCCCTAGGGATGATGCTTATGGGGAAATACAAGTTCCAGTCTGTGGGAGAGTCGTAGTGTAGAGGCTTCAGTCACCAAACAACCATAGTTATTCTCCATCTCTGAAAACAACTCCTAAGGTTTTGTCTCCACCACCCTTTACCTCTCAGGGAGACAGGGCTGGGAGGAGATACCCTCTTTAGACAAGGGGATTTGGAGAAGGAGGGTAAGGAAGCAACTGCTGTGGATTGTTTAGGCCCCCACCTGTCTCTCCCACCCCCTCCCCAAGGTAGGTGTCGCTTCCACGCTCCCCTCAGGACACCTGCGAAGTAGGTGTGGGACAACACTGTCCCAAGGCCCGAGGTAAATGGCGGTAGTTCCCTCTCCTGCCCCCCACTCACTTCTCATTGAAGCCTCTTGCCTCAGGCCAAATCCACTGCCCTACACAAAGTTGTTTAAAGCTAGGGGTTTCTTATAATTTTCTCCATTTTCCCTCAGTTGTTCCCCTATATTTACCTATCTTAAGGCAAGAGAGGTCAGTGGTCATGCTGGGACAGTATCTTGGTGGGAATCAAAGGAAATTTGATTTTGATGTCATTGCTTTTTGTAAATTAGCAAGTTAGCACTCTGGAACTGATGTCAGTTTCTTAGGGATTTCCAAGGGCCAAGTGACACTTTTTAGATACATTACCAATTATGGCCTCATTTAATGATGCAGTTCTTTTAATTTCATTTTAAGGATTTTCCAGCTCTTAACTGTTGTTTATTGAATGCTCTCAAAAACTGTTGAGCACTTTTTCGTGAATTATCATATAATCCTCACAACAGACTATCTGAGTTAGTTATTATCCCTGTTGTACAGACTTGTTAGTCATCTGAGTTTCAGAGAGGCTAAGTCATTTGCTCGAAGACACCCAGCAATTTCTTCCTCGTGGAGTCTCTCCTCAGACCCATATTAATCTAATAGTTGTAGCTGTTAAGCACTTGAAATGTGGCTAGTCTCAATTGAGATGTATTGTAAATATAAAATACATACAGACTCTGAAGACTTAGTATTTAAAAAATAAAATATTTCATTAATGATTCTTTATATTGATTACATCTTGAAATGATAGTATTTTGACTATATTGGGTTAAATGAAATAAAAATATTATTAAAATTATTTTACCTGTTTCTCTAACTTTTTTCACTGTGGTTACCAGAAAATAGAAACTTACATATACGGCTCATATCATATTTGTTTCGGACAATGCTGATCTAGAACCTTTTTTCTTCCCCCCCCCCTTTTTTTTTTTTTTAACTGAAATGGCAGCTTTGTTTTTAAAGATTAAAAAGCTCATGGTAAATCTCTCTTGCTTTTGTTTGTGACGCACAGGCACTTTAAAGAGGAGGAGACCTCCCCAGCCCATTCAGCAACCCCAGCGTCAGAGGCCCCGGGAGAGTTATCAGATGGGACACATGAGACGTTAACTCAGCTTTTGCCTTGGTTCTTCCTAGTGCCTACAATGGGAAAACTTCACTCCAAAGAGAAACCTATTAAATCATCATCCCCAAACTAAACCCTCACAAATAACAGTTGAAGAAAAAAATGGCAAGAGATCATGTCCTCAGATCAGGTGGAATTACTTAAATTTTAAAGCCTGAAAATTCCAATTTGGGGGTGGGATGTGAAAAAGGAACCCAATTTTCTTATGGACAGATATTTTTAACCTAATGGCACAAAGTCTTAGCATATTATTATGTGCCCCGTGTTCCCTGTTCTTCGTTGCTGCATTTTCTTCACTTGCAGGCAAACTTGGCTCTCGATAAACTTTTATCACAAATTGAAATATATATATTTTTTTCAACTGCCAATCAAGGCTAGGAGGCTCGACCACCTCAACATTGGAGACATCACTTGCCAATGTACATACCTTGTTATATGCAGACATGTATTTCTTACGTACACTGTACTCCTGTGTGCAATTGTAAACAGAAATTGCAATATGGATGTTTCTTTGTATTATAAAATTTTTCCGCTCTTAATGAAAAATTACTGTTTAATTGACATACTCAGGATAACAGAGAATGGTGGTATTCAGTGGTCCAGGATTCTGTAATGCTTTACACAGGCAGTTTTGAAACGAGAATCAGTTTACCTTTTCCTTGTGATGGAGCTGGTTCTGATATTCATTTTGTTTTATCAAATGGCTGCTAAGAGCACAAGAGTGACGATGCTGAAGAACACAGTTAAGTGCAAACTGGACATATGCAGCATACTACTACTACTTCAGGCTTAGTTCTTCATGTAAATGTCTGATTTCCACTTACTTACTTTAAACTTTCTAATTCAATTCCATTTTTGAAGTGATAGGTGAAGTTTTATTCATGTTTGGTAGCAGTTATGTCAGTGAAATGATTCTTTTTATTTGCAGCCTCTTATTTGTATGCTAATTATGTTTTGGTTTTGTCTGATACGGAAAAGAAAAGCTGTGTCTCTATTTTATCAAAATATTTGAACAGCGTTTTCAGCATATCATCACTGATCATTGGTAACCACTAAAGAAGAGTGATTTGCTCAACCAGTAGTTAAAATTGTAGCTAGGCCTTCTGACACTTTTTTTCCCTAAAATGTTTTAACTGCAATGAAGGTGAAACAGCACAATGTCCCATTCCAAATTTATTTTTTAAACAGGTGTAAATAATTGGCTTTTTAAAGAAAGAAGGCAAAAGCATTTAATGTATTAACAGGCTTATTGCTATGCAGGAATGGAAGGGGGCATTACAAAAAAACTTTAAGCTTGTGACATATTTATTGCTTCTTGTTTTCCAGCTATATCACTTAAATTAGAAGTAAACAGCTATGATTTTCCTGGCTTCACATAGGAGGCAGATTTAGGGAAAGTTGAAAAGATTTGTGTTTGGCTTTTTTTCTTTTTTCTTTTTTTCTTAAGAGTATAAGGTTTACACAATCATTCTCATAATGTGACGCAAGCCAGCAAGGCCAAAAATGCTAGAGAAAATAATGGGATCTCTTCCTTGTAAACTTGTACAGTATGTGGTGACTTTTTTCAAAATACAGCTTTTTGTACATGATTTAGAGACGAATTTTGTACATGAAACCCCAGATAGACTATAAATAATTCTAAACAAACAGGTAGGTAGATATATATGTAATTGCTTTTAAATCATTTAAATGCCTTTGTTTTCGGACTGTGCAAAGGTTGGAAGTGGGTTTGCATTTCTAAAATGGTGACTTTTACTCTGCAAGAGTTATTAGTAACTTCTTGAGTGTGGTAGACTTTGGAACATGTACATTTTTTGCTTGTAATGTTATCCTGTGGTAGGGTTTTGGCAGGTACATACTGCCCCATTTTATTTTGAGTCTAAGTTAAATGTTTTCTGAAAAGAGATGCGTGCACTGAACTCTTTCCACTGCAAATCAAGATGTGGTAAAACAAAAGGATCAAGACAAATGAGATCTAATACTACTGTCAGTTTAATGTCCACTGTGTTTTATACAGTATCTTTTTGTTCACTTTGGAAATTTTTACTAAAAATTGCAAAAAATAAAGTATTGTGCAAAGATGTAAGGTTTTTTGAAACTTGAAATGCATTAATAAATAGACTTGATGAAATCGTCTTGAAGGTTTCCTACTCTTTGAGCTCTGAGAACTATCAAAAGAAGCTTCCGGCAAGGCAGCTTGTCCTTACTAAACGAAAGAGATTGTTAAGCAGAAAGGATGGTCTCTTCCCACACAAGTACAGATATCTTTATTCCTAATTAAGACTTCATGTAAAAATTTTATTATTAGATATCTCTTTCTACACACAATGAACATTTGAAAAACAGTCTCAACTGCTTTACATTATTTCTAATCAATATTCAAAGTGCTTAAACGTGTCTGTCTTAGCAGAAGAGCTGAGTCATTTTGGAAACTGGTCTCATATATATTTTGCAAAGTTTTGAATGCTAAGTACCTCATTTATTTTAAAAGTCTAGTTTGATGATAAGTGTATTTAAATTTGAGCCACGTTTTCCTGCTTTGTCAAATTCATAGCAAATAAGAAGAGACTTGATATTTCAGTCTTACCTAGAAAAAGAATTGTAAGCCCAGAGTGGTGCCCTTCACAGAACAATCTGCCCCAAACCCAAGTTATTTAGTTATTTATTAAATATGTTGAGGCCAGCTTAAATAAGTAGTATTTGTTAAATGAGTAAAAATATGCAATACTTTTTAGTTACTTTAATTTAGAAACCTCAAAATGTATATTATGTTTAGTTATGTTTGTTTATGAAACCATCAATATTGATTCAGATGCTTGCAAATTTATTATTTTTACTTACAATTGAATATTTAAATTTTGTTTAGATTAAATCAGCAATAGAATAAATTATTACAGTTTCTGGACTGGTGTTCTCCATAGTGTCAGGCAATATACAGTTTTGGGAAGGACTTCTTTTAGGGAATGGCAGCTTTATCCGATAAGTCTTGTTTTCTGAGGTGTCTTCAGCAGTTTGTGCTTTGAGGTACTTCATTTTTGTTATATTCACAGACTAGTGAAAACTGAAGATTTCTCCAAATTGAGCAGACTACTCTCGAGTTCTTATTTCGGTCCCTGTGGTCTGTACATTTTAAGACCTAATGATTATTATTTCTCCAAAGATGGGATTAGATTAGTGTCCTTGGCAGCTGTGCAACTGTGGGTGCATGTGCTTGGGAAGGCTTTTAATTTCCTAAGTATTTCTAATCGAAAGTACAAGAGGGTCAGTGTAGTAAGTCCATTACAGAACTGGACAGCCCATCTTCAGGGGTATAAGAAGTGATGTTCTGGGCTTCCCTGGTGGCGCAGTGGTTGGGAGTCCGCCTGCCGATGCAGGGGACATGGGTTCGTGCCCCGGTCCGGGAGGATCCCACGTGCTGCGGAGCGGCTGGGCCCGTGAGCCATGGCCGCTGAGCCTGCGCGTCCGGAGCCTGTGCTCCGCAACGGGAGAGGCCACAACAGTGAGAGGCCCGCATACCGCAAAAAAAAAAAAAAAAAAAAGAAGTGATGTTCTTTATCCAGATTTAAAGAGTCAAGGTCTCCCAAAACTAGAGAGGAAGTTGGATATAGTTTAAAAGCAGCTGCCAGGGACAGTTTTTCTCTAGAGAAGTCACTACAGTCGCAAGAAATTGTAGTTTCCTGAAAAACACTTTTGACTTCTAAGTAACAAAAAGGATAACTAGTTTGCCCCACAGAGCTCAGCTTCAGTTTCACCATTTCTGGTTTTATGTTCTTTATTGAAAACAGCTTCCATTTGAATCATTTTTTCTGTTTATTACCAGTTTAGTTTTTCCACTATCATTTATGTATCCAACGCTTTACATTATTAGGATACAAGTGAATGAACCCTTGTATTCTGTATTACTGTATTGTTTGTCTTAGGTACATACATGTATGCACTATTTTCAGTAGAAATTCATATATTTTGTAATTGATAAGCTCTTCAGAGTATCTGTTCTCTCCTATGAAAAGCAACATGATAGTAGGTAAAAATGGAGGGTTGAGCAAAGTATTTATTAGCCTCTGCTCTTTCCTAAAATCTCTGCTAAAATCATAGTGACTGGGGAAAGAAAACAGCGTATCCAACAAGGATAAGAAATATCGAAGAGAAGATAACAACATTTTGGAGACTGGAAAGCAGATGGACAAGTAGCCAAATCCTAAACCAGCCAGTGGAAACATGAGAACAGCCCAGTTTGCATTGTTAACATTTTGGGATATAGTCTTTAAGACTTTTTTCTGTGCACCTTTCTTATTTAACAATACATTGATATTGTATCTGCATCACTTTAATGACTGTAAATATTTCATTCTATGGATGTATTATACATTTTAAAAATTAACCAATTCCCTATTGTTTGGATACTTAGGTTTTCAGATTGTTCATTATTTTAAACAGTCCTTTAAGGAAAATCCTAAGTCTAATAATAAAATAAATTCCTAAAAGTGGAATTAAAAGTGGGTTAAAGATTTTCTAGGGGCTTCCCTGATGGCATAGTGGTTAAGAATCTGCCTGCCAATGCAGGAGACACGGGTTAGAGCCCTGGTCTGGGAAGATCCCACATGCGGTGGAGCAGCTAAGCCCGTGCACCACAACTACTGAGCCTGCATGCTGCAACTACTGAAGCCCATGCACCTAGAGCCCGTGCTTTGCAACAAGAGAAGCCACTTGAAGGAGGCCTCTTGAAGAAGTTTCCACTGGCCAAAGCTGTTTTACTCTGTGAGTTAATGATGATAGTTTACAAAATCCTAGTTACCTTTGGAATATGCTCTTAAAGAAATATTCCAGGTAATAGAGAAGTGATACAATATCACCATTGTACCCCAACAATGATTAATGGACCCAGACAACAAGCAGCAGTGGCTGCTAACCTCACAAAGAGACAGCAGTCCAATAATTTGTGCTTCCTAATGGAGACACACGTGCCACTTCTGAAGCAGTCCTGCCAAAAGTCCGATCTGATCCTGGTCAAGCCTCCGGGTCTAACTGCCTCTGTACTAGAAACACAGGAAATAAAGGGACACGTTAAATGATACCACAAAGGCTTCAATCAGCAAAACCCAGACTGGAAAACTACAGGACAAATGACCCTGTTTCTTCAACAACTGACTCGCAAGGAAAAAAGAAGAAGACGGATTAAGAGAGACTTGAGATTTATCTGCCAATACAACCTATGGATTTATTTGGATCCTGATATAAATAATGAAAAATGAGGAAATAGGAAAACTAACTGGATATATGATGATTTTAAGGATTTTTGTAATTATCTTTAGGTGTGATAATGGTATCATGGTTACATTTATAAAAGGAGCCCTTTTAGAGACGCACGCTGAAGACCTAAAAGTGAAATGATACTGTGTTTAGGTTTGCTTAAAAAAAAAATTGCAGGGCTTCCCTGGTGGCTCAGTGGTTGAGAATCCACCTGCTAATGCAGGTGACAAGGGTTCGAGCCCTGGTCCAGGAAGATCCCACATGCCGCGGAGCAGCTAAGCTCGTGTGCCACAACTGCTGAGCCTACGCTCTAGAGCCCGCAAGCCGAAACTACTGAAGCCCACGCACCCAGAGTGTATGCTCTGCAACAAGAGAAGCCACCGCAATGGGAAGGCCACGCACCGCAAGGAAGAGTTAACCCCTGCTCGCTGCAACTAGAGAAAGCCCGGGCGCAGCAACGAAGACCCAACGCAGCCAAAAATAAAAAAGTTAAATTAAAATAGTTAAAAAATAAAATAAAATAGAAGGCTTATACAGCCGATATTTAAAAAAAAAAAAATTGCGAGCTGCAGTTGGGTAGGGTATGGGAGTAAAGCTGAAAACGAGACTAACCGTGAGTTGGTAATTGTTGAAGCTGGGTGACGGCCCCTTGGGGACTCATTATACTGTTTTCTCTACCTGTGCTTGTATTCAACATTTTCTTAAAAAATTTTTAAAAACGTGAATTAAGTTCATATAGACGCTCATTCATTACTGTTTTTATTTTAGCAACAATTCCTGATAATGGCCTATATTCCTAATGGGTTTTTTTTAGTGATTTTAGTGGAATTATACTTGAACCAGTCAAGCAAACATAGTTAATTATATTCTGCTCCAGTTACAATGAGTGATTAATTGATTTCAACTGCTAGGGTGAATGCTTGAAGCTATCAGTCATTCAGCAATCATGTCAAGCAGGCCATTAGATCCCTCCTGGCTCACTAGTTTTTGTGGGGCCTAACAGCTAGTTAAAGAAAATATTTATTTTCTGTTAAAACATGTCAGGGAGTATGATCAGATGATCCATATTTAACCTGTGTGTCCTATGTTAGAATAAGTGTTAAGTAGCTCAGTACAGTAAACTAGATTCTACTCTTTCTTTTTAAAATGATAATGATCCCTGGAGGTGGAAATGTATCTTTAAAAAGATATCTTGGAATTGTTTGTTCTCAATGTAAAGAAATTAGAATAATTTGATCTAGTGTAGATTGTCTTATATAAAATGTGTTTCCATTGTGTGAGTTTTAGACATCATTTTGAAAAGTGAAGCCTATTTGATAATACTGAACTAATTAGACAATTTTATTCTTCATTCTCGATGTATATTTTATTTTTTTCCCCCTGCCTTTTGGACAGTTAGCCTCTGTATTTCTGAACCCAAAAGGCCAGTTTTTATAAAGTGTCAATATATTATGATTAATTTTTCATTACTTTGGTTTTGTGATTGTAGTTAGTTTTTATTTTTTGCAAGTCCCTATTAGTAGGACCTCTGATTAACTTAATTGACCTGTTAACCATTTTTTTTCCCTTCTGCCTTGAAATCTTTTCAGAATGTTTGGAATTCTTTGCTCATGTGGTATGCACGTGCTGATTTGTGTGGACTGCTTGCCTCAGTTATTCATTGGACAGATCTGTGTTCAGCGCCTGGTTGCACCAGCACCTCTGCTGGATGATAGGAATACAGTAGTGAACTTACAGTGTCCCTGCCCTTGTGAAGCTTATGGCTGGGAGGTGAGATAGATACTAATCCAATAATCATGTGGAGACATGTCAGTAACAACCATGGTAAGTGCTGTGAGGGGGAGGCCTTGGTGGTCCAAGAGCTGATCATGCAGGGATGGGATTGAGGAAGGAGATGGGACCTAGTCAGGAAGGATAGGGAATGTGTCCCCAAGAAAGTGATGCTTGAGCCCAACCCTGAAGGATGAAGAGAGGTTAAATAGGGTTTTTATTAATAGGGTTTTTATTAATAGTGAATGGTTATATATTGGGCACTGATAACTAGTTTTTCTTTGGGGAAAGGTAATATTTTTTGCTCTTGATTTCATTATATGTGAACCCAGCCATTCATATTCCTTTGTGTATTTTTTTTAATGATTTTTCATTTTTGCATAACGTATTCATTTACTGAAGAGCTGGCTTGTACTTTGGCAGATGTCTTACTTGGTTCCTAAGGATATCGGCAAAAGTTTGAGAGGTGTGAAAGGCCCTTGGCTTTTCAGACCTTGACATCTGTGTCATGACTGTGATAAACTCAGAATCAGGACATCTAACCTCGTACCGTGCCGAGTGAGGTGTCTCTCTAATTTGCTGCTCTCTGGCATTTTGTACATTCTCTGTCATAGCACATACCACATTGCAGTGTAATCCTGCCTCATCCAAGCTAAGCTCTTGAAAGGATCATCTATTCTCAGTGGCTACTTCATTTCCCGTTTGCTTATCAACCTGCTGCATTTTGTCCTCAGCCCCCCAGGGACTGTAATCCAAGCTCTCAGGGAGCTCGTAATCTAGTGGAAAGAAAAAAACCAACAATCATAATGCAGAGGGATTTGTGCTGTAAACTATATAAATACAGTATAGCTAGAAACTCAGAGGCGATATATATGTGAGCCAAGATGACTTTCCAAAGGATATATGCTTGAGCTGAGTTTTGAAGTTTTGGTAAAAGTTTGTTCTAACTAGTGCCAAACTTGCTGTCACTTTTAGAAATGATTTAACTGCAGGGCAGTTCCTTGACTGTTTCATGCTCTGCTGTACTTCCATGCCAGTGGGTATGCTTTTCCCTCTGCTTGGATTGTCTCTTCCCTCTTGGTTCTTCCACAGGGCTGAATTTTATTGATCTCCATTTCCTTGAACTTGGCTATAGTAAGTGTTCAATAAACATTTGTATTTTAGTAAAGGGTGTGTGCTTTGCAAAATAGTCAATGAAGCTAATTTCACAAAATAATGCACAAAAGTTAGTCTCATCACAACCTTACCAACACTCATACTTGTAACTTTTTAACGTCTCTGATTCTAAATCCCCTGGCAGCACAACCTCCTCCTCTCACCCCCAGAGAGAAATTTCCTTTCAAAATCTAAAAAGCAATTATACTCCAATAAAGATGTTAAAAAAAACACACACACACAAAAAACCCACAGTATCTGTGAAGAGTGATAAAGCAAAGCACAATAAAATGAAAAAAAAAATCTAATATGCATTTGTATTTATAGAATATAAAATATACCCACCATGTTTTGCACAAATGGGAAAAGCACAGCTTAGCTTTGGAGTGTATAAGCAACAAATTATATATAACTCCTGGCAGAAGAAATGGATTAAGAAAGCTCAAATTAGAAATTAAATGGGGAGGCCCTAGCTTCTTTGTATGTGTGGATAAGTGTTTGTTTTCTTTAGCTAAATCATCTATGGTATTTTTTATTTGACTATTTCAGAATAAAAGGTAGAAATTAAACATTTTGTAGATGGTGTTTTCCTGCAGCAAAAGTCCAGAGCAACGTTTTTCTGTAAAGTTTTCCCACAAAATTCTAGTTCCATAGGTTTTAGAATAAGTATTCAGAAAAAAAAAAAGTTGGGAGGGGATATGGATTCCAGGGTCAAATGAAAATGCTGAGTAAAAGTCAAATGGGTTTTTGTTTATTTTTATTGATTTTTTTTTTTTTAAAAACGAGGTTTCCCTAAGAGCATCTATTATACTAACACTGATTTTGGTCTCTAAAAGGGTCTTATCATAATATAGAGTGCTCCCAAACTAGGAAACTGTCCTGCTCTTCCTCCCTACCCGCCCCGCCCCCCCGCAAGAGTCTGGGTTCTGTAGAAACATTGTGTATTGCTGCTTAGATGGTGGGTACTTTTGTAGGATCCCCAGCCAGGGACAGGTTCTCCTTACCTAAGGAATTCTTAGGAGGCTTGGAGTTTCACGTCTGTTAAAACACTTGTCAGAGGTCAGGCCGTCAGCCTACTCTTTCAGCCTTACAAGCATCCCTGCTTTCTGTGGCACTCACTAAAACGGTGGCCTGGGAGTGTGGTTACCAACTTTGTTCATCGTGTACTCCATACTTAAAAATCTTGAGTACACATTCGTAACATGGAAATATTTATTTATAAATAATGCCAATGTGTTATACTGTTACTGTTTTAAAATATGCAAAAATTAAAAGGGATGAGTTAAAAATTAATGGAAGCTACAGTATTTCCTCCCACAGTCCATTGGGTCTTTTTGCACACACCTAGGTGTGTACACGACCCACTTTGTAAGCCTCTGGCTTTAGAGATAGAATTTACATATCTTCCAAATCAGGTAGCTTTCACCCACTTCACATTCCTGCGTTAAGTATCTTTTCCAGTGGGACACTGTAGCTGCTGAAGAATGCAGGCCACTCCTAGGTATTTACTTCTAAAGACCTCCAAGATACAGTAAGTGGAAAAAGCAAGTATTAATAAATATGTGTGGCCTTATTTGTTGTGTGTGAAATTTTTGAAGTTTGTAAAAATATATAATTTATGTATAGAAAATCTCTAGATTGATAAATTAAAAACTGTTAAATTATTTCTGAGCACTGGAATTAAGGGTCTTGGGAGAGGAATAGGATTTTTTTACTTTTTATCCTTCTGTATATGAAATTTTTATGAAAGATTCTCTTTATAATAAATTTAAAAATTACTACATATAGTGTGATGTCAAATATAGCACAACACATTGTCATTGTTGAAGTTGGGTGATGGGAACATTGGGCTTCCTTACTACATTTCTACTTTTATGTATATTTGAATATTACTATAAATAATTATTTTAAATTAAAGAAAAATAAATGCACTGCACAAGGAATCGATAGAAATACACCACATAGTAACTGATTATCCTGGGAGTGGGAGAAGGAGAGTTGAGGAATAGAACTTCAGGTGGTACCTTCCCCCCATAGGTTCTGTGTTCCATGAGTGTTTACTGCTCTTAATAGGCAAACACTTAATTGAACACACACACACATGCAAACTACAAAGCCCCAAGTGCAAAGAGTTTCATGTGTACTCAGGAGTATAAAATACTTGTTTGACTTGCCAGATACTTGTTAGTTTCTAATGGAATATATAAAATGAATATATATATAAAATGAATGCATAAGCCACATAGGGCTCAGCTGTATCATAATAAGATCATGAGGCTTGTTTTATAATAGGATTCTTGAGCTTGATATATAATAAACAAAGCTGAAACTCCAAGGCATGGCTGAACAGGTCTGCACTGTCCCCAGCTGCATGAGGGAGAGCACAGCTAGGGGTCTGCCGTTAATGATTTGCACTGTGAGCTAGTTACCAGGCTCCTTAATATGAAAGACATTGTCTTAAAGTAGAGTACCTAATTATAGCTCTCACATGGGGTCCAAGGGAATTAATATGTAAAGGACGTGTTCCGTTGCCAACTGCAATGCTAAGCTGCATTCAGACATATAGAATCTGTAAGGAGGAAAAGGATGGTTCATTAACTGTGTGACCTTGTTAAAGTTAGTTAAGCTCTAGGTCTCTCATCTGTGAAACAAAGATAGTACTATTAGCCACCTCAGGGGACTGTGATAAGGATTAAATGAGAATGTAAGGCACCTTGCATATGGTGCGCACTCAAGTGCCAACTATTCTTGTTTTCATGTGAAAAACTGCTCACTGAGCTGAGAACATTTAGCTTGTGAGCAGGTATTCTCCGATTTTAAGTATCTTCTCCTCAAACAGCCATGTGGTTAGGGATGATTGGTCTTTGGTCAACCCCATCACCCTTGCAGGTTTAGCAATGGGCATGTAACCCAATCTGGCCAGTAAAATATGAGGGGATTTTGACTTTTCTTTCTCTGGGTGTTGTCAGGTCTTAGTGCTGCCTGAGACTGCAGCATCCAACTTGCTGTCAGCCTGACGATGAAGCCAACATCGAGGATGCAGGGCAGAGAGAGAAAAAACAAACAAAAAACCCTTCACCTTAATGACACTGAAGAGCTGCTGAATCAAGCTTCCCTGAAGCCCACCCTACCTTGGGACTTCCTTTTTCGTGAGATTAAAAAAAAAAAAAAAAGTTTTTTATTTAAGCCAGCTTGAGTTAGCTTCTAAAAACATCATAATGACTAGAAGCTGCACCAGAGAATATTTGTGGTAGGAGTGGTGGCATTTATTCAGTCATATTTATTGAGCACTTTGGAATGCAAAAATAAACAAGAAGTGAGGAAGTTCTGAGACATGACAACCGAGGAATAGGAGGTTCTGGAAAGATTAGCAGCTTGGACACATGGTGCATTTTTTCTACTTGCAATTTAACCCACCTGCCTCTCCCGAGGAAAGCAGCTGTTGGGAGGCAGACAATGCCTGGAATGTTGGTGAGGCTTCAGCCTCCTGACAGAGTACCAGGGGGAAGGTCCCTATGAGTGTACCTGGTCCCCCTGGTTCCTGAGGAGCTGAGCACATGGGCTGAGTTGCCTCCAATCCTGAGTTGAAGAGGTGAAAAGACTGGGAAGGGCTTCCTCCTACTGCCTCACCAGAGGACTGGCAACCCATCTGCCTCTAAGCTTTGGCCAGGGGAGGTTGAGACCACTGTTCCTTCCACTGCTTTGGGAATGCTGCCCTTAAGATACCCCAATACATGGGACAGCGCCCCAGTGAGCAAACAAAGGAAAAGAAGCTTCCTAATGGGGCCCAGCAGCCAGGGAGACGAATTACAAGTAGAGCCCTCAGTACAGAAATAGCTGTTGGCATAGATAACTTGAACCAAAAGAATAAGGAAACTTAAGGAGATTTAAGTGCAACACACACACACACACACACACACACACACACAGATTTTCTGAGACCAAAATAGATTTTGATGTAAAAATTTCAAGAGTTGAACTGAAGGAGAAAGTGGTCATGGTTGACGTCTGACCTCAAAGATAAGATAAGAGAGACACCTCAAAGCATAGTGCAAAAACACGGAGAGATATAAATCAGGAGAGGGATAGAAATCGAGAAGGGGGTAGAGAATACAACAGAAGAGGCAATCAGTAAGATAAGAAAAGTTTCTTAGCTGAAGAGAGATTTGCATCTCACAGAGTTCCAGGAAAGACTGATGATAAAAAAGACTTCTAGGCATATTATATCTCTGAGCTACAAGAAAAGAGAAAAATCTTACAAGTTTCCCCAGAAAAGAACAGTTACTTCTAAAGAAGAAAGAATCAGCCTAGCATTGGACTGCTTATTTACAACACTGTACGCTACAATATAGAAAACTGCCGACCAACGAGAGAAAAGAACTGTATGGAAATTGACCTAGGAAATTGTATGGAACTGTATGGAAATTGACCTGTACTTTCAGTTCACTCAGTCTTGCAAAATAACCCAAGAATACCTTACCAGTTTCTTTTACTTAGTGACCAAACAAACTCAGAGTCAAAGTCTCCATAAGCATGGGGAAGGGCCAGGAGAATACAAAATCTTAGGAGAATGGTAAAAGGGACCATGCCCCAAATCAGAGTATATTACCAGCACCTGAATACACAAAGCCCAGAGAAGCTCATCCCTCTGACTGCTGAGTGCGTCTGGACTCTCCACTCTGTAAGTCTATTCTTTTCCTGAATTGATCACATTACCACCTGCCTTGACAACTCCTCTAAAAAGTCTGGAACTAAAAACAATAAGTGAATCTCAGCAAATCTGGGCATCAGGTGTGGGTGGAAAGGAGGGAAATGTTCCCGAAGGTCTCATCTGTGGAGTGGCTGTGGAACTGGTGGGGGGAGTGAATATATGCTAAAGTTTGGAGTGGAAATGGTGGAAGAATAGAGTATTTTGGTGGGAGAAATATAGATCTGGTTTTAAAAAAATGGTAAAGAAATAGTTAACTATCTGATCATGAGCAACAGGAAAGGGAAACTAACAGGAAATATAATGAAAATCCACAAGAGAAGTCATGTTAACAAGATGGAAAGGGGAAATAATAACAATTTGATCAATCTTCAAAAATAAATACAATTAAAAGTAAGAAATAGGGCTTCCCTGGTGGCGCAGTGGTTGAGAGTCCGCTGCCGATGCAGCGGACGTGGGTTCGGGCCCCGGTCCGGGAAGATCCCACATGCCGCGGAGCGGCTGGGCCCGTGAGCCATGGCCGCTGAGCCTGCGCGTCCAGAGCCTGTGCTCCGCAACGGGAGAGGCCGCGGCGGTGAGAGGCCCGCGTACCGCAAAAAAAAAAAAAGTAAGACATAATGTAGTATAAGCCAATAACTAAATAAAATAAGTTAGTGGGAGGAGTCCAATTATAACGCCCAATGTGGAAGGACTGGATTTTCCCACTAAAAGAGACGCTTAGATTGAGCTGGAAATATAAATAAACCAGCTATACAACATCTAGAAGAAAAATATCTAAAACAAAATTTTAATAAAAAAGTATAAAGAAAATAAAGGGATGGACAAAGATACCAAGCAAATATAATAAAAAAGAAAACAGAAATAGCAAAGTTAATAGTAGACAAGGAGGAATTTAAAATTTAAAAGCGTCTGGAGTAGCCTACTTATAAATTAAGGAATAGTTCTTGGATAACTTTTAGAGCAAAGAGGAAAATAGAGCTAAAACTGTAAACTACCTAGAAAGCAGTAAAAAAGGGCATGCTTTCTATCAAAATCTGTACTCAGAGGAAAATTTATAAACAGACACACCATTATCATTAAAGAAGAATATCTAAAAATAAAAGTACTTGTTTTTCTATGCAGCAAGTTCTCTGAAAAGAACAAAATTAAGCAAAAGAAAATATGAAGAAGGATTTAACATAAACAGAACTGGGACTATAGAGAGGCAAGTGAGCTGCCCAGGGCACAGAATTCAAGAAGACAAGGTCGTGCTAGTGCCAACCCTGGCCTCCTGGGCACCTCACTCGTAAAGGAGAGCTCACTCTCAGGGTCGCACAAGTGAGGGCTGGTACTTGCATCTCTTGCCTCCTCGGGTTTTGTGATGGAGGTGCCTTGCTTGCCTCACTCTAGACCTGGTCTTGACTATAAAAGTAAAAGCTTCCTTCTTAGGGAGAAAAAAAGCATTGTCCTGTCTCCCTCCCTCCCTCCCTCCCTCCATTCCTTCCTTCCTTCCTTTCCTCCTTCTTTCCTCTCTTTCTTTTTTTCTCTCTTTCTCTAAACTCATAATAACCCAGGTGTAATTTATGCTTGTTATCGTGATCTTTTAATTTTACTAATTTTATTCCAGCCTAGAAGACAGTAGAGTCAGAAAAGATCTCACAGAAGTAACTTATTATATTCCATTAAATGTTTCCTTTTAGAAACTTTTTATTTTTTAAAGTGCATTAGATTCCTTACCTTACTTTATATTCCTAAATCAGTGGGCCTATTTTATGGGCCTACACATATCTCATTGTATGTCATTGTTAGTAAATACAGAATAATAATAGTAATAAGTAATAGACTCATCGTACCTCTTATTCCATTTAGAATTTGAGAGTATAAGGTAGAAAACGAACACATGGGCTGCTCAAAGAGCATCAGCCATGCTATGAATGAATGTCCCAGTCCCCCAGGAATTGTAAGAACTTAGAATTATTCCAAATGTACTTCCTAAAAATATAGTGTGTAAATATACTCTTAAGCAGAGTATGTCTAGAAACTGGGAGAACTATTACCATTCTCCAACATAGTTTCTCCTGACAGTTAACTAAACTTTTTCACTTTATAGGCTATTGGCTCCACCCGCCTCACCCGCCTTTGGTGGATTGTATCTACTTTTAATGTTGGACAGAGCACTACATAGCATTCCTGTGGCTTAATCTTATTTCCCATGAAAAATGTGTGTGTTTGCTTAGTTACCTCAGGTGGAATTATTAAAATTTCAGTTTAGTTTGGGATTTTTCCTGTGCTTTAATGTTATGCTTTCATTTACTCATTATCATGAGTAACTTTGTACCTCTCTTGCTTGAAGGTATTTCACATAAATAATTTAAATAAATGTTATATGCAATAAACAAGTAAAAGCTGAAAACCTAAGAAGACTATATGTAAAAGCACAATGACCAGATGGTTTCACAGCTGAATGTTTCTCTAATTAAAAAAAATTATAAAGATCATCACTATATTATCTAAACTATTCAAGGCCATAGACGAAAGCTATAGAATATCAAAGGATGAAAATGATAGCACCAAAAAAAGTGTACATCAGTTTCAGTTATGAAAATAAAGGCAAAATTCTAATTAAATTTTAGCAAGTAAAATCCAGTAATGTTATGAAAAAAATACATTATAACCAAGGAGGGTTTATTCCAAGAATGCAAGTGTGAGTCAGTATCAGGACATCTATCAGCATAATTAATTTTATGGATAAGCTAAAGAAGAAAATTCATATATTACTAAAGGCATTTTTTAAATTTCAGCAGCCATTTCCAATAAAAAATAGTAGAAAACCACTTAAATACAATAAGGTTTACTTGCCAAAACTATATATATATATATATACAAAAATATATATGTATGTACTACAGGCAAAACATCAAAACTTTTAATTAATATCGAGAATGAAACAGCAGTATCTACTATCAGCATTCTTAGTTAACATTGTCTTAGAGCTTCTAGAAAACCCACTAAGGTGAAAAAAATAAAATAATCAGTATATATTGTCTTTTTGGTGATGAAGTGATTGTATACCATGAGATTCTAGTAAAATAAAAAACAAAATAGAGTCAATAAAATAATTTGATAAAGTGGACAAATATAGAATAAATAAAATCCAAAATCTATTCTATATGCTAGTAACAAGCTGCATTAAATAGAAATGGAATGGATGGTTCCACTTTCAGTGATGACCAAAAATTAAAATACTTAGGAATAAATTATTAAAAGTGTAAAATCTTATTGAAGGACATGCAACAATATGTGAACAAATGGAAAACATATTCCTGGATGAGGAGACTTCATATAGTAAAATGGTCAGTTCTCCTTGTACTAATTTCTAATTGTGATTCCCAATTAAAATATTAAGAGAGATTTTAGGGAATTGGATAAAATTACCTTAAAGTCCATATGAAAGACTAGATGCCTAAGAATATACTATGAATAAAGCCCCTGTAAGCAAGTAAATAAAAACTCTGAAATCAATTAAGTATGGTTGGAATAGAAATAAACAAGGGATCAATATAACAAAATAGGGAATTAAGAAATAGTTCCCAGTATGTACTTTAAATTTATGATAAAAGTGGGGTCTGAATTCAGCATGAAAAGTTAATATATTAAATGTTAGCTCCACTTTTATCCATATAAAAGAAAGTTATCTTGGCAGTCAATCTCATACCATATACAAAAATAAATTTCAATTGATTAAAGCCTTTAAGGTAGGAAAACAAATACAGATCTCAGAAGAAAATCTTCATTTTGTACAATTTGCAATTCGATGATGAAAGAGACTGTAACCAAGTCAGGAAATCCATATGTTATAAAAGGAATTTTAGACTTTTCTGACCTCAGAAAAATTTATACTACTGTATAACAAGTAATACTATAATTAAAAGCAATAGAGGAACAGATTTGGAAAAATAATTTGCAAAGAAGCTGAAAGATAAAGGGTTAATAAAATTTCATAAAGTATGTGGTTCTTACAAACTGACAAGAAAAAGACAAGCATTCCAATGGAAAATGGGATTTGAACAATTAGTTCACAGTAAAGCAAATTCAATAAATCTGTGGAAAGATTCTGAGACTCAGTAGGGAAATCTAAAGTCACAATGAAGTCATCACTGCCGTCAAAGACTGACAAAAACTAAAATGAGCAATAAATATTTCCTCCTAGAAAGAGGCGGAGAGAGGAGAGAGTAGGTGCTCAAAGACTATGGTGGAATTGCAAACTGTTGCAGCATTTTGGGAAAGCAATACGGCAACATAATGCAAGCATAAGCAAGCATTATGTTGAAAAATATGTATCATTTGACCTAGCAATTCCACTGCTAGAAATATTTCCCACAAATGGGTATATATAGGAGGTATGTATAAGAATGTTAAATGCAGCCTTTTTCAGAGGGATAAAAAGCTATAAGAAAGGTATGCACAGCAGTATGAGACCAACTGAATATTTTAAGACACCTCCACAATCTAGAATATTAGGCAGTCATAAAAAATATTGAGAGCTATACCAATTGACCTAGAAAGATTTCAGGAGGTACCATTGAGTAAGAAAATCAATTTGCTGAAAAGAATGTATAAGGTTTGTATAAGATGTATAAGAATGTATAAGGTTACATGTTTGTAAAACAGTGACAACTCCCCTTTATATAAGAATGTGTACATATGTTCGGGTATATGACCACAAAAAATTTCATTGACACCCCTAGTCGTTAACATGAGTCAGGGGACTGGCCCCAGCCAGAAGAGTAGGAGAAAGACTGCACTAACTCCTCCAACAGGTATAACTCTGCTTTTACAGAAATTAGAAAAACATGTTCATCTCTCCTAATTTACGGGAATATTAATGATCTATATCAACTGAAAAATAAGAAATAAAAGCAAGTTTCAGAGTAATCTATATAGTATGATTCTACTTTGGTGAAAACCACAAACAGAGCCCCGAGTGTGTAAAAATGCTTGTGGATGTTTGAAGGAATAACATAATAGCTGTTATCAACTTCTACCTACCCGAGCTTGCTGGGGCTGGGTAGTAGGAGGATGCAGGGAGATGACTAGATTTCTCTTTATACATCTTTGCATTGTTTCACATGTTGTATTTACGCTTTTGTAAAACATCTAACAAATGGGAAATTTAAAACAATCCCATGAACACGTTACTTCTGCCCACAAGAGCTCATAGCCTCACATCCAGAGTGTCTTCAGCTACTCGAGGCATGAATTTGGTCTCTAGGGCTTCTGGGGAAGAAACTAAGGTTGAGAGGTTATGGCCAGGCAGATTTGCTCTCTGCAAAGGTAGGGACCTCCCTTCACTGGAGGTGCTCAGCCACAGCTGTGATGTTATGTTCCCTTGAGAGGAAGGCTTTGGACTAGGTCAGTGTCATCCCGAATTTTCTGATGAGAAAACTTACGCAGGGTACTTGTGAAACAGAAAAATCTCTAGAATCTGTCCTTGACCCACTGGATTAGAATCTCCAGGGGAGGGGTCTGGGAAGCTGTAGTTTCATTAGTGCTCAGGTGATGCTTGTCAACATAGGAGCGTGGGAAACACTGGCCTCCGTTCATGCCCCTCACAGTGTGGCCTGGGGACCAGCAGTGGTGGCATCAGCAACAGCATCACCTGGAACCTTGCTAGAAATGCAAGATCTCGGGTCCCACGGCAGGCCTCCTGAATCAGAACGGCATTTAACACGGTCCCTGTGCATGCTCCAGTTTGAGAAGCAATGCTCTAGATGACACATATGGTCACCCCCAACTCTTAACTTATTTGGCATGAGTATAGCTCTCTAGAAAATCCTTTTTTGTGATAGACCTAATTTGAAAAGCAAAATTTTAGTCAAGGAACACAAAGGCTTTTAATGAACTGACTGAGACAGATGCCAAATCAGGACGAGAGGAGGCTAGAGGGTGGGAAGGGATAAGGCTGTCCTTGAGGGGGGAGGGAAGTGAACTGCTCCAGCAACGTGGCTGTGTTTTCAAACGGAATGAGGAAGCAGTAAACGCTATCTTGAACAGATACTGTAGTTGGAGCTTATGATTTAACTGGCAAGAGAAGACATACTTGTAAAAAGATGACTGTCACTTGTAACGTCAACACATATTTACGGAACGCCAACTCTGCCACGGTGGGCTGAGTGCTTAGGATAAAGCAGTGAACATCTAGAAGCTCCCCGACTTCACAGAGCTTCACATCCAGCGTGGGAGACAGACATTAAATAAACTGTCGCACCAATTGCCAGGACCAGGTGAAGTGGCTGAGGCACTTGCCTTGGGTGTACAATTGAAGGTGGCTCCAAAAACTCAGCTATCAATCAATATAAATAATATTTTAATGCAATATTTTAAAAACTCAAAATTAATGCAAAAATCTGTGATGAATAAAATATCAATACTTTATATAAAGACAGGATCACTGATTTTTTGTTTTGCTCCAATATGGCTCCACATGGCATGGCCACAAGTAATTTTTCCAGAAGAATGAAAAGATGTTAAGAGTATGTATAGGAACTTCCCTGGTGGTCCAGTGGTTAAGACTCCGTGCTCCCAATGCAGGGGGCCCCGTTTCGATCCCTGGCCAGGTCCACATGCTGCAACTAAGACCTGATGCAGACAAATAAATACATAAAATATTTTTTTAAAAAAAGAAACCCCTTTAAGAAAAAAAGGAAGAGTATGTATAGCTGGGACGGTGGTGGTGGGGTGGATAATCTTTGTTAAATTATCCCTGAAGCCGTAACACCTAAACTGGGACTGGAAGCATGGGAAGAAGGTGAGAGAAGAGGAGAGGGTGAAGGCTGAGAAGCAGGAGAGAGCTCTGCACCTTTCAGGGAATTGAAAGAGGGCCCACCTGTCTAAACCCATGGTTCTCAAACTTAGCGCACATTAGAATCACCTGGAAAGCATTTTAAGTCTCGCGTTACCCAGGCTTTACCCAGACCAAGTCAATAAAGATCTCGCAGGGTGGGGCCGAGACCTGGGTAGTTTTGAAAGCTTCTGAGGCAGTTCTAACGTGCAGGCTGGGTTACAATGACGTAGCGAATGAGGGCGATGAGACTGGAGGGAAAAGTGAGAGCCTGATGGAAGGCCTTGGAAGCCAGGGTAATTATTTTGGACTTTTTTTCCAAAGACCATTAGGAAATCATTTGAAGGGCTTTAAGTATGAAAACGGTATGTGTCTTTAAGAAAAACAAATTTTTTTTTTAAAAGATCGCCTGGGCTGCTGTGATAAAAATGGATTGAAAGAGGTTTGGGCACAGCAGGAAGAAGTGGAAAGTCGTCACAAACATCCAGGTAAGAGTGAGTGTTGGCTTGGGCTGGGATGATGGCAATGGAGGTGGAGAGATATACACACAATTAAGAAGCATGGGTAAAACGCACAGGATTTGGTGATTGTTCAATTGGGCCAAAGGGGAGGAGACATTATGGATTATGGATGGTCCCCCGGTGTCTGCTATTAGCAACTAGTGGGGTAATGATGACATTCACTGAGCTAGAGAGCAGGCAGCATGGGGAGAAGTAGGTTTTGGGGCAGGGGGCAGGGAGGACATGATGGGCTCAGCTCTGAACCTTTTGAGCTTGTAAGACAGCAAAGGGAGAAGCGTTGAGAGGGGGTAATTGCACATATGGGAGTGCCTGCCGCTCAGGGGGGACCCCACAGTGCAGCTCTAAGGTGAGAGGGGTTGGCCTGTACGGGTCATAAATGAAGCCACAGGAGTGGAGAGATGGTGTAAAGAGAGAGAAGTGAGCAGAGAAGGAGGTCTAGGTCCTGAGGAGTGCCAACCTTGACAGGTTGAGTAGAGGGCAAGGAGCAGAGAGGAGACAGAGAGGTAGCAGGAAAGTCAGCAGCGCACCAGTAACTGAGGGCCCGGTGAGAGCATCCTTTACGTTACAGCTGGGCGTTCAGGGGAGCGAGAGATCCCCGTGAGCTGGGCTGACCTAGGAAATAACTGGTGAAGTAACTGGGTCTGGATGGATAAATAAGATTCAGTTAAGCAGGGAAGCGGACATTCTGGAGGAAAGAGAAGAAGGAGGTGTAAGAAAAGGGAGAGATGGGAAGTCTCAGGGAGGGGGAGATTCCCCCTCTACTCCTCTTGAGTTCTTGTGGGTGGATTAATAATAAAGTCAACACAAGACTGATTAACAGGAGAAAGAAAAATTTAATTCATGGAAATGGAGGTTTCATAAAATGGGACCTAAGAGGTGGCCAAAGCAGGCAGCTTTTATACTTTTTAGACAAAGAGACAATTCCTTTGTGAGGAATTGACAGGTCAAAGAAAGTTAGGTTTGGGGTGCTCACTTTAGTGAAGAATCTAAACAGACTCTGGGCTTAGGGTAGTAAATTAAAGAAGTAACAGTGCTTGTTAAGACAGGCTTCTCAGCCCCAGTTCCCTGTCTCTGGTGATAAGGGTGTCTTTCTACCTCCAGATCAGGGAGGGCACCTTTCACAGGAGAGATTTATTTCCTGCTTTCAGAGAGACGGAAAGGAGGGTCAGAGTGTCCCTCTTGCATTGGCTGTTTCTTAAGTAACTTTAATTTCAAAAACAATATGCCATTGTGGCATATTTTGGGGCAGGCTGTCCTGCGCCCCAATAGAAGGAATGAGGTGTGCTGGGGGCCATTCATCACATACAGATCATAGGAATTCCAGGAGAAGTCTGTAGTATGAGATGAGGTAAGCAGGTAGGTGGTGACGCTCGGGACTGACTTCTTCCGTCTTCCTCTTGCTTGTCTGTTTCCCATCCATCTGGCTTCCCTCTCATCCACGCTCTGGTGGGAGAGTGGGCATTGCGCTGGGCAGCTTGGCTTCCTGCTCTGCCGCCCCAGAGACGTGTAACTGCTAGCAAAGCTTTCACAGTGTCTGCGGCAACATTATCAAGGTGAACACCGAAGACAGGCGGCTTGGCTCTGCAGGACGGTGCATTGACTTTAGTGTTGAATGGAGTGCTTGTTTCCTTCTCTCTGGCTTCAGGCACCTCAAAGAGCCCAGCTGCAGTGTAATTGACGCCCCATTTCTTTCCCTGGGCTCTTACAAGTAAAAGCACAAACAGGCTTTTGCCTGAAAGGCAGTATGCTAGTGTTATCTTCCCTGAGTGGGCTCATACATACAGATTCTTTGGAGAGAGGTGCGTATAATCAGCATACCAGTCAGCATTTTGCATGGGCAATGAACAGATGTGGCTGCATTATTCAGTTTCCCTATTTGAATTCCCTCCTAAGATGTACTTCAGAAAATGTGATGTCGATGAACACATCTTCCCAAGTGGAAATAATCCATGCCAAGAGGAGTCTCAGATGTTCCCATTAACCATTTGTCATGTTGGTCGCTTATTGATTTCTCTGCCCCCAATGTTATGACCTCCTGTGTCACTTTAAGTTTTCCTACTAAAGATGAAATAATTTCTAATTATATTTTGTGTGAAACTAATTAGTATTGGAATGCATCACACTAGAGTAGAAAAATGTTGGTTTTAAACTCTGCCCTTTCTTTTCTTTTTTTTTGTATTGCAAAATGTGACATTCATACTAAAAGTGAGTGCATAAAACATATATGTACAGTTTAAAGACTGGTTATAAAAATGGACACCTGTGCAACCACCACTCGGAGTGACAAGTACAATGTTGCTGGCATCTGGAACTCTGGTGTGCACTTCCTCTTTCCTAGATTACCGCAGCCTCACTGTTGTGCTAGGGATGTTATTGCTTTTACGTAAGTGTTTTACCACCTATTTGTCCATCCTTAACACTATAGTTCTCCTCGTAACAAACTACATATATATTTTGTGTCTTTGTGTAAATACACAAACCCACAAGTGCTCCCTTAACTTCTGCCCCCTGGACGCCTCTCTGTCTCACTCTAGACTCAGCCCTTTCTTGTTGTGTGTGCAGCTTTGGGTCACCTCTTTCACTGCTGTGTAACAACCATGAGTAAGGATATACCACTGTTCATTTATGCACCACATGGGTGGGTATTTGGGCTGTCTCTCGTTGTGATGTTTTCAAGGCTGAGAGGAGTATTGTTCGACTTGTGCATAGATTCTATGGGGTATATAGCAAAGAGTATGTTCAAAAAGTGATATTTTAAATTCCCTCTGGGTAGTCAATGAGAAAACATGCCCATCTGACACAAACATGACTTTATTGTAAATCTTAGTATTTTAGACATGATGGGAAACAGTGTTCACTTTAATATCTGTAATTTCTAGACACACACACACACAATACCTAAAAGGGCGGTCAGGTGCTTTTGTAGTCAAGATTAGTATGCAGGACACAGTACAACCTTGACCCAGCTGTCCTTCTTCCCCCATATCCTTTAGTTTCGCGGGTCTTTCCAAGGGAAATAAAAGTGAATCACGCAAGATCCTCTTAAATTGATTTCATCAGAGGCAGGTATGTCTTCAGGACTTTTGTTTCCAGGGGCCCTGCTCTGGTGAAGAGCATATGAATTATGAGCTGTATAGAGCTGAGGCTATGCCAGTGTCAGGTGAGGTTGTTGAACGTGTATAGTGTGCTCCTCCTCTCTGATATTACTTGACACACAGATCCAAGGGGGATGTATCTAATATTTCCTTCACATGCTCTGTGATGGAGTTTGCTGGTCAAAACATCATTAATTTGTTTATTGGTCCGTTTGAGATTTGGTATCTAAGTCTTTGAGATATTCCAAGTTTTCCATTAGCTTTTGTGGCAAGCATTAGTAAAAGAGGAACATTGTATTTCAGTAGTAATTTAATCATTAAAACGACCAACTCTTCAGCTTTCATGGTTATCATCAGTAGTTTTAGGAGAATTCTACTATAATTGGTTTGGTTCAGTGAAATAACTGTATGATTCATATGATGGTAACTTTTAGTTTAGAATTTTTCTTCTTTTGGTGAGCTGAATGGTCTTAAAAGGTGTGTACTTTGGGACACACAACTGTGATTAATCGGAATTTCACTTTATGGAAATGCTAGTTATATAATAAAGAAGTATCTTTCCAGCATGCTTCAAAAAACTGAACAGAACAAACTAGCAAGGAAATATGGGAAATTTGACTTAATTGTGAAAGACATTTTAAATTAGAACAACGGATCTAAAATGGCTCTTACATTTGTACTTATTTGCATATATTACCATTCAGTCAGACATAAAATTGGGAAATTTTTGGTTACACTAATATTTGAACATAGTTACATCACATAGTTTTAAAAAGCTGAGTTTATAACAGTGAAATGTGCTCCCCTTTAAATCTTAAATCTATTAAAGCTTTGTACACGTTTCTTTATATAACTTTGGTTTTCAAACAAGGCAGCAATTCCAGATAAGGAATAAAATCATTTATTCTTCACACTGGGTCTTCATTAAAGCTCATCTGATCTTTCGCTTCAATTTTTTAGAGTTTGATTCACATCTCACAAAGGTTTTCTCCTGGGTTGGGTGAAGTTGTAGATCATTCATGTTTTCTGAGCAAAAGGTCATTCTGCATAGAAAACATCAAGCAAACATAGCACTAAGTTTTGGATGGAGCTTATTGAAGTTTCATCCTTTGTCAGATACCCAATTTGACATGCTATTTAGTAACATATGCTATTTAAAAAAAATTAGATCCTTATGACTGCAAATATTTTCATAACTTCAGAGAAAAACAAAGCCCAGGTCAGTGAAAGCAATCAGTGTAAGGCTTCCCGGAGCTCTGTGTGGTGTGATTTCAGTCCTGTAAGAACTGAAAGTCCTTGGGGCAGCCCTGCTTTGTTCTCCTTTATACAGCTCATCAAAGGTTTGAGGGTAACAATGGTTTCTTTCACTACATTAACCCTGTCTCCAAGGCAAACATTAGCACTTTCTTCAACTGTTCCTCACAGGCAGGCTTAGTGCCCAGCCTTCCTTTTTTGGACACACTCCAGTTTGTCAGTGCCCTTCTTAAAGGTCCCTGGGTATGAGGGCACTGTCATCAGCATCTGCCTGGCTCAGCCCTATAAGCCCCACCCTTTCCTCTTATCTGGTCCTCCAGCCACAGAGGATATCACTAAGTGCTTTGGGTCTCTCTTGGAGACCAACGGCTGACAACTTTGACCATTGGTTTGGCCTGAGATGCTATTTTGTGTTACTAACCTCAATTGCATCTATCTGAAAAAAAAAAAAAAAAAAAAAAAAAGCAGTAGTCACAGAGAATTGTAGTTTATAGCTTCTTTTTTTTTTTTTTTTTGAATTGCATCTAAGGTCAAGTCTTTACTAAATCAAACTTTTTAAATTAAAAATTATTGTGAGTAATTATGAATGCATTCTTAAAAAATTCAGACAATAAAGAAATATATAAGGTTGAATATTAAAGACCCTCTTCTCCATCACCTTTCACTAATATCACTCCCCTCCCTGCTTTCATGATTTGCTTTCTGTCTTTCTGGACCTCTTTCTATGTATTTACACATATACGGATGTTCATATACAAACATTACATTTGTTGTATTTTTCTGAAAAAATTTCTTGTCATCAAATAATGTACTTGGAGAACTGTTCACATCAGTACATACAAATCTATTTCATTCTCGGCTGGACCTAGAGATTATCATACTAAGTGAAGTAAGTCGGACAGAGAAAGGCAAATATCATATGGTATCACTTATATGTGATCTAAAAAAAAGTGATACGAATAAACTTATTTACAAAACAGAAAGAGACTCACAGACATAGAAAACAAACTTATGGTTACCAAGGGGAGAAGTGGGGGGAGGGATAAATGGGGAATTTGCAGTTAACAGATACATACTACTATCTATAAAGTAGATAAACAGCAAGGACATACTGTATAGCACAGAGAACTATATTCAATACCTTGTAATAACCTACAATGGAAAAGAATCTGAAAAAGAATATATATATATACTGAATCACTTTGCTGTACACCTGAAACACTATAAATCAACTATATTTCAAAAAAATCTATTTCAGTCTTTTTCACCTGCTGCATAACCTTCCAGTGTATGGATGTATCACATGCATTTGCCATTTTCCTATTAATGGAGATTGGGATTTTTCCCCAATGGTTTAGTATTTACAAATAGTACTGCAACAGACATTTCTGTACATAGATATCCTTTGTGGATATTTTGAGTATTTCTCCAGGATAGGCACCTAGCATAAAATTCTGGGTCAAGATTATGCATATGTCAAATTTTGATAATATAAATTCTATGAGACCAAGGGCTTTGTCCACTCTGTTCACTGCTGTATACACAGCAGTGTCTAGCATAAGATATGTGCTCACTAAATGTTAGTTGTTGAGTGAAATTCCCCTACAGAAGCTCTGTAATTTGTACTCCCGCGAATAATGTATGAAAATGCCCATCTCTCCACACCTTTACCAGCTCTGGATGTTACCTGTCTTTGAATTCCTGCCAAACTAGTGGGTGACCAGTGATAATTTCATTGATTTTTGTTTTGCATTTATATGATTACTGTGGCAATCAAACATCCCATTTTGTTTAGCCAATCACTTTCAACTTCTTGCTACAGGACCAATATTCTCTGCTTTGCTCTTCACCCCACAACAGTCCCTCTCATCCCTGACTTTGTGCTTTGGGGGAAGAAAATCACCTCTCATTGAATTCCTTCCGTGGAGGCACAGAGCAAGTTATTTAACCTTTTTTTTTTTCTTGTAGTTAGCAAAGAGATTGAGAATGAGGTTTAATATCTGCATCCCAGCTCTGGGATTTCAGATGGTAGAAGGTACTCAAAAATTGGTAGTTATTAGTCTCATGAGATACATATTATAATTCCTATTTGTTACTAGAGAACTGAGTCTCAGAGAGGTGCAGCTATTGTCTGAGCCTCCATAGGTGGAAGCAGTGAAATCAAAATTCGACTTTGGGACTAGCTGATGCAGAAGTCATTGGATTCTGCCTATATATGGTTTGCTCACTGCCTGTCTCTCCGGGAATGCCTCTTGGCCTCTCCAAAGCCTGTTGCAGCACTGACCGAACAGCACCAACCTGAACTGATGTCTTTCTTCTTAGACTTCCTATAGACCATGCAGTACTAGACTCTTACTGTTCAAAGTGCAATCCATGGACCAGCAGCATCAGAAGCACCTGGGAGCTTGTTAGAAATGTAGAATCCCAGGCTCCATCTCTACCTACCAAAGCAGAACCTACATTTTAACACGATTCCCAGATGATTTGTGTGCATATTAAAGTTTGAGAAGCCCTGGGATGGAGCATATCATTAGTAAAATTAATGCATCTTGTTTTCCTAATTAGGTCCTTGAGTTTCTTTCTGCCAAAAGCTACAACTCAGATTTTTTTGGTACCCCGCCCCCGCCCATGGTGTTGGGTACTGCAAAGACCCATAGGGCTCACTGAGTTAAAAACTTAAAAAACCATAGGTCCCAGACTCCCTCCCCCTTTTTCATGATGTCCCTCCTGCAGCCGTGAGGAAAGGTGTGATGTACGTATATATTAACTTCCAGCTCTGCAACTCTGCTAGATTAGACCAGAGAAAGTCAGATTAATGGGACCAAGACTAATGGGGGGGAGGAGCTGTTGGAAGCTGTGCTCTGGCAACAAACGGGTAATGAGTCAAACAAACCAAGTCAAATCTGGGTTCAGACAGTTATGAGCAATGTCCCTAAGCTGTGTAACTCCTGTGAGCCTCAGATTCCTAATCTGCACAGCAATACTACCCATTTCAGAAGGTCACTGGGACGCTTCCATGAGATGAATGCTCTAGAGCACCTCATTCAAGCCCATGGTGCAGCAGGAGCTCTGTAAACACCACTCCTGTCCCTCTCCTCTTTCCTTCTTCAGAGCCATGTGGTAAGCACCAGGGGAGAAGGTAGTGCTGTGTTTTATACTACCTTTCAGGTCAAGTCACCTAGAATTGCCATGGCAAGCAACCACTAAGACTGAGGAATTACTCTCCAGCTGAGAGAATCTGGGGACGGGTGGTGCTCAGTTGAGCTCTTCTAAAGGGCCAAAAAGTCATGCAAGAATAGCTAAGTGTATAAGAGGAGAGAAGCAGTTTAATTTTCTCAAATTGATCATGTGGAGAAATCTGTTGGCAGACTGCAGAGTATGCTCTTAGTAATTGCCAGGATTTTGTATCCCAGGGAGATAAAAACTCAGAGTGTGGTTGTGTAAGGGACTCAGGGGGCATAAATCAGCCACAGGCCACTCCTAGCAGTGAGACCTGAGGGGTGAGGGAAGAGAGTAGTTCAGAGGTGAGAGGCATGCTGTTCTCCAACTCTGCTGACAGCAAGCCAAAGAGAGCAATAGGCTGGCCAAAAAAGGGCAGTAGGAGAGAAGAGACAAGTTTCCTAAATACAGTGGGGAGGAGATAGGAAAAGGTCTGGGGAAGGACAGGATTCCCCTTTCATGGGGAACTGCAGAACCACAGAAAAGCACGTTTGCCATAGTAAAACACATTGGGCATTCTTTTGCTCTGCTGAGAGGACTGAAGGAGCAGCTGGACATCCTTTCTTTCCTTCACTCCCTGCCCCCAACCCAGCCCCTCCTTTCCCTAGAGATTTTGGGCTGAGGGAGATGTTCAGTCACCCAGAGCTGCACCTCCTGAGGGTAATCACTGGTCCACATCAGAATTGCTTAGGGCTCCCAATGTGTGGTCCTTCACGGACCACGGCCAGTCAGAAGCTCTTCAGGTGGCTATCCAGGTGGAATTCTGCATAGTCAGTAAGTTCCCTAGTGATCCCTTGGCATTCTTAGGTTTGAAAGGTGCCACCACAGTGTGAGATTTTGAGATTGTGATTTGTTAAAAGCATTTCTCTGGGTAAACAACAAAGAAGAAATGTCACGTCTAGGTCCTTGCCATTCAAAGTGTGGTCCTTGGACCCGCAGCATTGACGTCACCTGGTGAAATCTGAAAAGCACTGGGCTAGTGAGTTGTCCTCAAACTCTGGAGGCAGGTGGCTGTTAACTGTGGGCAGAGGGAAGAGTCTAGACTAGAAATCAGAAGACCTAGGTGCACATCCTGGTCCTTCCACCTATGGCTTTGTGAACTCAGGATGGTCATTTCATCTTTCTGAGCATCTACATGCCATCGTCAGGAGATAATAATGCCCACTTCCTAAGATAAATGCAAATAGTAAACTGGAAAATGCTGACATAGGTAGATGCTTAACAGATGTTAGGAGGAGGTTGAAACAGCACTCACCTTTGCTGTGTTTCTCCCGCTTTGACTCTGATGCTCTTCAGAACAAGGCCCGAGTGAAGGGACTCTCTTCCCCAGGGGATGATGGTTTGGACCGTGTTCCAGACATTGGACCACACCATACTGTTTTCCCACTTGAACTTGATCATGATCAGCTCACCAATATCCAAATCCAATGTGATAAGAAAGGAATAGGTTTTATTACTAGTAATTCCTTTGTTCCTTGAAGATGCAAAGGAAACCAGACACAGTCAGTTGATTTTTAACAGCAAAGTGATTAGGCACATTCAGGATATGTTAGGTTTGCCTGAATGATTTGGGATGGTCTTTTCTGCTGCATTTCCCGAACTGGTATTGGACAGACTATTAATAGAGATAGCAATAGGTGTGCCAGGATAGAAAGGGTTTTCCTAGACCAATAACATTGGGAAAACCATCTTATTTTCTGTGTTAGCATATTAAAAACGCCCTAAGAGTTCTACGGTAATGAGTCTAGTTAGCTTTGTTTAGCTCAGGCTTCCTAGTTTCCAGATTAACAAGTCGGGAAAACTGCCCTGATGAGGGCAGGGGCTTTGGCAATGGTCTCTGGGCAATACCGCTCTCTGTAGGTTTAATCAACGTATTAGAGCCACACGACAGTCTTCTCTCCAGATCGATACTTTTTTTCCTCCCCACATAAATAGAAACTTCTGTTGAAACAACAAGTATAGCAGTAATAGAAAACCACATATAAAAAGGATGCACCAGTTTGGAGCAAGATTTAAATGCGGATCCTTAGGTATCATTAGCAGCTTTCCTCACTAATCTCCAAGACATTAAAATGTCCCAACATTGACAGAACTGCCAGATGCCCTTTCCACTACTTAGAACAATCTCCCGGGGAGAGATTTGGGACAGCGCAGAGTTAACACTGGATTTAGGGTGAGACAGGTGGCTGGAGGATTCCCTTGCTTGGCTCATCGTAGCTCCTCCTGTAGTATGTTGTAAAGCATCGTTTAGGAATCCACCCACCCCACTAGGCTGGGAGCATCCTACGTTTAGTGTCATCTCTACCTCTCGTGCTGAGCACCAACACATCCTTGCTGAGCGACTGAATCAGTGTGATGATCAGAGGTTCAAAGCTGGGGGCAATTCTCAGAAAGCTGAGGACTGTCCCTGGAGTGGGTGAAAGCTAGTGTCACTTCCCAAGGAGAGCCCAGGCTGAGGGTCAAGATGCTGAGAAAAAGCAGCCAGCAGGCCTTTTCTGGCCAGTGAAGGTGCGGAGCCTCTGCAGGAGACGTTGAGGCCACTGCCCATGTTGTGAGCAGGTGGGCAGCCGGGCAAAGGACAGATGGGGAGGGCTGGCAGTGCAGGCTGACTGAATGGAAAATTTGTGCCACGTTGAACGATACCAGTGTTATTTCTGGGTTATGTTTTTCAGAACTCACTGGAAAGGCGCTCAGGGCCTTCCTGGGGACACCTGCTCCAGCCATCAACACTCCTCCCTGCTGGGATCTACTTCCTGTACTGCAGACATGGACGGCCACCTCTGGCCTCCCTCTCCATTCCAGTCCCTGTCGCACTGGGCCCATCACAAACACAGGTAGCAGCAGCATAAAGTAATCGTTGGGACTGGGTGAGGCTGCGGAGGGATGACGAGGTGCTGAGTGTGAGTGGATGTCCCATCTGACAGGGTGTTTGGGGCAGTCATAATGGGCTGAGAAAAGTAAGTTGTGTCTGGCCTGACTCTTGAAAAGCAGGGTCCATCCAGACCCTGTGAGAAAATTAAGCCTCTCATCACCACGGACGGGGCTGTACCTCATACTCACAGAGTGATGGGGATTTTCTGCATTTCCTCTTTTGTTCCGAGGAGTGACATGGCAAAAGTTGGTTCTGCTGGTTTCTCAATTTCGTTGCTGAACTGAATCTTCAACTGGTAATGATAAACTAGAGGGGAATAGGGTGGAGAGCGAGAGAGAAAGATCATTTAAGCAGAAAATTTTAAAATAAAAAATGTTGTATTTTTAAAATTTAAAAAGCAGAGGGAAAAGTATGGATGAATAGATACCCCCTTTTTTTTTCTGGGTGGTAGAATTATGAATGCTTTTTATTTTCCTCTTTTTCCTTCTCTGAATTTCCTAAATGTCTAAGAGGACTTCTGTTTGTATTGGGTTGGCCAAAAAGTTGGTTCTGGTAGTGAATACGTTGTTCAATAAAGTTCTTGGTGAAAATGAAAAAAGTGTCTTTTATGTTTACTTAAAACTGAATGAACTTTTTGGCCAACCCAATAATATAATAAATATTATCCAACAAAAGAAGGCAGAATAGGAGTACAATATATTTGGCATTCTCGTCAATTTCCAGATGAATTCTGTTGGACTATTCCATGTATTTGGCAAGGGTCCCCTTTCACAAATCAAAGGATATATTGCCTTTTAGGCAGCTGACAAAAGCAAGAGAACACACTGTCATTTTTACTTTTGCCTCTGTTTGATGGTGTCAGTTTTGGGGTGAGACAGAGCTCCAGCTAAGAAATATGCCCTAATGACCACACCTTTGTGTTCTGGGGCAGTTCCTGGGAACTAGCTCTGTGGGGTTCAACAAGCACATTTTCCGATGGAAATAAGACAACTAGTTCTAGTTCCTGGGCCTAAAATTCTTCTATCTTATCAAGTGTCCAGAATGTCCTTCTACTGGGTGGTTTGGAAGAGGGAAATTCCTTCTTCTTTACCCAAATACAGTCTGTATTTAATTAATGAAAGCAAACTGCTTTCTATAGGACAGGTGTTGTTAAACAATTTACATTGCATCGTCTCATTTACTTATCATAGCTACCCTGTGAGGAGGGTATTCTTATTATCAGCCCCATTTTAGAAAGAAGAAAACCGGGGCCAGAGAGGTGGAGCGACCTGCTCAGGGTCACACAGCAGCCTGTGCTCTTGGCCTGGACCCGTCGCCTTGATTAGCTTGCATTGTTACACCAACCAGCTGTGGAGCTGCTTTCAAAATTACCTCACCTCATTCCCACATGACTGATGGCTGCTTAGACTTCTTTTCCCTGCTGTCTCCGTTTTCTCTAAGTACTTGTAGCACTTGAGCTCCAAGACTGCAAACAGGTTTAATATGGCATGTCAGCTGGACTGGTAGGACTGCCTGGGGCCCCATGTCGAGATGGGCTCTGAGACCATGTCTAGGCTTTTGGGAGGATTGGTGTCTGCCTTGGGGGAAGGATAGGGGATATACGATATACTTGTTGTGTATTTGCTTTTCCTGTTCTAGATAATGATTAACCCACTAATCCTGATACAGTGCGTGCACATAGTAGGTGCTTAATAAGCATTTGTGGGGTGAAGAACTGACATTTTGCTTGGGAGTATCAGAATGTGCATGAACATTTAGCAAGATGGAAATCACCTCTGAGAATTCAAGATCTGAGTTTCAAGCTTTGTTGTAGAATTCCTCCTGGAAAGGATAGATTATGGAACTAGCCACTTGATTATCCATCCCATGCACCCAACCTGTGGAAATTCACTATCCTCATGAATCAGTCTACTTACTCCCAAATCATGCATTTCCGCTGGAGGTTGGTAGCTACACACAAACCTGGTAGCAGCTGTGGCTGATGGTGTGTTGCCAACACCTCAGCTGCAGGTCCTGGTGTGCCTGTAATTGCTGGGTTTCTGGGTTATTTACACAACCCTACCCTTTGGCATAAACCAATCTTCCCATTTGGGTTTTGCAGTGGATTGCCTGCAGTGGATTGCCTCCAGTGCCCTGAATAATAGGTGCTCGAATTCTCCAGGCTTTGGGTGAGAAATAAGAGAAGGGCTATGGGCCCAAGTCCCAGGAAGGGTCCCTAAACCCTTGGGTGGCAGCGGTGGAGGCAGGGACTCTGGTCTATCACCCAGAAGCCTCTGGAGAGGTCTTATACTATTTGGGGTCTGTCTAGGGAACTCTGTAACAGGTGAACAGTGTTACAAGTTGAACTGAGGCAAAAAGGAAAGATACAGGCTGTAGGCACTGGGGATGGGGTGGGGGCAGGATGTGGACAGGATGACGTGAGAGAACTGGCCTTGGGTTAACCCCCAAACAAGCAAGCAGGGCATCTCCCAGAGTATGCAAGGAACACTCATAGCAACCAGTTTAATATGTAGTAACTGGAAATCTACTGATACCCAGCCCAGTGCCGAAAGCCGTTGGGGATAGATGAGTAAAAGAATGTAATTAGCAGTATGCATGGTAATAACATAGGCTAACATTTATTTTGTTTACCTGTGCCAGGCACTTTGTATTTATTATCTCATTTAATCCTTACAACAGCTGGTACTATTATTTCATTTTAGAGAAGAGGAAACTGAAGCACGGAAAGGTTAAGCAACTTTTCCAGTATCACACAGCTAGTAAGTAGCATAACTGGGACGTAAGTCCAGGCCACCTGGCTCCAGAACTTGAAGTTTTAAATGTTTATAGCCAGGACCAATAGCTTTATATACCCTAAGGAAAAAGTCGAAGTGCGGAAAGAGATTAAAGTTCAAAAATGTCATAACAATTATTTGATTAAAAATAAATTAAAAACACCCTAAATATTCACCAATAGAGGAATGACTATGGACTAATAATGACAATTATGATAATTACCATTTAGCTCTCTATTATGTCCCAGATACTGAACTACTGTTTCTCAAAATTATCTTATTTCTTTTACTACAACTTTGTAAGATGCCTATTTTAACCTCCCTTTGCGTCATTTTACAAATGAAGAAGTTGCGGCTCAGGAAATTTAAGTAACTTGTCCATTGTCATGCAGCTAAGAACTGGTGAAGCTGCAATTAGATGTTAGTCTGCTGACTCTGAGTTCATGTTCCCAACCATGTGATTTACTCTTATGAAGTGATTAAAAGATATTTTTGGAATGGTTTCAATGCTTATGAAAAAGTGGGAAAAAAACCCAAACAACCATCAGGATACAAATTGTACATCTAACATGAGACTAATTCTAATAAAACAGCATGCAGAGTAGGAGGGAGATTCACAAAAGTATTAAGTGACTGTCTCTGGAGAGGGGAGAGAGGTAATTTTTATTCTCTTCTTTATGCTTTTCTGCAAGTTCCACATTTTCTACAATAAGCATGTATCCTAATTAGACTCTTATTGGAAAAAGAAAAGTTTTTAAAAGTATTAAGAAAGAAAACAGCACTAGAAGCTGTGGTCCTGGCCTTAGAGGAGCTTGCAGCTGAGAAGCAGAGCTGTGACCCTTGTCACCTACTGCCTAGTCTCACAGGCATCCATGTCCATGGATCTTCTCTCCCTGAGGGCAGCCTTGGGGTCATATTAACGCTTGTATCTCCACAAGTCACGGCACACATCAGGCATCTAAGGAGTGCTTCTGAGGCTTTTTGTGTGAAAACAAGGCAGGACACAGTTGCCTTAAAGAGCCTAATTGTGAACAGGAATAATAAAAAAATTGCTTTCATTTGTTGAGATACTACTACGCATCAGGCTACATACTAAGTGCTTTACAGACATTACTTTTGTCCTCGTAACAAGACAAAATAAAGATAACATGTGGTGAGACTCCATTTTCTACACCTACCCCTACTATCCCCATCCAGCTCTGAACCCCAGGAAGTGACCCCACGGCCTCATCTCCTGGCTGCCTTGCAGGATGGTTTCTGGTTGCGACTGACCCACTGGGGAGGCACCTGCAGGAGATCAGGGCACAGAAGAGAGAGGACAAGGTGTTTTTCTCTCTGCTCCCTCCTGCTTTGAAGACTGACTGCAGAGGAACTGTGCTCCATGATGAGCTGCTATGAGCAGCCTCTGCTCCACAGCTCCCGTTCTCTTGGGCTGTTCCTTCTCCTTCTCCCAGAGGCTGGTGGTTAGATCTGGGGTGCATCAACAGCCCATGTTGCTTTCCTTGATATCACCCACCCTCTCTAAGGAGTCCTGCCTGTTCTCTTTAGTTGCTCCAGGTGAGTGGAGTCCTGTTTTCTGCTGAGACCTAGACAGATAGGGTCGTCAGTGATCCTGGTAAATTACAGATAAGGAAGCAGAGATTTGGAGAGGGGTGCAAGGTGACCCAGATAGTTAGAAGTGGAGAAGACTTTTTTTTTAACATCTTTATTGGAGTATAATTGCTTTACAATGGTGTGTTAGTTTCTGCTGTATAACAAAGTGAATCAGCTATATGTATACATATATCCCCATATACCCTCCCTCTTGCGTCTCCCTCCCACCCTCCCTATCCCACCCCTCTAGGTGGTCACAAAGCAGCCAGCTGATCTCCCTGTGCTATGCGGCTGCTTCCCACTAGCTATCTGTTTTACATTTAGTGTGTATATATATCAATGCTACTCTCTCACTTCGGTGGAGCAGACTTTGAACACAGGTGTCTGGTCTGATTCCAAGAGACCCTTCCCACTGTGTCCTGGGGTTCCAGTTCTAGCAAGCTGAAGCTGCCTTTGAAAGCAAAGAGCAAACAGCCCCTGAAGAAAAGCCGCAGTCTAAACCTGCCTCCGATAAAGCCACCAAGACAGAGTGCCTGCCACCTCTGACCCACTGACATCCATCCTGGGCTATCACTGCTGCAGATTCCTGCCTGCTGCCTGTCTGCTGAATGTCCAGCCTCCGAGCTGGGATAAATGTTTCACGTCCCTGCACTGGAGATGGGTTTTTGTCTTCCTTTGCTCTTAAACTATGAGTAGGAAGAGACAGATTTCCACATCTGAGATGCCATGGTTCTACAGTTCTGGGGGAAGGGGTTGGCTTTCATGATTGTGAAGGTCCCTTTAGCGCTCACATCCTATGGATGAGAATTACCTGTGTCCTGCAGTGTCTCCCTGGGGTGGGACCTGTGCAGGAGGTCAGAACCTCCAAAGGTCTGTAAGCCGTGAGGGGCCTGAGTGAGGCGGGCTGTGGAGGGCACAGCTGTGCAGGAATGCGGGCACCTGTGTCTGCGGAAGTGTGATGGTCAAACCCATCACACATTGATAGCACAAGGAATCCCTTTTAACCTGCACTAGGAAAGCCACTTTTGGGGAGAAATCTTGAAATTAATTTTTTAAAATACATAAGAGACTTTCATGTTCAGATCTAATTATTTGTTCTTATTTTGGATTTTGTAAGTGTTTTTCCTTAAAAAAAGAAAAAAGACAATTTGCTTCTTAGTCCTCCCCCCACCCCCCAGGACAATGATGCTGTTACAAAGATGAAGGAAAAAAGGGTGAATAATTTTTCTCACTTTACCTTATGGCATGTTTAATAAGGATTTTAAAAAATGATTTAGGGAAATGCTTTTGATCCTGTGACTGCAAGGAGGCCAGCACAACGTGTTCCTCAGTTCAGGCAGGAGAAATTATTTCAGGTCTTAAAGATGAAAAGCGTGAAATAGTCTATTAACCCTGAATGAGATCAGGCAAAATCAAACCTGGAGCAGAGACGTGAGGCCTCTGGAGATTCTCCTCACCAGAGAGTCTGCCTGGGGTTCAGATACTCTAAAAACCCTGGATCCTAATCTTGTGTGGACCCCACTGGTGCCACGTAAAAAAAAAAAGTTTCTTTTTACAAGGTAGCCACTGTGAACACCAGGTTTTGGAATTTATAAAAAGGGAATATTTTTTTCCTTTTTTTTGTCTCATGGAAAAAATGCTGCTGAATCATTAGGTACTGGCCCTGGGAGACATTATGACTCTTAACAAACATCAAAGAGGCCTTTTTTGTTTTGAATGTATAGATTTTTTCTCATGGAGATGGTAAGAATCAGATCTCGTGTTTTCTTGCAGCACCAAGGTCTTCTTCCTAGATCTCAGATGCCTCTGAGGGAGGCTGAACATCATGGAACTGAGAGGCCCAATGATGGTCTTACGCAGGGGGTTAATGTACGAGCAGCCAGCACTAGCAGGGGCTGGTTGAATGAACTCAGAACAGGCTCAAGGGAAGTCGAGAAGGGGTTTTATAAGCCTATGTGTGTGTGCGCGTATGTACTTAGGTTGGGGACTAAATTTGGGCTCAACAGTACTGCCCCATTTACGTGATGCTGATGTCACAAGATTGGATGCTTGCCCCTTCTGTGAGGAGTTTCCTCTGCTGGGGGTGGAGATGGGGGAGCGTGTGTGTATGTGTGGGAAGGCCAGGGAGTATTGTGTTGTGTGTGTGTATGGGATGGAAATAAGCACCCCTGACTGAGAGATAGGAGCCTCCTGGTACCATCAAGAGGTCTTGAGCACTCATCAGCTTTCTGAAGCTCAGTTTCCTCCTCTGTAAAACAGGTATGAAAAGCCTTCTCACAGGGTTGTTGTGAGGATGTGATGAGATGGTATGTAAAAGTGCCTGGCTTCTAGAAGGTGTCGACCATCCTATATGCAGGACTGACGAGCAGAGTGGGCAGAGTAGGTCCACCCCCAGGTGCCAGGGTTAGTGGTTCTCCCTCATGCTGGTCCATACACAGTCACTTCGTGGCTGAAGAAACTGAGGCCCCCATCGGTTTTGCCACAGGGTCAAGGTCATATAGGTGGTTGGCAGCAAAGCCCAATTCTGGACACTCCTTATCCCAGTCCCAAGCCTCTGCTCTCTCGACTATACCCATTGCTTCTCTGGAATTCTCCCTGGAAATCAGTGAAAACCTTCCAAAGAAGTAGCTGAGAAAAGCCAAAGACAAACAGACTCCCCAAGTCACAGTCTGGCTGGTTATCTCACCGACCAGAAGAGTGCTCTCATCAGCTGGAGCGAGTTCCCACCGGCTGGATGGGGCCCAGAGTGCAGGGAGAGAGTGCAGGCAGCGGCGATGGGGAAGAGAGGAGAGACTCAGACAGAGGAGCCCAAGAGGAGGGATGACTCAGGAGTGAGCTGCCACTGAACTGGCCTCCGTCCTACACTTAGGAGGCCATGGAGTCGGGGAGACCTGGGGTCAAGCACTACGTTTGCTCCCCACTAACTGTGTGACTTTGGGAAGGGGATTTAGCCTCTCTGCATCTCCATTTATTTATTTGGAAAAATAGGCATAATCAATCCACCCCCCACCCCTTCCATCTTTGTCTCTCTCTCTCTGTCTGTAGGTTGTTGTGAGGATTAAATGATACATGAGATAATTGTTGCAACACATCCAAGGTGGTGTCTGGATCGAGTAAGCCCCCCTGAGCGCTGCTTCCTTCTCTTCCACACAGTTACCTCCTCTAACTGCTATGAGGATTAAATTAGATAAGATGCTTGCTAAGCAGGACTTCATATAGGTTTGTTTCCCACCCCCTTCTCTTAAAAAAAAAAAAAAAAAAAAAAGGTCTCCCAAACTAGCCAAAGTTCTTCCTGAGAGAGAGAGAATGGAAGTAGGCGATAAATGGCCTCATTTCACTCAGCGACTGTTTCCCAGTTCTCTTCTGCTACCGCTGTCCTCTTCAGCGTTTACCCGAGTGCTGGCGTACGGTTGTAGAAAACAGATCCTTTGATGGTTTTGTCAAAATATCTTGGGAGCCAGAGGAATGAGGGCCAAGTTAGTCATCCTTTGTGCAACTACAGTCGGGAGGGGATGTTTATCTTGCCCAGCCAGACCCTGAACTAAAATATATAGTACAATTAGATGTCCTTGAAAAATATGGATTGCGGGTTCTCTGTAACCAGGGCTGGGCAAGTCTGTTCCTTTATGAATCTCTAAGTATTCATCAAATGCTGGAGTTGGCCACTGAAATAGACTCTGGGGGCCCAAGTCACAGATGATCGTGGCCATGATGGGTGAAGAAGGGTGCAGTTATGGTGGCCTAGATTAAAGACTTGATGCCAGCGCCATCAATAGAACTTTCTGGAAGGAAATGGTCTATTTCTGAACTCTCTGATATGGCAGCCACATATTTGAGCGTTTGACATGTGGCTAGTATGACGGACGATTCAAATTTGAGATTTTATTTTAAGTAATTTAAATAGCCACATAAGGTTAGCAGCGACCATATAGGTCGATGTAGCATTATACAGCCCGCAGCATCCCATGAGTAGCCGCTTTCACACAGGTGGGGGTCTCATCTGGGCATGATTTCCAGCTGTTCCCAGGGTGGCTTGATGTGATCGCAGGGATGTGACTCCCCACCAGTGAGTCAAATTAGGCTGAGCAGATTAGGACTTTGCTCGCTGGAAGGGCTGAGGTGGATCTGGGGAGAATCTGGAGGGCCCAGAGAAGAGGAGGGCGCAGTGCAGGCTGCAGCTCCTCACTGGAATCTCTCTGGGGCTGGAGGTTTGGGTTCGGACCAGTTTCAGGCAGTCTTGTCTCATAGTCCCACCTCCATATCACTGGCCCCAGAGATCTTATCTTCATTGGATATCCCTGGAGCAAGAGGAGATGCTGGTGATAAAGAGACCCAAGTGCTGTTGTCAGGGGAACTACGGACCGAAACCGCCCACCCTGGCCAGACCCTAGAGTAACCATTTGCATGAGTTATCTTACAACGTGAGGTCCTCGTAAGGAACGTGGAGCTAACAAGCCACCACCACCTGAAAGAATTTAGGAAAGTTCAAAAGGGGAGAGGAGACACCAGCCCATGTGTCCCACCAACCTCCCAGAATCCTTCTCGCTGGAATCCATCTTGGCTGAGCAATGCGTGCACCGCCAGCAAAGACCCTGAGTCAGAATGATTGGCCAGAGACAACCCGGAAACTAACCCCGTCACCATACAAACCCAAGGCTGCGAGCCCCGTGGCAGAGCAGTTCTCCTGGGTTCCCTTACCCTGCTGCTCTCCGCCCGGGCGCCCCTTCCCAATAAAGTCTCTTGCTTTGTCAGCACGTTATGTCCCCTCGGACAATTCATTTCCGAGGGTTAGGCAAGAGCCCACTCTCGGGCCCTGGAAGGGATCCCCCTTCCTGCAACGTTGTCTCCAAGGGACTCATCATCTGTCTTCCTGGGACAGCACTTAGCATTTAGCGTGTGGGAGGGAGTTGGTCTCCCCTGGGCCCCCTGAGGGAGGGCCTCTGCCTACCCTGGCTCTATTTATGCTTGAAGAAGAAATGATGGCCTGTAGTGATGCCCTAGTGTGATTTCTTGATCCTCCTTCATGGGAAAGGGGTCCCTGTGAGTTCACACCAGCACCGTGTGGTGATTGGGCATCTGGGGTCCTGGGCAAAGGGAAGAACTCAGCCTGGCTTGTGCCTACTGCTCTTCCCTCTTCCTTCTCTTGACGCTCTCGCCTCCTTCCCCCATCTCCACCGCCCCCCAGGAGATGACCTCAGGCAGGACCCAGTCCCTCACTTCAGATGCACAGCCCTGCCCTGGAAGGTGAAAAATGATGCTCTTTGTTTCCAGCTGACCGCAAGGAGAAAGCAAGATCCTCCCCCACCTCTCCTCCTTCCCTCACCCCCGTAGACAGACCATGGGCAGGTTACCAAGGTAAAAATCACTAGACTAGTTGTTTGGAGGCCTGGGTCTAAATGCTGGCTCTGCCCCCAAGAATTCCTCTTGTGTCCCCGGGCAAATGATTCTCCTGCATCTGGGCCTCTGTTTTCCCATCTGTGAAATGGTGGAGTTGAACAGTTTTTTGAAACGCTAACATTCCAGGATTAAAGTAGATCTGGTAAAATGTGATTATCTGAGAGGCTTAATCAGTCCAGGCAGCTTTGCCATTTAAAAGAGGAGCTGGTTAACCCAAATGAGTGTGTAATTGGCAGCCCGCGGCGGGGGAGCTCCCTGAAGCAGGAGGCCTTCCAAATCCCCTCACCTGCTCTGGGCGCCACGGGTTCCGCCGCCACCCCTCGAGGACAGACAGCTGAGGGGACCCTCTGCCCCTCAGGGAAGAAAGATCCTGCCCTCGCTCCAAGTGCTCTCAGAAGCTATCAGACGCTCCATCTGATTTCTGTCATTCCTGGGACGCAGGGAAGGGAAATCTGGCTGGAGAGCAAAAGTTCAGATAAACAGGAGAATCCTGTGCCTAAATAAGAAGTCGCCTCGGAGCTTGAACTTGGGAGTGTGGTAATGAACGGAACACCTGGGAGTCAGAGGGACCTGGGTTCCAGGCCTCCTTCCAGGCTAACCCTGCCAACCTCGCTTGGCTGTTGTGGGCACCACGAGGAATCGATGGATACATGTAATGTTTTTGTGTAAAACGCGGTGCGAAGGCAAAGTGCTACTGACAGCGTGTTCACCTTCTGCATACAAACATCTGCACGGGTAACAAGCAAACCGCACCAGGCTCCTCCCGGTGACGTGAGCATGTGCTGTGAACAGTGAGATGCTAAATCATTCCAGAGCTGTTTTAAGGATTAGGCAGAAATGTTAAAGGCAACAGATGTTGGCTTGTTCCCTCCAGGAGGATTTAGGCTTTAGTGGAGTATTTCTCTGCTGGCTTCAGCCCAAATCATGACCACAGCCCTTTCTCTGACCTCCTGTTCAACCCAGCAAGAAGAAGGGGCTCAATTTCTCCCCTGAGGTTGAGAAGCGGAACTTCTAGGGAGGGCCTCAATAGGACAATGATCTCTTGTAAGAGGAGCTGACTCGAACGTCAGGGGAAATGAGGAAGCATGCATGTAGTGTGGAGCCCAGGTTTTTCCTGGAAGCCATAAGCAGAGATGAAAGCACTGGGTTCCAGTCTGAGTTTGGAGAAGTCTCCAGGGCCCTGTACAATGAGACCTGGGTGGTCAAGGTAATTGCTCAAGGCCTTCTGGATCTAATATTCTAGGGGACCGTGATATTGGATGAAGTACAGCCAACCCGAGGATTGTTCCAGAAAGTATCAAGCTTTCTCCTCCAGCACTTGGCAGTGAGGAAGCCACATTCTTGGGTAAAGAGAGAGGCTGTGTCATCATCACGGTCTGGAATCTGTGCAGGGTCAAAACCACTAAAATAACAGAGCCTGAAGTAGTTCCAGCAAAACACTTCAGGGAACTTCTGAACCTTCAGACAAGTGGCTTCATCCTGCCCTTCTGAAGGCTCTCCTGCACTCACCTTTTTTTTTTAAATTTTTTTAAACATCTTTATTGGGGTATAATTGCTTTACAATGGTGTGTTAGTTTCTGCTTTATAACAAAGTGAATCAGTTATACATATGTTCCCATATCTGTTCCCTCTTGCGTCTCCCTCCCTCCCACCCTCCCTATCCCACCCCTCCAGGCGGTCACAAAGCACCGAGCCCGATCTCCCTGTGCCGTGCGGCTGCTTCCCACTAGCTATCTACCTTACGTTTGTTAGTGATGCACTCACCTTTGAACGGGGATTGGGCTCGAGTCACCAGGAAGAGGCTCTTGCTCTTCTTGCTTTGCGGCTCCTGGCGGGCATAGTAGCCCAGCGTGTTGCAGCGGCCCTTTTTGCAGCTCAGGCACAGGCCCTGGCTGAAGCTGTCCATGTCCCTGCACGGGTAGGCCGTGCTCTGCATGTCAGCATGCAGCAAGGAGTCGATGAAGAGGTGCACCGACCGCTCGTGGGCACATTTGATGGTCTGGGTGATGGCTGGAAAACAGGGCAAGAAGCACGTTATCATCCCTTTGTCTGAAGGATCACCTTGTTTCTCAGTGCAGAGTACCGGCACATTAGGAAGGAGGAGGAAAGTGCTCAGGTCAACCCGCTGACTACAGTGGATGTGATAACTGACTGAACACTACACAAGGGGTAGACCCCCTGCAGTCACTTAGTGTGGAGGCATAATCTCAGGCTCCAGGGGGCTGCTGTGGGCACCCTGTATGTTACGGTAGGTGTTTTAATAGGGGCCCCAAGTCACTAAGAAAATATTGAATTATTTAAGCAAGTGGGGTACTGTAATTCCTTTTGGAAATATTTTAATCTCAAATGGTTAAAAATGCACAACTGCTGATGCTTTAAGGGTGAGTTAGCAGAACAGGCTTGTGCGGAATGCCTCTTTTCTTAATAAAGCTGGGTAAACCAGTGCCCAGGCAATCTTGGGACTTGGCTCATGGTCTGGTGAGAGCTGAGGCCTCCCCCACCATGTCTGCCTTCTGTCTCAAAGCAGCCACTGCATGCCCTAAGATAACTGGCCTGTACAACCAGCATGGGGATTGGCTTCAAGAAGGACATATCCCAGTGACCAGGTCTGAACGGGCCTAACCCAAAACAAGTTTAGGAGGTTTATGTACCAAGGATTTTGACCTTTTTTGGGGGGGGGGTTGTTTTTGGGTCTCCAAATCTTAACAATCTTTAGTAAAGTTTTCTCTAGGAATGTTGAGGAACCACCACGAGATGTGCTAAGAACCTCATGTGAAGGTGGAGCACAGGTAACTTTGCCAAATCTGTTTGCCCAGGATTAGTCATCTCAGTTCTTGGTCACTAGGGGCTATATTTATTGAGCACCCACTGTTCGGCAGGTACTACACTGAATGCCTCCCCAGATCTTCAGTACAGCTCCTTGAGGCAGCTGTTATGAGTGAGAAAACTGAGTTTCAAAGACATTCACTCACTCACTCAAGCTCACCTAGCCAGGAGGTGGTGAGGATGGTCAAGCAGTTACCAACTGACCAAGTTAACATGTTCACCCCAGAATGGGATCACTTGCAAACAGAAGGGTGAAGAAAACTGAGAAAAACCATACCAAGGGTGGGTGAGGTAAATGAATATCCTTGGTTCCATCATTCTGAAGTGTAGCACAAAAGAGAAAATGGCAGTAATTGGTCAGAGATGCACTTACCAGGCAACTAGCGAATAAACACCATCCTAGGGGTCTGTGTGGAGCTTAGGGAGGGTGTAAATCTGGGAAGAGAGCTGGACGGTCACCAGGAACTGCTGGTGACTAGAGGGCGATGACTGGAGAGAGATGATGTAAGGAATGACAAGAGGAAGTTCCGAGAAGGTTCTCTCAGGCGTGGGCGGGTGGAAAGCTGGGAGTCCAGCCAAAATGAGATAGTATCCAGTGTGAAGGTCATTCTGATACAGGAGATGTGAAGGTGGTGATGTAATCACGAGATAGCATGTGCTCAGCTCAGTTTCAGATGATTGGGGCAAGATGGTGGTATGTGGGGGTCGGGGGGTCTCCAGTTGGCTTAGAGTGAGTTGGCATGTCTTAATCAGGATATTATTTTACAAAAATGAGAACCTTGGAATGCCTAGGAAGTGTATGGTTTTTGCTCACATCTTTGTTCTTTAATCCGGGGCCTGTTACCCATGCGCGTGTTAATGTTTTGGTTTTAGGGTTTGAGAGAGAAGGGGGATCGCAACCCAGATATTGCCATATTCAGTTTCCGCCCTGAGACAAAGGAAGTCACAAGGACCTATTTAGAGCTGAACATCTAATTGGAAGAATCTCATAATGAATGTCCTGTAGGGTCAGCTGATTAAACCTCACAGGGATTGGAAGAGTTATTCCCACTCTTGGGAGACCAAGGATCAAGAAACCATGATCTATTAAGTGGATCATCATAGGGCCCAGAATAGAGGAAGCCTCCTGAGTGAGGAAGCTTCCGGAGAAAGAGGAAGAACCACAGGCATCAGGGCTCCACTTTCAGGAAGGCTAATACCCCGGGAGAGACTTCGTTGGGTACACTGAGTGGAGGTGAGAAGCGGGCACTCCCAGTGGTGCCCCTCCGCTCACCCTCAGCACCTGAGCTCCACGGACCACTGCCTGTTAAGAGGAAGGGCTTGGGGGGAGCGGCAGCCCTTACCTACTCCCACAAGCCCTCTCTCTGGGTGGACTTGGTGACCGTTCACCCTGGGCCCCACCCTTGCCAAACTCTTCTCAGAATCTTGCAGATTAGACACCACTGGATCCAGAGGCCCCATCAGTTGTGGGGAATGTAAACCAGCGTAGGCTAGTGTCTCCTTTCTCACCGTTTAAGCCGTGCTTGGCAATATGTTTGTAGAGCTCTAGGAAGTGGCATCCAGGCTGGTAGGAGCCCCCATTGGGGTAGAAGTCATAGTGGGCTATGGGCTGTTTGATGCCCACACTCAGGCCCATGTGTTCCTGGGTAAAGGTGTGAATGGCGTCCACGAAATTGGCATCATCTGGTGAAAGCCGGTCACTGGGGGAAGCTCTTTTAAACAAAAGGCCCGCAGCATCCAGCCCTAACAGGAAAGCAAGGGGAAGGGTTAGGTGAGAGCAACAGGAGAGGAGAAGAAATGCTCTTTTTACCTTTTTCATGTTATTACACATTCATGAGCTAGCAGGAAGAAGAAAATCCTAGGGCATCATCTTTCTCTCGAAAATCTTGCCATAAATTTTTCGCAGTAAAACTGTAGTAATTCATGGCACTAAAAATCGGACACGGGCTGGTTATTATTTATGGGGAGAAGAGGTTTGCAGGAACTATCCAGTGGTAGAAATAAGGTTATAAGGGAATGCTTGATTTATTTAAGCCAATCAATTTTAAGTACCTCTCAAGCTACTTTCAAGAGCATCTGTTTGCATATAAAAAAACCCACTGTGCTTATTGTAAGTAGTTCTAACCTATCCATCAAAGAAAGAATTTATTTGCCTGCAGGTTGTCAATAATTTCCCTAAACAAGCTGGCTTTTCCCCTACACTAATGTCATTTCATTGGAATGTTCAGAACCGCCTTGGGACATTACTGTTCTCTGGGAAAAATGTTGTGAGCAAATAGGACTGCTCACAGCTCTGCTCCTTAAGTGACAGAGATGTTTGCATGAGACAAGTGGCAGCTCCTGGCTGATGGTAGCTGGGAAGTATTTATGCACTCAAGATTTTTTTCTCTTTCTTCCTTTACCTTCTCTGGAGGACCCTTTGTTGTCCCATGTCAGTCCTGGCTTCCATCACTGTTGGGGGTGAAGGAATTGACAGGGCACCATGACAGTCCCTGCCCTCTAGCCCTCACCCGTAGTTACAAATAAAGGAAGTGATTTAAATTCCTTTCTTCGTCAGGCTGACTATGAGATGACAACAGAGTAGTTAGCGGTCCTGTTGCTTCTGATATGTGTGGGCCTGGCTAATAATGCCTGATGTGGCCCGTGACACCAGCCGGCGTGGAGAGGGTCCTGGGCCCAGTGCCGCCTCTCTGCAGTTCTGACTTAGCCTTCTAGGCCTGGTTTGTCTGTGAAGGACCTCACTGGACTTCTGTGGAAGGTTCTTGTGTGGGAGGTCTGCTCACTCCTAGGCTATTGAGTGTTAAATCATGGAGGGCGCCAAATACTGATCCATAGATCAGGCCTCCCCGTCACCAGCAAGATGGAAAAAAAAAACCAAAAAACAGAAAATGAGTTTTCATCATGACAAATTTGCTTTGTTTAAATGTCTGCCATTATCCCTGTCTTTTTTCAGTGTTAAAATAAATCTCTTCTTTTATGAAGGAATGGTAATAGTAGATAGGAGTTGCCAAAAATGGTCTTTCTTGATAAAATAAAAGATCACAACAATGTTATTCATCTTACATTTTGTTTGAATTGTTCTCGCTTGTGAATTATTGTTTTAGCCTGATGGGTCTTGAAGGATGAGTAGGAGTTTGGTAGGGAGACTAGGGCTTGGTTTTCCAGGCAAAGAGAAAAGTGACTGCAAAGGCCCAGAAGCACAAAAGGCCACGGCACGTATGTAGAGTGGAGAAAAATCTAGTGTCACAGAAGCCTAGAACTATAAGAAGGGAACAGTGGGAGGAGAAGCTGGAGAGCTCTGGGGACACTACACTGAGAAGGGCCTTGTCTGGGCCTCCTTAGTTTTACCCTGTAGGAATCAGTGGGCCTCAGGGACTTGGCTGATGAGGCGTGTTCTTCTGACTGTGACTCTGGGGCAGCAGCGGGGGATGAGGTTTGTGTCAGGGCAGCCTGGTAGGAAAGGCCTTCTTGTGTGTCTTCAGCTCTTCCTGGGTATCTAGGGGCATTTCCAAGGTGGCACAGAGCTTGGGGTGAGGTTTTTGGTGCAGAGATCCCTCCCTCAATCCAAATGGGCCCCAGAGTAGGACCCACGTGTTTCACAAAAGTGAACACTGAGGTACAAACATGGCTGTTACAGCAAATTTAGGGCTGTCATTCTTTAACTCACGTTGGGCTTTTAAAACTATAGGTTGAAAATAAACTCTTTTTTGCTACAAAAGTGTACACAAAATCTACTTTTTAGGACCTATTTGGCAGGACTGTGAGAGACCTTTGTTTGAGGAAAGGCAATAGGAAGTGAGGCTGTGATTTGCTCTAAATTCTCTTGGAACGGCAGTCTATGACAGCGGTCATGTTTGCAATAAATAGTGCTATAAGTCCTCCTGTGAACTCTAATACAGCTTGAAGGAAGCTGGGGGTGGGTTAATTTATGAGACCGTTGGAAAAGCAGGTCCTTGCTCCACGCCCCCGTGCAGTTGTGAAGATTATAGCTGTTAGTTATCAGGTGTGGTTACCTGTAATTCTCCCAATCTTGTGCTTTCTGCTCATGTAACTGCCAGCGAATCCTGAGACATGTGCACCCAGGCTGTACCCAATTAGATGAACATTGCTTGGAGAAAAGTGAACAGATTCCTGGAAGACAGCGGTGAGACGGTTTCAGGAGGGGAGAGAGCTGCCTGGATAAAAGCCTTTGTGGGTGCAGCCTGTTCTAGGCTCTCTCTGTTCTTTGTGCCTGGTCACAAGTAAGGTGCTTAACTCCTACTCAGGACCCCAACTGGTTTCTTACCTTGCTGACTCTGTCCTGTTTCCTTTCAGGCTCAGCTACCTGGGGCCCTGCCTGGGGATGCTGCCTCCTGTCTGGCCATCTTTACCTGGATGTTAATGCCTTGCGGGAGTGATCTCATTCATGTGTGTGGGAGTTTGATAGCTTATAGGGTGTGTTTAGATCCCTTAGCACATCCAAAGAGGTGAGCATAAAAGGAACAGTGGATGGAGTAGTGGGGGCAGATGATTCTATAAAATAGGGCTTTAAGGGAGGCATTTGAGAGACCGCTGGGGGTCCAGTCTCTGTCCCATGCCTTCCCATTCCTGTGAGCTTAGCAGAAGTAGTTCTCCCGTCTGGGTTGCTCTAGGAGACCAGTCTTAGAGGAGGCGAGAGGACGGGAGAGAAGGGAGGTCAGGGCAGGTCTCACCTCCAGCCACTGGAGAAGGGCCGCGATCTCCTGGCCGACGAGGCGGGTGTTGCGGACAGCGATGGAGTAGTGGGTGTGGGCCAGGGTGACCCATTCTGCCAGCCCCACGTTGACTGGTCGGGCCACCTGAGACTTCAGCGCGGCCACCATCTGCCAGATCCAGTTTTCCAGCGAGGCTTCCATCTGAGGGTGGAAACACAGGGTCATCAGCTTCCCCGGGAGGGAGGCGGGAGTGCTGTGCTAGCTCCCTCTCTCTACCTGCTCACCTCTTTCCTTCTCCGACTCTGGGCTCACGCTGGCTCCTTCTCTCCAAGAGGAAGGGCTTAACCTGGGGCTTCTCAGCTTCAGCACCATTGACACTTGGGGCCAGATATCTCTTTGCTGTGGGAGCTGTCCTGTGCACGGTAGGATGTTTACCGCATCCTTGCCTCCATCCAAGAGAGGCCAGCAGCACCCCTCTCCTCCCCCTCCCCAGGCTGTGAAGACCAAAAATGTCTCTGGACTTTCCAAATGTCCCGCGGGGGGCTACCCCCAGCCCTCCCTGTGCTGCTGCACCTCTGGGTCACACCCACTGTGTTCTGCTTGCCTTAGAGGGGGTAGGACTGTGAGCTGGAACATAGTAGGAACTCAGTAACAACTGGGTTGATTCATTATGGAGAACTGTTCTGTGTATGTTCCTTGTTTGAGAGCCAATTTGCAGGGCACTCCTGAAGGGTTCACAGAGCAAATACGTTTGTGCTGTGTCTGGAAGGATAAATAGGAGTTCTCACGGAAGAATCCAGGTGGGCCGGTGAGTGTGGCGGTGGGTGAGGGTATCTAGGGCACTCCAGGCGGAGGAAGAGCATGTGCAGAGGTGCAGAACCACAGAAGGGCAGTGCGGCCTGTCTGGGGAGAGCAGGAAAGTTGGGTGTAATTGAAGACGAGAACACAGAGGTGAAGCTGGACAGCAGTACTGATGGTTTGGCTTGTGAGTCTGGGGTAAGATGCCTTCATTTAATAAATGTCTTTCTACCCAGTACCTTCTATGTGGATGTAACACCTTGGGTTCAAATCCAGACTCTCCTAGTTACTAGCCGAGTGGCCTTGGGCAAGTTATTTAACTTTTCAGTGGCCCAGTTTCCTTGCCTGGAAAATGGGGATAATAATAGTGTCCTCCTTCCAGGATTGCTGTGAAGATGAGATAAGTTAATAGATGTAAAGCATTTAGCACCTGGAACCTAGTGAGGACTCCGTAAATGTTTGTTATTGCAGCTGCTGCTGTTGTCATTATTATTATTATTACCAGCAATAGTAGATATATTCCAGTCTGCACAAGATTTTGAAAACAAAGAACTCATTCTAGTAAAAGGATCCCGGTAAGAGGACCCTGCTATCTTCATGTCTGTAAACAAGATATGAAGCCAGCCATTACTTCAGCTAACAAATATTTTTGGAGCACCTAATATATAATGGATCCTGTGCGGCGGGAGATGAGGGAAGGGATACTCTAGGCAGAAGTCACAGCCTGAGCCAGGAGGAGAGAAGTCATTTGGAAGTAGCTACAAGCAGAGGTAAGGGGGAGGCAGGGAGAGTGACAGTGGAGGCAGGGAGAGCCGGCCCTGCTGTTTGTAAGGCTCTCAGCTTGAGTCCCTACCTCAAGTCAGGTATCAAGTCCACAGCTCTCTCCTCCCCAGAGCTCTGCTCTGGATGCATTCCCTCCTTCCCAATTTCTTTTCTCTTTTTCTCTTGTAAGGGAAGGTCCCTTTGGCTAAAGCAGCTGAAGAGGTGGAATGTTCTTTCCTTACAATGGCTTTCTAATAATCCATCCTTACCCCCTCCGCTCCCACAGGAGAGCTTCCCATGTCTGATCTTTTTTTTTGGCCATGCCGTTCAGCTTGTGGGATATTAGTTCCCTGACCAGGGCTTGAACCTGGGCTACCACAGTGAAAGCGCCAAATCCTAACCACTGGACCGCCAGAGAACTCCCTCCATGTCTGATCTTTAGTTTCCTTTAAGATAGGTTTCATCTCAGGGTTCTACCCTCTGTCTCCAATTCCATGCTTTTTTTTTGTTTTAAGAAACAGGGATGGAGCTCCTAGCTTAGCTAGAGAGAGCTGCAGTGAGGAGATTGCAGTGTGAGGCCTGCTGTGTGATGGGGACCCTGCCAAACCCGTCCTTGACAAAGGCTTGAGGTAATGGAGTCTTTGACAGTGTGGGCTTTGGAGCATGAGGGCTCTAGTTTTGGAGTTCTGTCTACTGAGGGCTGTGTGAATGTGGTAGCTGCTTGACCTCTCTGAGCTGCAGTTTCCTCATCTGAGAGATGAGACTAACTCAAGTGGCCGTGTAGGGAGGCAGGAGGATTACATGAGCTGATGTCTAATGTAAATGGCTTAGCTCCTATAGGGCCTCATCTGTGTTAGGTCTCTTCTCTAGGGGCAGGAAAGCCCCGACCACCTTCACTGCCAACCCTGTGCTGTGGTGGAACACCGCCCCCCCCCCCCCGCCCTTCCCTAGGGTGGGGCTCCTTTAAATCCTAGGAGGAAGCGGCTGGCAGGCTACAAGAGCCTCTGTGATTTTCTGGGATGGCAAACCCACCCACATGGCGTCATGTGGTTCCCACTACCCCATGAGGCCCGGCATGGGGTCTGTGTTGTTCATGTGGAGGGTATGAGTGAATACATGTTGAAAGAGTGGTGGTGGGCCGATGGGCTCATTTTGCTCTCTAAGCTAGGATAGACGGGGGTTGCAGAGCATTTTTCAATTAGATGGTAGGGAAAGGGTTTCAAGTCATGAAATAGACCCCAGATCTCTGGAGGTTTCACAGTGTGAACCAAGCTTCAAATCGTGGGTGGCCTAGAAACCAGTAAGGCAGAATTTCTTCTTGGAAACTTTTGTTTGACTTCAATCACTGCCCACAATATTCTTTTCCCCCTTCTTCCACAGTAATAGCATTTTAGCATCACTAAAAAGCTACACTTTCTCTAAGAGGCTACATATCTTAACCACCTTTCCCTCTAGGTATGGGCAAATGGATGTAATTGGAAGCATTTCACAGGTGCTTCTGGGAAGCTAACCTAAGAAAACACATTTATATACCAAAAGCCATTGAACTGTACACTTTAAATGGATGAATTTTATGGTATAATGCGAATTATACCTCAATATAGTTGTTCTTTAAAATCCCTGCTTTTTTACTTTTTTGTGTTTACATTTTACTACCTTGTGCTACCTGGGATGCAGATGTGATAGCTAGTGCTCTAGCTGCCATCTTGGACCATACTCTAAGGATAGCAGAATAGTGAGCAGGGAATGAGCTGGGTCCTTGAGGACTTCAGTGACCAAAGCTGTTTATTCAGTTTTGGATTACATATACTGGACTGTTGTATGAAATGGAAAAAACCTTCTGTTTTATTTGAACTACTGCCAGTTTGGATTTCTGTTATTTGCAGCTGAAATTAACCCTTACAAATATAATATTTTATTGGGAGACTATGTCTTCTGGCTTCCTACCTCCTCTTGGGAAACATGCAGATTCACCTTCATGAACTGCAATCTCTTATGGGCCCTTATGTGCTGTGTGACCTTTTTGAGCCACATTTTATTATCTGAAATGTGGAGATAATTATACTTTCTCTGCCCTGCTTACTCATGAAATTGAGATAATCAATAAGATAATGTGTGGGGAAGCACTTGGAAAATTAGAATGTACTTTAAAAGTATTATGCATGAGGTTGTTATCACCAGCTCCCTATCTTTTTATTACAATTGAACACACTAGGGAGGGAAAGAAAAGAAAATGTAAAAGTAGAGAGGAAAAAGGCATGTCACCGTTTCCTACCAGCCACCCGTGGACTATCATCACCAGAGGCAGAGAGGAGTTGAAGCCGCACTGCTGTAACGTGTCTGAGTGATTGAGCCGAATCTGACAGCCCTTATTGGTTTCTTCTTTAAAGAGCAGAAATCTGGTTCTTGTCTCCTGTGATGTTTCCTTTGTTTCAGCAGCTCGAGATCTCCTTCCAAATGACTCTGGAAGATAAAATTGGAGACAGTGTTTAACCTGGCACCTGTCCCACCTCTGCCAGCTCTGGGACAACCCAAAAGTTTCTAAGAGCACTAGGCAGCGGGGTTACTGCAAGGTGCTGGAGGTAGGCGTGGGCTGTGGCTTTGGGGAAGCCCAAAGAGCATTTTATTTCCAGCAGAATGGGAGATGATGGAGGGTGACCTAGGAGGACCCCACACAGAGGTGGAGAGGACCAGATCCTCCATCCTGCCATCCCAGCAACTACGGGATCAACCAGTCAGACACTGGAGTAACTCCAGGACAGTGGGAATATGGGAGAGGCGATTGGGACTGAGGTTCAGAGAGGATAAGTATTTCGCCCAAAATCATTATGCTAATAAGTGGTAGGATTTGGACCCTGTCTCTCTGACTCCAATTCCCTACATCCCTATGCTAGGGAGACAGCACATAGAGCATCTTATTTGATGACACTACGCATTCTCTCCCGTGGCTCAACCTGTTCTCACACGTAGTCTTGCATTGACCAGGTAGGACTGGGGCGGGGAGGGTCACAGAGGGAGTGGTGGATTCTGCTTGATGGGGAGTGGCATTCAGGGAGGACTTTTCAGGGAAAGTGATGCTCATGCTGGCCCTGAGGGATGAATGAGGGCTTGTGTGTATGTGTAAGTGGGTGGAAGGAGTAGGGCTTTCCAAGCTGAGGGAACAGCTGAGTAAGGGCTCAGAGGCATGGGACCTTGTGGGTGGAAGGAAGCCGAAGGCTGGGAAGCCAGAGTGTGTGTGTGTGTGGGGGGGGTCCCCGGAGGCTGAGGAGTCTGGACTTTATGCTCTAGATGATAAGACGCTGCTAAAGAGTTTTCAGCAGAAAAGGATAAATGAATATCCACCTGGAATCTTTAGACTGTGTGAGGGTGGGGTAGGGAGAAAAAGATTGCTTTTATGATTACACCTTCTGTTGTTCTCCTGAAAGGCTATCTAGCTTCTCTTTGTGGGGAGCCTCACCCTGACTCTGAGACGCTTTGTGGAGGATGGGCAGTCACCCAACTCTTTGAGGCAGCACAACGGCTGTCAAGACCACGATGTCCGTCAGAGATAAAGCTGGGTGGAGCCTGAGGGAGGCGCCATGTTCCCCAGGTGTGGCATCCCAAGATGGGTGACATCTTTTCTGCTAAAATTAGGAATCAGACCAAGAGCTGGGGGAGGATGCTCTCACAGTCCCTTCCAGCCGAGGGTGGGCTCCCCTGCGGCTGAGGGGCAGACACAAGGCCATACCAGCATTTGTGATCAGTGAACTCAATTCAGCCCAGTTACTAAGAGCCCTGATCATTCTTTCTGAGCATAAAGTCATTCAGGCTTCTCAGACAATAAGTCTTGGGCTTTTGGTTTCAGGGGACAGCAGGACAGAGAGATGATGAAACTACAAAGTGCAAGGGGAGGTATTAATGAAACCAATTTTCCTATCCAAAGGTTATTAATTTGAAAGGTTATTAATTCCCAGCAGAGGGCAATGATTTTTCACTATGATGACAGAATGAAATGCATCATATTTTATTAAAAGGAGATGAGAATGAGAATCTGAGTAACTTCTCTGAGATAAAGAAGAAAATTTCTGTCGCCCAGTTTGACTTTCCCAAGCTTAGAGACTATCTGAGCTCGTCCTCATTCCTGAAAGCATAATCCCAGATTGTGCTCCCCAGCTCATTGCATGCACTGCCCCACTGGTCTCTAAGTCAGAAGCCTGGCTGTCATCGTATACTGTTTTAGCAGCCATCCAATCAGTCCAAAGCTTCAGGTTTCCAAATATCCCTAGAATCCAGTGCCCTAGCTCAGGTGCACACTGTTTCTTGCTTGGTTTATTGCCACAGCTTCCTAACTGGTCTGTCTCTGTTTAATCTCACCACCCTCACTCACACTGCTGCTCAAAGAGTCTTTCTAGAACAGAAATGACTATTATACCCGTTAGTATCTTTAAGCTTCTTGGTATTGCAGCCAAGTCCATCACCTGAATGATGATCCCTCATCCCTCAAATCATCCCCTCTCTACGCCCTCCTGCTACCCCAGACTGCCACTAGTTCCCCCCATTGCCATTTCACATCCCTGCATCTTTGCACTCTCGCTTCCCTCTCTGCTGCTCCCCTCTGGTCCATTTGTTAAAAGGGAACTCAGACATCACCCCCTCCAGGAAGCTGTCTCTTCTAGCCAGAGGTAATTACTTCCTCTTGCTGCCAGCACCGTATTGGTCCCCTGATCCTAAGATAATTTATTTGTTTGGATGCATGGTGTTTCCTCCACCAGGCTGTGAACTCATGGAGGACAGAGCTGAGGATGCTTAATAAGTGATTAGTGCACAAGGTGGTATTCTGTGGGGTCCAGGTCTCAGATCAAAGGCTGTCATTCAGTTTGTCAGCCCTATATGAATTGGAGCTCAAGGCAACTAATTTTCTTTTATTCAGTGACTGAATAGCTATATCTTCCTTCATTTCAGGATAGCTGACTTGAATGCTAAAAACCCTACATGAAAATAAAATGGGGATAGATATAATACCCATCTTGTGAAGTCATTACAAGGATTAAATAAGATGATATTTGTAAAGAGCACGGAACAATGCCTGGCATATTATTAGACCCACATAAATGTGTGTTGTTAAAATAAGTACAGATTGGAGCATCCAGCATCTTGCATTTTTGATCTGTGAAATTCTTTCTTTCCGTGAAAATGTATCCCAGTTACCCTGGATTTAGCTGGGAGAATCAGCTCTGGCCCCAGTACCCGGGGCCTCAGATCTGTTCAGGAGAGTCCTAGAGAAAAAAGAGTTGGCAGATGGAATGGCTCACAAACACCTGGACAGACCTGAGCTCTCCCTTTTCTTCCTCGGAGCTTGGCTTTCTTTTAGCATGTGTGTGAGTGAGGAGGTTGTGTATAAATTCATTCATTCATTTACTTCCTCAACAAATACTTATTAAGCATATATTATTATATTATGCCCTGAGCCCTGACTAGGTACCAGTTGGAGGCCAATAGGGCCTGACATCTGTGTATCAGGAGTCCCCAGTCCAGTGGGAAAGAAAGCATGAGGTTGCTGTGAATACTGCTGTGGAGTGACGTCCTGAGTAGGGGCTTTAGGGAAGATGCCAAGAGAAGATAAGGCATCAGTTGAGTCTGGAAGGATGAAAGATTCTTTAAGTGCTCACATCTAGGAGAAATTTTTGAAGAAAGTGGGGCTCTGGTGCCTAAAAATATAAGATTTAGTGGAGGACCTGAGCACTGAAGGGCTGCTGTGGGGAAGAGGGCCTAGGATTCTTTTGCGCAACTCCAGGAGATAGAAACAGAGTCAAAAAGTGGGCATGGGGGCTTCCCTGGTGGCGCAGGGAAGTGGTTGGGGGTCCGCCTGCCGATGCAGGGGATGCGGGTTCGTGCCCCGGTCCGGGAGGATCCCACATGCCGCGGAGCAGCTGGGCCCGTGAGCCATGGCTGCCGAGCCTGCGTGTCCAGAGCCTGTGCTCCGCAGTGGGAGAGGCCATAGCAGTGAGAGGCCCGTGGACCACAAAAAAAAAAAAAAAAAAAGGGTGGGTACGACATGGAAGGAAAATTTTGACTTTAAGTGGTTCTTGAAAATTCATAGTTGAAGAAATTGGGACAAAGAGAAAATAAAGGTGGCAAAACAACAAAGACAGAAATGTTAATAGATTAGCAACCTAAACTAAACTGCACACTCTGTGATCATAGAAGGTTGCAGAAGATGGGCCACAGATTTTGTTTTGAGCTTCCTATTGGCCAAATCAAAGAGGGAAACGGGAGCAGTTATAGAATTCATGCTGTCCAGCTGCTCATACTTTTCTGGTCCTGAGGCCTGAGATGGTTTTCCTGTGGGTTATTGTAAAAAGAGGCCATTGCATGAGGCAGGGGCCATTGTCTTGAATACTATTCCTATGAAATATACAGTAGCAGGTTTCATGTGGTTGACTCTGAGAGTGCAGTGCAGTCCTCAAGGGAAGCAGCACCCAGAGCACCAAACAGCATTTAAGTCACAGTGAGTCTCTGTAAGACTCTTCGTTGTAATCCAGCAGCAGTCCCGTGACTGCAGGAGGCAAGGGCTACTTCAGGTCACATTTCGGGTGGAAGGAGTAGTCCCCAAGTGTCTGAGCCTCCATGGGAGCAGAGTTTGATTGACCCCTTCACAGAACACACAGAATACTGGAGCATCCTCAGGTAAGCCACAGCTTCAAGGATGCACTACTGTGACTCACACCCAAAAGTATACCCAAATCTCTTTCCTAGGCTTTAGCCCTGCCCGTAACAGGCTCTTGACAGGGCTTCTCTACCTGGGGATGCTTTTGACACTGCAAACCCAGTGAGGCCAAAGTGAATTTATTTTCTTTCTTCCCAACCTTCTTCTTCCTTTCTTTCTACAATTCCTATTGTGGTTTGTGACACCATCATTTGTCCATGCTGTTGCTCAAGCTAGAAAGCTTAAGAGCTGTCCTGGAATACCCTCTCTGTCTCCTTGGTAACCCACTAGGGTCACCAAATTCTGAGGACACAATCTCAGGGTTATCTTCTCTGCCCCCTGCCACTGACTTAGTCTGAGAACTCACACTTGTTTTTGAATTAGTTGTGATATGGTAATAGACTCTTAACTTTTTTATTTTGTCTCTATGTAGAATTAATACATGTTCATTGTAGATATACAATCTGAAAAATGCTGAAATGAATAAAGAATCTCACTACTCAGAAAAACACACAAGTAATATTTGGAGTATTTCCTTCCAATCTATTCTTATGGAGATATTTGTTTCATAGATGTTTGTTTGGGGTGTCTATAATTGAGATCATATTATGTGAATGGTTTTATATCCCTCTTTACCTGTAATGATAATTTTCTTACAGCATTAGAAATTCTTTAAAAACATGGTTTTGAAAAGTGGAATAGGGCTTCCCTGGTGGTGAAAAGGTTGAGAATCCGCCTGCCAATGCAGGGGACACGGGTTCGAGCCCTGGTCCAGGAAGATCCCACGTTGCCATGGAGCAACTAAACCCGTGTGCCACAACTACTGAGCCTGCGTGCCACAACTACTGAAGCCCACGTGCCTAGAGCCGGTGCTCTGCAACAAGAGAAGCCACTGCAATGAGAAGCCCATGCACTGCAACGAAGAGTAGCCCCCGCTCACCACAACTAGAGAAAAGCCTGCAGCAATGAAGACCCAATGCAGCAAAAAATAAATAATAAATAAATGTATTTAAAAAAAGTGACATAGTTTGTTTCATTATTGTTGGACATTTAGGTTGTTTCCTGTTTTCTTTTTTTTTCTATTACTGGCAATGCTCTGATGACCATCTTTATAAATAAATCTTTGTCTGAATCTATGAGTGTTTTTTAGTAAAGATTCCCCAAAGTAGAATCATTCGCTTCTTAGGGGTGATCTTATTTATCTCTCTTTATATATGCATATATATCCGAATTGATATTCAGCACTTTTAAAGCTAATATTTATTGAGTGCTTTCTCTGTGTCAGGCACCTTTCTAGCAGTCTTATTTGTATGAACTTATTTAAACCTCACAACTTGTGAGTAAGCGGTTAGTAAATCCAGTGATTGCATTATGAGTGAGGAAATGTGTCCTAATTGTATCGGATAGGAGCTTTTCCTTCTTCAGGCATGTCTTCTGAAATCGTCATTTTTTCTCATGTCTTTAGAAGAGCTAAAGACACACCAATGATAAGAATCTGGAGCTAAGGCTGTGATTTTGCGAGGGAGAATATCAACTAAGGTAGGCAGTCGAAGCCTTCAGAGGGAGTCAGCCCCTATAACCTGGAAAGCAAGTTGATGGGCTGGAGAAGCTTGGGGTTGCCCTCTGCATGACAGCAACTTCCTGGGACAGCAAAACTTCCTCAGAATTAGAAGGAAAAGCTGGGTGCAGCCATTACATTTCTAATATTAGATTCCTTGCAGCAAGTGATTTCTCTATTCCTAAGTCAGCCACCAGGTTTGAGGGTTCCTAAAATTTCATACAAGAATAAATTATTTCATTTTCTTTTGGGTAAGGACATCATTAGGTGGATGACTGCAGGCGACTGAGCTGGCTTAGGGGAGAACCAGGGATTCTGCAGTAAAAGGCCCCGATAGGAGTCAGGACCTGTCTTCTGCCCGTGATGCCTGGGCTGGGTGCTTTTGCTCAGTTCCATGTTTGTCAAGCACCACCCGTGTTATTAGCTTGTGCTGAGGACACAAGTGCGTGACAGGAGCCACAGGTATTAATATGCCTCCTGCCACAGAGCTGTTTGTGAAATTTTTTCACATTCTTATTTTTTTCTTTAAAGATTTATTATTTATTATTATTATTTTTTAAATTTATTTTTGGCTGCGTCGGGTCTTAGTTGCAGCACGCGGGATCTGCGTTGAGGCACGCAGGATCTTTCATTGCTGCATGACGGCTTCTCTCTAGGTGTGGCGTGCAGTTTCTCTCTTCTCTATTTGTGGCATGTGGGTTCCAGAGCACGTGGGCTCTAGTTGAAGTGCTCGAGCTCAGTAGTTGTGGCACGTGGGCTTAACTTCCCCACAGCATGTGGGATCTTAGTTCCCTGACCTGCGTCCCCTGCATCACAAGGCGGATTCTTTGCCACTGGACCACCAGGGAAGTCCCACATTCTTATTTAAATCGCTAATTCTGTGTGTGTGTGTGATTTCACTTTGTTAACACACTGAAAATATTCCCAGACCCGGGACTAGTGGGAGGGGTCCTCTGGAAGACCATAACTTCATGATTACCGTGAACATCCTCTGGGCCATGTCCTCTGCTTAGGATGGAACAAACCTATGAGATAAATGTAGCCAGAGCTCTGTCCCTGGCTGCCATGGTCAGGCCTATGATTTGTACATGGCCAACACGGACTTCAGAATTTCTAGAACTACAGCAGGATGGAAAAACTTGAATAAGAATTTAGTCCCTACTGGGTCTTCACAGATTTAGCTCTTAGCTGTTGCTGATTTGGGGTGATAAGCAGATTCTACCAAAGGCCAGGTGAGCAGTGCTTCTCCCACTCCTGCCATCTTGAATTTTGCCCTGACCTGAACATCCCACCCTCTCATTTACTTATTATCTTAAAAATATTTCTATGCCTGGATTTCTCAATTTGGACAATATAGTTACTAATCTTTGTGACACCCCAGCATCACTGCACTGTAATATTGAACCCAAATGACCCAAGGCATAAATTGCTCCTATGAGGTGATTTATATGGCTGTAGTAATTTTTCAGGTCATTAGAATATTATTTTATTTTTTTAATTTATTTTTTATTGAAATATAGTTGAATTACAATGTGTTAATTACTGCTGTACAACAAAATGACTCAGTTATACACATATATACATTCTTTTTCATATTCTTTTCCATTATGGTTTATCACAGGATATTGAATATAGTTCCCTGTAGAATACTGTTTTGAACTCAGCTGAAATCCTAAGTTTGCCTTGAATGAATTTATTTTATAGCTGTTCTTTAAAAAACTTTGGGGTCTAGAATTGCTGAAGTAATTTATTACCTTTAGGAGGTTGCCATCTTCCCATTCTCTTTTGCATTCCTGTTTCACCTGTTCTTTTTGTTTGTTTATTTTTGCTTTCTTCTTTTCACCATTTTGTTGTCATATAAGGTGATGAGATAAGATATGGAAGGAAAGCCGTTTTCAGAAATCTGATTTATTCTGTTTTCTTTGTCTCTTTTGGCCTGATTTTGCTGGCCATCCTGTAGCCTTAGACTACAGCTTCTCCTTTTGTGGATTCCAGTAAAGAAGGTAAATAGAGGCTGTGTTTTCTTGCTGGAAAGTTTTTTTTTTCCTCCAAAATTTCTTCTTAGGCTGTACTCCCTTGGCTAAGTCAGAATTTTTTTTTCTTTCAAGAAATCTGATTATGAAAAAGTATGCCATTCAGAAGAGCTTTCCATTTGTACTGGAATCCTCTGGGGATATGGGGGCTTCCTTCCCTAAAGTGGTTCCAAGGTCTTGGGCATATTCCGCTCTGGATCAGTTCAAGGTAGGGTAACCAATTGTCCTGTCAAGCCAGGATGAGTTGGCCACCTTAATTTGTGTAAGGGCAATTGAGTGAATAAATGAAAAGAGAAAAGATGATAAAAATGCAGAGGTACAATGTTCCTTCCTGCCTGGTCTTTGTGTGGTCCCCTGCCCTGACATGCTCTGCTGTCTTCCCCATTTGCTTAGCTAACATCACTCTTTCTCCAAATGTAAACTCAATCTTCATTTCCTCAGGGGAAATGTCCTGACTTGGTCACATCTCCCTATTATTTGTTCTTTTAGCTGTTTTTGTAGTTGTAATTTTCTGTTGAATAGTCATTACATAAATATCTATCTCCCCAGTTTGGTGGTAAGCTCCAAGAAAGCAGGATCTAGGTCTGGTTTTGCTCACACTGAAACTTTTGTCAGTAGAGCAAGGTTTGTCAAATGTAGTGGTTAGGCCCCCAGACCAGGAGCCATGTGGCTTGGGTTTGAGGTCCATTCCCAATACTTACTACTTTTGTGACCTTGGGCAAAATACTTAATGAGATACCACCTCTCCTCTCCCCCTCTAAAATGGTTAAAATTAAAAAGACTGACAACACCTAGTGCTGGCAAGGATGTGGAGCAACAAGAACGATTCATTTATTTCTGGTGGGATTGCAAAATACTGTAGCCCCTTTGGAAAACCACTTGGCAGTTCCTTGTACAGGTAAATACACATGTACCATAAGACTCAGCAACTCCAAACCTAGGAGTTTACCCAATAGAAATTAAAACAAATGTCTATGCAAAGATGCAAATGTTCACAGAAGATTTATTCATGATAGCCACAAACTAGCAACAACCCATACCTATCAACTAATAAATGGATAAACTAATCGTGATATATCCATGGAATGTACTTAGCAATACTACTTAGGAATACTATACAATAATAATCAGGAATACTACTTAGCAACAAAAAGAAACACATTTCTGATACATACAGCAGTGGAGATGAATCTCAAATGCATTACACTAAGTGAAAGAGGCCCAGCTTAAAAGCTTGCATACTGTGTGATTCTATTTATATGACATTCTGGAAAAGGCAAAACTATAGTGACAGAGAGCAGATCAGTGGTTTCCTGGGGCCTGGGGATGGAAAAGGCAAAGGGACATTTTTGGAGGGGTTGAAGTATTTTATATCTTGATGGTGGTAGTGGTTCCCTAGGTGTACATTTAAAACATTGTTCGGAAAATGAGCTACAGCCAGGCAATATTGTTGTTTCTCCACATGACCCAGGGTCTGGGCCTTGGCACTGCAGGCTGAATGGCAGTCTTTCTGCATCAGTTGCTTATGCAGGGCTGGGCTGGCCTGAGAGGACAAGATGTTTCTGAGTCCTCTGGGGTTGAGGTCACTTGGCAGGGAGAGCTCCAGCCCCGACTCTGAACCAAATTATTGGATCAGTCTGGGATGAGCCCAGCCCTCCAGGACCTCAGGGAGACCTGGCATACCTGCAAAGCCCTTCCAGGTTCCTTTGGGGCAGGGATGACTAGAGGCACCTAGGGGGTCCATACTTGGGAACCCAAGTCATCTGGTCAGAGAGGGTTAGAGAGGAAAGGGACTGGGAGACCACGTGATACAGCATTTACTGCCTGCTTTTAATTCTCTTTCTGTGCATCTCAAGCAACCTCATTTATTGAGGAGTTTCTCATTTTCCTTTTCTTATTTAGTAAGGATATAGATAACACCATCAATCTACTATTCCAGTCCTCTGGCGAGAATTAGTGTTACCACACCAAATAGGTAGAATTACAGTGAAAAGCAAAGAAATGACATCGTGTGGTACAATCTCCCTTTGTAATTTGTTTGAAAATAGCTTGGTGATGCCGTTCTCCCACCCCCCACCATTATTCCATAAGCACCAGGGACCTCTTATTGGTAATAATGATCTAGTCCAACTTCCTTATTTTACAGATGAAACTGGGACCCAGAGAGGCCAACAGACCTGTCCCAAACCATGCATCTAGTTAACGGCAGAATCAAAAGAACTCAGCTCTCCTAACATCCAAGCCAGGATCTTCCTACTCTGCTGACGGACAGGAGTCCCAACCCACGTTCCTGCCATGTTTTGGGACTCTGTTCCTGTCACTGGGGTGAAGCTCAGAGGACTCACATTCTGTGTCTTATAAAGGCTGATCCCATCAGGTAAGGCCCCTGGTTGTCACAAAGGAAACGCATCTTGAGTCTCAGAAGACAGCTGCTGGGGCATCCTCTCGTCGATGGGAAGTGTCCCCAAACAACAGAGGTGACCAGAGTAATAAAACCGTAAGTCCTATGACCCCCTCCAACACCTGTCAGAATTGTCAGCCTCATCTTCAGACCAGAGGTTTTTTCTTCCCTCCCCAGAGGGAACTCCAGGAGAATTCTTACACGGCTAAGAGGGCTGTGATGCTGGCATCTGACCAGAGTCAAGCCAGGGGAAGCTGCCCAGGAGCTGGACAATCACAGGTTCTTCAACAGCTCTTGGAATGGTGGATCTTGGCATAAAGTCTTGGTTTGAGAGTTGCCAAGAGTTCCTTTGATAGAAACATTAACTCAACAGCATTCTTGTTTCAAAATTTTATTTGAATGTTGACGACTGTCCAGCTCCCGCCTTTAAGTTTCATTTTCCCTTATCCCTCACTGCCCTGTCTCTGACATGACCTATACAGTTGCCAAGTGAGGCTTCCAAGGAACAGAAGGAGGGGTGAGGGCAGAGGACCTTCACTCTAATTATGAGGTTAGGGCATTGTCAGATGGTATCATAGTCAAGGGCTCTAGAAGCACTGTCCTACTACAGCCCAGAGCTACCACCTTGTGGAGACAAGCACACTGGGAGAAATAGTTGCTTTATTATTGGCAGTACTTGTGCCTGTAAGAGAAAAATGGGGCCCACTCCCTCATCCACAGTCAGCTGCCAGAAGATGCATTGGGTACCTTATACCTAGGTGAGGAAAGGAGAGAGATGGCCGACTGCTTTCTAATCTGGTCCCATGGATGGAAGAGACCCAAGATGAGACCACGTCCTGTACGTGGCTTGTTACTGCACAGGGAGACATAGTGCTGTGGAGAGTTTAGCAGCCTATGCTCTGGACTCAGATTACCTAGATTGAATCCCAGCTCTGCTACTTACTAGCTGTGTAGCCTTGGGTTAGTTACTTAACCTCTCTGTACCTCACTTATAAAATGGGACTAGCAGTAGTTAGTCCTGTTTTACAAAAGTAATCTTCTAGTCCTAATCTTACCTTTAGGATTATTATGAGTTATAGGTTAAAATATATTGTTTTAAAACAACTTGAAGGAAAGATATATGGGCTTCCTCTTAGTAACCCTTAGTGATGATGCATGGTCTGTTCTTAGGCACAAGACCACTTCATCAAAGGAAGGAATAGATTCAGTTTGGAACATTTATATTTATTTATTGACAAAGGGGATGGCTCATTTTTGGGGAGGGGTGTTCTTCAAAGGTAGAAGTGTCAGCAGTTCCACTAGGCCATATTTCAACATAAATAAAATCAGCAGACAACACTTGATAAAGTGAATGGCTTTAACCATTATGAATTAGCCTTAACCTACTGTACTAGAAATCCTAGTGCTGAGAAAAATCTTTGAGAGTGCTCTAGACACAGAAAGCTCATAATGTGTGAATCTCAGTGGTGTATGTGGGAGCCGGCTCAGAAGAGCCAATTGCGTGCACTTCTTCTCAACTCTCCACGTTCAGTAATTTAACGTTGGTAGTTTGAAATTGGCCATATAGGAGTATTTACACCATGGAAATTGGCTAAATATCAAGTTGTTTGTTTGTTTTTGAAAGAGCATCAGTTAAAAAACAAGCTCACCACTGAGTGAGATCTTAGTCCACAAAACTCAAGTGAGTGGCAAATAGCACATTTCTTTATTTTCTTTTATCAGCTTAAATGGGGCATTGAGTCCCCATCCTGCACAGTTTTGGTGGAGTTCTTTTCTCCCAACTTTGTGCAAAGATCTCTCTGTACTGGTTATTTTTTATATCAGGTCCACCTGCTAAGAAGCTCAGTCCCATTTTACACAGTCCTCGGAAATTCCACTCTTTGGGGTTGTACTTAAGGGATGGGAAGCCCTTTGAGGCAGGAGGGCACCACACCACCTCCTTCTTTAGGAGTGTCACGGAAACTCAGGCTGGGTTCTTGCTACTTTGGGACATACCAGCCCCTATCCTCTCCCAGTCAGGAAGTTAAGCATCCTCTCTCTTTCTCATCTCCTTTTGGGGATACATAGAATTATCTTTTTGATGAATTTAGGCTTTTACAAAAGATAGGAACATATGTTAGATTCAAGTGGCTTCTGCTTCTGAGTCCTGAAAATACCTCTAAACTAAGGAATGGTGGTGGTGGGAAAATAAATTCAAAATAATAATAAATTATTCTGGTATTTAAAGATGAAGAAGCTGAGACTCAGAGAGGCAAACTCACTTATCTAAGCTCACACAGCTAGTTTAGAACAAAGAGGAGATTTGAATACTGGGCTTCTGCCCCAGTCCAGCCTCCTCCTAAGATAACACTTCTCTTTCGTGGAGACCCAGGTGGTCTCTACTAGACTGGTTCTGCTTCTGTCCACTACTGATGGTCATAACGGTGGTCAACATTTGCTGGGTGTCTGCTATGTGCCTGAGACTCTGCTAAGCCTTGTGCATACTTTATCTTCCTTTGAGCCTGCTCAGATGTGCAGTGCTTCATCTATCCTCTTATTCTCAGCTCCACAGGAAGAGCAGACCCAGGATGGCTTTTCCAAACAGACCTTGAGCCAGTAGCTTAAGTGGGAAAAGAGAACAGAAATCCTTCTTGTCTAATTTGGCTTCCCAGTGGCACAGCTTTGGCGCTCTGTTCACTCGCTTCTTCACTTATTTACTCATTCATTCTCTCTACCAACACTTCCTGAGTACCAACTCCATGCCAGGTATTTTCCCACAAATGAAACTTGCCTTCAGCTAAATTGTTTCTGGAGCACGTATCGAGTTTTCTTCCCTATTCTTTAAAAAATGTATTTGTTGCACAAAGTGGAGTAACAGCAAAAAACAAGTTTTAAAAAATAGATTCACATTCTCATCACCCTAATGGATTGACTTTTTATTTTCCTGTGCTTCTGTATCCAGAAGCAAATATATTTTTCATGTAACTGTGCAGATATAACTGCTTTTTACTTTTTTAAATTTCACATTATGTAGTAAACATCCTTCCATATCCCTGCAGTGTTCATACTCATCATTGTGGTTTTTTTGGGTTTTTTTTGTTTTTTTGTGGTACACGGGCGTCTCACTGTTGTGGCCTCTCCCGTTGTGGAGCACAGGCTCTGGACGCGCAGGCTCAGCGGCCATGGCTCACGGGCCCAGCCGCTCTGCGACATGTGGGATTCTCCCAGACCGGGGCATGAACCCACGTCCCCTGCATCGGCAGGTGGACTCTCAACCACTGCACCCCCAGGGAAGCCCATACTCATCATTTTTAAAGGCTAAGTAATATTCCATTGAGGGAATGCTTTGGAATTTATGTATCCATTTCCCTATCTGGGACAAGCACTGCGTTTTTAATTTTTCACCTTTCTAAACAGAGCTGCAATGAACTTCACACAGAGAGCTTTTCTTTTCAGAGTATTATTTCCATGAGCATGAATTACCTGGTGTGGGATTGCTTGGTTAAATGGTGGGATCATTTTGCTGACTTGGGAGTTGAAGCAATCTTACAAGTAAGTCCCCCACAGGTGTAGTCATAATTATTACCAACCCAGAGAATCCATAAAACCCAAAAGCTCTCATTAAAGGTGATGAGGGGGTGCTGGAGGACTTGGTAAGGCTGGTTAAAGGACTATTTATGTGGTTATCACTTACTTTTTGCTAGTAACTTGGAATTCTGTATTTTATCCCATCCTCATAACACCTCTGTGAGTAGGTGCTATCCCCAATGAAACTGGGTCTCAGAGAAGATAAGTGTCTGGACCAAGGTCACACAGGAAGTAGCTGAGTAACCTCATTCTGAGAGTGGCTCTTCTGCAGACCAGGAAGTTAAAGTCACCCACCAGGACTGACCCATAAATCTCCTTTGCCAGGTATTCAGCACCCCACGGGAGGCTCACTGACCATGAGGTCCCTGAAATCAGTCTTTTCACAGTTGCATTCCCACGGTCTAGAGTGTGGCTGTCTTGAATTGCACTTATGGTGACTTAGAAGAGAACTCAGAGACTGACTTGAAGGCATTCCACATGAGGTAAGCAACTGAGCACGTTCTTGTTTGGGTCTGCTGTATCTGCTTGTATGTACAATGTGGCTTTAGACACTCAGAACTACCTCACTCATATTTAGCTATTGATGGACTATGTGTGTTTGTGTGTTGGCAGATCTCCGTAGGTCCTGGTTTCTCATTAACTCATCCGGGTTGACCTTGAGCAAGTCATTTAACTGTCTAGGCCTCAGTTTCCTCATGTGGAAAATGAGGACATTGGACCAGACAGCTGTGAGGTCTCCATGGTGGTACGTGAGATGTCCTCAGCTTTTCTGAGTCAGCTGGACCAAGCTTCTAGACCTGGCTTTTTCCCCACACCAGCTGGGTCTCAGTTTCTACCTCTGGAAAACCAAGAGGTCAGGAGAAGATTCCAGGGTCCCTCCAGTTCTGAGATGTGTGAGTCCTAGGACTGTCCTATCTCTGACTTTCAGTACATAAAAGATGCCAAAGAGAAGTATTTTTGAGGCCAGAGCTAATCAGGCAGAAAGAAAAGTGAGAAAGCAGCTGCGACCTGGGGACTCCTGGCTCTGTTCCCACAGGAATGCTGCCCTCTCCTGCACTGGAATCTGAGCCTGATGCTTTGCAAAGAGAAACACTTGCAGTATGAGGAATGCATTAAGCATGAACTTGGCCCGACAGCTCCAGTGTTCCTCTTGAAGGCAAAAGTAAACTGTGGGTGGGGGAATGTGAGCTGAAGCACTTGGGATAGGCTCTCTAGGGCAGGAGTTTAGGGGCTGCCTGGTGAGGGAATGGTCCTAGCCCACCCAACTACTGAGCCTCCCTGGGGCTTCCTTGGGTTGTAACCTGGGGTTGAGAGGGCAGGTCATTGGGCCCCCTTAGATCTTACATCTTAGAGGGTGAGGATGCACGTGATCCCATTCATTCATTCCACCATGTATTTAGTGAGCATGTACTATGTGGAAGGGATTGTGCTTAATGTAGTGGATACAACAGTAAAGAAGACAGACTGTGCTTTCAAGAAGTTCATGGTCATATGGTGGAAGCAAGTAAATAGACGATTGCTAAATAGACGATTGCAAGTGTTTCTTGGCTGAAGAATAGGAGAGGCAACTACCCAGCCATAGAGTGGCTGGTGTGAAGGCAGCCAGGGGACCCCACTGGTGGGTAGTATTACCAGTTCCCCAGATAATCCTGGGGATTCCAATCAAAGGCTGGTCCTGAGGGGAGGGAAGGACTATGGAATGTGGGAGTAGAATGAGCTCATGTGTGATCAATATGTCGCCTCTGGAGCTTGAGGTCATGGCTGCAGCCTGTACCCTGGGCCCTTCAGCTTTCCTGACACCCTTGGTAGCCCTCATCTCCTTTGAGATTCCCCAGCCCTGGGGTCTGCACAACAACTGTTCCCATTCTCTGCATGTTCATTTCCTGATGGAGAAATAAGGAGTTGTTCAGTGACGTGCCAAAGGCCAACAGTTGGCTAAACAAATCAAACTAGTACCAGAATCCCATTTCTCTACCTATCTCTCCATATGTTTAGATTCTGAAGCTGTAAAACTTTTCTGGGCATGTGCTTTTACCCTTGTTCCACTTTCCCTAAGACATTCTTCTGGATCAGTGTCCTCCCTTCACTCCGTATGTCTGGAGGCACAGATGATTAGTGCTTGCCCCCTTCAGACCATGAACATGTATCTGAAAAATTTCTGTGCCATTTCTGGAAGCAATGGGAGAGGCAGAATAGTGTAATGGAAAGGGCACTGGCTTTGGAGCCAGTCGGCTCTGTATTTGATTCTCTATTAGTTATGAGCTATGTGAATTTGGGAAGCTCACTTAATCTCTGGGAGCCTCAATTTCCTTCTCTTAAATTGCACAAATGAATATCCATCTCATACGATTGTTGTGAGAATCAGATGAAACTTGGTGAAATGTCTAATACAGAGCTTGGCATTCGATACTTCACTTCCCCTTCCTTCAAAACTTACCTAAGATCTCTTCCACCTCATGTCTTGACCCAGCATAGCTCCTTCCAGATACTTTCTGGTACTGACCCACCAAGGTCTTTGCCAGCCTGCCTATTTAGCACCTTTCTGTGAATTCTGTGTACCTCTTTTAGGTAGGACATCACATGGCTTGGCAATAGCATTTTGCCTTTGTGTCAGGAAAAGGAGGGCCCTCTTCAGAATGAGGACTTCAGCCTCCCCTCTCCCATTTGTCCAAGCTCTTTTGGGTAGTAAGAATCTATCCATCTTATGCAGTAGCTCTGGAGCTTACTAGGCTGCCTCTACCAACTGGGGTGCTCCAGGAATGCCATTTGAATTAGGCAGCCCCAGGAGCTGAATCAGGCAGTTCCAAGAGCCAAACCAGGCTACAGGTCAATGGGGAAATAAAACTCTGACTACAAGACATACCCAGCCAGGGTTCTGTCCTTAAACCACTGCTAAATGAATATTTGCCCTTCCAGGATCCCCTGTTTTACCTAATCTTCTACATTTGAGGGCAGTGTTTCTCACATATCCTTGTGGTTAAGATGCAGACCCCTGGGCACCATGCCCAGAGCAGCTGATTCAGTAGATCCGGGAGGCCTGGGAATCTGCATTTTTCTAAGATGGCAGATCATCCTGAGAATAACTTGTCTAGTGGTTAAGAATATGAGCTTAGATGCAAAAATTCTTAACAAAGTCTTAGCAAACCAAATTCAACAGCACACTCAAAGGATAATACATTATGATCAAAGGGGAATTATCACTGGAATTCAAGGATGGTTCCACATATGCAAATCAATTGATACACTACATTAATAGAAAGACAAAAATCGTATGATCATCTCAATAGATTCAGAAACAGCATTTGACAGAATTCAACATCATTTCATATTAAAAACTCTCAACAATTTGGTATAGAAGAAACACAGCTCAACATAATAAAGGTGATGTATGACAAATCCACAGCTAACATCATAGTCAATGGTGAAAAGTTGAAAGCTTTCCCTTTAAGAGAAGGAACAAGCAGAATGCCCACTCTTACCACTCTTATTCAATGTAATACTGGAGAGACAGCAGAAGCAAGAAGAGCTATAATCCTTCGGCCTGTGGAACAAAAACCACATTCACAGAAAGTCAGACAAAATGAAAAGGCAGAGGACTATGTACCAGATGAAGGAACAAGATAAAACCCCAGAAAAGCAACTAAATGAAGTGGAGATAGGCAACCTTTCAGAAAAAGAATTCAGAATAATGATAGTGAAGATGATCCAGGACCTCGGAAAAGGAATGGAGGCAAAGACCAAGAAGATGCAAGAAATATTTTAAAAAGACCTAGAAGAATTAGAGAACAAACAGAGGTAAACAATACAATAACTGAAATGAAAAATACATTAGAAAGAATCAATAGCAGAATAACTGAGGCAGAATGGTGGAAATCACTGCCTTGGAACAGAACAAAGAAAAAAGAATGAAAAGAAATGAAGACAGCCTAAAAGACCTCTGGGACAACCTTAAATACACCAACATTCGCATTATAGGGGTCCCAGAAGGAGAAGAGAGAGAGAAAGGACCTGAGAAAATATTTGGAGAGATTATAGTCGAAAACTTCCCTAACATGGTAAAGGAGATAGCCACCCAAGACCAGGAAGCTCAGAGAATTCCAGGCAGGATAAAACCAAGGAGAAACACGCCAAAACACATAGTAATCAAATTGACAAAAATTAAAGACAAAGAAAAATTATTAAAAGCAACAACGGGAAAACGACAACATACAAGGGAACTCCTATAAGGCTAACAGTTTCTGATTTCTCAGCAGAAACTCTACAAGCCAGCAGGGAGTGGCATGATATATTTAAAGTGATGAAAGGGAAGAAAGTACAACCAAGATTACTCTACCCAGAAAGGATCTCATTCAGATTTGATGGAGAAATTAAAACCTTTACAGACAAGCAAAAGCTAAGAGAATTCAGCACCACCAAACCAGCTCTACAACAAATGCTAAAGGAACTTTTCTAAGTGGGAAACAGAAGAGAAGAAAATGACCTACAAAAACAAACACTAAACAATTAAGAAAATGGTAATAGGAACATACATATCGATAATTGCCTTAAATGTGAATGGATTAGGGGCTTATCTGGTGGCGGAGTGGTTAAGAATCCACCTGCTGATACAGGGGACATGGGTTCGAGCCCTGGTCAGGGAATATCCCACATGCTGCAGAGCAACAAAACCCTGTGTGCCACAACTACTGAGCCTGTGCTCTAGAGCCCGTGAGCCACAACTACTGAAACTTGCGCACCTATGCTCTGCAAAAGAGTAGCCACCGCACTGAGAAGCCTACACACCTCAATGAAAGAGTAGCCCCTATTCGCCACAATTAGAGAAAGCCCGTGCACAGCAATGAAGACCCAATGCAGTCAAAAATAAATAAATAAATAAATAAATTTTTAAAAATGTTAATGGATTAAATGCTCCAAGTAAAAGACACAGGCTTGCTGAATCGATACAAAAACATGACCCATATATATGCTGTCTACAAGAGACCCACTTCAGACCTAGGGACACATACAGACTGAAAGTGAGGGGATGGAAAAAGATATTCCATGCCAATGGAAATCAAAAGAAAGCTGGAGTAGCAATACTCATATCAGATAAAATAGACGTTAAAATAATGTTACAAGAGACAAGGAAGGACACTACATAGTGATCAAGGGATCAATGCAAGAAGAAGATGTAACAATTATAAATATATATGCACCCAACATAGGAGCACCTCAATACATAAGGTAAATGCTAACAGCTATAAAAGAGGAAATTGACAGTAACACAATAATAGTGGGGGACTTTAACACCTCACTTACACCAATGGACAGATCATCCCGACCAAAAATTAATAAGGAAACAGAAGCTTTAAATGACACAATAGACCAGATAGATTTAATTGATATTTATAGGACATTCCATCCGAAAATAGCAGATTACACATTCTTCTCAAGTGCGCACAGAATATTCTCCAGGATAGATCACATCTTGGGTCACAAATCAAGCCTCAGCAAATTTAAGAAAATTGAAATCATATCAAGCATCTTTTCTGACCACAACGCTATGAGATTAGAAATCAGTTACAGAGAAAAAAACGCAAAAAACACAAACACATGGAGGTTAAACAATACGTTACTAAATAACCAAGAGATCACTGAAGAAATCAAAGAGGAAATCATAAAATACGTAGAGACAAATGACAATGAAAACATGACAATCGAAAACCTGTGAGATGCAGCAAAAGCAGTTCTAAGAGGGAAGTTTATAGCAATACAATCCTAACTCAAGAAACAAGGTAAATCTCAAACAATCTAATCATACACCTAAAGGAACTAGAGATAGAAGAATAAACAAAACCAAAAGTTAGTAGAAGGAAAAATCATAAAGACCAGGGGAGAAATAAATGAAATAGAAACAAAGAAAACAATAGCAAAGATCAATAAGACTAAAAGCTAGTTCTTTGAGAAGATAAACAAAATTGATCAACCTTTAGCCAGACTCATTAAGAAAAGGAGAGGACTCAAATCAGTAAAATTAGAAACAGAAAAGGAGAAGTTACAATGGACACTGCAGAAATACAAAGCATCATAAGAGACTACTACAAGCACATCTATGCCAATAAAATGGACAATCTAGAAGAAATGGACAAATTCTTAGAAAGGTATAACTTTCCAAGACTGAACCAGGAAGAAATAGAAAATGTGAACAGACCAATCACAAGTAATGAAATTGAAACTGTGATTAAAAATCTTCCAACAAACAAAAGTCCAGGACCAGATGACTTCACAGGTGATTTCTATCAAACATTTAGAGAAGAGCTAACACCCATCCTTCTCAAACTCTTCCAGAGGAAGGAACACTCCCAAACTCATTCTATGAGACCACCATCACCCTGATGCCAAAACCAGGCAATGATACTACAAAAAGAGAAAATTACAGACCAATGTCACTGATGAATATAGACGCAAAAAACCTCAACAAAATACTAGCAAACAGAATCCAACAACACATTAAAAGGATCATACACCATGATCAAGTGGGATTTACCATAGGGATGCAAGGATTCTTCAGTATACATAAATCTATCAATGTGATACACCATATTAACAAACTGAATAATAAAAACCATATGATCATCTCAACAGATGCAGAAAAACTTTTGACAAAATTCAACACCCATTTATAAAAAAACTCTCCAGAAAGTGGGCATAGAGGGAACCTACCTCAACATAGTAAAGGTCATATTTGACAAACCCACAGCTAACATCATTCTCAATGGTGAAAAACTGAAAGCATTTCCTCTAAGATCAGGAACAAGACAAGGATGTCCACTCTCGCCACTATTATTCAACATAGTTTTGGAAGTCCTAGCCACAGCAATCAGAGAAGAAAAAGAAATAAAAGGAATACAAATTGGAAAAGAAGAAGTAAAACTGTCACTGTTTGCAGAGGACATGATACTATACATAGAGAATCCTAAAAATGCCACCAGAAAACTACTTGAGCTAATCAATGAATTTGGTAAAGTTGCAGGATACAAAATCAATGCACAGAAATCTCCTGCATTCCTATACACTGACAAGGAAAGATCAGAGAGAGAAATTAAGGAAACAATCCCATTCACCATTGCAACAAAAATAATAAAATACCTAGGAATAAACCTTCCGAAGGAGGTAAAAGACTTGTACTCAGAAAACTATAAGACACGGATAAAAAAATCAAAGATGACACAAACAGATGGAGAGATATACCGTGTACCTGGACTGGAAGAATCAATATTGTGAAAATGACTATACTACCCAAAGCAATCTACAGATTCAGTGCAATCCCTGTCAAATTACCAATGGCATTTTTTACAGAACTAGAACAAAAAAATCTTAAAATTTGTATGGAGACACAAAAGACCCCGAATACCCAAAGCAATCTTGAGGGAAAAAAACGGAGCTGGAGGATTCAGACTATCCAACTTCAAACTATACTACAAAGCTACAGTAATCAAGACAATATGGTACTGGCACAAAAACAGAAATATAGATCAATGGAACAGGATAGAAAGCCCAGAGATAAACCCACGCACCTATGGTCAACTAATCTATGATAAAGGAGGCAAGGATATATAATGGTGAAAAGACAGTCTCTTCAATAAGTGGTGCTGGGAAAACTGGACAGCTACATGTAAAAGAATGAAATTAGAACACTCCCTAACACCATACACAAAAATAAACTCAAAATGGATTAGAGACCTAAATGTAAGACCGGACACTATAAAACTCTTAGAGGAAAACATAGGAAGAATATTCTTTGACATAAATCATAGCAATAACTTTTTTGACCTACCTCCTAGAGTAATGGAAATAAATCAAAAATAAACAAATGGGACCTAATGAAACTTAAAAGCTTTTGCAAAGCAAAGGAAACTATAAACAAGATGAAAAGACAACCCTCAGAATGGGAGAAAATATTTGCAAACGAATCAACGGACAAAGGATTAATCTCCAAAATATACAAACAGCTCATGCAGCTCAATAGTAAAAAAAGAAACAACCCAATCAAAAAGTGGGCAGATGGGGGCTTCCCTGGTGGCGCAGTGGTTGAGAGTCCGCCTGCCAATGCAGGGGACATGGTTTCGTGCCCCGGTCTGGGAAGATCCCACATGCCACGGAGCGGCTGGGCCCCTGAGCCATGGCCACTGAGCCTGCGCGTCCGGAGCCTGTGCTCCGCAATGGGAGAGGCCACAACAGTGAGAGGCCCGCGTACTGCAAAAAAAAAAAAAAAAAGAAAGAAAAAAGTGGGCAGAAGACCTAAATAAACATTTCTCCAAAGAAGACATACAGATGGCCAAGAGGCACATGAAAAGCTGCTCAACATCACTAATTATTAGGGAAATGCAAATCAAAACTACAGTGAGGTATCACCTCACACCAGTTAGAATGGGCATCATCAGAAAATCTACAAACAACAAATGCTGGAGAGGGTGAGGAGAAAAGGCAACCCTCTTGCACTGTTGGTGGGAATGTAAATTGATACAGCCACTATGGAGAACAGTATGGAGGTTCCTTAGAAAACTAAAAATAGAATTACCATATGACCCAGCAATCCCACTACCGGGCATACCCAGAGAAAAGCATAATTCAAAAAGAAACATGCACCCCAATGTTCATTGCAGCACTATTTATAATAGCCAGGTCATGGAAGCAACCTAAATGCCCATCGACAGATGAATGGATAAAGAAGATGTGGTACATATATACAATGGAATATTACTCCGCCATAAAAAGGAACGAAACTGGGTCATTTGTAGAGACATGGATAGATCTAGAGACTGTCATACAGAGTAAAGTAAGTCAGAAAGAGAAAAACAAATATCGTATATTAACACATATATGTGGAATTTGGAAAAATGGTACAGATGAACTGGTTTGCAAGGCAGAAATAGAGACACAGATGTAGAGAACAAACGTATGGAAACCAAGGGAGGAAAGCCAGGGTGGGGGTGGTGGTGGGATGAATTGGGAGATTGGGATTGACATGTATACCCTAATATGTATGAAATAGATAACGAATAAGAACCTGCTGTATATAAAAAAAAGTCATAAAAAATATAATGTATCAATTATATGTTTGGGCTGTAGATCCTAAAGGCCAAGCTCTTCATTTTTATTATTCATTTTGGCAACAACAACAAAAAACAAAACATAATACTGGAAGTCCTTGCTAGATAGGCAAAGAAAAGAAATAAAAGGCATCCAAGTCAGAAAGGAAGAAGTGAAATTATCTACGTTTGCTGATGACATGATCTTGTATATAGAAAATCCTAAAGACTCCACCAAAAAGCTGTTAGACCTAATAAATGAATTCAGTAAAGTTTCAAGATACAAAATCAATATACAAATTTCAATTGCATTTGTATACACTAACAATGAACTGTCTGGGGGAAAAAAAACAAAACCAAACATAATCTTGTTGTTCAATGCAACCCCTATCAGAATACCCAAGGCATTTCCCACAGAAATAGAAAAAAACCCTAAAACTCATATAGAACCACAAAAGACCCTGAATAGCCCAAGCAAACTTGAGAAAGAATAAAGCTTGAGGTATCACATGTCCTGATTTCAAACTATATTATAAACGTATAGTAATGAAAACTGTATGGTGTTGGCATAAAATTAGATACATAGACCAATGGAACAGAATTAAGAGCCCTGAGATAAACCCACACATATATGCCTTCGCTGACCTTGGCCTCAGGGGCCCTTAACTTCAGCTGCTGAACAAGTCAGGGGGTTAGGCTCCTTCCCATGGGGTCCTCAGTGGCCTGAAAGAGTAAAAGTGATCCCACAGGGAGCTTCCCAAGTAGGCAGCTTCCTCTCTGGCAGAACTGGGCCTAGCAGATGGCAAAGTGCTTAGGGTCATGGGGAGCCCAGGTGCGAGGAACTCTATGGAGAGAAGCCTACCTAGCATTTGAAAGCCAGGCAGAGAGGGATGTGCTGGTACCCAGTAGACTCAGCTGGCTCAGCTTTGGAAGGGGTGGGGGGAGGGAGAGGAAAGCATGTGCGCCTCAGTCAGGAAGCTTCTTCCCAGGGCCTCTCGAGGCCTTTCAGAGATTGACGCTTCCCTAGCAGCCAGTCCATCTGGGCTGGTGCTCCTGGAGTGTTGGGAGCAAGGATATTTTAGATGTGTCAGAAGTGACGAATGTTGGAAAGTGCTATCAGCATCTCTGGGAACTCGCACTTTACACTGGCAGCTAAGGTGTGCCAGGCTCTTTGGAAGAAATTGAACTCTGGAGGAAGTTGGGAAGTTTTTAAAACAGGCAGCTTCTCCTTGCCATCGCAGATGTGGGTGGCAGTGAGGTGGGCCCTGTAAGTGGACGCAGAACCATGAGATCCGTGAAGATGGGGTCTGGGATGTGCTAATGCCTGAGGTCTTGGCAAAAAGAAGTGACATTCAGAGAGGTCAGCAGGAAGGAGCAGAAGCAAAAAAAAAAAACAGAATTGTGCAAGTGGAGGCCTGAGGTTGGAGTCAGTAGAGCTCGCTGCCTGCAGCACTGGGACTGCAAGACTGGCCTGTTAACTGCTGCCCGCCAGGATTGAGCAGGGAGGGGCAGCAGCCAGAGCCTGTCGGAGGCTGGAGGTGAGCCCCAGGCCTTTGCCCAGCTTGAGGCTGGAACAAGGCACCAGTGTGTCTGGATTTGAAAACATCCCAGGGAATGTGTTACTGGAATTCAATATCTACCCTCAAGATAATGCATCCTCAGAGGAGGGTGTCTTGCTATTCTGTTTTCAGTATGGCTTTGTTTTGTACGTAGTGTTACTGGTTCTCTGAATATGCAAGGAGATGGCTCATCCCAGGCTTCTTGGGAGCTGGGGGGTGGAGGAAGCACAGGTGGTGGCCACTCTGGACCCTACCTGCCAGAAGAAGGAGGGTGGAATCACACCATATGGGGCTGGGGTCAGGCCACTAGGGCCAGTCCTAGGTAAGTCACGGGGAGGGAGGAGAGTGGCGAGGAGATATCTTGGATATGGACCACCGGGGTGCTAGGGGTGGTGGTGCAGGACCCAGCTGGAACAGCCCAGTATGTCATCCTGCAGAAGGATGAATGGGGGGCAGGGGGAAAGTGACAGGGATGGATGGAGAAACTCTCATCAGCTCTGCCTGCCCCCAGGTGTTCCCTAGAGAAGACACAACAACTCTCTTTTCTGATCATTGTCTTCTCCTGCTTCCCCCCACAACTCCCACAGCCAGTAGAGAAAGGAGGTAGAGAGAGAGTTCACAGTCATCTTCGTTGTCATCATCATCATCATCGCTACTATAATCACCATCAGTACTTGGACTTCTTATATACCCTGCTCAACTTGTCGAGGACTGCGCTTGTCTTTCCACCTCCTACCTCCACCCAGCTTTTGCTGACTTCCTCATCCTGCTCCCACATTCCTCTTCTTCCAGGCACTTGAGACCCCCCCCAAGCCATCTCCCACTCCTCCCTCTTCTTTTTTGCCCTCCTACCATCAGCAACTACCACTCACTGCAGCAGTAACACATGTGATCGCTTCCTGGCACTTCCATCCTTCTCTATCCTGCCAAACACTTTGCCCCAGTCCGAGCTGCTTGGAGGCCCCGGGCAGCCCTGCTTTCTCCTGCCTTCACGACTTTGCTCTCACAGTTCCCTCTGCTGGGAGTTCTCTCTCCCCTTCCTATGCCTCAGCCCTCACTTTGGAAGGAATGAGAACATGTGCTTAGGGTTGAGGCTTTAGGAAACTTCTGACAACTAGTCAGGAGAGCGGTCCCTTCTGTGTGCTCCCCAGACCACTGTGCAGACCCCGAGGGAGGGATTCTTTGTCTCCTTGCTGACTTCATGACTGGCTCTGAGTGGTACGTGCCTTAGGCCTCTGCATGCTCCTGGCACTTGTGTTAACAAGGCTGCTGCAGAGATGGGTGTTTGCTGAATTGAACTATCAGGATTATTTAATTTTTCTGCTCTTCCTAGGGAAAGATGTGTCACAGTCAGCCAATAGTCAGAGAAAGAGGAGGGTAAAAGCAGGGACTCCACACTATGTCACTTCTGATACCAACAGTCCCCTTCTAGTGGTCATGAGCTGTTAAACTACTAACACAGTAATCCCCACCTCTGTTTACTCTCTAGAAATGAGCTGGGAAAAAGGCACTTGTAGATAAGAAGAAAGTTCCGGACATTCTTCTATGGAATCATAGATGGTCCTTTGTTTTGTCTTCAACTTGAAGTTCTCCAGACCCTGAACCAGTCTCTTTCCCTCTCTTCCCTTCCTCTTTTGTAATTCCTCATTTCAAGCCTTACAATTCAGTTTTTAAAAACTGCCTTTGTGAAGCCTGTTCTCATATGGGAATTTGATGAGCTATCAATAGGGGTTGTCGGGGAAAAAGAGTTTTGTAGTCGAATACATTTGGGACATGTTGTATTAAGCAACATTAATCAGGCTTCCTGCTGGCCAGAGACGTTAAGATGCTACTTACTGTGCATTTAATCTCTAGTAGGGACAAATGATATGCAGTGGTTCTCAAACTCGATTACAGTTGACCTTTGAACAACGTGGGGACTTGGGGTACCAATGCCCTGTGCAGCGGAAAATCTGCGTACTGCTGTCTCTGCCTCAAAAACAAAGGGGTAGATAAATGACTCAGCCAAGGGCAGGAAGCTGAAACAGTTTGGATAGAATCAGGACTCAAACCCTAGTTCTTTTGATTCCACATAGCATGACGTCTAATTGAACACAAACTTTCCCCTACACTTAGTTAATTCAAAGATCTGTAAAATGAATGGGTACTATATTTATTGAAAAAAATCCACATATAAGTGGACCTGCACAGTCAAACCCGTCTAGTTCAAACCGGTGTCGTTTAAGGGTCAACCGTACTTTGGGGTAGGGGTAGGCTGCCCCTGTTGCCCTCACCATTCCTTTTAGTGGCCAAGCATTTCTGGGACTGATATCTCATGGGACACACTTGAGGAAATCCTGTTTGAGGACTGTTTTCTGTCGTGCCTGTATCCTGCAGAGCGGCACGCACATTCATCTGTGTCTGGAAGGCCAGTGCTAGCTGCGCTAATGAAGGCAAGGCCTCGTGGTGGGACACAGGCTGGGTGCTGTGAGACTGTAGGGTCAGGCCACTCAAGATGGCTGTTGTCTTGCTCTCTGTACATCCCCTGCTCGACGAGTGCCTGCTTCACCTACACCCTGTCACGTCAATGCGCTCGCCCACTGCCCCAGCTAGTGATTGTTCTAATCCTGAGGCCAGAACGGCTCCCACCTGCTAGTTTTTAAAGGGAAACATCTGCCTCATGACGGTTGTTAACCTGAGGGGCTGTGAGAGACATGCCCCAATCCTGGTTTCCCTGGTAACTGATGAGCCAACCTGAAGTCAATTCCCCCTATAAATGGTAGCCTCCTTTTCTCCTGAGTAGCGAGGATTGCTGTCTTGTCTGCTGTTGGCCGTACACGGTGCGGGTGTCGCTCCAGGACCTGCAGGCTTGCGGGGTGCAGCCCAACAGAGAGGTACAAGGCTCTTCTCAGACGCTGGTTATGGGTGGTGATGCCAGAAAGTGAGAACTACACAACATCCTGTTGGAGTCATTGTTGTGATAGTCTCATCTCCCAGAAATGACCACTGTCCTTACTTTTTTGGTGTATTTCCTTCCAGGTTTTTCCATGCAGACATGTCATATAGGGTTTTACTTATGGGTTTTATTAAAGTAAAGAGGGTCTGTTGATTAACAGTTGTGGAATTAATAGAAATGGGTCCACTGTAGAACAGTATTGTAGCTGGCTGGGAAATGACTTTTAAAAAGAAGATAAAATTTAATGGTTTTTAAATCGTGTTCCTAGGATCCCAAGCCCAAGATGTTTCCCATTAAAAACTAACAGAGTACCTGTGGAGGTACTTTGGGGGCTGCTGTGAGGGTGCGAGGGGATGTAGAAGTTGAGGGCAGGTTCCTGATGTCCATCTGTTTTAACTCAAAGAACACTGCTTTCAGGTTTTAATGTTTTTTTGTTTGTTTTGTTTTTTGCTGGAAATCTTGTTTGTAGGAGGGCTTCCATGGCTGACATATGTTCATAAACCACAAATCTAGACCAATCACTCATTTAACAGATTGAAACAAAACAAAAACTCTGGTGCAGAAAGGTTAAAACACATGTACATCAGTCACACATCTGGATAATGGATCTAGAATCCAAGTTTCCTGACACATCAGCGGATGCTCTTTCTACACACTCGCCTGTTTGTTTATTTCCTACTGACTGAGCCACTTTCCACAGAAAAGAATAAAAGATAGCAAGGAACAAACAGCACCGAGGATACCATGGTAAATCCACTGAGAAACAGTTGGGGGAAAGGTACAGAGCGATCCCATCTGTTCCTCATTTCATAGGTTTCACTCTAGTTCTTCTTATGAGAGGCCTTAAAATGTAAAGAAATGGATGATAAGAGCGAGGGCTGCTCCTGCCAAGAATAACTCAGAAGGAGACACAGTACAATACCCCAGTCTCCAGTGAAACAAACTGATCAGAACGGCTGTGTTCTGTAAATATTCAGTCTATTGATGAAAAGCTCTGCAAACGGGCAGCTCTTAAGCAGGCTTCCCAAGAGGATTGGGCGGGGAGCTAAACAAGACAGAATAATGGCAGATATGCCTGTTTTGTTGACTGGGGTGGAGGTACTTACAAAGGAGGGGGATTAATTGAGTTGTCATGTCTCAACCACATGGACTACTCTGGGTTTAGTGTAGTGGCGGAGTGGGCGGAGGGGACCACAGAGGGTCTCAGAAGCACCTCTCCTAATCCGTAGATTTGCCTGGTTGGTTAGAAGTGTGGTCCCTTTCATTGTAATGATGCTAAAACTCACTGTGTACTTTCCTGTGCCCCACGCAGTTCACTAACCTCTCACAAATCACTCTGAGGTAGGAGAGTCCTCCTCAAACCCAGTCAGTTTGGCTCCAGAGTGGACATTCTTTATGGAGTATCTAAAGCTTATTTATTTATCTGAAGTATAATTCATGCACCGTAAGGTGCACAAATTTTAAATGTAGAGCTTTGAGTTTCTACCTCTGTTTACAACCTATGTAGCCACCACCTAGAGCAAGACAGAACATTTCCATTCCCAGATGGTTCCCTGAAACCCATCTCCAGGTAATACCACCACAGACGTAATCACTGTTCTGGCTTCCGTCATCAGAGATTAGTTTTGCCTGTTCTTGCACTTCACGTAAGTGGGTTCATACAGCATGTGCTTTCTTTGTGCCTGGCTCCGCTCAATAGTATGTGTGGTTCATCCGCGGTATTGCATGAACAGAGCCTGCATCTTAACTACTATGCCCTACTGCCTCTGGTCAGGTTAACTAATTCTGTGTTGCCTCCTGCAAATGTCTCCTTGGAAAGTAGTTTGGGTTACTCAGAGTTGGCTGAGCCTCAAGCAGAGGGGAGTGAGAACACAAAAAGGTAACTAACTTCAGGGTGTGTCCAAGAAGATAACCTTTTAGATAACTCCCAGGTGCTGTGCAATTCTCAGTCCCTCACTGCTGGGTTTCAGGTCCCGACTCGCTGGCATAAGCAGAAGTTCCTCTTTTGGTTTTGTGTCTCCTTTTACAGAACAAACTTTGTCCCTGCCACCCACTCAAACATGTGGGCAGCGTTCTTAGGCATCAAGGACAGTGGTTTTCAGCTGAGTGGTGCTTTTTCTGTCTTCCCTTCCCCTCCTCCCCCACTGAGCACATTAGACAAAATGGTAGCATTTAGAGAGATTTTTGGTTGCCAAGCATAGGGGTGAGGAGATGCTACTGGCATCTAGTGAGTGGAGGCCAGGGGTGCTGTTAAATATCCTACAATGCACAGGATGGCCCCCACCCTCACATCTAAAAAGAATTATCCAGCCCCAAATGACAATGGAGCTGCTGTGGAGAAGCCCTGGTCTAGGATCCACACAAAATCTGGAGGTTGTTTTCTGATACAGGAAGAGAAGAAGCAGGGCATAACGGGAAGAGTTCTTGACCTAGAGTCAGAAGACCCTAGAAGTTCAAGGTCTTATTCTGCCACCAAGTAGCCATCTGACCTCGTTCACATCGTGTAACTTCTGTGAGGCTCACTTCCCTCATCTTTTGCTGGGAACTGTGCTGCCTGCCTCTCCTACTTACAGATTTTTGTCAGGATCAAGTGAGAATGTCAATGGAATCATTCTGAAATGCTCACATGTTATTATTTTATTGGACTGTGACAGCAAATCAAGACTATGGGTGTTTTTGTGTCTAATGTCAGTGCAGGAATATTTTCAGCAGGGTTTCTGTTTTCCTGTGTTCAGTGTCCAGGGTCATAGCCTCATTCTCACATGTGTGTGGGAAAGGAGCTCATATACAAAGGGTGTTTCCTGGAACTATGGGCAGGGCTTCAAACATCCCTGCAATTCTGGAAGGCTGCAGTTCTCAACGCTGGAACTTGCAGTCTGGAAGTGCTCTTTGAAAATCTTGTGAGACTTCCAAAGCAGTTTGCTTCAAAAGAGCAAGGTATTTTTAGGGTTGAATCTTGGATTTGATTTTGTTACGTGAGAGGCGGAGGGCTATAGGCCCTTCTGGGTGAGGATGAGGAATGTTATGACGATGCCTGTTTGACATATTGTTCAGCTTAGTGTGCTGTGCCACGTGATGTAGAGAGGGGCACAACCCTCAGAGAGCAAGGGGTAAGAAGTCTGGTGCTGTGCAAATCTTGTGCCAAAGAAATGTGAGGTATTAAAACACCGGAGAACTTTGTTTTATGAGTAAGAGGATGAGGTAGTAAACAATTCTACTTAAATACGGTGTTGAAAGGAGACAGTGTGGTAATGGATAGTGTGGGACATGGGTATTTTGGCATCATCATTATTAATAACATCAGCAGTGTTGTTTAGAATTTTAATACAGGGTTGAGATGGGCTGAGTGTGTCTAAGAAAGCCACCCCAAATTCTGGTATTCAAAAGTGCATACCAAAGGACTTCTGCTGCCAGACATGATGTGACACTGAGCAGGGCCCTACGGGGCTCCTGTGGACAAAAGTCTCTCTGTGTCCCCCATTTCTTTGATTACAGGAACTAGGCTTCATTCAGCCTCCATGACCTTGAGTTCCAAGGGCAGATTCAAGCAGTTGTTAATTAAAGAAGGGAGGGGTTGCTAGACAAGGGAGAAACCAACCTTCAAGAGAAACAATAGTGCAGCCTCCGGCAGGGTCCTGATTCCCCATCAAGGGATACACACAAGAATACCTTTGAGCTGTTTTGAAGACAACGAAACCCCCTCCAGGTGGGAGAAGTTAACCATTAACGATGGTGTGCTGCCCACAAGCATGTAGACCCCAGACTAGTTAGACGTGAAGGTTGATGATGCTGACTCCTACCTACCTCACCACCAACCCATCAGAAGAATGTCCACAAGCTGATCACGCCCTCTTTGAACCAAAACGATAACACTTCTCACTACCCTCTCCAAGTTGGGGATACATAGTTTTTCGAGGCAGGAGCCCAATGGGCCCCCCTTTGCCTGGCAAAGTAATAAAGCTATTCTTTTCTACTTCACCCAAAACTCTGTCTCCGAGATTCGATTTGGCACTGGTGTACAGAGAAGCTGAGCTTTCGGCATCAGATGGAATAAGAATTCAGATTGATCTTCTCACCATAAACAACTGGGCAAAATATATGAAACAGTTTTTAAACACTCAGTAGTAAGCAGCACAGGACAGTGAATTCGAGAGGAGAAATGAATGAGAGCTCTAGCACTTTGCAACCTAGAGAGAGTTTCCAGCCCACAGGCCCCTCCCAGTGGAGGAGGAGAGAAAGTTGGGAGTCAATGCCAAGGCAGCTTGAGTTTACAGAGGAGAGAGAGCTCTAGAGAACTGCCTCCCTTTAGTCTTCAGCTGATAGAGATTAGCATGGGCATGTGAGGAATCTACCCGAGGCTGGGGAAAGAATGGGCAGAGAGGAGCAAGGGGAACAACCCTCTGGCACTCACAAAGGGCTGCAAAGAGTCTGTGTTCCCACCAGCATAGTGAAAAACCCTTGTAAACATAAGGCATTGACTAGATTATTCAAAAGGTTATCACTTCCGGAGTAGGGTAAATTAGCCCTAGACTAAAGGTTGCTCTGGTCTCAACCAACAGTTTTAAAGCACGCCTCAAAAAGATTAAATTGCTCTAAAGTAGTTTAACGGCACCCCAGAACAAAGCTAAAGAATATTGAATACAAGAATATCCAGCACCAACAAGGTAAAGTTCATACTTCTCCCATCAAAAATTGTCAGGCATGCAAAGAAGCAGGAAAATACAACCTGTAATGAGAAAAACCCAATGTTAAAACAGTTGCTATATTTCATATGTCCAAGAAGGGAGAAGAAAATGTAAGCATGGCGAGAAGACATGGGGAAGATATAAAAAAATATAATTTGAACTTCTAGAGATTGAAAATAATGTCTGAGATGAATAATACATCGGGTGGGATTAATAACAGATTAGACATTGCAGAAGAGATTAGCGGACTTGAAGGCCTAGCAATAGAAACTATCCAAAATGAAACACAGAGAAAAAAAAAGACTGAAAATAAATGAACAGTACTTTAGGGAGCTGTGGGCAATTTTAAGTGGTCTCGTATTCATGTAATTGAAGATTCCAAAGAAGAGAGGGGACAGAAAAAATGCTTGAAGAAATAATGGCAGAAAAATGTCTAAATCTGATGAAAAGTATAAACACATAGATGTAAGAAGCTCAATGAACCTCAAGCACAAGAAACGTGAAAAAAACTATGCCAAGGCACAGCATAGTCAAATTGCTTAAGATCAGGGATAAAGAGAAAATCTTAAAAGCAGCCAGAGGCCTAGCTCAGTGTCAGCAGGAAGGAAAAAGCACTGCTGTAAAACTATAGGCACAGTGAAAAGATCATTGGTTATTAGGGCTGGGGGAGGGAGGGATGAATAGGTGGGGCACAGAGGATTTTTAGGGCAGTGAAACTACTCTGTATGATACTATCATTGTGGATGCGTGTCATTATACATTTGTCAAAACTCAGTGTAGTACACCAAGAATGAACCTTAATATAAACTATGGACTTTGGGTGATGATGTGTCATGCAGGTTCACCAACTGTAACAAATGTACTGTTCTGGTGGAGGCTTTTTTAAAACTTAATTTTTTATTGGACTATAGTTGATTTAGAATGTTGTGTTACTTTCAGGTGTGCAGCAAAGTGAATCAGTTATACATATATCTGGTGGAGGATGCTGATTGTTGGGGAGGTTATGCGTGTGTGGGGACAGGAGGTACATGGGAACTCTCTATACTTTCTGCTCAATTTTGCTGTAACCTAAAGGTGCTCTAAAAAATTGAGTGTATTACTTGAAAAAAAAAAAAAAAAGCACTGATAGGTGATGGCCAGATGAAGATTACAGCCTCATGCCCATACTTGTGAGAGAGTATGAAGAGAAAAAGTAATAGAAATTTCACAAAGATGTTAAGCCAGTCCTACAAAAAGAGGTCCAAGTTCCAGAACACATCCAATACGTTATTTTCCCTAGGAGACATGTTTCCTCCGCTATGTATCCCCAGCTCGGTGAATGACACCCCAGTGCTGTGACCTTCAGGAACCCTGACTCCAAATCTCTAACTCTGTTTCCAGCTGGTTCCTATACCCTGCTGATTACGGTCTCCAAAGTGTCTCTCAGTTTGCTTTTCTTCCTTCAATGCTAATTCAGCTCTCAAAACTCTCACAAACTCACTCTTTGACACTGGGGACATCATACTACCCCTCTGGGTCTGAGTTTGCCCCTGTATAAGAGTATTGGCTAATGATCTCCCAAGGTCCTTTTCACATTTAAAGACTGGGTTTCAGTGATGTTTTAGGTTATGTATGTACAGACCTCTATAATTTCACACTAGTGAAGCCTGATTCTGATGTGATTATGTCTAGAGAGGAGCAGGTTATAAATTATAAATGTGCCCTACACAATGTACTTGCTAAAAGAGTTTAAAGCAAAACAAAAATAAAAATAAACAAAACTCCAGCCAAACCTGAATAGTTACATTCTGCAGAACAGGATTCAGTCTGTGGTAGCTGACTAATGGCCCTCCCACAGAACTGTTCACATCCTGATCGCCAGAACCTGTGAGGATGTTAACTTATAATGGCGAAAGGGGCTTTGCAGATGTGATTAAATTAAGGATCTGAGATGGGGAGATTATCCTGGATTATCTAGATGGGCCCAATATAGCCACATGGATCCTTTGAGAGGTTGCTGGCTTTGAAGATGTTGGAAGGGGCCATGAACCAAGGAATGCAGGTGGTGTCTAGAAACTGAAAAGGACAAGGGAATGGATTCTCTCTTCAGAGCCTTTAGAAGGAACACAGCCTTGCTGACACCATCATTTTAGGGCTTTCAACCTGTGCAACTGTAAGGTAATAACTTGTGCTGTCTTAAGCCATTAAATCTGTAGTAATTTGTTGCAGAAGCAATAGGAAAGTAACACACAGTCCTTGTTTGCCCATTAACTACTCATCTTTACTGGGAGAGACACTTAGCCTTTTTGGGTCTCTGTTTTACTTTCAGCCAAATTATGTTAAAACTTTCTCTCCTATGTGAGGTAAAGGCAAAATGAAATAGCACATAAGACTAGCTGAAATAATAGAAAATACTACTTATAATACCAGCATTACTACAACTAGCATACTTGTCATGTTGTATAAATGCCTTACAGGCATTATTTCATTCAAACCTCCAAACCATCTTATGAAATAGAGATCCTTATCCACCTTTTAAAGATGGAAAACCGAGGCTTAGAAAGGTCAAGAAAGTTGCTCAGGGTCCCAGCTCTAGAAAGCAGAGGAGCTGGCCTTCTGTCTCCGGTCTGACTACAAACAGGTGCTCTTGCTAATTTTGTTATCCTGGCAATTAAAACTTTTATGTAAATGGGGGCCATGACGATGATGATGATTACAGTACCATTCTGTCATTATTCTGTCCTCATGCCTCTTTCCTGCAACAACATCTGATTGCTCCACTCATCATACCCCAGCCTGTCACCAGCTTGTCCCAGAAGTGATTGAAATGCTACTGAGTTTCTGGCTGGGCGAAGTTGGCAAAGGCTGAGGAGATGTTTGTTTATCTGAGAGCAAATGGTTCTGAGGTTCAGAAACAGAAACACCCCTCCTTCCACGCCCTAGAGAAAGGCGGTTGCATATGGTGAGGTGGTGCTTGGCCATTTGCGAGTGGAGACAGGACACAGATGCCGGCTGCCTCGGGTCTCCTCAGACTCCTTGGTTGCACAAGAGTGAACTCAAAGGGTTTCTTTGAGAGGGCTGTGTCATTTGAGCCCTAATTCACGTTTTTAATAAAATGAGGCACATGCTAATTGCAGCCTGTTTTCCAATCCCCGCCCCCCCTTCTTTCACGTATCTGTTTCCTCTTGCCTTTTCTTCCCCTCACCTTCCATTTCTGCCCATTGTTCTAAGGTCTGTTTGTTTTTAAGGAGTTGGCCTGGCTAATAGGAATTAGGGCCAAAGGGGCCAGCTTTGCTTGAACTGTGCTTCCCGGCAGAAAGAGGAACGGTTTGCTTTGAAGGTTGTTGAGAATATTTGGATTAATCACATTCATTCTAATATTTTCCCTCGTTTCCGATCATTAAAGAGCTCCAAAAGGTTTGAGCTGGTGCAGCGTTTGTTCTAGTTTGTCATTGGGAGCTAGCGTCTGGAACAGGGTTGATCTAAAAATGCTTTCTGAGGGAAGTCTCGTTGATGGGGCAGGCTGCAGATTTCCATCAAAGGAGTGTCATCTTTCAAAACAGCTTCTTGGCAGAAAGGGATATGGAATTGTAGAAAAATCTGAATCTGCTAAGCTTCCATGAAACGTGCTCCTTGATTCCAGATGGTGCTGAGCAGAATCTGGGGGCCCTGGGCTGTGAAACCTGGACTTCTTCAGTGGCATGATGCCTCAGAAAGGTTGGGTCTCCTTTGGGATGAAACGGTCATCAGTTTGGACGAGTTTTTTTATTTTTGCGTGTTCCTCCTTTTTTTGTGTGTGTCACCTTTTCTATGTACTTTTTTTGTGTGTGACCTTTTACTGGGTTGTTGTATTTTGTTTTGCCTGGAGATGAAAGAACTTTTGCACTGGGGTCTGGAGGATGTTTTATTTTATTTATTTATTTATTTACGGCTGCGTTGGGTCTTCGTTGCTGCACGCGGGCTTTCTCTAGTTGTGGCGAGTGGGGACTGCTCTTTGTTGCGGTGCGTGGGCTTCTCATTGCAGTGGCTTCTCTTGTTGCAGAGCATGGGCTCTAGGCACGTGGGCTTCAGTAGTTGTGGCACGTGGACTCAGTAGTTGTGGCTCGTGGGCTGCAGAGTGCAGGGTCAGTAGTTGTGGTGCACGGGCTTAGTTGCTCTGTGGCATGTGGGATCTTCCTGGACCAGGGCTCAAACCCGTGTCCCCTGCATTGGCAGGCAGGTTCTTAACCACTGTGCCACCAGGGAAGTCCTGGAGGTTGTTTTGTGAGTGAGCCTCGTTGTGGTAGTTCCTCTTTTTATGACCATCTTACTTCCTCATTCTGACTGTAAGCATCTTGAGGACGGAGGCCATGATTTCACATTTCATCCCCGCTCCCCACCTTGTACCTCATGCAGCAGATGCTCAGCCCAGGCTTGGCACCTGACCCCAAGCCATGTGCATCTGCTAAGGCTCCAACTCCACAACCAGGCCCCTTTAAGATGGGATGGGACGGGACAAGCCCAAGACTCCATCTGCTGTCTTAAAAGACTGTTGAATCTAGAGAAGTCACCCGTGCCTGGCCTTTGATCTCTGTGGCATTTCCAAGCAGCCTGGCTGGCTCAGCCTCCTTGGGTCATCCATCTTCCTTCCTGAGATCTTCCTGGTTCAAAGACACCTGGCTTCATTTTTCACATCTATCCCTGCCTCTGACTTGAATGGCCTTTTCTCTCTTAAGAAAGCAAAATAAAACAAACCAAAAATCAAACTTTTTTTTTAAATTAAAAAAGGAATAAATGTTCATTGTAGAGGACTTAAAAAATGGAGAAAAACACTAAAAGTACAAAGGAAAGTATCTAAAATGACCTGTAACCCCACAATCAAAGATAACCATTGGATTATGGTTTCTGTCTAGTCTTTAAAATGAGATAAGTGTTGGATGTGTATACGTATGGAAAAGTGTGTGTATATAAAAATATCCGTATTTCTTATGTAAAGTCCTGATTTTACAACTTACTGTTTTGTCTTGGACATTTCCCATGACATCAGTAATTGGCTTTAATGTCCACAGAGAATTTCAACATGTGGTTG